>NC_044567.1:44443979-45043979 GCF_007565055.1 Rhinopithecus roxellana
ACTGCAACCCCACCAATGTATTTTAAGTTGTTTTTATTAACTATGAGTTGTTTTATTTATGTGTTGAGTAGAAACAAAATAATATTTATAAACTAGATAGAAGCTATAAGACATATTGATACAATGAACACTTTTATACCACCACCTAATATAGGGGAAAAGATTACCAATACCTTCAACATTTCTTCTTCGCTGTTATCACTTCTCATTCCCCTCTGTCCGCCTCGTAGGTAACTACTCTCCTGAATTTTATGTTTATTATTCTCTAGCTTTTCTTTACAATTTTACTACATGCTTGTATCTTTCAATTGTGATATATGGTTTATACCTTCAGTAGCAATGTATGAATATATTAAGGAATAATTTACATATAAATGTCCGCCATTGTAAAGGTATAGTTCGATGATTTTTCAGTAAATTTATACAGTTGCGCAACCATCACTACAATCTACTTTTGGAATATTTCCGTCTCTCCAGAAAGGTTCCTTGTGCTCATTCTCCATCATCCAAAAAGTACATTCCAGTTTCCAGCGTGATAGAGTTTTGGTATGGTGTACCAAAGATGCAATTGAGGTGTCAGCTTGGAGGTGGTCGTCTACAAGGATGGAATGCCGTCTTGTACGACAATTAAAAGGATGCATGGGTCCAGAAATCAAGCGGTGGAAGCAGAAGTGGACTCACTATAATTCTCATGGATCCACTGGAGGAATAAGAACCTGGCCATTTGGGCCCCAAATGGGACATCTCTGAACAGCCACATATACACAGACTAGATTGGGACTGCACTGCAGTCCAACTTCTTTCTGCCCAATCCTGCTTCTTTCCCCTCTTACACAAGTGTAGGACTTTAATAAATACCCCACTTGCCAAAAAAGAATACATTGTAGTGGGTATGAAAGGTATCTCATTGTGATTTTAATTTGCATTTCGTGAAGAAAACTGATACTGAGCATTGTTCACGTCTTAGTGACCATTTACATATCTTCTTTTGTGAAATGTCTTTTCAAATCTTTTGCCCATTTTTAAAGTTGTGCTACTTCTGTTTTTGTTGATTGGTAGGAATTCCTCATATTTTGAGTATGAGTCCTTTGTTAGAGATATACACATTGTGATATTTTTCTCAGTGTGTGGCCAGCCTCCTTGTTAATTTTATTAATGGCATAGTCTGATGAGCAGACATTTAAATTTTCATTAACTCCATTTGTTAATTTTTTCTTTTATGATGACTGGCTTCTGTGTTCTAAGAAATTTTTGTCTGTCCCTAGTCTTGAAGATATTATTTTATGTTTTCTCTGGAAGTTTTCTGGATCTAGTACTACGTTTAGCTTTATGATGTCCTTCTAATAAATTTTTGCATATGGAGTGAGGTAGAAGTTGAGATTGTTTTTAAATAGAACTTCACAGTTATTCTGACACATTGTAACAAGGCTTTCCTCTCCTTTATTGAATTGACTTGGCTAAAAATTAATCGACTGCCTGTGGGTCTATTTTTGGACCTTGTATTCTGCTCTGTTCACCTATTTTTACACTAAGACCATACTGACTTCATTTGCTGTTACTTTATAGAAGGATTTGAAATTAGTTTAGGTCTTCCAACTTTGCTCTTCTTCAATTCTGTTTTGGCTACTCCAGGTACTTTGCATTTCCATATATATTTTAGAAACAACTTGTCAATTTCTTCAAAAACTCCTCTTGGAATTTGGGATTGTGATTGATAGATCACTTTGGGGGCAAATGACATCTTAACAATATCAAGTTGTTTAATCCACAAACATGATACATGTTTCCATTTTTAAAAGTCTTTTAAGTTTCTCTCAACAATCGTTTTGTAGTTTTCAGTACAGTGCTTTTGCACCTTATTAATTAGAATCATGGCTACGTATTTGAGTTTATTAATTCTATTGCCAATGGCAATTTAAACAATTTTTATTGCTCATGCCTGTAATCCTAGCACTTTGGGAGGCCAAGGCAGGAGGATTGCTTGAGCCCAGGAACTCGACACCAGCCTAGGCAATATGGCAAGACCCTGTCTCTACGAATAATAAAAATAAATAAACTTAGCCCAGCATGGCAGTATGCACCTGTGGTCCCGACTACTCGGGAGACTGAGGTGGGAGGATCACTTGAGCCCGGGAAGTCAAGGCTGCAGGGATCCCTGTTTGTGCCACTGCCCTTTAGCCTGGGTGACAGAGCAAGACCCTGTCTCAAAAGAAAAGTTTTTTGTTTCCATTTTTTGGTTGCTAGTATGTAGAGCAATAATTGATTTTTTAAATATAATGACATTGTATCCTGTAAGATTCATAAATACAATTACTCTAATATATTTTTGAAGATTCCATAGAGTATTCCATATATATAACCACATTGTCTGTGAATACAGCTTTACTTTTTAACTTCCAATATTAATGACTTTTATTTAGTTTTCTTGTCCTAGTACACTATCTACAGCTTAGTACAATGTTCAAGATATTCTCTATTGACATTGTTATTGATCTCATAAGAAAAGCATTCAATGTTTCACTGTTATGTGGGATATTTTTAACTCTAGATATTAACAGATGCCTTCATTAGATTAAGAAAATTCTACTCATAGTTTTTTTTTTTTTTTTAACTGTAATGGGTATTGAATTGGCCCAATGTTTTGTCTGAATTATATTATTTTTTCTCCTTTATTCAATCAATGTAGTGAATTACATCAATCTTTTTCTCCCTTATTCTGTTAATTTTGTGAATTTCAGATTTTCTAAAAAAATTTTCAGCTTGATTTGTTTTATTTTCCAAATGTGAAATCAACTTTGCATTGCTGTGATAAACACAACTTGGTCAAGTTATATTATACTTCTCTATACCACTGTTTAATTTGCTAGTGGTTTAACAAGAGTTTAAAAAAATCTCTTTAATTATGAGAAATAATGGTCTGTAATAATCTTTTCTAATATGTTTGTCAGTTTTTGATGTCAGGATTATTCTGACTTCATTAAATGAGTTGGAAAACATTTCCTTCTCTTTGTCTTTCAGAGTTTGTTTAATACCAATGTACTATATCTTCCTTATATGTTTGATGAAATTCACTGGTAAAGCCACTTGGACTCAGAATTTTCTTTGTGGGAAAGTTGTTGACTATGAATTAAAATTACTTAATAGATATAGGATGATTTAGATTTATAATTTCATGTATTTCGTTTTTGTGAGTTTTCTTTTCCAAGGAGTTTGTCCGTTTTGTCTAAGGTGTCAATTTATTGACCTAAAGTTGTTCATAATATTTTGTATCATTTTTTAATAGATACAGGATCTGTAGTGATATGCCATATGTAATTTCTCATATTGGTAATATGTGTTTTCTGTCCTTTTTTTCTTTTTTGGCTTATAAACATCAGATATTTAATTTCTCATAGTTCTAGAAACAAAGCAGAGTCCAAGACCAAGGTGCCAGCAGATTGAGTGTCTGGTGAGGGCCCATTTTCTGGTTCATAGATGATCTCCTTTCTTCTTGGCAAGTCTTCTTCAGAGGGGCTGTCAATTTTATTAATCTTTTCAAAGAAAAGATTAATTATCTATCTAATTTCTATATCATCGATTTTTCTCTCTTCTTATTGTTCTCCATTTCCTGTTTACACTGAGTTTCATTTGCTGTCCTTTTTTTGTGTCTGGAGGTGGATGCTTAGATGATTGATTTTGTGCCTTTTTCTCTTTATTGATCTAGGCATTTAAAGATCCAACTTCCCTTCTAATCTCCACTTTAAGTGTATCCTACAAATTTTGATATGTGTCGCTTTCATTATCATTCAGTTTGAAATATTTTCCAATTTCCCTGTGATTTCTTCATTGATCTACGAGTTATTTAAAAGTGTTTTATTTAATTTCCTGATATTTGGTGATTTTCCAGATGGTTGTTATTACTTTTAAATTTAATTCCACTATAATAAAACAACTTGTATGATTTCCATCTTTTAAACATTTTTGAGACATGCTTTTTGGCCCATATATGGCCTATCTTAGTGGATACTCCCTGCTACCTGAAAAAAATGTGATTTCTGCTGTTAGATGGAGAGAGCTGTAAATGTCAATTAGGTAAAATTGGTGGATAGTATTGATCAAATCTTCTGTATTCTTACAGGTGTGATGAGTTTGAAAACATATTATGAGGATATATTTTGTTCTGGAGTGGTTGGCTGGTGAAGGTTTATTTGCTGGGAACTTTGTTTTGTTGTAAACACTTAAGGCCATGTTTGTCATAATCAGAGTCTATAGAACTCAACAGGTGAACAGAAACAGCGTGGCTAAGATTACTTGACTTGTTTAATTGAACTAGTTGCTGTGGGCCCACTGTGTGCCTATCCTATTTCTGGGGAGCCCAAGGAGACAGGATAAGCTTTCACCAGCAGACAGGCCCAGTAATTAAGCATGCCTAGCGTCACTTTTCTTTTTTTTTTTTTTTTTTTTTTTTTTTGAGACGGAGTCTCGCTCTGTCGCTCGGGCTGGAGTGCAGTGGCCGGACCTCAGCTCACTGCAAGCTCCGGCTCCCGGGTTTACGCCATTCTCCTGCCTCAGCCTCCCGAGTAGCTGGGACTACAGGCGCCCGCCACCTCGCCCGGCTAGTTTTTTGTATTTTTTAGTAGAGACGGGGTTTCACAGTGTTAGCCAGGATGGTCTCGATCTCCTGACCTCGTGATCCGCCCATCTCGGCCTCCCAAAGTGCTGGGATTACAGGCTTGAGCCACCGCGCCCGGCCTCACTTTTCTTTAGAACTGAATGTGCTCAGTGAGAGGGGATGTGCTCTAGCGCCTTAGGGAACTTGATTGCTTTGGCACGGAGCATGCCCACTGTGTAGTACTCTTGGGGAGGGGGGGACTGAGCATGCTCAGTGGGTAGCTCACGTGGGGACTGAGCATGCTCAGTGGGTAACTCACTTGGGGACTGAGCATGCTCAGTGGGTAGCTCACCTGCAGACTGAGCATGCTCAGTGGGTAGCTCACCTGTGGACTGAGCATTCTCAGCAGGTAGTTCTCCTGAGTACTGAGCATGTGCCGTGGCTAGCTCAACTGGGGATTAAGTATTATGCATGCTCTTTTTAACTGCTCAGTTCTAATACTTGGTGCTGCTGCCCTGTGTGACTGTTGGTGCCCAGGAGTTAAATCATAAAATGTCAGTTCTGAGTTATCAGAACCAAACCATTCATTGTACAGATGGGGAACCCACAGCTCACAGAAGGTTGAGGAATTGGTCAAGATCATACAATAAATCATTGTTAGTGCAGGAATAAGGTGCTGTCCTGTTTCGTCTTCATGGCTTGGCCTACTGCAGTATTTCACGCTTCGGCTGGAACCTCAGGTAATCCACTACGGCAACTTTCTGCGGGTAATCACATAAAGAGGATAAAGATGAAAAGATTTTTCTCCTCTGGCTTCTCTTTTCAGGCATGCTTCTCCCTTTTCGGGATCCCTGGTAGGAGATGGGTGAAAAGAGCGGTGAATGTCCACGGCCCACTTTGTTTCTTGGTGGCACTGGGTACTCAATGAATTTGTTTCTTTTAAGGACTGACTTATTTAGGGCTAAGGTCAGAGTTTAAGGAAAGGAGCAGAGGGGAACTCTACCCAAGGATTTGTGGTTTAATAGCCCCGAGCAATTGGGAAGGCAAAGAGGAGAGGAAAATCCTCCAGAAGGGAATGAGTAATTGTGTATAGAAATTATATTGAGCTTGTTGCCAAATGTTTGCAAACTGTCATGTATCGGCGGGTGAGCGTGCGTACGTGAGTGTTTTAGTTACAGCAGTTTATTTGGCCTATCTCTCAATGTGTCGGGAAGTGGTGTTGCCACCAGGGTCTGATGGTTTGTTTTTTCTGCTTAAGCAAAATGTAAATTATCTGGCCCATTAATATCTGGGTGCTCTAATCCATTATTAGAGGAGAAAAGTAAAAATTCTGCACCAAGATGAATGTTTGCTTTTAAGGTGATTAATAATGCTTAGCCACTGTGCATTCATCACTCTGCCAGCGGCTTCTGCAGGGAAAGCAGGAAGGAAACAGACTGGAAATACTGTGCACCGCTGCTCTGTGCTCACCGGAATGACGCCTTCTGCCATGTCCCTCCTCCAGAACCTTCACTAGCTCCCTATTGCCTTCGTTATAAAGGCCAAACTTGGCAGCCCTCAGTGAACAGACCATATCCTGCCTGCCTACTGGAGCAACTATGATGTGCCTATCCCTGCACTGTGGGGGAGGCAGGAGAAGAGGAAGAGGTGCTTCTTGCTATTGGAGAATTTTCTGTGCATTGCGGGGGCGATAAAGAAAAGCTCCTAGAGAGACAGGAGTGCCCAGCCTGAGAGACTGAGAAATCAGGTGTTAGGTTGATAGGGCGGATTCCAAGGATCCTCAGAGCCAAGAGAGGGAGAAGTCTATGTTGGGTTGGGTTGTCAGGAAATGCTTCCTGGAAGAGGTGGGCTGCAGCTGGGCCTTGGGAAATGAAAAATGTGTGGGCAGCCCCAATCACAGGTACTGACCATTAAGCAGCGACTTTATGCCAAGCACCATGCTAGGAGCTTCTTGTATATAACCGTGACTCCACCTCACAGCCCTGTAAGGTGGGTATTGTTATCTTGTCTTTGTGGATGAGGAAAGGCTCAGAGAGGTGAAGACACCTACTTGGTGTCACACAGTGAGTGAAGGGCAGAGCCAGGATGAACAGGCCAGGACTGGGAGGCTCTGAAGGCCGTGAGTCTGAATTCAGTGCTTCTCTCACCGCTGTAAGCAGGAGGAACTCTTAAGAAGCAAAGGACCTGGACAGAGTGTCTATGTAAGTGTGTGGGGTAAGGTGCCACATGGGCAGAGGCTGGCCTGCCTGGAAGAAAGGAACCTGGAAGGATGTGGGGGAACTGTAGGGCCACCTCTTGGGACAGTCTCAGTGCCAGGCAGAAGGGATGCTACTGAGAGCTGTGAAACAGGCTGGTCTCCCACCCTGGACTGTACGTTAGCAGGGGACACTGTCTCCTGAGTGTTGGGGCTTTCTCCTTCCATGTCAGAGAGAATATATGATATGATCTCTTCTCTCCAGCCCTGCTCCTCAGATCATCATATCTCAGCTGGATGCTGCAGCATCCCCCTGGGCTCCAGTGACGTCCGTCCACGGTGGCCGCCATGATAACCTTCGTAACGATCTGGCTAGGGAACTCCCCTGTTGCCGGTGTTCCAGACCATAGGGAGAAGTCCAGGATCTCAGCAGGGATGCTCCAGCCCCGCCCACATCTCCGGCCCTGGCACTTCCTCCTGCTTTCTGCTTCCTGTGTTTTAAATGTGCTCCCTCTGCCTCCCCCATCTCCTGACTTTTTCTGATCTGTGAACAGTTCTATTCAGGAAGAGGAATCATCCTTCTGAGCTCTCCAAGCGTTTCCATTCTTTCTAGCTGCCTGAGAACCTAGTTCAGTCCTCTGAACTAGAAGAGATGTTGGCATCTCTTCTAATCTCAGAGAAAATGGACTGAGAGAGACACAGATCTGATTCACGTGGATGACAGCAGAACATAGCAATGGAGATAGACAGGGGATCTGCTATGCCTGCTGGCGGCATCTTATCCAACCATCCAACAAGTATTCTCTGAGCGCCCATTTGGTGCTAGACTCTAGGCTGGGCATTCTGGGCACTGAAATAAGTGTGCCAGAGATGGGTCATGCCTGCATGGAGCTTACAGTCTGGCAGATTACCAGAGTTTGGGCGAATCACGGCTGCCCTGCTGGAGAAATTGTCTGAGCTGTCTGAACTGAGCAGGAAGACTGCTGGGAGCAGGGGCTGACCAACCCAGGGTCTGTCTCTGAGGCCCCAGGATACAAAAGTTAGAGGAGAACTTACCAGTGAGTGTCTGGGCAGGGAGTATCCATGCCCTGCCCCAACACAACAGGCTCCTAATGCTGGCTTGATGACCCCCGGAAAGTCATAGCTGGTCCCATCTCAGCCTAGGTATAGAGATTCCTTCTTTTTCTGTTTTAATGAAACTACCTTGTTTCTGGGGCTCAAGAGTTGTTCCTGCCAGACTCTAGTGTGTCCCTCTACTCGGTGCTCCTTCTGCTGGTTTCAACGCCACCCCTGATTGACAGTTGCTTCAGCAAGCTTACACTAACCAAAGGGAAGGAGTCTCGAAGCCCCTGCCTACAAAACGGTACTAAGAGGCTTCTGCCTTGAGAGGCAAACCCTTTATTACGGATAGACCTGCAGATTGCATATTTTTATAATTTCCCAGAGAGTTCATTTTACGCTCCGCTAAGATCTAAATGAACTGGTGCAAATGCTCGGACTTCCTTCTGCCTCTGGCGAGGTGAGGTCTGCAGGGCCAGAGAAGGTGCATGTGCGTCTGGGAGTGAGCTCTGCTCCGGAAGGGGCGAGGGCAGAGCAGCACGTGTGGGACAGAAAACAGCTTTTCACCCAGGGTCCTTACGATGTCTTTGCTCCTAGGATGAAGGGGCTTATTTCTCAATGGGGATCACTTTTGGGAACCTCTGAGCTGGTAGAGGGGCCAAAAAAGAAGCCTTCCATTTGGGCATATGAGAAAGCTTCGTCAGGGAGGAGGCATGACCTCATTGGAAAATAAAAAAACTACCTCTATAGTTAAAGGGAGATTCTGTCTGGAGTGACTGGGATGAGACATTGTGAGGTCTGGAGATGTACAGTGGCTGGAACCTGGGGTGTGTGGGGGTAGAGAGAATACTGAGGCCTGGCTGGGGGGGCAGGCAGGGCCCCATCATAGAGGCCTTGAATTTGGTCTAAGGGATTTGTCATTCTTTTCCCCCCAGTTTTTTTTTTTACTTTTATTTTCTGAATTATAAAAATAATACATATTTATCATGGAAAAAAGTTAGAACTTCAGAAACATCGAAGAAAATAGAAAATTAGAAGCCTAGGTTTTCACCATCTAGAGTCACTGTTGTTAGCATTTTTCTTTCGTTTGCTATTTTTTCTATAAATTGTTTAGATTCTTAAGTTCATATTACATATACACTTTTAGATGCTTTTCTTTCTTTCGTTTTTCTTTTTCTTTTCTCTTCTTTTTTTTTGAGATGGAGTCTCGCTCTGTCGCCCAGGCTGGAGCGCAGTGGTGGGATTTAAGCTCACTGCAACCTTCCCACCTCCCGGGTTCACGCCATTCTCCTGCCTCAGCCTCCCAAGTGGCTGGGACTACAGGCGCGTGCCACGACGCTTGGTTTTGTATTTTTAGTAGAGATGGAGTTTCACTGTGTTAGCCAGGACGGTCTTGATCTCCTGACCTTGTGATCTGCCTGCCTTGGCCTCCCAAAGTGCTGGGGTTACAGGTGTGAGCCACCGTGCCCGGCCCCTATTTTTTTTTTTTTTTTTTTTGAGACAGAGTCTCGCTGTCGCCCAGGCTAGAGTGCAGTGGCGCGATCTCGGCTCACTGCAACCTCTGCATTCTGGGTTCAAGCAATTCTCCTGCCTCAGCCTCCCAAGTAGCTGGGACTATAGGTGCACACTGCCATACCTGGCTAACTTTTTGTATTTTAGTAAAGATGGGGTTTCACCATGTTTCCCAGGCTGGTCTCGAACTCCTGAGCTCAGGCAATCTGTCCACCTGGCTTCCCAAAGCGCTGGGATTACAGGTATGAGCCACCACGCTTGGCCTACATGCTTTTCTTATACTTACCAAAGGGTTCTATGTATTTCTTTATATTATCAACAGCTTAAATGATTTATACTCCAACTATGCGCCCTAAGAAGATGCTCTCAAAGCCTGATATTCCCCGCTTATTGCTTCATTCTTTTAGACAGTGGTTCTCATCCTGGGCTGCATATTAGAATCATCTGGGGAGCTTTAAACATTCCTAGTGCCAGGATGTACCCAGACCAATTAAATCAGAAATCCACATATCAATGCTTTTTAAGGATTCCTCAGGAGATTCTAATACACCGCTGAGGCTGAGAACCACGAAGTAGGGCTCAAACACTCCTTTCCATGCTGGCCAAGTTGAACAATGAATTTTCTCACCTCTCGTGTGGCCGAGGTTATCAGATTCATCATGCCTGGATGGACTTAGCCTAACCAGGAACATCCGTTGTCTGGGGGAATCTAGTGGCAGAAAAAGAATGAGGCAAATAAAATCAGGATAAATAATACCACAGCTACCACTACTACCAACCTTCAGTAAACCCCAGAGTTGTAATTGTTTCTTTTTATTCATCGAAAATTTTGTTGTTGTTGTTGTTTGAGAGAGTCTCGCACTGTCGCCCGGGCTGGAGAGCAACGGTGTGATCTCAGCTCACTGTAACCTCCACCTCCCGGGTTCAAGCCATTCTCCTGCCTCAGCCTCCCGAGTAGCTGAGATTACAGGTGCATACCACCACACCTGGCTAATTTTTTGTATTTTTAGTAGAGATGGGGTTTCACTATGTTGGCCAGACTGGTCTCGAACTCCTGACCTTGTGATCCACCTGCCTCAGCCTCCCAAAGTGCATCGAAGATTTTTACCTTCACTGGGAACCGCTCTTCTTGCATCCGATGCCATTCTGGTGGGACTGTCAATCTCAGTGCTTCCTGTACAACCTGGCTACAGGGCAATCTCAATTCTGTCCACAGGGATTGGTCCAAAGTGTAGGCATGTGACTCAAGCAGGACCAATCAGATTTCTCCCATATTGAGTTGCCGGGTAAAATACAGCACACCCGATTAACTTTGAATTTCAGATAAACCACAATATTAAGTGAAGCTGCTTGTGGCCAACTTTGCTGGATATATCCGTTTACAGTTGGAGAGAATGAGGGTGATCTGTAAAAGGAGCTGAGATGTAACCAGGGTGAACAGTGAACGGGTCTTGAGAACACTGAGTTTCTGACCCTGGCCAACTCTAGGTCGGGACGTCCCAATGCTGTGAGCCAGTAAATTTCCTTTCTTGACTAAGTTCTTTTGAGATGCATTTGTGTTACCTACAAACGACTCCTAAAAGTGGCAGAAATTGATACTTGGAATTGGCGTTGCTGAGCTGAGGAGGAATGAGGCACAGGGGAATCCCCCAGTTTGCAGCTGGGAAGCCCGTTATCAGTAGCAATGCAGCTGGTTAAATTGTTACTGTGTGCTTACTGAGGATGGCACCTCAGGGGACTGGTAGATATTTGGGGGATATTAGAGTATGTTGGCTACTCCTTATGGCCTCTTGCGAGGGCAGAAATGTGGTCCACAATAGACATAGTCTAAGCAGCCCAGATGGAAAACAGAGAGGGAGGAGCAAGCCTTGTTGACAGAAGAACCCTCCCTTCCTCTTTCTTTAGACTAAGTCTTGATGGGATAAGCCATGTGCCTTGCAGAATTGCAAAAGTAGAATTTCCTGCTTCTAGGTAAGACAGGAAGGCAGAAAAAAACATAACAGAGAAGTAAGATAGGATGGGGAGGAGTCAAAGGAATAGAGGAAGCTGATCCCCCAGTTCCTAAGCAACTCTTCAAGCACCCTCCCGTCTTTTGGAGGAAATGATACCTTCATTATAAAGTGCATCCGTGGGATATAGCCTTGAGGCAAAGGGCAGATAAGATCTGCCTCGGAATAATTTTTTTCAGACTACTTTCCTCCAAGATCACAAGATGTTGTCCAATATTCTAGTTCTAGCCTATTTTTAAAATTCCAGTGTATTTGACGTGATTATTGTTTTGTACAGTCATTGCTTAGACTTTGCCAACTATTTTACAAGATTCATCTCATTATTCTACCTTGCATTTTAGACCTTTCATTTGGGACCATTTCTCTTCTGTGTGAAGCATGAGTTTTAGAATTTTCTTTAATGGGCATCAGACAGTAATAAATGATCTGTTTTTATTGTCTCAAAATGTCTTTTTAAATCCTCATTATTGAAAGGAAAGTTTCTGGATATAGAATTTTACGTCGACAGTATTTTTGACATGAAGATAATCTTCATGTTTTCTCTTTTCCATTGTAGTATTTGAGAGGTTGATTGTAATCTTAACTGTGGTCTCTTTTTTCTTTGATATTTTGTAATTTCACTGTAATGTACCTAGTATAGAGATTTAAAAAAATATTATTCTACTTGGAATTCATAGGTTTTCCCTAAACTGAAAATTGGTGTTTTTCAGCTGTTCTGGAAAATTCTCAGCTATTATCTCTTCCTATATTGCCACTTTCTCATTCTCTTTGTTATTTTCTTTTGGAACTCTGATGATAATTATGTTAGACCTTCTTGACGTATTTCCTTTGTTTAACCTCTCTTCCTTAGTTCCATTTTTTTGTTCTATGGGCTGCATTTATTCAGATCTTTTAGTTTACCATTTCTCTCTTCACAGGTGTTTAATCTGCTAGTTAATATGTTTAGCGAATTTAATTTTTATTTATTTTTTATTTTTTTTTTGAGATGGAGTTTCGCTTTTGCTGCCCAGGCTGGAGTGCAATGGCACGATCTTGGCTCACCGCAACCTCTACCTTCTGGGTCCAAGCGATTTTTCTGCCTCAGCCTCCTGAGTAGCTGTGATTACAGGCATGCGCCACCATGCCCGGCTAATTTTTTTTTGTACTTTTAGTAGAGATGGGATTTCTCCATGTTGGTCAGGCTGGTCTCAAACTCCCAACCTCAGGTGATCCACCCGCCTTGGCCTCCCAAAGTGCTGGGATTACAGGTGTGAGCCACTGCACCTGGCCTTTAATTTTTATTATTGTATTTTATTTCTATTTAGTTTATTTTCAGTTTTTTTCTGTGTGTATTTATGTGTATGTTATATTCTATACTGAAAAATGTCAATGTCTAAAGTTCTTGTAAATCTTTTTTTTCTCTGACGCTTTTTACTCATGATACTTTATTTCCTCATACGTTTTTATTTTTTTGTGATTTTGGTCTGTAAGCTGCTTATTGTCCTTGGGACTTTATTTGTGAGGATTCTTGGGGACTTCTTTGAGGATGAGTTTCTCCAGAGACAATTTTTATTTGCTTCTGAACAGGGGCACTGCCTGAGGCTTTTTGGATCTCACAACTAGTATAATTTTGGATCTCAAAGTTATATAAGAAGTGGCCAATGTTTACAATGTTTTCCCCCTCTAACCAATGCCAGAATGCACTGGTTACGTTTCCTTGTTGCCTCTTTGTGGCGTTCCAGGTTTACTACTTTTTTTTTTTTTTTTTTAATTGAGATGGAGTCTTGCTCTATCACCCAGGCTGGAGTGCAGTGGCATGATCTCGGCTCACTGCCAACCTTTGCCACCCAGGTTCAAGTGATTCTCCTGCCTCAGCTTCTGGAATATCTGGGATTCCAAGTGCATGACACCACACCTGGCTAATTCTTTTGTATTTTTAGTGGAGATGGGGGTTGTGACATGTCTCCACTCCATTGACCAGGCTGGTCTCGAACTTCTGACCTCAGGTGATCCGCCCACCCCGGCCTCCCAAACTTCTGGGATTACAGGAATGAGTCACTGCTCCCGGCCCACTTTTAGAGTGTGGCCTCTGTGAGCCTCAACCTTATGCAGGGATTTCACATTAGATCGCCAGCCTTGGGCTGTGATTGGCTTTGGTTTCCTGCCCCCTACACCTCAGATAGTCATCAGAGAAGAACCTCAGCATCTCCAAAGGTTAACAGAAGCCTTCAGGGAGAAAGCAGACTTTGGCACTCATTTTCCTTCCCGACTTCTTATTTCACTTTGTTTTAGGACTTTGCAGAGTTCTTACTTTTGTGCCAACTCGGTAATGCATTTACATTTTTAAAAAGTGTTTTATTCAACCATTTAGTAGTTTCACTTGGGAAGGTCCTTCAGGGCAATCAACCTACCCTGCTGCTGGAAACGAGCCATTATGTTATTCTTTACAACTCAAGTTAATTTCTGACTAAAACCACCATCAACTTTATCTCCGTTGATTTACCTCTTTTACCCCTGCTCTGGATAGGTGGGAAGGGCTTTATAGGGTCAAGGCATGGGTGTGGGAGCAGGGTGTATCTGATCCCAATATCATATTCCCATGTGGGCATAGGTGGAGATGGTTCACCTGAATGATGACTGAGCCATCTCTCCGGACTTAAGACATCTTCAGGTCTGGTGGCTCTTACCAGCAGTCCTGTAGCACAGTTGGGGGTTGTATAAACACCCCACTAGGGCCCGGATCATCAGGTCCTTCTACGAATTAAAAGGAAATGCTTGTTCCTGCAGGGCAGGGTGGGCAGCAGGAATGGAGTTGGGTGCTCTCCTCCAGTAATTCTGATACAGGGCCTGGCGTGGACCACCTGGCTTCTGGGGAACAGAGTGGATAAGTCAGTCTTGGCTCTTGGGCTGCAGCTGAGCTGAGATAGGTCTAAAGGGGTTGAAGGGTTTGACCCAAGGGTACAGGAACCTGGTAAGTGAGTAGATCTAGGGGGTCAGAGAGCCCATCCATGGCCTGGGGCAAGAGAGAGAGCAGCTGTACAGGAGAATCAGGCGTTACTGGCTCAGGAAAGTAAGTACAGGGTTTGCTTTAACTGAGGATTTCCATAGCCCAGAAGATTTCCTTCTGTTAGTCTCTGGGCCTCTTGGGAGACAGACCTCGGATTCAAACTTAAGGTGGCCTCATGCTCCCCCAGTCCTCTCTCCACATCTCTGCCCTTCCCTCCGACTTTTCTTGCTACTTTCCTGTTTCTTAAAGCATCCATTATGTGCTTATTTATTTGAACAATAATGTTCATTTTTCCTTTATTTAACAAAGTAATACATGTTCGTGATAGAAAAGTTAGAAGAATATATGAAAGTGCGAAGAGGTAATTAATGTTTACTCACAGTCTCATCTACTATTACTTATAACCATTATTTATATGTTGCTATACATATTTATATATTTGTCATATTTAAAACAGGAAATACATAATTCAGTACTTTATATTGTAGAATTTAGATGATATTCTGTGGCATTTGTTTTTACAGACTTCTTTGCCCCTTAATGATGTATTATGTTGAATTTTATTGCTTTAAGCATTCTTTGAAAAGATTATTTTTAATGGCTCATTGATTCCATTTTATAGATGGAATATCAAGTATTCCATCAAGTATTATGCCTTGGTGTGTTTTCTGATTTCTCAGTTTTATAAGTTACTCTTTAATGAACACACTTACGTATACATTTTTGTGTGTACCTGATTTTTTTCCTCTGTGTATATTACTATTAGTGAAATAGCTGGGTTTTTTTTTTTAGGCTTTTGATAATCATATAGAGGTGTACTACAATAATGTGATATATATGTATATACATGTCATATAAAATGCTAAAAAATATTGTGTTCTGCAAAACTGTGCACTAAAAATAACATGACTTAAGGGAAAATATGTTTGAGTCAGATGACTCAAAATTTATTTTATGTTGTAATAACACTAACAAAAAATAACAAGCCTCATAAAAATGCTATTTAAAAATTAATTAGATTTTTAATAAATAGAGTAACAATCACATTACATATTGAACTTTTAAAGTTGTTTGATGGAAAGGGATATAAAGAAGAATTGGAGATGAGATGCTGAGTTATGGAGACAAGGACAAAATGCCTAAAGATGGTGCATTATCAGGTAATAAGCACTTCCGTGGCAGAACAAATGGCCAAATCTAGCCAAAGGAAGAATGTGGGTGAACAGGCAGCATGAACTGCATCCCCCTGGGGCTGGTACTTGGTGGTTTAAAACACAACCTTCTGGGAAGAATTGCATAGGTACCAAGGTATGAGTTCTACTGACATCCTTAACTTTCTGCAAATCACATACGACCTCATTCTCATGGCAGAAGCATATGCTGTTGCAGACAGACTGTATTGCAGAGCTGCTGTCCAGAGAGGTTGTTTTTATATACTTCCACTATTACTTAACTGGATGCTACCAAACACAGAGTATCTAAGGCCTTTACAATTTTGCCAGTTTGGTAGATTAAACATGGACTCTCATTTTAAAATGTGCATTTTTTTAATTACCAAAGAAGATGGAGATGACTATTTCTTTCTGCTTCCTTTCTTTTCTTTTCTTTTCTTTTTTTTTTTTTTAGATAGTCTTGCCTTGTTGCCCAGGCTGGAGTGCAGTGGCACGATCTCAGCTCACTACAACCTCTGCTTCCTGGGTTCAAATGATTCTTCTGCCTCAGCCTCCTCAGTAGCTGGGATTACAGGCGCCTGTCACCACGCCAGGCTATTTTTTGTCTTTTTAGTAGAGACAGGGTTTCACCATGTTGGTCAGGCTGGTCTTGAACTCCTGACATCGTGATCTACCTGCCTCAGCCTCCCAAAGTGCTAGGATTACAGGTGTGAGCCACTGAGTCTGGCCCGGAAGATGACTATTTCTTATATGTTTTAGCCAATGATATATCCCTTGTGAGTTGTTGGGGTCTGTCTGTTGCCCATATTTTTATTAGAGTGTTAATGCTTTTCTTATTGATCTTTTTAATATGTGAAGGTTATTAATCCTTTCTCTGGCGTAATTATGTCAAATTTTTAGCTTATCATTTACCTTTCAATTTGGTTTATGATTCTTTTGAGGTACAAAAGTTTGAAAATGTTGTTGTCAAATCTATAGCTCTTTCTCTTTACTATTTTATCCATTGCTTTGTGCTTGGAAAATTTTTCCCTACACAGAAAGCAGTTAAATATTTACACATATTCTCTTCCAGATTGTTTGTTTCTTTTTTTACATTTAATTGTTTTTTTTTTTTTTTTTTTTTTTTTTTTTTTTTTGAGACGGAGTCTCGCTCTATCGCCCGGGCTGGAGTGCAGTGGCCGGATCTCAGCTCACTGCCAGCTCCGCCTCCCGGGTTTACGCCATTCTCCTGCCTCAGCCTCCCGAGTAGCTGGGACTACAGGCGCCCGCCACCTCGCCTGGCTAGTTTTTTGTATTTTTTAGTAGAGACGGGGTTTCACCATGTTAGCCAGGATGGTCTCGATCTCCTGACCTCGTGATCCGCCCGTCTCGGCCTCCCAAAATGCTGGGATTACAGGCTTGAGCCACCGCGCCCGGCCACATTTAATTGTTTTAATTAGCCAATAATTTATTTTGATATATATTGTGATGTAATGATCTAACAATTTATTTTTCTCCTACTTCAATTTTCCCTAATATTTAAAAAATTGTATCTATTCCCTTAAGTTTCTGATACTTCCAATACTATATATTTATCTCTTATTATGAATTAAGCCTATTTAAGGGTGATGCAACATATTTCATTGATTTGTATGCCAGTATTTTCCTTCTATTTTCCTTCTATTTTAGTTATTGTAGATTTTTTTTCCTAATAAGTCAAGAGCTTTATTGATGCAGCAGGCACTTTACAATGAGGCCCGGAATGTCTGTCTCCTCTGGGAAGATGGGATGTCTGTACAAACCCTTGCGTTCTTTCCCACTTTAAAAAAACAAGCTCTCCCTTTTACCACAGTCCTTGGATCTGCACCTGCCCAAACTATCCCATCCCCAGCGCACGCAGGTGCACCAGACCAATGCCAGGCAGGCAGCCACTCTGGTACAGCCTAAATGTGCTTTGCAGTACTCATAGACAAGGGCGTAGACTATCAGACCCTGCACAGGATTTAGGAAACAGACAATTTTCCCCAACACCTTGAAAATAAAATACATTTCAGCAGATTACATGTCCTGAAATAGTATCGTTGGGACTTCCTAAAAGAGGGTCCATTGTCCAGCCCTTCTTCACCAGCCTGGGTATCAGAATTCTTCTCAAGGTAACATGAGGCTTTTCATGTATTTATGTATTTATTTAGTTTGTATTCTTTTTTAAAATTTTACTTTAAGTTCTGGGACATGTGCTCAACGTGCAGGTTTGTTACCAGGTATACAAGTGCCATGGTGGTTTGCCCGCACCTATCAACCCGTCATCTAGGTTTTAAGCCCTGCTTGCATTAGATATTTGTCCTAATGCTCCCCCTCCCCTCGACCCTACCCCACTGACAGGCCCCAGAGTGTGATGTTCCCCTCTCTGTGTTCTCATTGTTCAACTCTCCCTTATGAGTGAGAACTTTTTTTTTTCCCCCAAAGTTTTCTTAGCTAAGAATTTCACCTGTGTCTTCTTTCAGATCAACTGAAGTTTATCTACAAGAATTTTTTTTAGGGTTTTTTTTTTTTTTTTTTTTTTTTGAGACGGAGTCTCGCTCTGTCGCCCAGGCTGGAGTGCAGTGGCCGGATCTCAGCTCACTGCAAGCTCCGCCTCCCGGGTTTACGCCATTCTCCTGCCTCAGCCTCCTGAGTAGCTGGGACTACAGGCGCCCGCCACCTCGCCCGGCTAGTTTTTCGTATTTTTTAGTAGAGACGGGGTTTCACCGTGTTAGCCAGGATGGTCTCGATCTCCTGACCTCATGATCCGCCCGTCTCGGCCTCCCAAAGTGCTAGGATTACAGGCTTGAGCCACCGCGCCCGGCCTTAGGGTTGTTTTAAATCAGGGGTCAGCAAAATTGTTTTGTGACCAGCCAAGTATTAAGTATGTTGCTTTGTGAGCAACATATAATCTTATCTTTTTTCTCTCCTCTGCCTCCTCCTTCTTCTCCATTCCTTCCTCCTTCTTGTTTCTTTTCTTTTGTTTACACACAAATATAAAATATAAAAACCATTATTGGCTGGGAGCAGTGGCTTATGCCTGTAATCTCAGCACTTTGGGAGGCTGAGGCAGGCAGATCACCTGAGGTCACGAGTTCGAGACCAGCTTGGCCAACATGGTGAAATCCCCGTCTCTACTGAAAATACAAAATTAGCCAGGTGTGGCAGCAGGTGCCTGTAGTCCCAGTTATTCCGGAGGCTGAGGCAGGAGAATGGCTTGAACCTGGGAGGTGGAAGTTGGAGTGAGTCAAGATTGTGCCAGTGCACTCCAGCCTGGGCAATAGAGTGAGACTCTGTCTCAAAAAACAAATGAACAAAACAACAACAACAACAACAACAACAACAAACAGTCCCTATTTCCAAATAAGGTCACATTCTGAGGTACTGGTGGTAATAACTTCACCATGTCTCTTTTTGGAAGGACACGATTTAACTCATAACACAAATTAATTAATTTGAAAAAAGTACAATATAAATCTTTTCAATATTTAATATTTCCATCTAAACATTACATATGTATTCAATATTAATTTTATAACATTAAACCTTTCAGACAAACCTCAAAGAATACCAATTTATGTATTCATATGATTTTAAATTTGTCTTGCCACTGTTTATGGAGGAATTTATGTCTACATTTTTAAGTGAACTTGGTTTTTAGTTGTATTTTCTTTTTATACTATATAAGTGTTATATGACCATGCTTCCTCGATAGAATGAAGAACTTAACTTTCCATATTTGTCTATACATGAGAACAGTTTATTTGGAAAGGGAATTAATGCTTCCTAGAAAGTCTGAAAGAAGTCACCAGTAAAACCATCAGGCCCTGTAACCCTTTTTTTAAGATAATTTTTTGATAACTCTGTATTTCCTCCATTGTTACTTCTCCCTCTTTCTAAGTGGACAGAATCATCTGAGCATCGGACTCAGAGGTCTTGAAATGCTTTCCTTCACCTGGATGCATGAAAAGTAGACAGGTATTGCTGACTCTGAACTGAAGATCAAGCTGATGGGCTCTGACTGTGGGAGGTTCTTCAGCAGAAGAAATTCACTGATACAAGTTTCAGGAGTTTGTCTGCAAGGGCATTGGGCTATCTGTTGATGACCTGGGTATGTCTGTATGCATTGGGGTAAGTGTGTAGTGACCAGAAAGAGCAGGCATAGAAAAGCGAGTGTATCTATTTTGCCAAGGGATGGTGTCATTAGCAATCACCAAGGCAGCAAAGTGGGTTTGCAGCCAATGGCTGCTGTTAGTCACCTTCTTAGCCTTCACAACAACCCACTAACTCAGACAGTTATCTTTCAGTCCAGGCGAGCACACTCAGGGATCACCTGTCTTGACACTGCTCCTCACCATGTTTCCACATTCCGCACAAGGCAGGGAGCACACCTGCTCCCCTTGGGCACCCACAGGCAATACCGTGTGGAGCAGCCCATTAGAGTATCAGTTCTCTGGCTATCCTCTGGAGCTGCTGGATCCAATATGTTTCCCCATATGCTTGAACCTTTTTGCAATTCTTCCATCTGTTTCTGGGAAATGTGAAGGAATTTAATGATCTTTTCTGGGGTTATTAAACCGACAGCTGTTGTCATTAATAGAGGACATTCTTTACTGCAGCGAATAAACGCTAGTCATAACTCCAGCCTGTCTTATGCACTCTCATTAATGACTAGAGCATTTGTCTCCAGACTGGGGTGATGAACACGGGGGGTTCTGATGCCAGCTTTGGAGATGATTCATCCTCAACGTGTGAACACCCTCACTTCTTTTTTGTACTCTGGGCAGCTTTTGAGGCAAAATGTATAATTGGTAAAAAACAAAATCCAATCCAACAGCCGTTGGCTTTCTTTGAAAATGGAAGAGCTTGGGTGTTAAAAAGGAAAGATTACCTTTTACTGTGTATTTCAAATTATGGTTCATTTTCTAGTAGAATGTTAGAGGCAGAGAAACTAACTTTTATGGCTTGAATTGGAGGTTTTCTACACTGTTGTAGATTAGAAACAGAAATGCAAGGTTGCGCTCACACAGAAAAACAGGGAAAAGAGACTAGACAGTAGAGGCCCTGACCTGGCCTCCACCTGCCCCATGGACAGAGTGGGTTTTGCTGACTGGTAGCCTTGAGGATTGATTTTTGGGGTTCAGATAGCCTGGAAAGGCCACAGAGCAGAAGGGTGGGGGAATTTTTTTTATCTTACCAGGGAGTGATTTCAAGATGCATGAAATGGGGAAGGTGAGGAATCCGGAGACAGCAAAGCTCGGTCATCCTGGCAGTCGCCCACAAGTCTGCCCTGGCAGCAGGTTTTCCAGGCTAGCTTCTGGCAGAGCTGGGTCAGGCAAAACCATGTTCGGGCCCCATTTTTATGAGAAATTGGGGTGCACGGCCAGACATGGTGGCTCATGCCTATAATCCCAGCACTTTGGGAGGCTGAGGTGGAGGGATAGATTGAGGTCAGGAGTGCAAGACCAGCCTAGGGAACATAGTGAGATCCCAGGAGCTACTTGGGAGGCTGAGGTGGGAGGATCCCTTGAACCCGGAAGTTTGAGGTTGGAGTGAACTATGATCAGGCCACTGCACTCCAGCCTGAGTGACAGATTGAGACTCTATCTCTGAAAAAAAGTAGTTGGGGTACAAATGGCCAGTGATCAGAGAAAGAACCATGAAGGCCACCCCTATAAACTTGGCGACACTTAGCAACTTGGGTCCTAAGTACTCTTCTTCATCATCTGTCATTCAGACCTATTGAGAGTCCTGTGTTGCAGAGATGGGGGCTTAGCGATATACTGTGGATACTGGATTAGGTCAACTGGGGGATATGGATGTATGCCAGGAGGCCTGACAGGTTAGAGACCTGGATCTCTACCTACTTGAGTGCTTCTTGCTTAGGGAATGAAGATGAGAACCCAGGGCAGCAGGGTAAGGGTGCCCAGCAGTTGTGGATCTGGGAATGAACGAGGCAGGGGAGAAAGGGGACGTCTGACACCACAGGGTCACTGCTATCCTCTTTGTCTAGTCATACGCTTTTCCTCTGAAACGTCATCCATCCACCCATTCAAAAATCCTTCCCAAGTACCTGCATATACTGGACACTGTGCTGCACTGTGGAATCTAAAGGGCTCCAAGGCCCTGCCTCTGAGGAGCTTGCAGTCTAGTGGGGAGATAGCCACATGGCACCATTGTGTAATGGCTACCAAAGGGGGCACACACAGGTCCCACAGGGCACAGGAGAGGGCACTAATTCTAGGCTTGGTCTGGGTAGGGGAAGATTCTGGAGGAAGTAGCATCTCAGCTGAGGGCACAAAACAAGCAGGTTTCAGCCAATACAGAGAGGATAGAGAAAGTTCTAACCAGCAAGGACAGCAGTCCAAAGGTCCCACAGCGAGCAAGAGACTGCAGCTGGGATGTAGCAGGAGAGGTGAAAGAAGTAAGAGATGAGGTCAGGCATCGTGGCTCACACCTGTCATCCCAGCACTTTGGGAGGCCAAGGTGGGTGGATCAGCTGAGGTTGGGAGTTCGAGACCAGCCTGGTCAACATGGTGAAACCCTGTCTCTACTAAAAATACAAAAAAGTAGCTGGGCGTGGTGGCGTGCACCTGTATTCCCAGCTACTCGGGAGACTGAGGCAGGAGAATCGCTTGAACTCAGGAAGCAGAGGTTGCAGTGAACCGCACCACTGTTCTCCAGCCTGGGCAACAAGTGAGACTCCGTCTCAAAAGGTGGTGGCCCACGCCTGTAATCCCAGCACTTTGAGAGGCCAAGGCAGGTGGATCATCTGAGGTTGGGAGTTCAAAACCATCTTGGCCAACATGGTGAAACCCCATCTCTACTAAAAATACAAAAATTAGATGGGCATGGTGGCAGGCGCCTATAGTTCTAGCTACCCAGGAGGCTGAGGCAGGAGAATCGCTGGAACCCGGGAGGCGGAGGCTACACTGAACTGAGATCGTGCCATTGCACTCCAGCCTGGGTGACAGAGCAAGACTCTGTCTAAAAAACAAAACAAAACAAAACAAAACAAAAAAAAAAAAGATGAGGTCAGGCATGGTGGCTCACGCCTGTAATCCCAGCACTTTTGGAGGCTGAGGCAGGTGGATCAGCTGGGGTTGGGAGTCCAAGACCAGCCTTGTCAACATGGTGAAACACCGTCTCTAGTAAAAATACAAAAAATTAGCCAGGCATGGTGGTGCATGCCTGTAGTCCAAGCTACTCTGGAGGCTGAGGTAGAAGAATCGCTTGAACCCGGAAGACAGAGGTTGCAGTGAACTGAGATCATGCCACTGAGCTCCAGCCTGGGCGACTGAGTGAGACTCCGTCTCAAAAAAAGAAAAAAGAAGTAAGAGATGAGGCTGCAGAGGGAGGTATGGGAGGTCAGTTCTTGGATACACTCTGTGGTTGATTAAACATTCCCTGACTTTCCCAGGCTTGCAGGTTACAGCCATGTTTATAATGGCCTCATTGATGCATTCACTGAGATTTTTCCACCATGTTTATGCTCCACCCCATACACCAATTAAAACAGAAAATTCAGCAAAGTGAAAGATAAGTGGCTGTGTGGTATTTGCCCAGGAACTTGGTGCTCTGTTAAGAGCTTTAATAACCACATAGTGTCTCCATATCTTCTTCTTGTGGGGGACAAAGAAAGAAAAAATCTCTTGGGCGTGGCTGTATTTGCTGGCATCAGGCATAGAGAGAAATGCCAGCACTCCCCGGGGTAGATAATTTAGGGGTGTCCTCCACATCTGTCCTGTGGTCTTTCACAGCTCATGTTTTCTCAGAACGATGGCCCCACAATGAGGTCCTCAGATGGTTTCTCAGGCAAGTTTCCAGTGAACATGACTTTGTCCCATTCATTTGTAACTGGATAGAAGCTGGGTCCTGGATGCTTCCGGGTGGAGACATTCAGACAGCAACACCTTGGCCTTAACACACTACATATTTTTGAATTGCACACGGGGTAGCCTCCTGGGAAAACCACTGACAGATTTCTCATGGAGGAGTCAGCTGCGATTGGGAGGAGTTGAGCACTCATGATCCTCTTGTGGGAAATCTAACATTAAATAGAATATTTCTCAAACCCTAGCGAGGCTTGGATCTTCTTTTGAAATGAAAATGCTTTCAAAGAACTCCCTCTTTGTTGACACAAGTAATTTCTATTATAATGCTATTTAAATATGTACCAACATGAAAGCTGGAGTAAAATCTTTCTGCTGATGGCTCTCATATGACCATAAAAGCAAAACAAATGGACAAATTACAGAATGGCAAACGAAGAAATCAATAAAATTCAAATTAACAACATAAATTTAATGGGATATCGTTTTACCAAACTTAAATCATGGCTCTCCCTGTGGGCATAGGGTTGACCATGGAGTGTGGTTCTTGGGGAGCCTGGCAGGCCGTTCGAGGAGCCGTGACTGACTCTCTTCTGCTGTAATGGTCATGGGAAGGATGTCCATCTACAGAGCATGCACATTGTTCTTTTCTTCTTAGCTTGCCATAAATAAAGAAAACAACGGAACAAAATGTGGTCCTTGAAATCCTGGAGTAGCATTTGTTAAGCCCTGGCCTTCACTCTCACACACACACACACGCACGCACGCACGCACGCACACACGCACGCACACACGTGTACCCACACATGCGTGCACACACACGTGCACATGCACACGCGTGCACACAAATGCACACGCACACACATGCACACACGCGTGCGCACACGCACACGCACACACACACGAGCATGTATACCTTAAGTACTCAGGAGGGCACAAAGGCTACTGTGAAAGAGGCACATCCGGGCATTATGGGACTGAAAGGGCAAACCAGATCCACACATGGAACAATCATGTCACCAGGACTGCGAAATCCCATGCACCTCGATCCTAGCTGCTCACATACCCATGGTCTGAGAAGGGAGAGGTCAGAGACATGGACAGTCAAGGAGCCACAGGGGACATCAGCTTTGCAAGACATGTAGGGTGTAGCATACGGGAGGAGGGATGGCTGGAGAGAGCAGGTCATTGGGGATCATCTTGGTAAAGACCAGCCTTGGTTGAGAACGCAAGCTCTTCCAGGCCTGATCAGGTCCTGGATGATGCACCGACCCTGGTTTTAGGAGAGCTGGGGAAAGCAAGCTGCCAAGAGTGGCACCTGCCCGGCCCCACTCCCACTATGATGTTCTCACTCATCTCCTGGGCCCTTCACCCAGTGCACAATGGGATGACTTTTAGACCAGGCTGCCCCTCAGGGAAGGTAAATCCTAAGAGAGTAGTCACACCAGTAGCATCAAAGCTGAAAAACGGAGTTTATTGAATCGAAAAACATGTTGCTGAGTACTTATATGAGGTGCTGGGTGGGAAACAATATTAAGGAATTCAATGAGGAAGATAAATCAGGAGTACAGATCATTGTAGCACAAGATACAAACATGCTATGTGTTGTATGAGAGGGAGGGAGGGTACCTCCAGCTAGGGTAGTGGTAGAATCTTGGCAGCCTTCTACAAGGAGGTGGTCTCTGAGGGGTGACTGCAAAGAAATTCTGAGAAGATGAGGGCTGGTGGCCTGGGAGAGACAGGCCAGGGTATGGAAGGGCACAGTGGGAGATGAAGCTGGACATAGAAGACATGGAAAGCCAGGCAGGGGAATTGGGAATGTCTCCAGGTTTCTTCGCAGGGATGGCTCCAAATCCCATCTGATCAGCATGTCGATTCCATCCCTCTGGAGGGAATGTGGGAGCGGGACTGAAAAAGAAGACTTAGGAGATGATGGCAACTGTCTAAGAGAGAGAAGACAAGGCCATGGACCAAGACGGTGGCAGCAGGAATGGAGGGAAGGGGCACAGAGTGACTGCCCCCCATGACAGGCTTTCTCTAGCCCACTTGAGGAGTGCATGCAGAACTTTGTACTCCACTGGCCTTCAGCTACTGGAGAAGTCCCCCAGAAGCAGGGTTTTCTTGCAGGGGGCTGGTGCTTGGAGAACATCCATGACAATCTCCATCTGCACCTCCAACTCCACGTCCTACCCCCTAGAAATTCTCATACATGCTGCTCGCTCGCAGTTCCAGCCCTAGATTGCTGCTGTCTAATGGGTCTATCCTATCTGACATTGACCTGGAGGTCGCCTTTGGCCAAAGAGTTAACTGAGATTGACCTAAGCCTTGAATCCATAACATGAAATAGTTTATAGTTAGCATACTCATCCGCATATTCAACTACAGGTAATACTCCATGAGGTCTGCTGTCAATTGCAGATCCAGCAACAATCAGGAATTAGAAGGACTAATTCCCGAGAAAGGGGGTTCTTTGCGTCGATCTCAGGCATCCTCCTCCTGGTGTCCTGCCCCAGGCTGTGCTAGGAAGACCAGTTGGTAACAGGTACTGAGGCAGTTTGGGCACTGCGGGCATCAGAGCCTGGCCACACTGTACTGTTGCCTATGTTCTCTGTCTCTCTGCCTTCACCAGGAGCTGTCTGAGACTGGAGACAGCCACATGTATCTTGATGGGCTGCTGCCAGCACTTGGCCCAGAGCAAATGTCCAGTAAATGTGTGCTGAGTTGAACCAAACTGAAATTCTTTGTATGTGGCTGATGGCTTCCAGCTTAGGCACCAAGCAGAGAGCCTGCATTTCCATGGCTCAGTGTTTTAGTTTTGGGCAGGCAGTAGCCAGTCATGTCCCTCTGCCTTCCAAGCCCTCCCCTCCACATAGTCCCTGTCACTCATCTTGCCCTGGAACAACCTCTCTTTGCTTTCCTGGCACTGTAGCTGTCTCTGCTGTCTTGCCCTGTGCATTTCCGTTCTGGGTCTGTATTTCCATGACTTGGATTTTAGCGGTGATTGGAGGTTTCCTGCTCCAGCTTTCTCACTGAATCCACAGAAATGTGGATGCAGTACTTAGCACAGTAAACAGTCTCTTCTGGCGCAGCTGTGTGTGTGTGTGTGTGTGTGTGTGTGTGTGTGTAGGGGGAATATTTGCTGTTTAACCATGTTCTGTCCACTGCTTTCTTCATTGCCTCTTGACTTTCTGTATGAGGAGAATTTAGGTGTAGCAATCCAGAGGGAAGCGGTGCTGGGACTCCTCTTAAAGCTTTATGGCAGAGCAAATACTCTTAAAAAAAAAACTTAGTATATCACTGAGGTGAATAAAAACATTTTTCTAAATACGCTTTTATTGGCCGGGCGCAGTGGCTCACGTATGTAATCCCAGCACTTTGGGAGACTGAGGCAGATGGATCACCTGAGGTTAGGAGTTCAAGACCAGGCTGGTCAACATGGTGAAATCCTGTCTCCACTAAAAATACAAAAATTAGCTGGGCGTGATGGCGGGTGCCTGTAATCCCAGCTACTTGGGAGGCTGAGGCAGGAGAATCGCTCGAACCCGGGAGGCAGAGGTTGTAGTGAGCTGAGATTGTGCCATTGGACTCCAGCCTGGTTGATAAGAGCAAAACTCCTGTGTCAAAAAAAAAGTGCTTTTATTCGGACTTTGCCTAAGATTGAGAAAATCTCCATTGTCCATCTCAAAAAATATGAATATCATTCTTGCTTTTATTTGTGGTGGAGTTGCGGGCTGCCGATCCTTGCAGGGAGTGGCTAAAACCCCTCTTGAGAACCCCTTCTTGGCTCTGCCATGTCTGTTGATTGGGCTGCATCCAAGCAGTGTGTAATGGGCTCAACAGAATGAGCCTGGCCTCAGGAGGCTGGACTGCTGCTGGGCTATGATCAGAGATGGGAAGGTTTCCTTGGAATCCATTTATCCCACCCTAGCTGTGTGTGTGGTCCAGAGTTGCAATTTCATTTGTACACTCAGACCTGGCTAGGTGCTCAGGAATTTTATTTAAGCTCCCATGAAACCAAGTTTTAGCCCGAGAGCTGATCTTAGAGATCAAAAACTCAATTCCTATGAATCTGACCCCCACATAGGGTCATCGATTTATTTATCCTACAAATAGCTTTTGAATATCTGTTATGTGCCAAACACCCTTCTGAGTGCCGGGGGAACACAGCCAGTGAACAAAGCAGATAAAAATCTCTGTTCTGTGGAGATAAACAAAGAAGGGGCACGAGGGAATTTTCTGAGGGAAGGTAATTTCCTGTATCTTGGTAAAGGCTTGGGTTACACAAGTAACATTTGACATTTGTCAAAACTTCTTGAGTGGCACACTTAAGATTTGTGTATTTCACTTGATGTAAATTTTGCCTCCAAAAATAAAAAGGAGTTTTATACCAATCCCGAACTTTAGTAGATGACGCACATGCTGAAAAGTTTAGTGGTGAAGCATAAGGATGTCTACAACTTACTTGGAGTGCTGGCAAAAACAAGAGGGGTTGGCCAGGCCCAGTAATCATACCTGTAATCCTAGCACTTTGGGAGGCCCAGGTGGGCAGATCATGAGGTTGGGAGATCGAGACCATCCTGGCTAACACAGTGAAACTCCATCTGTACTAAAAATACAAAAAATCAGCCGGGCGTGGTGGCAGGCGCCTGTGGTCCCAGCTACTTGGGAGGCTGAGGCAGGAGAATGGCGTGAACCTGGGAGGTGGAGCTTACAGCGAACTGAGATCCCGCCACTGCACTGCAGTCTGGGCAACAGAGCAAGACTCCGTCTCAAAAATAATAAATAAATAAATAAATAAATAAATAAATAAATAAATTTTAGCCGGGCGTGGTGGCAGGTGCCTGTAATCCCAGCTACTGAGGAGGATGAGGCAGGAGAATCACTTGAACCTGGGAGGCAGAGGTTGCAATGAGCCAAGATTGTGCCATTTCACTCCAGCCTGGGAGACAGAGCAAGACTGTGTCTCAAAAACAAAAACAAAAACAAAACAAACAAACAAAAAAAACAAGATGGGTTAATGGATGGATAGAGGGTTGGATAGATGGTTAGATAGGGGAAAAAGCAAAGGTTGCAAAATGTTGATGTAGCACCTGGGAGGTGGGTATGTGAGTGTTCATTGTACAATTGTTTCAGGTTTCCTTATGTTTGAAAAAATTAATGATAAAATGTTAGAAAACATGAAAATAGAAATGAAGTAAACATTAAGCCAAGAAAGTTGAAAGTAATCCCTACCCTAGTTAAGTATACATTCTAGTGGGAGGAGAAGGACCATATTCTGTATATTAGATGGCGATAAATACTTTGAAGAAAAATCAAGCAGGGTGGGGATGCTGGGGTGGGGCAGGTGTTATTTTAAATGGATTGTCAGAGAAGGCCTGAAATGGCCAGGGAGCAGGTCACGTGGGTCCTGGGAGACCAGTCCAGGCAGAGGGAATCGCACCAGTAGAGGCCCTGGGACCAGGCGTGCTGCTCGGTCAATGTCAAGGAACTGCAGGGGCCAGCTGGGCTGAAATGGAGAGAGGGAGAGGGATGAAGCCGGAGGCCGTTGCACTTTGTAGGTCTCACGGGAGCTTTCTCTTCTGAGAGAGATGGGGAGCGGCTGAAGGGCTTTGAAGCAGAAGCATGTAAGAGTGAAAGGATCGGACCTCGGTTTTTTCTTTTTGAGATGGAGTTTCGTTCTTGTTGCTCCAGCTAGAGTGCAATGGTGCCATCTCGGCTCATCACAGCCTCTGCCTCCCTGGGTTCAAGCGATTCTCTTGCCTCAACCTCCCGAGTAGCTGGGATTACAGGCGCCCACCACCACACCCAGCTAATTTTGTATTTTTAGTGGAGACGAAGTTTCTCCATGTTGGTTAGGCTGGTCTCAAACTCCCAACCTCAGGTGATTCATCCGCCTTGGTCTCCCAAAGTGCTGGGATTACAGGCATGAGCCACCGAGCCTGGTTAATTTTGTATTTATAGTAGAGACGGGGTTTCTCCGTGTTGGTCAGGCTGGTCTCGAACTCCCAACCTGGGGCGATCTGCCTGCCTCAGCCTCTCAAAGTGCTGAAATCACAGGTGTGAGCCACCATGGCCGGCTTGGTTCAACTTCTATGAAACAAAGTTATGAATTGTTTTTCAGTTGCTGCGACCCTCAGGTTGAAGGTCACATAATCTGAGCATGTCCAGATGAACTGAGTGTGCAGCCAGAGGGGGAACCTAAGGGCTCAGACTTGAGGATCGGGGGACTGAATTAAGAAGTGGACACGGCAGGACCCAGGATCCAATCAGGTCAATCCCTAGCATCATCTCACGGAAGGATCCAATCAGATCATGCCTCCCAGCATCACCTCATTGCAAGATCCAATCAGATCATGCCTCATTACCTTATGCCTATAAAACCTGACCCAACCCTCCGTTTAGGAGACACTGTTTTAGGAATTATACCTTGTGTTTCCCTTACTTGTTGCTAGTAATAAAATCCCCTTGTTAAATCCTTCTTGGATGTGGTTATTGGGCTGGCACCCACCAAGAGACTGAACCCATCCACTGGGCATGTAGCAGTACATTTTCAAGGCATAACCAACAGGATTTGCTTGTAGTGTGGACGTGAGGAGGGACTGGACATGGTTCACAGTCTGGTTGTTGAGCTGTTTCCTCTAAAGTCTTTTCACTGCACTCTAAACAATCACCACATCAACGTTTGAAGCATGGGAAAAGCTTTTGGAAAATGGATTTAAGATCAACGACATCTCCCCTATGAAACATCCTCCTCCCAGCCCTGCTTGTTCCCCACTTTCTGGGACTGGGGATGAAGAATCTGAGTCACTGGGATCCCAAGGCAGGGACAAGTTCCAGTCATGTGTCTGAGTATAATGGTCCAGGATATAGGTCAACCACCAGCTGGTGAAGCGCATGGGTCAGGCTGCCCACTGGCTCTGACCACCCTGATGACCACCCGGAGTTCTGGCACCATCGAACTTGGAAGCAGAATGTGTTTGGCTGCGGAGAATGGCCACAGTGAAGCAAAGCTCCCTGGTGAGGCCTGTCGAATTACAACTCTCCTCTTTGTGATGGGGCCAGACTTCCCAGCTCAAATCAGACCCAGGATGTTCTGTTAAAAAGAAGAACAGACTGTACGCGGTGGCTCATGCCTGTAGTCCCAGCACTTTGGGAGGCCGAGGCGGGCAGATCACGAGGTCAGGAAATCGAGACCATCCTGGCTAACACAGTGAAACCCCGTCTCTACTAAAAGTACAAAAAAATTAGCTGGGCATGCTGGCAGGCGCCTGTAGTCCCAGCTACTTGGGAAGCTGAGGCAGGAGAATGCTGTGAATCCGGGAGGCGGAGCTTGCAGTGAGCTGAGATCTCGCCACTGCACTCCAGCCTGAGGGACAGAGCAAGACTCCGTCTCAAAAAAAAAAAAAAAAAAAAAAAGGAACAGAGAATTATATTGATTGGCCATGTTTTTTAATAACTAAAATTCAATAATGTGCCTTGTTGATTAAGTGCAGAAGGGAAAAGATCCCTACTGTAAATATAGATTACAGGAGACAGATGAAGAAATTATATTATAACATGGGAAGATGCTAATGTGATATGTATGTTCTATAAATATCATAGCATCAGATCTGCCTGGAAATTGAATTGGTTTTTCCTGCTTATTGGACTCAACCCTCTCTGCCTTCTTGTTGAATGGAGACTTTGAATGAGGAATAGAAATATGACCAGAAGGAAAGTTTTTTCTTACGGAAAGCTGCACAATAAAAACGTGATTTTGTAAAGGGAAAAGCAGTCTACAGAGATCTGTATTTAGGAGATACCTCATGGAGGCATCTTTGTCCCGTGGTGTTTCTGCCAATAGCAATTGAAGAATAATTAAATCTTTAGTTTGTTGGAACAGGAGGAGATTAAATGAGCAGTTCTGATCAACTCCAAATCGTCTTTTAAGTTGGTAACTTTCTGGGTCACTGCACATGACACAGAAGCCACAATGGGGGCTGCGCCAGCTTCCAGAGCCCAGTGTTCCTCTCTCAAGGAGACAGTGTTTGAAATATATCTGTGATTGAAAACACTTAAGTGTGAGGCCTCCAGCGCTCTCCCCTTTCAAGGTGACAGTAATTGAAGGATGGCACCATGCAATCCTGACATTTATAATTCAGCTGTGGAAAAGGTCAGCTTCCTTTTGGATCTGCACTGGAGCCAGCGGGAAAAGAGCTGAGATGTTGTATTACGTCTCTGATATTTTTAGGGATACTTTGATTAATAACAGCTTTAATTTGCAATGTACGTGTAATTATAGCTACCTGTTCCCCCTGCACCACCACTCTCCACTGTAGGAAATGACAGATTCTAACTAGAAAGCCATCATCTCCTCCACAGAAGGGTTTGAGTGGAGGCCCACAAGCACTTGGGGGCAAATGGTCTGCAGCAAAAATAGCTCTCTTCTTCCCTAGAGGCATGCTTTAGGCCTGATCATGAAGGGCCTGGAATGCCATGCCCAGGAAGCTGGAATCTACCTGGAGGGCAGTGGGAAGCCACAGATAAGTTGTGAGCAGAAGAGAATGAGCATGTATTTGACTTTTTGCAAGTACACTTGGTGATGGATTGGGTTGGGGGTCAGGCAGGAGGTGTTGAGACTGGAAGTAGGAATTCCAGTTACTAAGGAGGCTGTGGGTGCCAGCTTGTACCAAGGAAGCATGGGGTGAAGATGGGGAGAAGGAGTTTACAGGGGAAGCACTGGGGATGTAGCGTGGACAGATCTTGAAAACAAGCATGGGTTGGTACGAAGAAGAGAGAGCTGTTGAGGCTGACTCTGAGGGCCTTCCGGTTGACTGATAATCATCAGGTCTTTAGATGATTCCAATCAGTGGTGTTTCCTTAGGTTTTCTTGCAGAGAGGTTATGTGAGTCTGAGCTATGCCTGCTCATGCCGGATTCCTTTAGGGCAAGGAACAGATTGAGGCCGTGGTTCTGGGCATTGGGTCCTACAGTGAGAGAATGTTTCCAGGATGCAACTCCACCAGTAGCATCCGGGCCCAGAGTCAAAGCAGCAGATCCAGAGATTAGCTATGCTCAGTACCTGGGGAGGAGGGCCTGGGCGGGCTGCCTTGTGGTAAACAAGATGTACCCCCAGTTGTGTGGAGGGAAACCATTGCATATCGTGGCCACTTGTGGCAATAGAGTATGTTCCCAGGGTGACTGGAGGGAGTCAGGGATTGGTATGTTGCTGGGGGTCAGAGTTCAGTTTGTGATGAGGGCATAGAATCATCTATGATCACGTCAGGGTTTAATTCTGTGGCCGGGGCTAAAGTTCACCGTCTGTCCAGGAATAAGGCTCAGCAGGGGCTGGAGTCAAGGTCTGTGTGTAGCTAGGGTCATGGCTTAGGCAGCGGTCAGGGCATGGATCAAAGAGATTGATTGCATCAGAAGTTACAATCAATCAGGATATATCTCTGCAGATTGTCTGTAACAACAGAGGCTGTGCCATGTGGTTTCCGCTCTGGGGTGGGCCCTATCTTAGTTAAGGGTATTCTTTTAAGTTTTACATTCCCAGGAGGAGAAAGAGATTTTTGATCAGCCCAGCTTTGATCAGGTGCTCAATCCTGTGTCAACCAATCATCGATGGTCAACTGGGGAGTGGAGATGGATGGTCTTAAAGCCAAGGGGACCCTACCATTAATAGCATGTACTGGGGTAATTCCTAGAGAAGAGTGTAGTATTATGAACCAGGGAGCTACCCGGCTTGTGAGTTTTTTCAGAAGCATTTTAACATCTTTCTTGGGGGTGTTAACTCTGGTATTTCTAACCCAAAACTTTCCCTTACATCAGCTGGATCCTCATCATGGAGCTCACTGCCTGGGTTTGCAGAGGTGCTGATTTCTCAGGGGAACATGGATCTAATGATGTATTGGTCAGGGTTCTCCAGAGAAAAAAAATGAACAGAAATCTATTATATATTACACATATATAAATAAATATACATACATGTATGAGGAATTGGCTCACATGATTACAGAAGCTGAGAAGTTCCACAGTCTGGTCTGTAAGCTAGAGACCCAGGAAAGCTTGTGGTGTTGCTCCAGTCTGAGTCCAGAGGCCTAACAATCAGGGGAGCCAATGGTGTAAGTCCCAGTTAAAGGGCAGGAGAAGATTGATGTCCCAGCTCAAGCAGGCAGGGAGATAGCAAAAGGGGTGACTTCCTCCTTCCTCTCCCTTTGAGTTCTATTCAGGCCCTCAGTGACTGGATGATACTCACCCACATTGGGGAGGACAATCTACTCTACTGAGTCTACTGATTCTGATGCTAATCTCATCCAGAAACAGCCTCCCAGACATACCCAGAAACAATGTTTAATCTGGGCACCTTGTAGCCCAGTCAAGTTGACACATAAAATTAACCATCACAAATGGGAATCAGGAGCATTTCTTCTTTCCTGATGGGTAGTTTGTATACAGATGAGTTGGGCTTATTCGTGAGCCTGCAGACACCTCACGGGCCCCAGATATTTACATCTGGGAGGATCCTTTGGGAACCATGAGTCTCAGAGTACCAGCCTCAACCACAGTCCACTTCAAGGGGTTCTATATGGGGACCGCATAGCTCCCACCGGGAAAGCTTGAACTGGTCGAATCTGTGTGGGCATTGGATCTCAAGGTGGTCAGTCCGTGGGTTTGTCAGACTGAGGGGGTGTCAAAGCCACAAGAATAATAACGACAAACTGGACCAATCAGAGTTTTCCTCTCAGAAATTTAAAGGCAGGGTACAGAGGACTTCATCAGAGGGCAGCAGGCGGAGGAGTAGAGAGACAGAGTTAGCGGTACAGCATCAGAGCTGCCATCCTCAGCTTCTAGAGCTGAAAGGTTGGTACAACACCATGAGAGGGTCTTAATTCTGCACAGGTTTCCTTTTTTTTTCTTTTTTTTTTTTTTTGAGACGGAGTCCCACTCTGTCGCCCAGGCTGGAGTGCAGTGACGTGATCTGGGCTCACTGCAACCTCCACCTCCTGGGTTCAGGCAATTCTCCTGCCTCAGTCTCCTGAGCAGCTGAGATTACAGGTACCTGCCACCACACCTAGCTAATTTTTAAAATATTTTTAGTAGAGACGAGGGTTCATCATGTTGGCCAGGGTGGTCTCGAACCCCTGACCTCAGGTGATCCGTCCTCCTTGGCCTCCCAAAATGCTGGGATTACAGGCGTGAGCCACCCTGCCCAACCTGCTTTCCCATTCTTAAAGAGCTTTCCAGGCCCTTTGAGATGCAGCCAGTCCATGTCCATGCTCTCTGTTTTCCCTGGAAGGCCTGACCACAAGCCAGAGACACCTGTCTCCCTCACTGTTACACATGTTCCTCAGTGAATTCCCATTTCTCAAGATGACCAGAGTCTCTGCTCTTTGCATCCATCAGAAGGAGATTGGGCCAAATGGTGAACTAAGCACTTGTTTGTCTTTTTGGATCCAAATTCCTAGAAATGATGAAAAGGTATAAACAATTTAGTGTAGCATTTAAAGCAAGGAGCATGTCTTTGATGGACCAGACATTATTTTAAAAAATCTTTAGAGGATGGAAAACAAATGGAATAGAATTAACAGCAAGTACTGCCGTAGAAAAATGGGAGCTATGCATCTATGGGTGTAGAGAGGGCTGATGGGGGGCCAGGAGAGAGCCAGGGGGCAACAGGCAGCAGGCAGACAGTTTGGCCCCTTTCTTGTCTCAGTGATGGGTGTGGTTGCAGGCCTCCACGGATGGACTCAGTCTCAGAAAGGTCACAGTTATATGGGGATCAATGAGCTCAACCATCAAGCTGAGGAAATCTCCCAAAGCACACTGCCCAAGAACAAAGCATCAAACATTGAGATTGACTTCCAATTTCCAATGCCGGACAAATGGGAATTAGCAGAGAGAGAGAAATGGAGGAAATTCTAAAAGAAACAATTTCCTGACTGAAGAAAGATATGCTTTTCTTGTGACTCAGTTTCCTCTTCTGTAAAATGGGCATGATGATAACATCTAGCATAGGGTGTGGAAAGTATTACCTGAGTAAAGCACACTCAGAATAGCCTGGCCATGTGAAAAAACTCAATGCAAGCTATTAACATTAATATTATTATAATTGTTATTGGAAGGTGCCAAAGGGTCAAACATGTTGAGTAAAATATGCACCAAACCCCAGACTGATCATGGAAAATTCTGGCGACACCAAGGATAAAGAGAAAGATCATAAAACCTTTCAGAAGGGGCAAGAGAGAAAAAAAGAAACAGAGAAACGGAGTCTATATAAAATAACGAGTATGAGCAACACTGAATACAAGAATACAATGAGCCATGTACTCCAAACTCTAAGGGAAAGTAATTTAAAGCTAGAATTACATACCTTACCTCAAATGCCCTGGAGGGTAAAGATATTTTCAGTTGAGCAAGGACCCAGAAAGCTTACCTCTCATCATCCATCTGAAAAAATGACGAGACGTGAAAGAAGAATTGAAGAAGACGTTGGGATACAAGATGCAGTGGTATGCAAAAAACCAATAAAATTTGAAGATAAATAATATTTGATTGCGAAGAATAACAACGAGCTGGAATGAAAGTCTTAGATGATGTACTGTGAGACAACAGACAGGGAAGGTATAGGGAGAGGGGTGAAAGGAAGCACAGAATACTCAGAATTTTGTTCTATTCAGGGAGAAGATACAAATATCGATTACTTCTAGATACTGACAGGTAATGTAAGTTTAAATATGAATATGAAATATTTAAGGACATTCTCTGTAAAAATCAAAACTATTAGAAGGAAAAATATTAAATATTAGAGAGGAAAATGTGATAAATATACTTAGTCCACACAATAATAGGTAGGAAGTAAGGTGGGCAGACAAGAAGAACAAGAAGAAGAAACAGAAGACACAACATGAAATGGTAACAATCAGTCCACGGTAACTGTGAATGACAGTGGCATCTCTGCTACAGTTATGGGGTAGAGTCATAAAGTCTGGTTTAATTAGATTTAAAGAAAATAATGAAATGTAATATTTCTTGAATATTTGAGTTACGGAATGAAGGTTTGGACTGATTCACGTTATTAGAATTAATCTCTCTTCACTTATTTTTATAAATTAGTCCTCTTCCAATTTTACGGTGCATCAGAATCACTTGCAGTGCTTATTGAAAGTACAGCTTTCTGGGTTGTATACCCAGAGACTCAGATTTTGTAGGTCTGGGGAGTGGGACATGATCACCTAGGGTCTAAAGATCCCTTGACTGCTGTGGGACTGCCAATCCCTCCCCATTCCAGGTTGGGGAAGCTCACTCGCCTCTCTCCCCTCATGGACACCACCCTGATGTCACAAAAGATGGAGAAGAGCTGATTTCAGGGTTTCTGCTTTCAATTCTTCTAAAGCTCTAAAGCCAGAAATGAAACAGGCTGGTTGTCTTCTTAGAATGGGAAGATATAGTTGGCTTTTTAACAAGTGCCTCTGTGAATGATAAGAGTTTTGCTCTATCCAGTGGTTCTGCACATTGGAATCACCTGAAGGGCTTTTAAACATTCCAATGCACAGGTCACATCCCAGGCCTGTTAAATCTGAATCTTTGCAGAGGGGATCGTCATCAATTTTTAAAAACATCTTCAGGAGATTCTTAGATGCAGCCGAAATTGGGGACCACTCTCCTAAAGAGTGTGGTCCTCGGGGGCAAGATCTAGAGACTTCTGGGTGTCTACATTGGAGAATTAATCCCACTCCCATCCGTATGCCTGCCCATCCAGCCATCCACTCCTTCCTTCCTTCCTTCCTTCCTTCCTTCCTTCCTTCCTTCCTTCCTTCCTTCCTTCCTTCCTTCCTTCCTTCATTTCTTTCTTCCTTCTTCCTTCTTCCTTCCTCCTTCCTGCTCTCCTCCCTACCTCCCTTCTATCAACCCATCTATCCATCCTTACATCCGTTCAACAAATATTTATTGACTTGACTTTATGCCAGTCTCTGTTCTATGTACTGAAGATCAGAAGAAGTAAGCAAAATGAGCAAAAATCCCTGATCTCGGGCAACTTTTATACTTGAACAGAAAAGACAGACGTGAAATCAGAGTCCCGTACAAGGATGTCTATTGCAACATCATTTGTGAGAATGAAGAAACTGGAAAGAGCCCAAATGTCTAACAGAGACTGTTAAATAAACTATAGAATCTTGTGCAGCAACCAGGCACTTCCAGATGCACACAGGATAGATCAAGGCACAATGCCAAACCTTACCATTCCTAGGCTGTATACACTTAGTTACTTCAATGTTACTTCATGACTTTGAGCCTCAGTTTCCTCATCTGTAGAATAGGGATAATGAGATTAGCCTCTTCAAACGTTATTTTATTTTAAAAATATATTTATAGAATTAAATGAGATTATGCATTAAAAAGCTTAGTAAGTTCATGGCAGAGGAAATCCTGAATAAATATTACCTGCTACAGCTTTTGTTGTTGCTATTGTTATGCTTGTTGGCATAATGGCTGCATGTTAGAGGCACTGGAGATACAGAAGTATCTGTATATGTAGCAGAAAAAAATACCAGATGTAGAAGCAGAAAACTTGAGTTCTATTGTGTAGAAGCAGAAAACTTGAGTTCTATTCTTAATTATACCAGTTATGCCTCATATGACCTGAGGCAAGGAACAATTAGGAAATGTATCAATTAGAATCTCATTGCATTTCATCTGTTAACAGCTAATAATTTGTTTCTTAGTTAAGACGCTCTACTCGGATTACTTATGTTCACCAGTGATCTTAAAACAACGGAGGTGGTAGGGTCTCCTGAAGTACACTTGCCCTATCTTATTGCCAGTCACGGTAGGGATCTAAGCTTCACCAGGCATGTCCTGGCGACTTAACCGAGAGAAGCCTCCTCAACAGAGTGGCAAGAGAAATGCCCGGGTATGAATTTGCCAGTATTGCTCCTAGCTGTGGAATTAAAAACCCGAATAAACTCAGTTTAGATAGGTCTTAAAAAAAAAAACTCAAACCAATGAAACGTATACGAAACTAGAGAGAACAGTACAATGAACCCCTATGTACCCACCATCCAGTTTCAACAGTTGTCAACTCATGGCTAACATTTCATAAAATGGATCTTTAAGTATAGCCTGCATGCAATGAGTGTAGTATCTCAGAAGGCTTCCTAATTCCTGCCGTCTAGGTCCTTGTGACGTCAGGAGCCAACTCTAGCCTGAGTGCTGTAGAGTGCATGAGGGGCCAGGCATAGTGGCTCATGCCTGTCATCTCAGCATTTTGGGAGGCCGAGGTGGGCAGATCACAAGGTCAGGAGTTCGAGACCAGCCGGGCTAACATGGTGAAACCTTATCTCTATTAAAAATACAAAAATTAGCTGGGGGTGGTGGCAGGCACCTGTACTCCCAGCTACTCGGGAGGCTGAGGCAGAAGAATCACCTGGATCTGGGAGGTGGAGGTTGCAGTGAGCCAAGAAAGCACTGCTGCATTCCAGCCTGCATGACAGAGCAAGACTCTTTAAAAAAAACAAAGGGGGTTTGGGGAAAGAGTCTATGAGGAACTGACTTCGGTGCAGAGCAACTTGTTAACTGTATGCCTCTGAGAACCAGTCTTGGGTGAAAGAAATGGATAGCAATGAGTCCCAGTTAGACACATGGCTGTGTACCTAACACCCATTATGTTATTTATTCTCCAGAAAACCCCTAAAAGGTAAGCACGGTGTACTTCACACCCATTATGTTATTTATTCTTCCGAAAAATCCCTAAAAGATAGGCACTTGTATTGTTTACAGACTGGGAAAGGACCTCCATAAACTGCAGGGCAAAGAACTGGTAAGTGACTGAGCCTATGTTTGAACCTTGGTCCAGCACCCAAGCCCGATGCTTTCAATGTCTCTCTTCTACCAGCTAGAGGGGGTTCCAGGAAGGCAGGAAATAAAAAACCGTCTGAGCTCTGAAAACATACGTGGTGTTGCTACCCATCGCACACAGATGGGTTTGGGAAGACCAATAATTAGCAATAATTAGTGACCTCCAAAGAGCACTGTTTGGAAGCTTGGCACACGCTTGGCATGGGGCATCCAAGCCAGTGCTTGACACTGGGCTCTTGTGATGTTGGCAGCCTGGTGATACGGAGGTCTTCTCTAGGCCTACAAGACAATCTCTGTCTTCTGTCGCTCACTCTGGCTCTTGCGTTGGTCTTCATGCCATTGCCAACGTCCCCACTTGCTTCAGATTAGCTGCTAAGTCTGAAACTGGACCCAATATTTCAATAAAAGCCTCATTTAAGTTGCATAGTGTGGGAGGACTAACACCATGTTTTTCGACTGGATTAATTATCGAGTGAATTTCAGAGTCCATACATAACCATTTCAACATTGTTCTTCTTAATGGGGGTTTCCTCCCTAGGAATTGCAACTGCTATTCAAATTGGTTACCCTGTAGCAGCTACTGGAATTTCAGTGAAGGGCTCATTATTTTTGCATATTTCATGCTTCGTTTTCTGTTGAAAATGATCCACATTAGCTAATTGTGGATGTGTTGCTCAGGTCACGGCTGCATGGTGTGAACTCTGTATAGGAGTGATGGATCTTGCGTCCTCTGGGCTCAGAGATGGTGCCTCTTGGCTGGCAGGTGGAGGTGGTGGGAGGGAGGCAGCATCTAAACACCAAATAAGTGGGAAGCAACGTTGTTCTTTCCTTTGAGTTATTTAGTGGAAAAGAAACTCATGCTCCAGCACAGAGCCTACTGGAACTTGGAGATGTGGGTCTGAAACATGGACATACCTGCTCCCTTGTACTCCCGACGATGGACACCTCGGCCCCTCTCTAGGGGAGAACAGCCCTTCCTCATTTCATCCTCTGAGTATGCTCTAGGGTCTGGCAGAGCAGAGCACTGCATCCTCTCATCACATTTGAGAAATCTAAGGCTCTGTGAAGTACTAATAAAATGTCTTGTCCGAAGTCACGTAGAGACAGTGGCAAAGTCAAGTCTTAGATATCTACTTCAGAGCTCTGTAGAGCTCATGTCTTCCCTTTATGCAACACAGTCTCTTCCTCTTAGCTTAGTGTCAGGGACACACATATAATTTTTTGACCGTTCAAAATGGCTTTGGGTAACCATATGTTTTGGGCGACTCTTCCACCTGAGCATGTGACCCAGGGTATCCAATCAAAGTATTTCATGCCTTGGCCTCAGTGATTGGTTCAGCCATGGACATGTGATCCAAGTTGGGCAAATGAGGGCTTTCTCTGGGATTTTTGCTGCAACTCTCGAAAACAAAGGTTCTCTCCTTCCACTGGTATGACCAGCTGTGAGGAAGATGGAGGTCTAGAGCGGGCAGTGGCTACTTTATTGCACATGGGGAGGCCCTCCCTGGGAATTTAGTGAGAACACAATGGAACAGTGTCCTGTGACACTATTGGACCTCTTGGGCCCCACCACGCCTAAGGCCAGCTAAACTACAATGCCCAGTTACATGAGACAGTAGATTCCTTTCCCACCCTTGCTTTTTTGGTTTGGGTTGCGTTTCTTATTTTGTTTACTACCATAGGGCAGTTGGGCATGGAGGACTCCAGGGCTTCTTCCAACTTAGAGGATGCTCCATCCCCATGGGGCCATTGGGCTCCTCTTGCTGCCTGGCTGAGCTGCTCAGGTTGTCAACTAGGAGGCAGATATTTGAAGTGTTAACTCTGTGACCGGGGGCCTTGCTTGTCAGTCAGGTTTCCCTAGCATGGTGGGGACAGAGAGCAGAGAGCTGGGGCTCTGCAAGGACAGGTCTAGAATTCTGTGCTGGGTCATTTTGCCTGGGGTCTCCGGAACTACCCTCCAGGGATACACCATAATCAGAGAGGACACACCAGTGAATCAGTGTGTCTAATTGGTGACTATGTTAGTGTTTCAGATGTCTAAGATATGAGCTGGTGACATTCACAGTGTCACTATGACCCAGCTCTACCATCCATGGGTTTGGGCAAAGAAGCAGATGATGAAAGTTCTCCCCCAGTCACAGAGTTAACACCTCAAGTATCTGCCTCCTAGTTGACAACCTGAGCAGCTCAGCCAGGCAGCAAGAGGAGCCCGATGGCCCCATGGGGATGGAGCATCCTCTAAGTTGGAAGAAGCCCTGGAGTCCTCCATGCCCAACTGCCCTATGGTAGTAAACAAAATAAGAAACGCAACTCAAACCAAAATCAGGACACTCAGGGTGAGCTTAAGAAGGTGACATCTAAGCAGCAACTTGAAGGAGGTGAAGGAGTTTGTTTGGCTGACTTCGGGGAGAAGCCAGTAGGAATAGCCAGCACAATGGCCCAAAGGTGGGTGTTAGGCCTGGCATGACTGAGGAGCAGCAAAGAGCCCAGGAATACTGGAGCAATTAAGGGAGCACAGGGTAGGCGATGAGACCAGAGAGGTGGGGAGGGCCAGGCCAGGAGCACCTCGTCCCGGATTGTGCAGGATAGGTGCATTTGTACCTATACTTCTGGTATAAGTATTAACAGCATCTCACGGCACTCTCAAGAGTACCCCTGTTAGGATGATACAGCAAGTGGACACGTACCTGCGTGCCCTTGTAAAGACTTTGGTTTTTGCTCCTAATGAAAAAGGGCTTATATTGAAGGATGAGAAGGAAAGTGAAGAGGGATAGAAAGAGGATTCCAGACAGAGGAAAGAGCTTGTGCAAAGGCCCTGTGGTGGGACAGAAGGATAGTATCAGATCTTGGTTTTGACTAATCACTCTGGGTGTACCATGAAATATGAGTGGGGTGGGGTAGGGGCCAGCATAGATGTGGGAGAGCAGTTAGGAACGAATGGCCATGGTCCATGTGAGGAATGATGCTTGTATGTAACTGGCTGAGCACAGCATCCTTTGCCTAGAACTGAAAGGATCCCATATGTATTATTATTATTATTGTTCACCAAGACCCAAGTCTTCCAGGAAACAGAATGTGCGTCCGAGTCTCTGGTTCAGGCCATAACTAGCATGATAACTTCTTGGTAAATACATTTTAACCATAAATCATTAAGGTTGTTGGCAGCAGGTCCTCTGTAGTAAAACAGCAGATAATGCCACTCTGTTATGGTGCATTGTTGAATAGTGTCTTTATGCAATTTCAGAAAATTTAACCTAGTAAATTGACTTCTAGAGAGTTGAGCTAAACATTTTCTAATAAGTAGGAGGTTAATTTCTCTTCCTTTGTGATGCTGTTAGAATCTGTGATAGCGACAGCATAAATTTATATAATCTCACACTCTCAGCAGGAAATAATGAGGGAAACAGTGGTTTTGACAAATAATTATGATTGAGCTGATGTGAATCCACTTGAGCTGTTAACGTATGTTGAGTGGTATGTGAATAGTGCATGGTGAATTCCAGAGGCTTTTCTGATGGTCTCCTGTTGAAGGTACAGACTATTAGGAGAGACTCACCCTCTTCTAGTATGACTGAACTCTTCTAGTTGTACTGGTGGACTGTCTCCCATTTGAACACTTTGGACTTGACATTTCTTTCTTCCCTGGGGTGCTTCTAACCCCTGCCATGAGCTGGGGCTGGTGGCTGGGGTAGGATTCCGACGTGTGCTGCATTCACCAGCTGCATTCCCCCCTGGATTTAGAGCAGAGACCCTGGGGAACATTTGAGGGAGTTCTGGGTGTGGCAGGGCTCAGGGTTGAGTCTGGCCAAGAGTCACCTTGTTTGGGGTATCAGACATTAGTCCTACCACAATGCATGTGGCTGAAGGGTGTGAGATAGCAGACTTTGATGGGGATCAAAATGGTGAAAGTAGACCATTTGGGCAAAAATAAAAATGGTGAATGGTCACCAGCTTGATGGAGCAGTGGACACCAGTGATACATCTGACTTGAGGTGTGTCCCAAAGTCTGTGACCCTCTCAGGTCTAGCCAGTTCAGATCTCGCCCTCTTTGTGGTCCTCAAACTGAACTCATGTCAGTTGAGTCCCAACCTTCCAGAGTTGGAAAGGTAAGATAGACATTGAACTCACATACCTCTCTCCAACTTGGCTGCATCACCTTAGGCCCCACCACCATCTGTCTCTTGAATCTGCACCACCTTGACAGCCAGGAGGCGTGCTCAGTTTCACTCTTATTATTCTGCTTACCTGAGCCGGTGTCTGATTGCAGTTGTGCTCGTATGAGTACAAATATGCATAGAATATCTGAGGCAGACACATGAGTGTAGACCTGCTCTGTACCCAGTTGGCTGTTTGCTTTTCCTGAAGATCTTGTGGGCCCTTCCATATATGTGCCCATTATCCTGAGTGGTCATTTTCCCCATACTGCTAAGTGTCTCCTACTATTCGTTCTATCTTCCAAGTGCTAGCTGGGCACTTGACTGCCAGGCTAGAAACTACATTTCCCAGCCTTCTTTGTGGCCAGAGAAGCCAAGTGACTCATGTGACTAAATTTGAGCCAATGGGATGTGAGTGGAAGTGCCATGTGAGTTCCACCTTAAAGACAAACTCACTTGACCTTGATTCCCTTTTGCTACCTTCTTGCTTGTTGGGAAACATCCATGGTAGGAGACCACTTGGACACAGAGATGGAAGTCTCAAGTTGAGGCTGGCAGTGTCGGCTGGCCTGCCCCGAATGACCTTGTAGAATGAGGCCATTTACCCTTTCTTGACCCCCGTCCATCTTTGCATAAGACAGACACTATCTCATTTAAGTCACTGTTTTTTAATTGTTTGTTTGTTTTGTTTTGTTTTGTTTTGTTTTTAAGACGGAGTCTCGCTGTATTGCCCAGGTTAGAGGTACAGTGGTGTGATCCCGGCTCACTGCAACCTCCGCCTCCCGGGTTCAAGCAATCCTCCTGCCTCAGCCTCCCGAGTAGCTGAGACTACAGGCGCGTGCCACCACACCTGGCTACTTCCTGTATTTTTAGTAGAGATGGGGTTTCACTGTGTTAGCCAGGATGGTCTTGATCTCCTGACCTTGTGATCTGCCTGCCTCGGCCTCCCAAAGTGCTGGGATTACAGGCGTGAGTCCCCGGCACCTGGCCTGCCACTGTGTTTTTTAGTCTCTTTGTTATACTCCTAAGTCTGTACTCTGGTCAGTATCTCATGCTGACCCTGCCCATATATAGCAAAGCCTGCAGCCTCTCCAGAACCTTTGGAGCTGTCATCTCATCTGATCTTAACAGTGGCCCTTGTGAGTCAGGGAGGGTGTGTAGCAACTACCACAGTTTACTGAGAAGGAAACTGAGGTTCATAGAGGACAGGGTTTTGCCCATGGGCACAGATACAGAGTGAGGACGAGAACCCAGGTCCCAAGCCTCCTAGTGTCGAGCTTGTTCCCTGTGCCAGGCTACTGCCTGTAACACTGAATCAAGACCATAATGTTGTTATTAAAATATTTACTTGCATGAAAAATTTCTATTACCTGAAACTCATGTATTATAGATGGAATCAGTAGCTTAGAAGGAAATAAACAAGAGGAATCACTTTAATAACAAAAGCTATGCAGATAAATTCCTCATTTCAGCAAGCTCTTGGCGGTCCCAAATAAATATATCATTTTTATCAGGCAAGTGCTCTAGAAACAGCGTCTTCAGGAAATATGTCAAAATAATCTCCCTGCCTGCGCTCCTTTTTGGAGGAAGGAAATATGATGGTGGCAGCAAAAAGAACGATTAACAGGAGTTTCCTGACTACAATACAAACCGTCATAAAGAAGGGTAATGAGAGGGCTGGTCAAGCCGATCTCAGAGTTTCCTTCCAGCCTCAGTGGAGCATGGCAGGGGGTGCACTGGGCTGGGAGTCCGAAGTCAAGACTCCACCCTCTCAGCTGTGAGACATGAGACGCACTGCTCATCCTCTCGGAGCCTCTATTGGCCTGCCTCAGAGAGCTATTTAGGTGGAGAAAATTTTAATTGAATATAGCTATGCACAAATGAATGTGTGACCCTAGTTGTCATTAATGTTATTATTTAAGTCATGTAAGGGAGGGATGAGGGAAAGAATTCCAGAGAATAGGGGTCTGATAAATATTGGCTGGGGAGTGAAGGGGGTGTGTGTGTACATGTGTATGTGTGTGTGTACATGTGTGTATGTGTGCATGCATATGCATGTGTGTACATGTGTGCATGTGTGTACATGTGTATGTGTGTATGTGCATGTGCATACACACATGTACGTGTATGTGTGTACATGCATGTATGGACATGTAGGTGTGTGCATGTGTGTATGTATGTGTATGTGCGTGCATATGCATCTGTATGTGTTTGCATGTGCATGTGTGTGCATGTATATGTGTGTATGCATTTGTATGTGTACATGTGTGTTTGCATGTGTGTATATGTGTGTGTGTGCTCACACATTCTTCTGTGTGCTCCTCTGTAAATGCACCACCATTCACCCAGGCCTCAGTGATCAAACCCCAGAGCCATCTCAGCCACCGGCTCTCTCTCTCCCTATAGACAGTGAGTCGTGAGCCCTGCAGTGCCTGAGCTTCCTACTCATTCTTGTTCCCAGCACCATGACCTGTCCTCCACCTCGCTGTTCCCTCCTGAGATCAGTATGCCATAGCTTCTGATTGCTGTCTCAGCCTGCCCTCGTCTCTCCCCCTTCCCACCCTTTCCTGACACTTGCCACCTGTCTTAGTTTCCCAAAGGACAAATTGTGTCACTTCCCTTCTGAGAAGCCTTCATTGCCTGTAAAGTCCAAAGTCCTCACTTGACACTCGGGCTCTTCGTACCTCTCTCTCTCCAATGCTGCCCAGTGCTGGCATGTGATCCAGCAGTCACCAAACACGCGCTGTCTTTGATGCTCCCACACCTGTTCACGTAGTGATCCATCCGCCACGACCTTTCCCTTCTTCTTTGGGGGCAGTAGCTCACCCTCTAAGATACCACTGGGGATCATCACAGGCAGAGGCAAAGGCTTTCTCTCCTCAGCTCGTCTCAGACTCCCATCCGTACCTATGTGGCTCCTTCCACACCCTCTGAGTTGCAGCTTGCCATCTGCTTCTTCCAGCCCAAGGCAGGAAGGAGAAGAGGGAGTATTGCCAAGGTCCTGCCCTTTTTTTGTTTTTGTTTTTGTTTTTTTTTGAGATGGAATCTTGCTCTGTCACCCAGGCTGCAGTGCAATGGCACAATCTCGGCTCACTGCAACTTCCACCTCCCGGGTTTTCAAGCAATTCTCCTGTCTCAGCCTCCCAAATAGCTGGGACTACAGGTGCCACCACGCCCAGCTAATTTTTGTAGTTTTAGTAGAGACGGGTTTTCACCATTTGGTCAGGCTGGTCTCGAACTCCTGACCTCAGGTAATCCATTCACCTCGACCTCTCAAAGTGTTGGGATTACAGGCGTGAGCCACAGTGTCCAGTCAAAGTCCTGCTCGTAAGGTGCAGCAACCCTGTCTGCTAGCAGAACATGGGCTCTGACCCATCAGACCCACATCTCCACTCTTGGGAAGGTATAGGGAATAGGAAGGCAGAAGCAGGGATTTTGGGACAGGTAGGGCAACGTCCCTCCCCTTTAGCAGTCTTGTAATATTTCAAGCCCAAGCCAAGAAGCAAACTTTTCCCTTTTCTTTCTTCCCTGTGTTGCAATACCCTTGCCTGTACCCACCTGATTTAGTCACAGCTCATCTCCATAGCAACCCAAGTTCCTCACCAAGCTGTTAGGGTCTCTTATCAGGAGAGGAGGGAAATGAAAGATTGGACTCTTTTTCATTTGGAATCCTGTCTAGCGCCCTTATGTTCTAGTAGGCTCCTGGCAGGAGCCAAAAAGAAGAAATAACATGTGACAATTAGCCCAAACCAATCCTTAAGTATCCTGTGTCATGTGCGTCACTCAGCCACACGGACACAGAATCTGCAAATATGTGTGTATATCTTTGCCACAAAGAGGGATGTGGAAGGATCTAAGTTCAGATCATATTAATGTTCCTGATCCTAATAGGAGGCTGGAACTATGCAGGGGGATGCAGAGTGTCCTTGAATGACTCTGTCTTCAAGTTAGAAAATCCCCAATGCATGAGACCCGAGGCTCAAAATCAGTTCTCTGGACTTCCATGCTGACCCCCTTTGCATAATACCTGCTAATGTGTGTGCATGCATGCATTTGTGTGTGTTCACATGCATGTGTACACACACACTTGTGCATGTGTGCACATGGAGAGCGATTGGATTTGCCTGTGTAGGAGTGTATAAGGGCCAAGGGCCCACACAATCATAGGCAGAACTGATTTCTCTTGATAATGCTGGTGTACCTCGATAACTAGCCTGCCAAAGGTAGAAGTAACTTTTGCGTTGTTTCTCTCAACTCCTCCACTTGACAGTGAGGAGGCACTTGCAAAAGCTGATCATTAGTTTCTCTATCAGACATGCCCAGCAAAATTGTGCTACGCATAATACACCAGTAATTAACCTTGTAAACTTACTTTTTGAACAGCTCTCATCTATAGTTTACAATTAATTAGGGGATCCACAAGGGATTGACTCTGAAGAAGATAATTATGCCCCTTCCTGGGGTTATAGGGAGCTTTACTAGTCAAGAGGCATCTTATTTTCCCCGGGAAATTAAACCAGTGCTCCATTATCAGATGGTTTCTAAATGAGTAAAGGACTGAATTTTGACATCATGGTCTCATTTCGGCAAGAAAGAGACAAACTGACAAGCTGTTTTGTCACATGCTTGTTTGAGCAGAACATTTTGAGGAATGTCTCTGGGTCTATCTGAGAAGAGGAGCCGCTGGGTAGGAAAAATGTCCTAGATGACCAAATGTGACGGGGCTATTTGCCAAGTAATCAACCCACGCCTGAGCACAGGAAAAGAGGAAATGCATTTCCATTCTCTGCTCGTGGACCAGAGGGAGTTTGCTCAGGGTGGGGAGTCAGAGCACATTTGGTAAAATATGATGACCATTCCGCGTGGCTGTTGATGCTAGTGTACACAGCGGTGTGAAATCAACTGATTCTGCCTGATAACATTTTGCTCATCTCTAGCAGGTCCCTCTCAGGATGGCCTTCCAGCTCGCACACCTGTCTTCTCCAGGAATGGCCCTCGTGACTCAGAGCGGTTGCCCTGCAGCCTCAGCCTGCCTAGCGAGAACCGATCTGTCCAAGGTGAGGACACATGACCTCAGCTGGGCCAATCAGATTCTCTCCACTGGGAATGATGAATGAAGGCAATTCCACTGGGAGCCTTGACTTTGAACGGCGTTTGGTAAGGACAGTTCCAGTGATGGGGTCCTCCTCTTTGGAGAGAAGGGAGGTGGAAGTGAAAATTTGGAGCCTGGCTTTGGATCCAGACATTTCTGAGTTTGAATCCTGACCCACTTCTGGCTCCAGTCCCAGCCCTGTGACCTTCAGCAAGTGACTTAACCTCTCTGACTTCAATTTCCTCACCTGGGAAAATGGAAATCAGGTAAAGAGAAAAAAAAATTCTATTTAAAAACTATCTTAAAGTCACTTTTACTGGTTGTGAAATCTCTCGATAAATAGACTTTGGCTATATTGATAAACTCTTTGGTTTTGAAAAAATAGGCCTGAGGATGTGTATGCCTGGAAATTCATAGAAAGAGATTTATTTTGTTCTAAAGAACGAGGTCAGAATCGCAGAGCCACCATCTTGCATCCCTGCATGTGTTTGCCTAAGTCTGCTTGAACCCTGAGTGCCAAACTGTCCCCTGCATGGCCCCTTTTCTGCTCTGACAAGATGAAAGAGACAATTGTGAACTAGGAAAAACCCACCAAACTTCAGGCACAAGTGTGCATTGCTGGGAAAGAAATTGGTTGCAGAAAGAAGAAGGTGGTTCATAGAATAGCTACAGCAGATGATAAAAAAAAAAACTTCAGCTCTTAAAGAAGTCAGGGGCCGGCACAGTGGCTCACACCTGCAACCCCAGCACTTTGGGAGGTGGAGGCGGGTGGATCACCTGAGGTCAGGAGTTCCAGACCAGCCTGGCCAACATGATGAAACCCCGTCTCTACTAAAAAAAAATTTAAAAAATGAGTCAGGCATGGTGGCGGGCACTTATAATCTCAGCTACGCGGGAGGCTCAAGCAGGAGCATCGCTTGAAACTGGCAGGCAGAGGGCAGAAGCTGCAGTGAGCCAAGATCGCACCATTGCATTCCATCCTGGGTGACAGAGCGAGACTCCATCTCAAAAACAAAAAAACAAAAACACAAGAAATTAGGGGCAAACAATATCTGGTATTGAAGAGGTGAATACACTTACGAGTTAAAGTAGATCAAGGAACAGTGATCCACTTTAGCAATCCTAAAGTTCAGGCATCTCTGGCAGCAAACACTTCTTTAACCACTGCAGGCCATGCTGAGACACAGCGGCTGATGGAAATCGCTACCCAGCACCTTAAGCTGGCGTGATGCAGACAGTCTGACTAGTTTAGGAAGATGGGCTGAACCTCTGCCCAAACCATCTGTGGATGAAAAAGCACCACTTGCTACTGGAGAGGATGATGATGAAGAAGTTCCAGCTCTTGCAGAGAATTTTGATGAGGCTTCCAAGAATGAGACAAACTGAATTAAGCCAACTTCTGAAGAAGATAAAACCTAAAACCTGCAGAAATTACCGGGAGCTGCTATTTTGCCTTAGGACTGCTTTTTCTTTTTCTTTTTCTTTTTCTTTTTCTTTTTTTTGACAGAGTCTCACTCTTGTCACCCAGGCTGGAGTGCAATGGTGTGCTCTCAGCTCACTACAACCTCCACCTCCTGGGTTCAAGCAATTCTCTTGCCTCAGCCTCCCAAGTAGCTGGGATTACAGGCGCTGACCGCCACGCCTGGCTAATTTTTTGTATTTTTAGTAGAGATGGGGTTTTACCATGTTGGCCAGGCTGGTCTTGAACTCCTGACCTCAGGTGATCCACTCATCTCAGCCTCCCAAGGTGCTGGGATTACAGGAGTGAACCACTGTGCCCGGCCTCAATTGCTTTTTAAAACTGGTTTATGGATCTGATAAAATCTAGATCTCTAATATTTTTAAACCCAAGCCCCTTGGACACTGCAGGTTTTTGCTTACATACAATTCATTTTTGCTTACATACAATTGATTACTTGTAGGTAATTAAGCTGAAGAAGCCTGGAAATAAGGTTTGAAACAAAGGTTAATACAGTTATTGGCCTACTTAAAAGAAAAAAAAAGAATTGTAGTTTCTAGAGTGAGTGCCCACTTACTCACTTAGGGGAGGAGAGGGAGGAGGAGACTCTTGGTGGGAGTGACAAATGATGGGGGAATCTGGGACTTCTGGAGAACATTTTCAAGTTTCCTTCTCTGATGTTGCCTTCACCGAACCCAGAACCCAGGAGCCAGCGAGAGTTAGTGCACAGTGCTCACGGAATTCACACACCTTTTTCTCTCAAGACCACAGGCAAGTGTACGCTGGGTTTGGCACTTGCCAGGAAACTGGAAATCTTCCTCCTGAGTCTCCTCATTCTTGGCAGGTTTTGAGTTCTAAATAAGCCAAATCTCTCTAGCCCCTTTAGTGAAAAAAAATGAGCTTTAACCATGAGGGAAGTTGCCTTGGTGGTCCGACCACCAGACTTTCATGGTGGAAGAACACGCCAGACTCTGTCAGTGGACAACCCTTCTGGGAAGTGGACCTGTTCTTTAGGCCATAACTCAGGAGGTCTCAAGTCCGTGCAGCCGCACACAAGGCTCCTTATGGATCCAGAAGTTCCACGATGGCAGTTGTCTTTGCTCCCCCACCATTACCCCATCATTTCATTAACTTTTTCTGAATTCTCAAGGCCAGAATTACATGGTTCCAATTGTCCCTCTCATCGTATTTCCATCTTCCTGGTCTAATTCTGCTGAATGCTTTCTAGGTGTACTGCACGGCTGCCATCCAAGGGCTTTGCTTTAATAAATCCACTCTCTCCTGCATCCTTTCCTAGTTTTTGATTTACTTCCTTGTCTATCCAGAGCATACCCTCAAGTAACTTTTTAAAAAGGTACATGGGAAGTAAATCTTCTGAGTCTTTGATGTCCGAAAATGCCTTTATATTATCTTGACATTCAATATAGACTATAGAATTTTAGAGTAAAAATTATTTTTCATCAGCACCTTGGTGGCATTTTCCCATTACCTTCTGGCGTTCAATGATGCTGACAAAAAGTTTCTGATGCCAGGTTGATTTTGTTCTTTTGGGGGTGAACTTTTCTCTCTTTTTGTAAGTTTTCTCTTCAGAACAGAGCTCAGCAAATTTTCTTCTGTAAAGGGCCAGATAGCAAATAGTTTAGACGTTGCAGCTGCGTGGTTTCTTTTCTAACTGCTCAGCGCTGCTGTTGTAGCATGAAAGCAGCCATAGCCAATACATAAACAAACAGACATGGCCATTTCCAATAAAACTTTATTGACAAAAACAAGTGGTGGGCCAGATTTGGTTCATGAATTTAGTTTGCCAACCTGTCTGCTTTAGAAGGTCAAAGGTCTTTTTATGCTTGACATTTTAAATTTTTCCAGTGAACTGTCTATACATTATTCTTTATTCATTGACTATGCTTGAACACTTAGTGAAACTTCCTACACTGATATTCATGTCCTTTAGCTTTGATAAGTTTCTTAGTTTCTTACTTTTCTAAATGTGTTTATATGTATATCTAAATGTATGTGTGTATATATATATAGATACATGTATATATCAATATCTGTTGAACCTCCCAGATGTATTCAGTATATCTTTTTTCTTTTCTCTCTCATCTTTTTCATCTCTTTTTGTTGTTGTTTTTGTATTTTTCTGAACTATTGGTTTTGGCTTTTTAAAACAATCCTTTTACATATTTCAAAAGTGTTGGCCATATTTTTTTTATTTTTAACAGTTCCTTTTTGTTTTCTAATTGTTTCTGTTTTATGGAATTATTTCATTTTATAATGGATGCAATATCTGCTGGATTCTTCCTGAAGATACCAGAGGTTTTTGTTTTTTTCCAATTGTCTTGTATTTCCTGAATTGTCTCTAATCCCTTAGGGGTCAGTATTTTCCTCTGTTTTTGTTGAGTTGTTCTCTTTTCTATTGCAAGTTGTTTTCTCTTTAAAAATATCTGGTGCCCTGGTTGACAATTTGCATTTACATTAATGTATATAGAGTTGCTTTGGTAGTCTATGAGCATGAGAACATGCGGAGACCTTGTTAAATTGTGGAATTTGCTCTCAAATGTTAGTAAAGGAGCTTTAGAGATGGAAGACCCCTGAATACCAGTATATGGAGATCTGTTTTTCTGGAGTGTGTTTGTTTTTAAAACATGTCCACAGATTCTGGGGGACGCTATGAGCATGAGAACATGCAGAGACCTTGTTAAACTGTGGAATTTGCTCTGAAATGTTGGTAAAGGAGCTTTAGAGATGGAAGACCCCTGAATACCAGTATATGGAGATCAGTTTTTCTGGAGTGTGGTTGTTTTTAAAACATGTCCACAGATTCTGGGGGACGCTTCCCTTCAGGAGACAAAGCTTCATTCCACTATCTTGAGTGAGGACTGGGCTTAGTGACTTGATTCTGCTGAGTAGAATATGGCCAATATGCCTATGTGTGACTTCCAAGATTTGGTCATACAAGGCAACTGTTTCTCTTTGTTCTTCCTCTTGGGGGAAGTCAGCCCCCACGCCATGAGGACACTCAAAGAGCCCTGTGGAGAGGTCCATGTGGTAAGGAGCTGAGGCCTCCAGGCAGCAGCCCTGTGAGTGTGCCGTCCTGAAAATGGATCATCCAGCCCCAGTTAAGCCAAATAGTTAAGACTTTGTGGCCCTGTAGTTTCTGTTCTGACTGCTCAGGTCTGCTTTTGTAGCATATAAGCAGCCACAGATAGTACATGAACAAATGCACATGGCCATGTTGGAAAACTTCAACCCTGGATGACATCTCAGCTTCAGCCTTATAAGAAACCTTGAGCCAGAACAATTCAGCTAAGCTACTCTCAAATTCCTCATCCACAGAAATTGTAAGATAAGAAATATGTGTTGCTGTAAGTGACTACGTTTGGGGTCATTTGTAACTAATACATGGGCTATCAACTTTTCTTGAGATTAACTCTTTGATATTTTACTCGGATATCTCTACATAACTGCTAGGAGTTTTGGTCCAAGAGTGGATTAAGATATTTTATCTTTTTTTATTTTTATTTATTATTATTATTATACTTTAAGTTCTAGGGTACATGTGCATAACGTGCAGGTTTGTTACATATGTATACTTGTGCCATGTTGGTGTGCTGCATCCATCAACTCGTCAGCACCCATCAACTCATCATTTACATCAGGTAAAACTCCCAATGCAATCCCTCCCCCCTTCCCCCTCCCCATGATAGGCCCTGGTGTGTGATGTTCCCCTTCCCCGTGTCCGAGTGATCTCATTGTTCAGTTCCCACCTATGAGTAATAACATGCGGTGTTTGGTTTTCTGTTCTTGCGATAGTTTGCTGAGAATGATGGTTTCCAGCTGCATCCATGTCCCTACAAAGGACACAAACTCATCCTTTTTTATGGCTGCATAGTATTCCATGGTGTATATGTGCCACATTTTCTTAATCCAATCTGTCACTGATGGACATTTGGGTTGATTCCAAGTCTTTGCTATTGTGAATAGTGCCGCAATAAACATACGTGTGCATGTGTATTTATAGCAGCATGATTTATAATCCTTTGGGTATATACCCAGTAGTGGGATGGCTGGGTCATATGGTACTTCTAGTTCTAGATCCTTGAGGGATTAAGATATTTTATATAGAGATAATCAACTCAATTACTCTGATTTGAGCCTCATATCTCATTTCCATTTATATCTGAAATTTCTGAGTACCAAATGCAGGATTCTGGAGGGCAGATTACTTCCTAAACTGCATCCATTTCCATATCTACACTTAGCGTGGCTTCCTCTACACTACTTCACCAGTTATCACCCGTCCACCTGCTTCCTATCTTCCAGAAATGTATTGATATCTCTCTTTTTTTTTTTTTTTTTTTTGGAGACAGAATTTCACTCTTGTTGTACCCTGGAGTGCAATGGCACGATCTTGGCTCACTGCAATCGACGCCTCCTGAGTTCAAGTGATTCTCATGCCTCAGCCTCCCGAGTAGCTGGGATTACAGGCACCTGCCACCATATCCAGCTAACTTTTTGTATTTTTAGTAGAGACGGGGTTTCACCATGTTGGCCAGGGTGGTCTCAAACTCCTGACCTCAGGTGATCCACCCGCCTCGGCCTCCCAAAGTGCTGGAATTACAGGCATGAGCCACCACGCCCGGCCAATTTATTGATCTCTCTTGTCTGCTGATGTCTCTCTTCTTGTTGTCTTTATCGATCTGTGCTTATAACTTTTATGGGTCTTTTACTTTCGTTTTAATAGGATCTCAGGTGAGAGAGGAAATACATAACTGTGATTAATGTATACTTTTGATCCCACCTTTCTAGAATGGTCAAAGGTCTATAACTGGAAGCACATCAGGAAGATACATGCAAAAGTCCAGATAATAAAGCTTCTGATTCATTTTCACATCACGAAGAGCTGAGAAGTCAATCATGAGTTGTGTGCCTTCATTTTTAACCCCAAACTTTGCAGGTCTCATGGAGAATGTTGGTTCTGATTACCTCAGAGACAGAGGCCGTTCATAATTGTGGAGCATAGTTTGCTTCTGCTAAGCCTTTCATTTCATAACCACAAGTCGAGCTCGTCAGCTATTTCCATGCGACAAAGCCTCTGATGAAGGCTGAGAGGCTTAATGAACAAATAATTAGTTTTAAGGACATAAGACGGCACAAAAGCACAACTAATGCCTTTTTAATTGCTTTTGCTCTCACATCTTGAGAAAACACATATACCCGTGTCTTACGGAATCACGGTTATCTGCATTGGCGACTCTGGCACGTCAGGGAATCAGAGGCCCCAGTCTCAGACAGAGATACTGTGGGGCAAAGAAGCTGGGCTTTGGTTAGTCCATTTGCTGACCCTCAGAGCACCCCTAGAATTCTAGGGATAGAATGTCTTACCCATGGACTCTTGAGATAGTTGTAAAAAGGGGTTTTTCTGGACCAGAGCTTCAAAGAGCCAAGGACATTCAAGATCTAGAGCCTCTGAGGGGAAAACTTGAGGAGTTAGGTGGGGCGGGCAAGACATGGATACAGGCTGGGTGCGGTGGCTCATGCCTGTAATCCCAGCACTTTGGGAGGCCAAGGCGGGCGGATCACTTGAGGTCAGGAGTTCGAGACCAGTCTGGCCAACATGGTGAAACCCCATCTTTACTAAAAATATAAAAATTAGCTTGGCATGGTGGTGGGTGCCTGTAACCCCAGCTACTCGGGATGCTGAGGCACAAGAATCACTTGAACCTGGGAGGTGGAAGTTGCAGTGAGCCGAGATGGAGCCACTGCACTCCAGCCTGGGCAACAGAGTGAGACTCAGTCTAGGGAAAAAAAAAAAGAGAAAAGAAAAGAATAGAGAAGAAGAAAATAAAATAAAATAAAGCTGTGTCTAGTTTTTATAGTAACGAAGTAAAGTAACAAAACAAGTAACAAAGTAAAGTATCAAAAGCTAGAGATAGTTTTTGTTACTCCTGAGATGAAAGAAATTCTTTATGGCAGTCTTCAGACTTAGCCATAGAGCTATATGACATGATGCATGCTTTCTTTGTTCTTAAGTTTAGGTGTGAAGGTTATATTCTCATGGGGTAATAAAGCAAATGAACAAATAGTCTGATAAACAAAATAATTCTATGATTGGATAGGCCACGGCAAATGGATAGGGCACTGTAACAGAGGAAAAGGGGAGATCCTTTTTGAAGGGCGTGATTGGGAGTCTGAAAATTATACAATCAAAGGGTCAAGAATTCGTTCTAAAGGTTGAATAGAGGGGGAGGAATTTCACTGTCTATTCTAAATTGTTTTAGTCTTTTTGTCTTTCAAGAATGTCACTTTTGCAATAATTTTATTAATACTTTAAGTAAATGATGTTTCAAAGCTTGCTATCTTTTGTGCCTCCTACTCTCTTTTGCCCACTTATTTAGCCAGTAACTTTTTCTAATTCACTGGCTCTGTGTCTGTCCCTGGGTGGACCTCTTTTTTTTTTTTTTTTCTGAGACAGAGTCCCAGTCTGTCACCTAGGCTGGAGTGCAATGGCGCGATCTCGGCTCACAGCAACCTCCGCCTCCCAGGTTCCAGTGATTCTCCTGCCTCAGCCCCCTAAATAGCTGGGATTACAGGCCCCCATCACCACACCCGCTAATATTTGTCTTTTTAGTAGAGACGGGGTTTTGCCATGTTCGCCATGGTCTGGAACTCCTGACCTCAGGTGATCCACCTGCCTCAGCCTCCCAAAGTGCTGGGATTACAGGTATGAGCCGCTGTACCCAGCCCTGGGTAATCCTCTAAGTATGGAAACAGAACCAGTTCCTTGAGGCCTTTGAGTGTCTCATAGATCAGTGAAAGAAGTGCCTGACGAAAGTAACTGCTCAATAAATATTAACTGAACGAATAAATACACTATATTTACATGCAGCACAATCATTTGACCTGCTTTTCCCAGCCTCTCCGTGTTGTAGCCATCTTTCCATGTCAGCGCATCATCAAGTTTCTACAAGCAGCTGGAGGACGGGGATTTTTTTCTGTTTTAATCACCCAGCGGACTTACAAATAGAACATTCACAAATGAATAAGCCATAGTCTTGTTCCATATACTTCACTTTTTTTTGTAAATGACCAGTTCATGCCTTTGACCCATTTTGCTCAGCATCTAGAATAGTGCCTGGCATATAGCAGGCACTCAGTGAATGCTTGTTGCGTAAATGAATGCTCGTAAACATCTCTCTAATAGGTTGTCAGACTATGGTTAGACTCTACAACCAAAGAGCAAGGTAGTCATGCAGTCCTGCTGTGACTTTGGACGTGTCACTAAAACTTCCTGAGTCTTAATTTCTTCATCTCTAAAATGGAGATAATAACATACATCCCATGGAGTTGACATGAAGATGAGCTCAACTGAAGCCTTTAAGTGCTCTGTGTGTGTGTCTGGGACCCTGAATAGCAGATAAATGAGAGCAATGCATATTTAGGTTACCCTCAGTGTTTACCTTCTTGTAAATATATGTATGTACTTTTGCAATTATTTCCTTCACTGAATTTGTAGGCATGGAACTGCGGAATCATAGAGCATGCACAATTTAAACTTTGCTACTAGCAACAGGTGGCATCTGGGAAAGTTGGTACAATTTACAATCCTGCTGGTACTGGTGTTTTTATTTTCTCCAGTCTGGTAGGTTCAAATGACTGCGTACTGTTGTGTGATTTGCATTCCTTTGATCTCAAGGGAGGTTCAGCATCTCTTCATCCTCCGTGTAACTCCTGTGAAAGCCGGGTCCCTGTGGCTCAGCATGGAGTAGCTTAATCAGAGAAGCACAGACAAGTAGCCTAAAGTAATTAAAAAGGAATCAGGCTTTACTTGTGTCTTTCAAAGAACATGAAATAAGTTCTCATTCATAACTAAAAATGACTTCTCAAAAGCGATTTCCTTTCCTCCCCAGTTTTCTCACCCCTGCAGACAGAAGTGGCTGTAGAGAGCTAGGGGTCGGCAGAACTATTCATAAATAAATAAGTCATGTCCTTGTCACATGTGTTTCACGTTTTTCATGAGTTGACAGTTCATGCCTTTGGTCTTTTTTCCTATTGTGACACATGTATTTGTCTTTTTTTTTTTTTTTTTTAGTTGGAGTCTCACTCTGTTGACCCTGCTGGAGCACATAGGTGTGATCTTGCCTCACTGCAACCTCCTTTTCCCGGGTTCAAGCGATTCTCCTGCCTCAGCCTCCCGAGTAGCTGGGATTTACAGGTGCATGCCGCTACACCTGGCTAATTTTTGTATTTTAGTAGAGATGGGGTTTCACCATATTGGTCAGGCTGGTCTCAAACTCCTGAGCTCGTGATCTGCCCAGCCTCGGCGGCGGCAGGATTACAGGTGCAAGCCACTGTGCCTGGCCGTATTTGTCTTTTTGATTGGCCTAAATCTATTTACATATCTGCTGAGCAGATCAAGTAGGTGCCTCCCCTGCAACAGGTGGGCGACAGAGTCCCACATCCTTGGCTTGAATCCTCCACTGTGGGATTCCAGGAATTCCTGGTGCCCTGAAAGAATCCCTGAAACCTGCAACTTCCCCCTTCTGATTAGTTCCGGCCTCCATCCCCCACTTCTCTTCTTTTAGCTTGGATCTTAGGGGTATCTGTGTGTAGAGAGTGGTAGAGTTACCATGGAGATATAAGCTACATTAAACCATGTAAGTGGGTGATGGCCAGCATCTTTTTTATTTTTATTTTTTAATGAAGCAGACTAGATCAGAATAGAAAATATAAGAATGCCTCAGGTAGTAAAGGTGAGTGTTTCTTTACAAATAAAATACAATATAGATGAGTCGGCTGGGTCATGCTTACTCTGGTTCTATAACAGTCGCTGAAATACAGTGAATTAGTACTTCTGGTACTGGGCTATGGGTTTAGGACATTGACTTTTTAAATCATGCCTGTTGAGATGACCTACAGTTAGCCCACCTCTTTCTAGTCTTACTGGCCATGCCAGGAGCCTGTTGCATGAAGTCTGTCTCTTTACTTGCCCAGATCACACCACACCCAATGACTTGTTGGCACAACCACCACCATGTAGTGCATGCAGCCTGTGCACACCTCCCACCAGCCTGCCAGCTGGGATGCTACCCCCTGATTCACATTGCTCTTTCACCCGAGGCCCCTGTTGCCTTGAGTTGAGAGATTCCACTGGGCTCTGTTGGAAAACCTTCCTGCCCACATTTCAGGTGGGACCATCTCTTTCTTGTATGAATTGTGAGCCATCTTTTTTCTTATTGATCACTTTTCCTGCATCCATTCTGGGAGGAAGCTTCATTCCTCCCAGATACTCTCCCGTTTTTCTGTCTACTGCAGACATTGCTCTCTGTCTCAGGGATCTTAATTTTCTATTTCTTTGGTCATTTCAGTGCAGTTTTGGGAAGAGTAAGGTAATGATACGGTTTGGCTCTGTGTCCCCACTCAAATCTCATTTTGAATTATACTCCCATAATTCCCACATATTGTGGGAGGAACCAGGTGGGTAATAATGGAGTCACAGGGGTGGTTCAGCCATCCCATTCTCATGGTAGTGAATAAGTCTCGTGAGATCCGATGGTTTTATCAGGGGTTTCCCCTTTTGCGTCTTCCTCATTTTCTCTTTGCCTGCTGCCATCCATGGGACGTGTGACTTGCTCCTCCTTGCCTTCCACCATGATTGTGAGGCTGCCCCAGCCACATTGAACTGTAAGTCCAATTAAACCACTTTCTTTTGTAAATTGCCCAGTCTTGGATATGTCCTTATCAACAGGGTGAAAAATGGACTAACACAGGTAAATCCTTGAGTTTTTTTTTTTTTTTTTCGAGACAGAGTCTCGCTCTGTCGCCCGGGCTGGAGTGCAGTGGCAAGATCTTGGCTCACTGCAACCTCTGCCTCCTGGGTTCACACCATTCTCCTGCCTCAGCCTCCCAAGTAGCTGGGACTATAGGTGCCTGCCACCACGCCTGGCTAATTTTTTACATTTTTAGTAGAGATGGGGTTTCACCATGTTAGCCAGGATGGTCTCGATCTCCTGACCTCATGACCCACCCACCTCGGCCTCCCAAAGTGCTGGGATTATAGGTGTGAGCCACCGCGCCCAGCCTAAATCCTTGAGTTTTAAGTTCACAGTCTTGAAAGTGGAAACTACACATTTTTTAAAATCGAGGTAAAACTCATATAACCTAAAATTAACCGTTTAAAAGTGAATGACTCAGTGGCATTTTGTGCATTTGCAATGTTGTGCATTTAGCACATTCATCAGTGTTTCCAGCTAATAAGCAGAAACTGAACATTATTCAAATTTCAATCATGTCCACCTTTGAGTCATTGGTAAAAACGTTAAATAGAACCAAGGAGAGAGAGCTGGAGAACAGCTCTGCAAACATCTTTCTCACTTGCCCTGATTTCAGTCTCAACATCAAGCTCCACATCAGCCCAAGAGTAGCTCATCCCTCCCATTAGCAACTAGATGGGGACCTCATGCAATTACCACCTCCATTTGGGTCCAGAAATATTTTCATCACTCCAAAAGGAAATGCTGTACCCATGAAGCAGTTCCTGTTGCTCTCCAATCCTCCTTCTCATCAGCCCCTGGCAATCACTAGTCTTTGTTCTGTCTCCATAGCTTTACCCATTATAAATATTTCATATAAATGGAGTTATATAATGTGTGCCCTTTTGTGTCTGGCTTCTTTCGCTTAGCATAATGTTTTCCAGATTTACCTACTTTGCTATCATTCATTCCTTTTTAATGGCCTAATAATACTTTATTCCTTTTTATGAGTTAATACAGTGCTTCATTATATTTTAATATTTTAATAAAATTTTAATAATATTTCATTATATGTACATACCACAGTTTGTTTCTCCATTTGTTCACTGATGGACATTTGGGCTGTTTCTACCTTTTGAATATTGTGAATAGCGTTGCTTTGAACATGTGGTTACATGCATTTGTTTTAGTAGCAGTTTTCAGTTCTTTTGGGTATATATATACGTGTGGAATCACTGAATCATACAGTATTTTTTTTTTTATTTGGTAAAGGGTCTTTCTTTGTCATCCAGGCTGGGGTGCAGTGGTGTGATCATGGCTCACCGCAGCCTCGACCTCCCAGGCTCAAACGATCCTCCCACTTCAGTCTCCTGAGTAGCTACAACTATAGGCATGTGCCACCACATCCGGCTAATTTTGTTTATGTTTTGTAGAGATGAGGTCTCCCTATGTTGCTCAGGATTATCACAAATTCTTGAACTGAAGCAATGCTTTTGCCTCAGCTTCCTAAAGTGCTGGGATTGCAGGCATGAGCTACGGCACGCAGCCTCATATAGTAATTTTATGTTTAACTTTTTGAGGAACCACCAGGCCACTTTCCACAGTGGCTGAACCATTTTACTTTCCCACCAGCAATGTATGAGAGTTCTAATTTTTTCACATCCTTGCCAATTCTTATTATTTTAAAAAATTATTACACCCATCCTAGTGTGTGTAGAGTGGCATCTCCTTGTGGCTGGATTTGCATTTCTGTAATGATTAATGTGCTTGTTCATCTTTTCCTGTGTTTGTTGGCCATTTGTATATCTTCTTTGGAGGAATGTCTGTTCAAGTCCTTTGCCCATTTAAGAAATTGAATTATCTTTTGTTGTTGAGTTTTAAGAGTTCTTTATACATTCTGGATATTAGACCTGGTTCTGACTTCTGTCTTTGTCTGTGTTCCCATCTAGCTGTTTATGAGAAGGATGAGCTTCGTGTGGGCTGATTTGGAGTTGGATGTTCAGATTGAACTGGGGGCAAGTGAGAAAAATGTCTGCAGAGCTGTTCTCCAGCTCTCTGTGCTTGGCTCTGTTCTATTTAGCATTTTTACCAATGAATCAAAGGTAGACACAACTAAAATTTGGATAATGTTAAGTTTCCGCTTATCAGCTGGAAACACTGATTAGTGCCCATGAGGAAATTTTCAGAGAGGATTAGTTCTTTGCTGAACAGAGCCTCAGTGACTTAAGGATCTCACAGTCTGGGGATCTCAAACGCAAAACGGCCACCAGAGGAAGGGAGGTACCCGATGCTCTGCAGGATGGCGTCTTCACTTAGGTTGTGCTCACTATTACAGGTGATGTATGTGTGAGAGAATCAGAGGTGGAGCAGGGCTTAAGCCCATTTTTTGGAATTAAAGCTAGGGAGGTGTTCCGTGGAGGGTACCTAGTGATCATCTCAGAGAGGGCTTTAACTGTGGACAAAGGGCCGGACTTTATGGACTTTGTGGAATTCTGAGACTAATGTGATTTCCTCATATTCATTACTCTATTACTCCATATCGAATTTCTCTCAGTAATCATTAGCAAAACTCTTAAAATGCAAAGGACTTGTGCTTGTCTTTGGGGGTATGGAGGAAAGGAATAGCTGCAGAGGCCAGATCTCCTGCCATGACAGGCTGCGGGGGAACCTGAAGGGATGCAGTGAGTGATAGGGCTACGTGTGGGGGAGTATGTTTCACCTCCTTATCACCACATGGTCAGATGCAATGAGAGGAACGGCCAATACTTAGGTGTTTGAGTCAGATTCCAAGATGACTTCGATGGGTTGAAACAATAGGTTGAAATTAAGAAAGAAAAGTAAAGAAGTTGAAGAGATGACCGGAATAAATGTGAGCTCCCACAGTTGGGTCTTAAAACTCAATTGCATGCTTACAAGATGAAGGAGAACAGGCTTGAAACATTTTCCATGAAGAGGACTCCGGGTTTTGGTTGTTGGCATGGCAAGGCTGTAAAAATGTGACTGCAATGGAGAGTACATTGTCCGGATCATGGGAAGCCAGGATCCTAGTCCTTTCTGGGCTTGAGTTGATTTCACATGGAATTATATATCCACTGCTTGGGGCCAGCATGTGAAGGGGCCGATTAGTCATGGGGCACTAGAGAGTTTTCAGAGCAGGGTGACAAGGACAGCAAGAGCCTGGAAGCCATATATTACAAGATATGATTGAAAAATCATGTATTGTTTGGAAAGGAGAGCCCACAGGTTGGCCTCACCTGCATCAAGCACTGCCGTGAGGGTGTCTTAGTTTCTTATTGCTGCCACAACAAATGACCACAAACTTCGTGGCTTATAACAACAGAAATCGATCTTACAGTTCTAGAGGTTAGAAGCCTCCCTGGGCTAACATCAAGATGTCAGCAGAGCTGTGTTACTTCTGGACACTCTAGTGAATAATCTGTTCCTCATCTTTTCCAACTTCCAGAGCCATTCCTTGGTGCGGGTCTCTCTTTCATTTGCAAAGCAGTGATCTTGACACTCTGACCTCTGCTTCTGCCTTCTTACTCTCCTGCCTTCCTCTTTCCCTTATAAGGAGGCTTGTGGTTGCCTTGGACACTCCTGGAAGATCCAGGCTAATATTCCCATCTGCAAGTCCTTAATTTAATCACACCTGCAAAGTCTCTTTGGCCATGTAAGGCAACATATTCACAGGTTCTGAAGATTAGGATGGTCACATCTTTGTGTGTGTGTGTGTGTGTGTGTGTGTGTGTGTGTGTGTGTGTGGAGGGGGGTTATTATTCCGCCTATCATCAATGGCATGAATGGAAATTTTTTTTTTTTTTCTTTGTGTGGCTCGGGGAAACAGAACCTGGGCTAACAGGCGTAGGTCACAGAGGGAGACATTTGGAACAAAGACAAGGCAACCCTGTCTCATGGACTGGAATTTCTACAACAGGAGAGGAGGGCTTAAGAGGGAGTGGTCCTGCCCTCTTGGGATCGTTCACGTAGAGGATGACTTTTTGCTTGGAATGATGTTTCAGCAGGATTTCCTGTACTGGGTGGGATGTTAGACTAAATGACATTGATAGTTCTTCCCAATTTTAAGATTATTAATTTCACATAGACTGTTTAGACGTGTCATTTGTGTTGTTTGGTTCACGATTCAGGAGACTAGACAAGTCTTGCCACATGGGATGTGACAAGCCACAGACATGCCCAGGGCAGCAGATCCTGGCAGTGTCCTGCAGAGCCCCATCAGCTCACAAGGTACATTGTGAGCTGGACCAACACTGCATGGTCCAGCATCTGACTGCAGGCAACAATGATGCTTTGCCAAGGGCTCTGCTCAGGCTGGGTGCAGGCCAGGCTGCAGTGCCCGGAAGTCAATGCCACCAAGAGCAGCCCTTGGTTGATGACAAAAAGAAATGAGTGAATAAAGAACCCAGTTTGGGCCAGGTACGGTGGCTCACGCCTGCAATCCCAGCACTTTGGGAGGCTGAGGCAGGCTGATCACAAGGTCAAGAGATTGAGACCATCCTGGCCAACATGGTGAAACCCTGTCTCTACTAAAAATACAAAAAAATTAGCCGGGCGTGGTGGCACACACCTGTAGTCACAGCTACTCTGGAGCCTGAGGCAGGAGAATCACTTGAACCTGGGAGGCAGAAGTTGCAGTGAGCTGAGATCGTGCCCCTACACTCCAGCCTGGCAGAGTGAGACTCCATCCCCCCCCAAAAAAGAACCCAGCTTCTTAACCCTGGTAATAGTGGTGGGAGGGGGTGCTACATAGCTACATACCAGCTTCCCAGGCGGTCACCTGCTCATGAAGTTAGCTGGGGCAAGTATGGGCTTCTTTCCCTACTCTGACTCATTTTCCCATTCTCTAGAACACTTTCTAAGATCATCTCCCAAACAGACATCGAACATCTTGATGTTAGCCCAGGGAGGCTTCTAACCTCTAGAACTGTAAGATCGATTTCTGTTCTCAAATCCTTATCTTCAAATAAGCTTCTGGGAGGAACCCAGGCTAGGATACAACAGAAGGTTTTCAGGGGGGATAAATCCTTCCCTGACAAGATACAATGTGAGCTAGGAGTTTCCTATTGGCAACACCCCTCCTTCCAATACAGAAATTCTCAGCATGATAGTCCCATCTTCATTTCGAGAATTCTAAAATAGGCTCCTGCCTTTCCTAGCCATATGTAAAGTCTTGCTCTCAATGCTACATGAAGAAAAATCTCCTTATCACAAGGAGTCACGTGCTTATTGGCATTTGTCTATGAAATGCGTATAGACTTTCAATGGTTGTAGAGCCGGTTGTGGGGAAAATGGGATGTTCTGCACTTGCAGAACTGATTTTATTTTTTTTACTCCAAGTACTCAGTTGATGAAGTGCAGGTGGCTTTGTTTCTTCCAGTTCGAGTTTTCCTAGCCTACTCATTTATCGGGGAAAGGGAAGGTATATTTGGAGTTGTTCGTTTGGTCATAGCTAACACTCTGCCAGGCTGGAGTGTAGGGACACGATCTCCATGGGGCTGAAGTTCCCCTTTAGCCCCATGGACAAATGAGATGCAGCTGGCGTTATGGTGGAGCATGGAGTCGTGTGTTCTTCATCCTGCCTGCTCTGGGGGCTTGCCACAGCTGTAAATGCCAGGCCAGTCCTGAGCTCTTTCTCAGTGCCCCAGTGTTGGCAATACCCTGAACCATTGGCTGCTCGCTATCTTTGGCACTTTGCATTTCTCTGATAGTCACATCTTTACACCCCATGAGTCCCCCAATGTCACCTACTGTATTAGTCAGGGTTCTCCAGAGAGACAGAACCAAGAGGAGAATTGGTTCACATGATTACAAGGCGAAGTCCCACGATAGCCTGTCTGCAAGCTGGGGAAAGAAAAGCCAGTAGCGTGGCTCAGTCCAAGTCTAAAAACCAGAGAAGCCCACAGTGCAGCCCCCAGTCTGAGTCTGAAGGCCCAAGAGCCCCTGGGAGGCTGCTGGTGCACGTTTCAGAATCTAAAGACCAAAGGATCTGGAGTCTGATGTCCCAGGGCAGGAGAAGAGGAAGCAAGTGTCCAGCACAGTGTGGGAAGAGAGACAGCAGAGAGCAAGCAGACTCAGCAAGTAAGCTGCTGATCCCCCTTCTTCTGCCTGCTTTGTTCTAGCCACACTGGCAGCCAATTGGATAGTGCCCACCTACATTGAGGGGGGCCTTCCTCTTCCAGTCCACTGACTCATGTGTCATCTCCTCTGGCAGCACCCTCACAGACACACGCAGAAGCAATACTTTACCAGCTACCTAGGCATCCTTCAATCCAGTCAAGTTGACATCTCTCAGTCACCATCACAGCTACCCTCTGAGTTCCTGACCTGGGGACGCCGAGATGTTTGGGTTCATCCTCTGTTTCCTCTTCCACTCCCTCTCAGGGGTAGATGTATACCTCACTGATCCATCCATGCTCCCAGGGTCTGGGTGTGCAGGAAACATCTGTGGGTTTCCAACTTCAAAACTCTAGCCAGCAAACAGCATATAGGTCTCCCCTTTTTTTCAAATTCCACCCCCCCACCTCCATTTCAGAGGGAACTCACCTATCTCTTTTCGCTCCCTCTTCCTGTCCTGTAGGCGGGGCAGCAGACGACTGTCAGATTCACTTCTTTCCCTCCAGCCCTCCTGCCTTCTATTAGCGTGAACCTTTTTACACAGTACAGGGCAAGAGAGGTTGGCAAGGGGGCAAATCAGTTTTGCCTGAACCCATCAACTTTCATGTCTCACATCCTTTGTCTCTAGCTCAGAAGCTGAGAAGTGGGTGCTTTGGGTTCCAGCAATTCACACTTTGGAGCAAATGGTGACTGCAGTTCACATGTCTAAATGGGGGTGGCCTGCGTGTGTGTGAGGGGGCAGAGCAGTCTGTCCTGTCTGATGTCTGATGGCTTTTTCTCCATATAAATCATCCCCCAGTCCTAGGTGGCTTGAAACAGCAGGTATGAACAGATGGCAGTGGCTTCTCAGCATCCTGTGTTCCTGGGGCGAGTCCAGCCACAGAGGGACTGGGGATTCAGAGTGGCCACCAGGTGAACAGTGCCATCAGAACTCTGAACTGTGTCTCAGCAATGCCCTGGGGGGCCACCCGAGAGGAGGTGTTCACCGGGAAACTTGCCCAGCACGGAGCTCAGCGGCCTCCACCTCAGTCATCGAAAGCACATTCTAAATCCATCTCTCAATGACTCCTGCCTCGTGGCTGTTTGGTGCATGGTTGGGCAGATGGAGAGGTGGGCTCCCCAGTGGGTCTGGAGCGTGGGCTTCAGAGAGTGCTAATGTTTCTCAGATCTCCTCTGCAAAGCGCCAACTGTGGAAACACTGAAACTCAGGCCAGGAAATGGAAGCGCACTGCCAGGTGGCAGGATGGGCTGCTTCTTAATTAAGGAGCCTCCCCAGCTCACGGGTGACGGGTGTGGTTTGTAAATAGTTTGTGCACCTGTTACATCCACGTGTTGTGGGAATGCTCCTGGGCTTTGTCCAAGTGGGGTCCAGGCCTCCTGTGCCTAGAACAACAGTAGAAATAATATGTGGTCTTTATGGAACGTTTATAGTCTACCAAGCTTTGTGCAGTGTGAGCCCCTTTATCTGCATTATCTCATCGAATCCTCCTAGCTACCCTATAGGTAGATGTGTTACGAAGCTCATTTTATATATGAGAAGCTGACAGCAAGAGGTTAAGCAAACAGCTCAAGCTCACAGAGCTGGTGGGAGAGCGAGTCAGAACTCAAACTTGTAATTAGACAAACCTGAATTTAGAGTCTCAGTTCATCATGTGTGAAACAGGGTAGTTCTATCTACCTCTTAGGATACTGTAGGGATGAAACAAAAGTATGTCGACAAAAATCTACCAGCTGGGAATGTGTCACTGAGTGACAATCTGGTAAATGTTTGAATGCCTATTGTGAAGGCTAATTTTATGTGTCAACTTTGTTAGGCCATGGTGCCCATATATTTGATCAAATACTATTGTATGTGTTTCTGGAAAGGTATTAATACTTAAAGCAGTAGACATGGAGTAAAGCAGATCGACTACCCTCCATGATGTGGGTGGGCCTTACCCAATCAGGTGAAGACCTTAATAGGAAAAGAGCAACCTTTTTCTGTTAAGAATAGAAAGCACTACGCTGGAATAAGAGCAAATCCTTCCAGCACAATAGTACAATAGTGCCTTTGGACCAGAACTGCAGCTCTTCCAGCACAATAGTGCCTTTGGACAAGAACTCCAGCCTCCCTGCATACCCTGAAGATTTGCAACTTATCAAGTATCTGCAATCATGTGAGCCAATTCTTCAAAATAATTTTCTCTCTGTCTCTCTCTCTCTCTATGTATATATATATACACACACACATATGTATATATATGTATCTCTCTCTGTCTCTCTTTATATATATATATTTACACACACACACACACACACACATCCTACTGATTCTGTTTCTCTGGAGAATCCTGACTGAAACACCTATGAATACACCTATGTGATATGGTTTATCCATATGGTATAATCAGCAGTTGTTAAAAAGAACAACTCATGCCTATGTATTTCTAGAGGAGAAGAAAACCAGAACATGTGTGTGTGTGTGAGTCTCTATGTTTCCCTGTGAGCATAGAGAAAGGTGTGAAAAGACACATGCCTGAAGGATGATGGTGGTGGTTGTGGAGGTGTTATTGGGGTAGGGAAGGATATTCACTTTTTCTTTCTACACTCAATTGTTTGATTTTAGCATATGTTATTTGTGTCACTAAAAGGATAATAAAGTAGATAAGTATAATATGAAAATTTTGTTGATTTAAAATTTTCCTTCTGTGACTGGAGGCGGTGGGGACAGCATAGCACAAGTCTGTATCTATTTGTTTTGTACTGATCTATGTTGAGAGGACACCCTAGCTGGAGGGAGTTGACTGGTGGTTCCTTGAGGGTGCTTTCATTAATACCGCCTCCCTACACAGAACCCTGGCCTATATAAGTGTCTGAGTCCAGCTGTGGTTTTAAAGGAATCTCCTTCCACAATTCCTGGCCTTAGTTTTCGGGGGTCTGGACAAGTTTGGTGGCCCATCTGGTGCAGTTAGGGCAGCCAAGCGTTGCTCTTCCATTGCTGAAGGGTATTAATTCTTAAACCCCCCACCCTCAGCTCTGGGATATGTCAACAAACAGCACCAAGCAGCAACTAAGTGCTGGGTGCTGTCCCGGGTGCTGAAAAGTCACAGAGGGCCAGATTTCCACTGACCATCAACTTTGACTGAAGGTTTACTAGACAGAGTCATTCTGGAAGCCCAGACAAGTGGAAGCATCTGATCAGAGTGGCCTGGCTTTTGGAATGTGGCCAACTGGACATTATCAGGGAAATGTCAAGCAACTTGTACCTCTCGCCTTCAATCCTTTTGTAGGGTCAGCTGCTCACAATTGGAATTGACTGTTGGTTTGACTGACTTAGTTGAATCAATGTGTGGTTTGTTCCTTCTGCCAAGACCAATCTCCCGTCTCCATATCCATAGAAGAGCAGGGTCTTTCTCACCTAAGATTATGGAGGATGCCAAAAGGAAGTGAGAGCCCCCAAACACCCTCTCAAACCAGCCACCTTGAAGCAATTCATTTCAACAAACATTCACCCGAAAAACAATTTGCAATTGCCAATTGCAGGCAAGACCCTGCTCTGGGACCAAAAAGTGATGAAAGTCAGATATTTCTGGTAAATAGAGGATTCTAAAGTACATCAAAATGAAGAAGGGCCTCTCCATGAAGTGCACATCAAGACCACCTGAGAGGATGAAAAAGTGCAGGTACTTGGGCTCTTTTTAAAATCCCAGGGGAAAGGCTCTGTGATAGTGCTATGAGATGGGTGTTTGTTCTGTTAGTCATTCCCTGTGTCTGAAATGTTGGATGCAAAACAAGGAGGGATGAGAGAAGAGGCTGAAGACACTAGCCATGTCACAGTGGGGCTGGCAATCTGCAGACCCAGCTGCAGTGGTTCCCAAGGTGTCTCTTTTCACATTCTACAACTTGTCTGTATCTTGAGGAAGAGCTGACGAGAGGGTGACAATAACCAGCTCATGTAATTATCACCCCTGTCCTAGTGAAGATGGGCTGTGTCTGGATAATAGCAGGAGTCCTGGGTGGCAACTAGAAGCCACAGGTGGTTGAGATGCAGATCAAGTTCTGAGCCATCACTGGCTTTAGGGATGATGCATGCTGGAACCGATACTTGTCCGTCCTCGAGTGTAGGGAGAGAGGAGGCTGTCAGTCGAATCTGCAACTGCGGTCTGCAGCATGCAGGGAAAGAGCAATGGCAACTTGCCATGAATTGAGTGAAATGACTCTTCCCCAGTTCCCCATCTCTGAGCTCTTTTTAAACTTGAGGGGGTGAGTCCGAATGAGCTTTTATGTTCCCTCCTTATTTTGACAGTTTGTGATCCTCTAAACTTCCCATATCAAGATATAGCCAAACAGAAACAAACCAAATCATTATATCTAAAGAACATTAAGTTACATAAATGTTTAAATTACAAAAGTAGTATCTGCTCCTTATAAATATTCAACTGACACAGAATAAAAAGCAAAATCCCTTATCTCCCCATACTCTTTCCCAAAAGCAACAACTGCTAATTGTTTGGGAATAGCCTTTCCTTAGCTTGTACTATGATGTCTCTGCTTTTAAAATTGTGAGCTTTACCATTGAACTCCAAAATTTAAATACTAGGAGACTAGATTGACTCTGAATTAAGAGTTAGAAGCTATGAACTGGAACTGTTCTCTCCCATTCTGCACAGATGTGGGTCAGTAAGGCTGAGCTGGGAGCACGTGGCATTGTTAGGAGGAGCACCAGTGGTGGGAAATCTTTCTCTGTAGCAGTGACAAAGGCTCCGGGCTGGGTGGAAAGATATGGAAGTGCCCACCATATTCCCTTTCACAAAGGTGTTAATTGTGCTTTACACCTTTGCACCCCAAAAGTGCAAAGGTGAAATTGCACTTGCTTGTTAATTTCTTAAGCTTCAAATCTTTTCATCCTGGCCTCAGGCTCTCTGCCCATTTTGCTAAAGAAATGCATCAATTCACCTCATTTTATCTGCTTGTGGCTGATGACTGGTTTGCTCAGGTTTTTGGTGTTGATCTCTCTCTCTCTCTCTCTCTCTCTCTCTCTCTCTCTCTCTCTCTCTCTCTCTCTCTCTCTGTGTGTGTGTGTGTGTGTGTGTGTGTGTGTGTGTGTGTGGATTTGTCTGAGGTAGGTAAGTTTGTGGGAAAGGACTGCTGTTGTCTGCCACAGTGGACTTTTATTCAAGATGGTGCCCAGTGGCCATTTCAATGGAGTCTGAATGGCCTTCATGGTGGCTGGACCCCTCAGCGTGGAGAACAAGAAGAGAGCCTGTTCTGCAAGGAGACTTCTGTGCCTGCTTGGAGGTGCTCTTGTGCAGTGGCAAGCTTTAAGTTTGGTCAGCTGGGATTAGTTCTTCCCCAGATCCCTCATGGGATCTGCCCTGACTGGAGGGTGAGAGGCATGAGGGCTGCCTGGAACAGGTCGGGGCTGAGCTCATGATGACCTGCCCACACACAGTCAGCGGTGGCTAGTCATCCATGCACCTCAAAGCCATTTGTGGTGTTGATGCACTAAGGCCCCAGCCCTGCCTTACTCCTTCCTCCAGATGTGGCCAGACTTATGTGGCTCCATTTATTATTACTATTTTTTTTTAAAAAGCAGAAACACATTATACATATTTTTCTCTGTATTGTTTCCCCCACTCAACATTTTGTATATCTCTTTGCAAGTCAATACATATAGATCTGCTTCATTCTTTGTAATAGCTGTGTAATATTCCACAGAATATAAGATTTTCTTTTTTATTGTAAACAATTCTGCAATAAACACCCTTGCCCATACATCTTTTGAACTGGTACTTTTATTTCAGTTGGATGGGTTCCCAGAAGCAGCATTGCTCCTGGGTCCAAAGGACTTAACATCTTTAACTTTAATAAATCCTACTAGGTTACTCTCTAAAATGGTTGGGATAATTTACAGTTCCACCAACAGAGTTTGTGAGTGTCCCTGTCTTCCTGCCCTTGCCAGTACTACATGTTATCAGTCTTCTTAAATTCGGAGGTCGGGAAGTGGAATCATTTTTTTTTTTCATTTGCATTTCTCTGAAAACTGATGGGGTTTTACTTTAGTCTTAAGTTTACTGTATGCATTATGTTTGCAGATGTGGTTGGGGTAGCATGTGAGGATAGAAGGTGAAGATATTTTGGAAGGTCAAAGAGCTTGGAGAAAATGGGGTGTGTCCTTGATTATTTTCCGATCACATGGGGCGATCTGGTGGTGTCTCGTGCTACCAAATGCATACAGATGAAAGCATGGGATTATAGCACACACTGAAGCAGTTTAGAAAAATGAAATTGGGGTTGCCTTCTCCATTTTCAGAGTTGAGCATACATTGATGGGCTTTTTGAGGAGTTAGTGAGCTCCTCATTCCTGGAAGGATTTAAACAGACATAAGAAGGCTGACTTCTATTTATTTCTTAAGGATAGAGTGATGAATAAGACAGGCATAGTCTTTGCATTCATGAATCCTAGAGTCTGATGAGGAAGTCACACAGTTAGCAACACGATTTTACACGTGCAGCCCTCCCTCATCATTCATGGGGGATTGGTGTTTTTATAAAAAGTGGAAATTTGAACATAGGGAGAATTCCATGTGGAGATGAAGGCAGAAATAAAACTCAAGCATCTACACACCAAAGAATTCCAGTGAGCCACGAGAAGCTGGGGAGAGGCAAGAAAGATGTGTTAACTCACTCTCACATTGCTAATAAGGAACTACCTGAGACTGAGTAATTTATAAAGGAGAGAGGTTTAATTGGCTCACGGTTCCACAGGCTGTACAGGAAGCATGGCTGGGGAGGCCTCAGGAAACTTACAGTCATGGCGGAAGGCGAAGGGGAAGCAGGCACATCTTCACATGGCCACAGAAGAAAGTGAGAGAGTGTGAACGAAGCAGGAGGTGCTATATGCTTATAAACAACCAGACCGCATGAGAGATCTGTCACGTGGTCTATCAGGAGATCTATCACATGAGAGGTCTCTCGTGAGACAGCACTAGGGTGATGGTGCTAAACATCAGAAACCACCCCCAGTATCTAGTCACCTCCCACCAGGCCCCACCTCCAACAATGGGGATTACAATTCAATGGGATTTGGGTGGGGACACAGAGCCAAACCATGCAGAAAGGATTCCGCTACTGGTCCCAGAGGGAGCATGGCAATGCTGACACTTTGGTCTCAGACTTCTAGCCTCCAGAACTGTGAGACAATACCTTTCTATTGTTTAAGCCTCCCAGTTTCTAGTACTTTTTAACATCAGCCGTAGAAAAGTAATAGAGAGAATCAGGGAGATCATCAAATCCAGGGTTAGGGGTGGAGTGGGGAGGAACAAGGCATGAAGCTAAGGCATGAAGCTTCATGGACAGAGAGCTAAGAGGGCATGAGAACTGACTGAGGGCAAAGAGAAGAGATCCTGAGGAATGGCCAATGCATGTCTTCTGCTCAATTTGGGTGTCTGCCAGGGCTGGTGCCTGAAGCTGATGGAGAAGCAGACCCAAATGATAGAGGAGGCTTTGAAAATCCACCTAGATGACTCATGCAGACAGCTGGCTCCTGAGCTTACCTGGGTGTGGAATGACCAATCATCCCTGTTGGCCTAGGACTGAAGAGTTTCCTGGGATATGGACTTCCAGTGCGAACACTAGCAAAGCCTCAGGAAAATTGCTATATTGGTCACCCTACCTGGCTGTAACCCCAAAAGGTACAGCTTCTTTGAAACAATGTAAAATCCCAAGGGTGGTTCTCAGCCTAGCCTGCCAAAGTGCGATGATGTTGGCCACACTCTGATTACACCAAGGTGCTGATGGATCTGACTAGACACCACAAGAGTGTGGCCATGGTGTCTGTGGGTCCTTGATCTTCACAAATTTCAGAACAGAGGGCAGATCAGGGACTTCCTTAATGGAGAACCTGACTGGTTTTCCTTCTGGTCCTCCAGGATATGCCAGGAGCACCTGTATTGGGGTGAGTGGTACCCCCCAAAAGATATCTCCTTGTCCTTATCTCTAGAACCTGTGCGTATTACCTTACATGGCCAAAGTTGTGTTAAATTAAGAATCTTGAGAGGGGGAATTTATTCTAGATTATCCTGAAGACCATAGATGCCACCGTAGGTATGCTGAGAAAAAGGAACACAGAGGGAGGCTTGATACAGAAACACACAGGGGAAGGTAGCATAAGGATGGAGGCGGGAATTGGAATGATGCAGCCACATGCCCAGGAATGCTAGGGCAGCCAGTCCTAGAAGAAGCAAGGGCTGGGTCGTTCTCCAGAGGCTCCAGAGGGAGTGTGGCCCTGCTGACACCTTCATTTCAGACTCCTAGCCTCTAGACCTGTGAGAGAATCAAGTTCTGTTGTTTTAAGCCACCAAGTCTATGGTAAATTGTTATAGCAGCTACAGGAAACTGAGGCAGCACCCATAGACTGAGCTTTCAGAGCACCAGACAAGAGAAACCAAGCTTGGGTCCCCATCTGGTCATGGCCATGTCTCCATCTGACAAGCTGTTGCCCGGAGTCTCTCACGAATGACAGGTAGCCGGTCGGGGGTCATTGTGTGTGGGGGGTAAGTGGGTGGGCGAGGGTCTGCTCCATGCCAACTGAGTCTCAGCATTAATTCACAAGTGAAGCTGAAAGCAACCTACTTCTGCAATCGAGAATCATGGGCACATCTCCCCAATAGTCAGGCATTAGACTTCACTAGGCAGCTGGTGTTTTGTGGGATAAAATAGGCACGCAGGGCCCTGGCAATATGATAGGCACAGAAACTGCTAGAAGAGGAGGGAGGCGGGAACGGCTTGGCGGCAGAGTTGGTGCTAATTCATTCAAACAGCCTCTCCCATTGGCGCAGCCTTTTCCAGCTTGTAAGGTGTTTTCACAGGCCTTTCCTCATCTGCTCCTGGCAAGATCCCTGGGAGGGAGGCTGGGAGGGGGTGCTCATGTGCTGGAAAGACAAAGTTCTGATGACCAGGGGAGGTATTGGCACCCGGGCCTCCCAGCTGGTGAGCCAGGGGAGGCAGAACCAGCTGCCTCCAATTTAGAGCTCATTCCTCAGCTTCAAGATGGCTAGGAGTTGAGCTCAGGCAGGTTCCATCAGGTGGCTCCCCTGTTTTGCTTCAGGGGGCAGCTCCTGCAATGCCTGTGAAGGGCTGTCTCAGGGTGAGTTCTCCGGGAAGCAGACAGTAGGCATACAGATGTTTTTTTGGGAATATTTTGGGGGCCAATGCCTATGGAAGGGAGGTGGGGGGAGGTGGTACTGGGCAGATGGAGAAGTTGGGTCGGAATGCAATCTTCAGTGGTGGCCTCGGCCAACCCCACAGAGGGCTCTGTAGCTTGGATGACCCTTGACGGCTGTCTCAAGGTGAGGCTAGAAGGCTGGGTCTTTTTACTCCTGCGTTGATCAGTCATTGGATGTGGGCTTCCCCAGAAAGAGGACATGACCTTGGGTGAGGGGCCCTCCTCAGCTGAGCAAGCCCTGGAAGAGGATGCCACGTGAGGGCTCTCTGCCTACAGCACTTCCAGCAGCTGCAGATGCGTCCTTCATTTCCACAGGGGCCCTGGTGATGTACCACATTATCTGTGCTACAGGGGCCTTTGAGAAGGCTGGGGATGACTAGCGGGGGTCAGCATCCTCTTGAGGCAGTTCTTGGAGTATTGAGGGAGTCTGGAGGAGGCCCAGGGAGTGATATCTCCCAATATCGCATCATAGAGAAGGTAGCATACACTACAAGAATATTGCAGATAACCATAGGGAAAGCTTTTGAACATACCCATGGCAAAACTATTTCAAGTAGTTAAGACTTGGTGACTTTTTTTTTTTTTTTTTTTTGAGATGGAGTCTCACTCTGTTGTCCAGGCTGGAGTGCAGTGGCAAGATCTTGGCTCACTGCAGCCTCCGTCTCCCGGGTTCAAGTGATTCTCCTGCCTCAGCCTCCTGAGTAGCTGGGACTACAGGCATGCACCGCCACACTTGACTAATTTTTTGTGTTTTTAGTAGAGATGGGGAGGAGGTGGTACTGGGCAGAGGGAGAAGTTGAGCTGGAATGCAATTTTCAGTGGTGACCTCACCATGTTGGCCAGGATGGTCTTGATCTCCTGACCTCGTGAACTGCCTGCCTCAGCCTCCCAAAGTGCTGGGATTACAGGCGTGAGCCACTGTGGCTGGCCTTTTTTTTTTTTTTGTATTTTTAGTAGAGACAGGATCTCACCATGTTGGCCAGGCTGGTCTCGAACTCCTGACCTCAGGCAATCTGCCTGCCTCAACCTCCCAAAGTGCTGGGATTACAGGCATGAGTCACCATGCCCAGCCAAGACTTGGTGACATTTCTAGGGGAAAATTGTCTCAGAGTTCCAGCCCACTTCTGATTCAAACCACTGATCGTTCCTAGGCCGGGGGCATTGTCTGCAGACCTGATAAATTATCTGCCAACAGTTCTGAGTTAAGCAGCCTCGGGACACAGGGCTTGCAGAGACACTGGTGACCTGTCGCATGCATCTGTTTGGTACATAGAAGGTGCATGGGCTCTGAGGCCACAGGCACAATTATAAGTCTTAGTTCTGCTGGTTGCTAGCTGTGTGACTTTGCACAAGTTACTTGACCACTCTGAACTTCAGTTTCCTTCCCCTATTGAAATGGGGACAACAATACCTACTCATTTAGCTTTTCTTCTGTTATTACATCTCATAAAAAGTGTTAACTATAGGTAACAGAAAGAAATATGTGCACATGTATGTTTATATGTACACACACACACACACACTTACTGTGCTTGCTAGGCACTCACTGTGCTCCCAGCCTTATACCTGGGGAGTGAAGAGGGAAGATAATATTTTATCTATTCTCAAACAGCTTACAGTCTAGTGAAGATGAAACCATATACTGGTGAAGTCATCATATTAGTACTCTCTTTCACAATTATTATTTAATCTCACAGCAACCCTGTGCAAAAGGCATTTTTTTTTACCCCTTTTACAGATGGAAAAACTGAGGCTCAGAGAAGGGAGGAGACTTGTCTGAGGTCACAAGGCAGATCTGTGGTGATGGGACAGGAACTGGGACTCAGGTCTCCCCAGGTCCACGAGCTTCTCAGGGGCTCCCAGGATGCTGACGCTTCTGAGCTTGTCGATTTCCACTAAGTGTTCTTGCGGAGTGAAGCTGTTATTGCTAAGGAAGAGACTGAATGGTTAGTGGAGTTGGGTGGGTTTATGGGGCAGCTGCCTGGAGCAGGGGTAATCCAGGCTGGGGCTGAGGGAAGAGGGGCCAAGGGGTGATTTCTTGGGGGCTGCAGGGACCCCCAGTTGTGTAGAAACTGGGCGCTATCAGCATGCCTGGTATCAAACTGTATTGTCCTTGCCTGCCTCTGAGCCTGATGTTTCCATCTTACAGTGGGAAGATAGGACTATGCAGTGTCTGAGGTTCCTTATGGCTCCACCTTTCCGGGGCTCTGAGATTCTGAAGTAACCCTGATCTGAAAGGAGGGAGCTGACATCCTGGGATGTGGCAAACTTGAATGACTCCTGCTTGCAAAAATGTTGGGGTCGGGGACTGGAGGCTAGGGCTGTGGGAAATGTTTTAAATTACCTTTTTTTTTTGAAACGGAGTTTCACTCTTGTTGCCCAGGCTGGAGTGCAATGGTTTGATCTCGGCTCACTGCAACCTCCACCTCCTGGGTTCAAGCGATTCTCCTGCCTCAGCCTCCAGAGTAGCTGGGATTACAGGTGTGTGCCACCATGCCCGGCTAATTTTGTAGTTTTAGTAGAGACAAGGTTTTTCCATGTTGGTCAGGCTGGTCTCAAACTCCTGACCTCAGGTGATCCGACTGCCTTGGCCTCCCAAAGTGTTGGGATTACAGGTGCCCGCCACCACGCCCGGCTAATTTTTTGTATTTTTAGTAGAGACGGGGTTTCATCCTATTAGCCAGGAGATGGTCTCGATCTCCTGACCTCGTGATCCACCCTCCTCGGCCTACCAAAGTGCTGGGATTACAGGCGTGAACCACTGCGCCCTGCCCCTAAATTACCTTTTAAAAACCATTTTAAGCATACAATTCAGTGATATAAATTGCATTTACAATGTTGTGCAACCATCACCACTATCTATGTCTAAAACCTTGTCATCACCCCACACAGAAATTTTGTACCCGTAACTCTCGATTCCCACTGCTCTTCAGCCTCTGGAAACCTCTATGCTGTCTTCTGTTTCTCTGGATTTGTCTATTCCAGATGCCCCATAGAAGTGGAATCACACAATATTTGTCCTTTTGTGTCTGGCTTATTTCACCTAGCCTGTTTTTGAGGTTTGTCCATGTCATAACATGTATCCTTGTTATGGCTGAATACACCCTTTATGGCTGTGTATACCACTTTTTGCTGCTGTTGTTTATTCATTCATCTGTGGCTGGATGCTTGGGTCATTTCTACCTTTTGGCTATTGTGAATAATGCTTCTATGAACATTGATAGACAAGTATGTGTCTGAGTTCCTGTCTTCAGTTCTGTTGGGTACACGCCTAGGAGGGCAATTGCTCAGTCGTGTGCTCATTCTGTTCTGCTTTTTGAGAAACAGCCAAACCATTTTCCACAGCAACTGCACCATTTTACCTTCCCACCAGCAATGCACAAAAGCTCCAATTGCTCCACGTCCTCACCAACATGAGTTTCCTTTTTTAAAATTAAAGCCATCTGACATCCTAATAGTTGTGAAGTGACATCTCATTGTGGTTTTGATCACGTTCCCCCAATGACTAATGACGTTGAACACCTTTTCATGTGCTTATAAGTCATTTATATACCTTCTTTGGAGAAATACCTATTCAAGTTCTTTGCCCATTTTAAAATTAGGTTCTTTGCTTTTTTTTTTTTTTTTGTTATTGAGATGTAAAAGTTCTTTACATGTCCTAGATATTAAACTCCTACAATATATTTGATTTGCAATCATTTTCTCTTATTTTATAGGATGTCTTTTCACTTTCTTGATAGTGTCTTTAGATGTACAAAAGTTTTAAATTTTGATGAGGTCCAATTTGTCTCTTATTTTCTTTTCTTGCTCATGCTTTGGTGCCATATCTAAGAATCGTTTGCCAAATCCAAGGCCATGAAGATTTACCTCTACATTTTCTTCTTAGAATCTTACAGTTTTAGCTCTTAGATTTAGATCTTTGATCCACTTTGAGTTAATTTTTGTATATGCTGGCAGAGGTAAGGTAAATTCCTTTTTAACAAAATTTTTTAAATGTGATTATGCATTTTTTTCGATTAAAAAACCTGATATTTAAAAGCTAAAATTAAAAACAAAAACAAAAACGGGGCAGGTGAAGTAAAGCAGGTAGACGGGCCAGAAGCATTCAGGTGGTCTTAGACACAAGTGCAGAATTAGGTTTTCAGTGCCTGAAGCAAGAGATTTTTATCAGCTTTGTTTCTATCCTAACCAAGATACGGGGTAGGATGCTGAACTCGGGAGCCCTCTAAATCAGTGCTTCTCAGACTTACAGATCATGTGGGCATCTTATCGATTTGCAGATTCTGATTCAGTAGGTCTGCATTAGGGCCTGAGATACTGCATTTTTCTTTTTTGGTTAACTTTATTTCATTGTGGTAAGAGATTTAACATCAGATCTACACTTTTTTTTTTTTTTTTTTTAGAAGGAGTCTCACTCTTTTGCTTAGGTTGGAGTGCAGTGGCATGATCTCAGCTCACTGCAGCCTCCGCCTCCCAGGTTCAAGCAATTCTTCTGCCTCAGCCTCTTGAGTAGCTGGGACTATAGGCATGGACCACCATGCCCGTCTAATTTTTGTATTTTTAGTAGAGATGGGGTGTCACCATATTGGCCAGGCTGGTCTCGAACTCCTGACCTTGTGACCTGCCTGCCTCGGCCTCCCAAAGTACTGGGATTACAGGCAAGAGCCACCACACCCAGCCCTCTTAAATTTTTAAGCATACAATAAATACAGTGTTGTTGACTATAGGTATAATGGTGTACGGCAGGTCTCTAGAAGTTTTTCATCTTACCTAATGGACACTTTCTGCCATTGATTAATAATTCCCCACTTCCCTCTTCCCCCAGCCCTTGGAAACACCATTCCGCTCTTTGATAGTGTGACTATTTTAGATACTTAGTATATGTGGAATCAGGCAGTACAATTGGCCCGCAATCTGCAGGTTTCATCTCCCATTCAACCAACTGTGCATTGAAAATACTCTATTTGAAAAAGAAATGATACAAATACAATACAAAAAAAAAAAACAATATAATAAAAGACAACACAAATAAATATGTAGTATAACAATGATTCACATAGCATTTACAATGTATTAGGTATGATAAGTAATCTAGAGATGATTTAAAGTATACGGGAGGATGTGCGTAGGTTATAGGCAAATTCGACACCATGTTATATCAGGGACTTGGGAATCTGTGGATTTTGGTATCCAAGGAGGTCCTGGAACCAATCCCCCATAGATACGGAGGGAGGTCTGTGTTTGCTTTTGTGGAACTGGCTTGTTTCCCTTAGCATAATGTCCTAAAGATTTGTTTATGTCATCACCTCACATCTGTTAGGGTGGCTGTTATCAAAGAAAAAGATGATGAATATTGGTGAGGCTATGGAGAAATTGGAATTCTTGCACACTGTTGGTGGGAATGCAGAATGGTGCGGCTGCTATGGAAAACGGTATAGAGGTTCCCAAAAAATTAAAAATAGGACTATCATATGCTCCAGCAACCTTATTCCTGGGTATGTATCCAAAAGAACTGAAATCAGGATCTCAAAGAGATACAAGCATTCCCATGCTCATTGCAGCATCGTTCACATTAGCCAAGGGAACAACCTAATGTCCACTGACAGATGGAGAAACAAAATGCCGTATATACATACAGCGGAGTATTATTCAGCCTCTGCAGTGTTTCAGGTTCTGCCCTTCTAATAAGTTCTCAGATGATGTGGATGCTGCTGGCCCGTGGAGAGTCCCGGCTCCTGCAGGCGTCAGTGGTGAGGTTTGTGGCCTGGTCTATGTGCCCAACCCTCTGCCTTCCTCCTACTGTCTGACCCAGGGATGGGTGGAATAATGGTCAGGACTGGGCTGGCCTGTGAGGGAAGCAGAGAGGGACCTGAAGGCTTCACCACAGGTTGTGGTTGAGGAGTCCCACCTTACAGCCTGGACACTGACTTAGCAGTGACCAGAGGAACTGAGTGAGGCACCTGGGGTGCACAATTTAAGGAGCTGCTTATTTTAGGGGTTGTACAAGTGCAGGGTCAGCATGTATGTGACTGAGACAGTAAGGGTCTCCTTAAATTTCATGCCTCAGGCATCTCACTTGCCTCATCCAGGTTCCAGCCCTGGGCTCAGGGTCCATCTAGGGGCCTCTCCTGGCCCACCTGGGACAGAAGGAGCAGTTCTAGCTTGAAGACCTCTAGGATTTTGTGGGAATGAGTATGGGAGTTCACATAAAGGATTCCCGAGTGATCACACCCAGACCGGCTACAAAATTTGTAGGGCTGAGTGTAAAATGAAAACTCGAGCATTGTTAAGAATTTTAAGACAGCGGCAGCAGAGAATTCAACCAAGCATGTGCCCTTCTGATAGCGGTGACCCCATGAAGCTGCACAGGTTGCAGGCCCTAGGCAGACCTATAATGAGAGAATGGATGGCTTTGTAAGGCGGTGAGCTCCCTGGCTGTGGAATGATGAGGAGGCCCTCCGGTATCAAAACAGAAGTGCACTCAAGGTCGCAGTCTGCAGGCTGCATTGCATTCAGACGGCTGCTTCTCTGAGGGTCTGAGCTGGGAACCTTCTGACCCCCATCCTTTGGGCTGCCAGGCCAACCTTGGGAGGAGCCCTTGGCCTCCATTCTTCAATGCCACAGCAGAGAGCAGGAGTCAGCTTCCTATTTTCCCAGTGCTGGAGGAGTGAAGCTTTGCCTGGGGGCTCTGTCTTTACTCAGAGCCTCAGCCTTGCTAAGGGCCTCTCTAAGCGGGAGGAAGATCTTGCAAGATCCTCCCAACAGAGAGAAGAAGGGAAGTTTTGCCTGGGAAGCCTGGGGAGGATTTCTGATGTGAGAGAGTCTTGCAAAAATGACCTGCTTAGAGGACAGACAGAGCTGTTTAGGGCAGGGAGAAGTCAGCTTCTGGCCAGCAGACAGCAGACAGCAGCCTTCCAGGACCTGTCAGCTCTGGCTAGAGGGAGATCTCTACCCTGGTTCTGGCAGCCTGGCCTAGGGTTCTGCTTGACTCACGGTGTCCCCACCCTACACTCTCCTGAGGGACTCACAACTCAGGAACGCACACACTTTAGGTGTCATGGGCCAAGCCACTGCTAGTCAGTGTTGGAGGGTGGCTGCTGAATTGGCCAGGGGTAGGAGCCAGGTGATGTGTGACTTTGGCCTAGATTCCCCCAGACTCCCCAGGCCATGGGGTATTCCTACCTCGCCTGGACTCTATAGCTTCCTCCGTAATCTCTGGGATCCCACCTGGAGGCTGCCTGCTCCAACTCTATTTCCAACATGCTGGACGCTAAGAAAGCTCCTGCTGGTGGATGAGGGGACTGTGGTTCCTGATAACCTGTGGGCAGCACCTCACAATTAAGAAGTGCTTTCAACGCACTGTCCCATCTTCTCTTTGCCATAACCTTCTGAATGAGATGAGGATCCTTGTTTTATCGATAAGACCACCAAGGAGCAGAAAGGTTCACACTCTGCCCAAGTCAATCCAGAAAAGAGCTTGGCCAAGGTTTGAACTGAGAGCAGTCCAACTCTGAAACCCAAGCTCATTGGACTACCTCCACCAGCAGTTCTCAAATGGGATTACACACCAGAGTGACTTGGGGAGCACAGAAAAACACAGGTGGCTGGGCCCACCATCTTAGTCTATGACAAAATACCATGGACTAGCAGCTGATAAACAAGGGAAATGTATTTCTCATAGTTCTGGAGACTGGGAAGTTCAAGATCAAGGTGACTGCTGATTCGGTGGCTGGTGAGGGCTGGTTCCTCAGCGACAATGTATTCTCGCTGCATCCTCCCATGGTGGAAGGGGCTAGCTAGCTCTCTGGGGCCTCTTTTCTTTTTTTTTGAGTTGGAGTTTTGCTCTTGTCGCCCAGGCTGGAGTGCAGTGGCTCGATCTTGGCTCACTGCAACCTCCTCCTCCCGGGTTCAAGCGATTCTCCTGCCTCAGCCTCCTGAGTAGCTGGGATTACAGGCATGTGCCACCATACCTGGCTAATTTTTGTATTTTTAGTAGAGATGGAGTTTCACCACATTAGCTGGGCTGGTCTCAAACTCCTGACCTCAGGTGATCTGCCCGCCTTGGCCTCCCAAAGTGCTGGGATTACAGGTGTGAGCCGCCACGCCTGGCCTCTGGGGTCTCTTTTATAAGGGCACTAATTCCTTTTATGAAGGTGGAATCCTCTTGAGTTAATCATCCCCCAAAGGCCCTGCCTTCTAATAACATTGCCTTGGAGATCAGGTTTCAACATGTGAGTTTTGGGGGCAAAAAATATTCAGATCGTACCACACCCCTAGCTTCTGATTCAGTAGGTCTGGGGTGGGGACTGAGAGTTTGTTTTTCTAACAAGTTCCCAGGGGATGTGGATGCTGCCGGTCACGGGGCCAGATTCTGAGAACTCCAACCTAGAAACACTTCTCTTGTATTCAGGAACTAGACCCAGTTCTGCAAGAGCTATGTACCCATCAGGACGCAAACACATTGCAGAGCAATGGCAGTGCCAGTTTGAACTTGGGCCACACTAAGTGTGTGCCAGGCACTGTAAGGCACCAGCTCATTTAATCCTTGTAGCAACTCTATGAAGTGGGAAGCCTCATTGTCCCCATTTTAGAGATGAGGAAATACAGCCACAGAGGAAAAGCTGCCCAAGGTAACGCAGCCAGCAAACAGCAGATTTGGACTTGAAACCCAGGCAGTCTGGCTCCAGAGTGTACCCTGACCTACACCAGCCCCAGATTCTTGCAGACCTGGCTGTGAGTCTCCGCTCCATCACTTACCAACCCTACGACCTTGAACATGTTATCTGGTGTTTCTCAGCCTCAGTATCCAGGCTTGTGCAATGGGCAAAAGAGTGGTGCCTGCTCTTCGGGATTCTAAGGATTAGAAAGGATGAACCAAAGGGCCTGGAGGAAGCATGTGACATACAGTGGCACTCACTAGACAGTAATGACTATTACTGAGATTGCTGAAAATCACCTGCCCTCATCCTCGGGCACAAGTCCCTCAGCCAAGGATGTGGGGAAAACCAGGATCTTCTTTCCTCTCCTCCCCCTCCCCATCCTCCAGATCCCCAAACCCTGAGGCCTTCAGTATTCCTTCTGAATGGGACCCCCTCTCTCAAGTAGACCTGGGAGCTCTTGGTGGGGTTACAGCATGAAGCTAGGGATGACAGTGTTCCCTCTGGGGGCTGGGAATTCGTTATTTCTGTCTAGACTCAAACACTGCAGCTTTGGAAGTGAGTGCATTTTGCCCCAGATATAGGGACATAAAAGATTTGGCTTCACGGCCAGGCACAGTGGCTCACACCTGTAATCCCAGCACTTTGGGAGGCCGAGGTGGGTGGATCACCTGAGGTCAGGAGTTCGAGACCAGTCTGACCAACATGGTGAAATCCCATCTCTACTAAAAATACAAAAATTAGCCGGGCATGGGGGCGGGCGCTTGTAATCCCAGCTACTCGGGAGGCTGAGGTGGGAGAATTACTTGAACCCAGGAGGTGGAGGTTGCAGTGAGCCGAGATCGCGTCACTCCACTCTAGCTGGGGCAACAAAGAGCGAAGCTCTGTCTCAAAAAAAAAAAAAAGATTTGGTTTCAGATGGGAGACAGTTCAAAATTATAAATCACAGACAATCACAGGGGAGCCCTGTTGTTCAGGAGGGAAATAGACCCTCACCGTCCTGGTTTTCATTGATGGGATTTTAGGAGGATCTTCTAACAGCCACCCAGGGGAGGGTAGAGAGGAGCCCATCATGCCAGAGAACCAACTGTGGAGCCTTCAGCAAGCGGGCAGCCCTGCCCCTGCAGTTTGGGGTGAAGGAGGCTCTTTACAAGCCCCTTATGACTCGTGTGTGTGTGTGAAACTTTACACTTCACCCTGTGCCTCTGGGCTCCTTTGGTAGCCTAGTGGGGCATGTCTTGGTCATGCATGGCTTTTACAGTTATATTCCTTGGGGGTATAAGAGGAAGTATGGGCCAGGCGCGGTGGCTCACACCTGTAATCCCAGCACTTTGGGAGGCAGAGGCGGGCGGATCACTTGAGGTCAGGAGTTCAAGACCAGCCTGGCCAACATGGTGAAACCCCATCTCTACTAAAAATAAAAAAATTAGCTGGATGTGGTGGTGCATGCCTGTAACCCCAGCTACTAAGGAGGCTGAGGCAGGAATCGCTTGAACCTGGGAGGTGGAGTTGCAGTGAGCCGAGACCGCACTACTGCACTCCAGCCTGGGCGACAGAGCGAGACTCCGTCTCAATAAAAAAAAAAATAGAGGAAGTACATAGACTCTGGAATTTGACAGATTTGGTATTGAATTCCAGCTCAGGCTCTTCTGAATGCTTTTGTAGAACTTCCCATGGGCCAGGCACCAGTCTTAGTGCTTTATATACATTATACATTTATTATTTGTACCAACCGCATGAGATAGACACTATCATTATTTGTCTTTTACAATAAGGAACTGAATCATGGAGAAGTTAAGTAAATTACCCAAGGTCACACAGCTAACAAGTGGCTGAAGCTTGAGGTCCTGGCTGTCTATGCTATTTATTTAAGGTTGTTTAAAGTGGTTTCTGTGTATTAACTCATTTAATCTCACAAACCCTATGAAGTGGAAATTATTCTTATCCCTACTTGATGAGTGGGAATACTGAGTCTCAGAGACTGGTCTTTTCTAAGTTCCTAAGAGAGGCAACATGACCTGATGGTAAAGAACAGGAGAACCTGCAGCTGGATCGACCAGGGTTCAAATTCCATTGCCACTCCTTACTAGCTGTGTGACCCTGAGCCACTTACTTAACATCTCTGACCCTCAATGAAGGAGGGGTAGTGATATAGGATAGCAAGGGGTAAGTGATAATAGCATCTAGTACTTGCCACGAGATACCCTCTAGTATAATACTTAGTTCCTTACGATTTTAACCTGTTAAACTCTTCCAATAATCCCATGATTCTATTACTAGTCATATATATATGGAAGAAACACAGAGAAGTTACATAACTTGCCTAAATTCACACAGCTAGAAAATACCAGAGCTAGGATTACATGCCGGGTAGTTAGCTTGGGCCGTCTGGCTCCAGAGACAGTGCTCTTAAGGACTGAATTAAACTCATCACATATATAACTAGTTTATAGAATGAACTGGAATTGTTAGACTGCAAGCAGAAAGTAAGTTAATATTTACCCCATTAATTCATTCTCTTAAATAACTTTTTTCCTGTTACCAGGTGAAATCTTTAGCAGATCTTCAGTTTTTCTGTACACTCTTAGGAATTAATAAATAGCTCATTTTCTCCCCAGTCATTAAAAAGTCCCATTTTCTGTATTATCAAAGCTTTAGTCTCACATCCAATTCAAAACAACTTTCTCTTCCCAACCACCTCTTGGCTTGGGCCCCCTTCAGGCTGGGGCACCTGCCTTGGGGAAAATTCGTCATGACTGGGCTTCTTCATGCTTTCCACCATTGAGTTTCTGTACCTCCTCCTTCTCTACCTCTTCCGTGTGGGTTTTCCCAGGTCTGCAGCTGAGGGAGGGAGGAGAGGCAAGAGGTTGAAGCATGTGATCAGTGGAGTTACCACCTGGAGCTGGCGCTTTCTGGGGTGGTGCGTTTCAAACGCTGATCCTTTCACTCATGGAACCCTTTGGAGGGTTTCTTGGATAATGGCAGTTCCCTGGGATAGGTGGTCCCAGCTTAAGAGGCTCCTCTCAGTCCCTGCCTTCCTGCTGCCTGTCTCCCAACGGACCTATTGTGGGTCTCTGGGTGGAGGTCCTTTCAAGACAACTTCCTCCTGGAGGGAAGGGTCCATGCCTTCGTCTGCCCTCATGGAAGTGAAACTGCTGCAACCCCCTCTTTTTGCTGTGTTATTCCTTTACTCATCACTTGAGCCTTTTCTGGTGTCAGTGAGGGACCAGTCCCTGCAGCCCTGAGATTGAGATGACTTGAACCAAGCTTGTGAGGAGGAAGCACCTCCTTTCTCCATGAGAAGAGAGAATAGCACAGGACTCCAGAAACCCGCTCTCAAAAAGCATCCTCCTGTTCCATCTCTCCTCATTAATTTTCAAGCCTTTCTTTCCAGGCCTTCAAGGTGGGTGATGGATGAAGGGTTGCCAGGTGGGATTTTTTTGGTGTTCCTTCTGCAAGTCTTTCAGAGATGACGCAACAGCTCTACAGGGTATGTGGACACCAAACACTCTCTGCTCTCAGCTTTGCATCTGTAGGAAGTGGTTTCCAAAGAGAGCCACTAGTAATTCCTCCATCCCTGCATGCACAGGCCCTTCTCCCATCAAAAGAGGGTTTACTCCTCCTCCCTCGGCCTTTGGGCTGGCCTTACAAACTGCTTTGATCAATGGAATGTGGTGAAAGTAATGCCAATTCTGGACCTGTCCCTTAAGATGCTGTTTTCTTTCCCTCTTGGAACCCTGGTGCCAAGCTGTAAAGAAGTCAGGCCGGCCGGGCGCGTGGCTCAAGCCTGTAATCCCAGCACTTTGGGAGGCCGAGACGGGCGGATCACGAGGTCAGGAGATCGAGACCCTCCTGGCTAACACGGTGAAACCCCATCTCTACTAAAAATACAAAAAAATGAGCCAGGCGAGGTGGCAGGCGCCTGTAGTCCCAGCTACTCGGGAGGCTGAGGCAGGAGAATGGCATAAACCCAGGAGGCGGAGCTTGCAGTGAGCTGATATCTGGCCGCTGCACTCCAGCCTGGGCGACAGAGCGAGACTCCGTCTCCAAAAAAAAAAAAAAAAAAGAAGTCAGGCCATGCTGCTGGGGAAAGAGACCATGCTGAAAGGTCCTGGGGGAGGAGATGCCCCATCGAGAGGCCACAAAGGAGGAGGGCAGAAGCGTGCCAGCTGACAGTTGGCTCCAATATGTGAGAGACCTTCTCAGACCTTCAGCCCATTAACCACCTGAATGCAGCCACATAAGCAATTGAGGTGAGAAACATGGAGCAGAAGGTCTGCCCAGTCAACCCAGAGAGTCATGAGAAATAATAAATCACTGTGGTTTAAAGCCAATCATTTCTGGACTGTTTGTGATGCAGCTATTCATAGGTAACTGAACCCGGAGCCACTGCTGAAACTGAGATGCCAGGACACCTTCCCCGTTAGCATCTCCTTCAATAAACAGACTACACATTAGGCGGGACTCCGGGAACAGGTATTGACATTGGGGTAATTATTAATAGTTGATATTATAAAGACTTGTGTTCCAATTCTGGCCTTGTCAATTAGTGAACTCATCTTTTGTAGCCTAATGTTTTTCTTCTGTGATATGGGAACTTCTCCCGTTCTTACATGGGATTGTGGTGAGAATTAGAGGAAGTATACTAAACATGGCTTGGGCGTAAATCAAAGCCATTTTGGTTGGTTATTCACCTTCTCAACAATGGGGAGCCACAGCAGGTTTTAGAGGAAGGGAGGGCTGACATCCAAGCTACTTGTCATTGTTTCGTGTTCCCTGAGTGATTTGACAGGCTTACAAATGTGTCCTGAAGCAACAGGCAGGGAAGAGAGAGGTGATGTAAGGGAGCAGAAGGACAGAGGTCCTTGGACTCCTCCCCTCTGCTGGGGACCCTGGTGAGCATTTTGTTAAATTCTGGAGAGCACTTTTCACTACAAAATGGGTCTGCAGTCTCTTGGTGGATGAGTCCTAGTTCTCCAGCCTCTCCCAGGAACCAGGCTTCTGCCTTTGGGCACATTTCCTAACCCATTATGGTAGAAGTGTTCAGCCCAGGTTCCCACTGCATGCAGGTGTCGAAGAGATGGATGCCCAAAGCACCTCGCCTGAGCCTCACTTCCCAGGCCCCAAACCTAATGGTTGTAACTGAGGACCTGCAGGCACAGCTAGTGGCCAGGATGATGCTCGAGCGTCCTGCAGCAATGATGCTGCGAGATACTAATAACTGAGGTTGGAAGTTTGCTGGACCAGGGCCTACACCCTGCGTGAAGGCTGACAGAGCAAGAGTATTGCCATCTTGGACAAGCACTGTCATTTTAAGTTTACCTTGATCAAAAACTGCCTAAATCCAAATGTATCAGCCTAATGGCTAAGGTCAGCATGGCCGTAAACCACAAATCATATCTCCAACCAGAAACATTCCAAACCCCTCCTCAACCAGAGATATGCCAACCCCGAGATAACCTCCCGTCTGACCAGAGACATTCCAACCCCACCATAAAACTTCTCCCCAAAACAGAAATATCCCAAGCTTGTCATAAGCCCCCTCACCCTAAAACCAATATATACTCTTAGTCTGTGAGAGAGAATGCTCCTGACAGAAATCAGCCAGAAGCCCCTCTCAGATTTATTTATCTAAAATAAACCTGTCTTTGACTATTGAGCCACACTTCACGTTTCTTTGCATTTCTTTTCTCTTTAACTCTTACAAAGGCTCTCTCTTCTTCTACGCTGGGGCCAGCAGCTGTTCCTTTGCTTGCTCAGGAAGTAGCTCCGATGCCACATAACTTCTCTCTGAGTCAGTAGGTAGATTCAGGGCATAAAGTCAGCACGTTAGGGGAGCTGCTGGCAGAAGGGACCCTTGGAGTAGGGGGCAGGGGCAGGGCAAAGAGCCCTTGGACGAGAGTCTGAAACTTTGGTTTGGGTCCTTTCAGTTGTTTGCTAATGGTATGACCTTGGGAAAGTCACTTCCCGTTTTGGAGGCTCAGTTTTCTCATCTGCAAATTAGGAATGAACATGTTGCTCTGCCAGTCCTCACAGTGGGGCTATTGTGAGGACTGTTGAGATAATGGGACTGGTGAGGCACTACTTTTCCTCTGTACCTTCTTAGCTGAGGGACTTGAGCTGGTCAATACAGCTCTCAGCTTCTCAGTTTCTTTATCTGTGAAATGGGCATAATAAAATGTTTTCTTTTCTTTTCTTTTTTTTGAGACAGAGTCTCACTCTGTTGCCCAGGCTGGAGTGCAGTGGCACGATCTCGGCTCACTGCAAGCTCTGCCTCCCAGGTTCATGCCATTCTCCTGCCTCAGCCTCCCAAGTAACTGGGACTACAGGCATGTGCCACCACGCCCAGCTAATTTTTTGTATTTTTATTAGAGACGGGGTTTCACCATGTTAGCCAGGATGCTCTTGATCTCCTGACCTCGTGATCTGCCTGCTTTGGCCTCCCAAAGTGCTGGGATTACAAGCGTGAGCCACTGCACCTGGCCTGTCATGAGGTTGAAAGGATCCTTTAGCTTCAAATGACAAAAACCATCTCTAATGAGTTTGAGCAACAAGGAAAACTGTTGCAATCAGCAGGGGTTTTTGGCACTCTCCAGAGCACCCCACCCTTGATGTGACTTGGCTCCAAAACTCTGTTCAACACTTAAAGTTCACCTGGGGTCAAGTGTTCCTGTCTGGACCAATGGGCTCTAGCCAGGGAGACAGAGGCAGGTCAAAGACACATGGCTTCTGTGAGTCTACCCACATGGCAGGGTAGACAGCCATGTGCTGCTCATCCCCTAGAGCTCTGTGGACCAGTGCCTGGTGGCCTGCAGAGAATGGTGGTGGCCACTATCACGATTGTGAGTTATGATAAAGAAAGGAGAGCCCAAAGTCATTCCTATCCTGGGGCTGCCCTCCAGAGGAGTTGTAGGGGCCTTAGGTGGCAGTTCCAGGTATCTGTCTCTGCTCCATTGTCCAGGCCCTTGTCCTGCAGTCTCCCAGCCAGGTCCTAAGGGCAGCCTGTGGTTCACTCAAGGTTCTCAGGGACATAGGACACTGACAGCCCAGCTCCATGCTTATTTGCAGCACATGGGAGAGGCTAGAGATGGGCACACCTCACAGGCACAGTACATATCGGTCTATAAGGCACTGTATCAGATCATTCATTTTGATTTTGTTCCTCAGGCAATTTTAACTTTCACTAGCGATTAAAACTTTGAACCTTCCCAATGCCACAAAGCCATTACAAGGCAAGGCCAAGACTTTAACACACACCTTTTGATTCCTGATTCCTGATTCCCAGATTCTGATTTGATTCCTGATTCCCAGGCCAGTGTTCAGAGGCAGAAGTTGCTTGTCTGGTCAGAGAGAGAAGGCTCACATATGCAACAGCTGAAAAGCTCCAAAGGATCACTGCTCATTTATCTCTATACCTTCTCTGCTGCCTGTCCCTCCCTACATCTATTCAGCCTTCCATTTACCCATCTATCCAACCATCCATGCATCCATCCATCCATCCATCCATCCATCCAGTCATCCATCCATCCATCCATCCATCCAGTCATCCATCCATTCATCACAAAATTAGAGCATCTGTCCCTGTGCTGAGAAACCAAGAGAGAAAGATGAATCAGTGTGGTCCGTGCTCTCAAGGAGATGCGCATGTGAACAGACAAATCAGAGCTCAGGATAGAGTCACGAGCTGATAGAGGGTGGCGCTGAGGCAAAGGAAGAACATGGAAGTCTGGAAGGATTGATGAAAGAGGTAGCACTTTGTGCTGGAGGCATCAAGAGTCACTAAAGTGTTTTAAGAAGAGAAGCTGATATGGTCAACTTTACGTTTTATGGTGGGAGAAGAAACAGGACGAATAGGGGTAGGATATGGCAAACGTACTGTTGTACTTAACCATTCACTCCCTCTTCCTGTAAGTGGACTGTATATCCTTACCCCTTGCTCTATGACTTGCAATGTTTCCATAGATATTTGATGCCAGGCTGATCTTGTGATCTGTTTTGGCCAATTAAATGAGAGTAGAATGACAGATGCCAATTCTGAGCAGAAGCTTTAAAAGGCTGTGTTAGTTATCTACTGCTGCATAATGAATTACCCTTAAACTTAGTGACTCAACACAATAAATATTTATTATCTCACACAGCTTCTCTGGGAAAGGAGTCGAGCAGGAGTATAGCTGGTTGGTTGTGGCTCCATCACCCTTGAGGTTTCAGCCAAGATATTAGTTGGGCCACAGTCATCTGAAGGCTTGACTGGGGCTGGAGGATCTGCTTCCAAGGTGGCTCCCTCACATAGCCAGTAGTGCTGGCTGTTGGCAGGAGGCCTCAGTTCATCACCACAACATCTGCTCCATAAAGATGCTGAGTATCCTAGTGACATGGCAGCTGTCCTGCCCTAGAGCAGTGATCCAAGATCCAAGAAAGAGCCACAATGCTTTTATGACCTTTTTTCAGAGACTACACACCAGCAGTTCTGCTATGGGCTGGTAGTTATAAGTGGGTCACTAACTCCAACTTATACTCAAGGGGAGGAGAATTAAATTCCACCTCTTAAAGCAGGGAGTATAAAAACATTTGTAAAAAGATTTTAAAACCACCACAGAGGCATTTGCATTTTTGTGCTGCTCTCTCGCCTTTTCTTGCTAGGAAAATGGCATGTCTCAGACAGGGGCTGTTGCTCCAGCCTGAATCCTGGATCCTGCAAGTGCAGGAGAGTTGCAACTAGATCTTGCTGTTGCAAGATTCTAAAATTGAGAGGTTGTTTGTTACTGCAGCATAACCAAGTGAAAACTGCCTGCTACAAGGTAGTAGGTCTGAAGTCAGGGAGACTGGCTGAGAAGATGGGATTTGGTCTAAGGCAGCATAACCGAGTGAAAACTGCCTGCTACAAGGTAGGAAGTCTGAAGTCAGGGAGACTGGCTGAGAAGATGGGATTTGGTCTAAGGCAGCATAACCAAGTGAAAACTGCCTGCTACAAGGTAGGAAGTCTGAAGTCAGGGAGACTGGCTGAGAAGATGGGATTTGGTCTAAGGCAGGGGAAGGGGACTTGCAAGGTGGAGTGGAGAGAGCTTGGTGACTGATGGACCATGGGGAGTGGAAGTTGCCAAGAGAACTCCAGTAATACTTGTCTGATGGTATGGGGCTCACTCTAAAGGCAGCAGGATATTTTTAAAAAGACTAGAGAGCCCCCTGGAGCAACTAGAAGAGGCTTCATGGAAGGGGAATCTGGTGGGAGGGGTTCTTGAAGGCTGGACTGGGTTGGGTGATCTACTGCCAGAGAGTCTGCTGCAGCCTGGACAAGCTGAGCTCTGGCTTGGCTCGGGATGATGTCCCCAGGATTCATTCAGTCATTGACTCAAAAACTAACATTTATTGAATACCTACTATGTGCTAGGAATATTCCTAAGCTTTGGAAACATTAAGATAATCAGAGAAAAAGCTATAGCTGTCAAGAAGTTTAAAGTCTTGTAGGCCAGGTGTAGCGGCTCACTCCTGTAATGCCTGCACTTTGGAAGACTGAAGCGGGTGGATCATGAGGTCAGGAGACCGAGACCAGCCTAAGAAACATGGTGAAACCCCATTTCTACTAAAATACAAAAACTTAGCTGGGTGAGGTGTCATTCGCCTGTAGTCCCAGCTACTCAGGAGCCTGAGGCAGGAAGATAGCTTGAACCCAGGAGGTGGAGGTTGCAGTGAGCTGAGATTGTGCCACTGCCCTCCAGCCTGGTGACAGAGTAAAACTCCATCTCACAGAAAAAAAAAGAAAAGAAAAAGTCTGGTAGATGGGAGAGGCAATAAACAAGTAACTAGTGTTGGGATCTCCCTTATCTCTTGACCACTGTCTGTCCCACTAGGCGAGAATCTTTCTCCACCTTTCTCTGCCAGGACATCTGCAGGAACCTTTCTGGCACCACCCAATGGCTCACCTGGCAGCTGTGATTTGAGTTTGGCCTGAAGGGCGAACTTCCCTCCTCGTGCCCCGACTTGCCCATCTTTGTATGTCAGTCTTGTCACGTGTTGCTGCACTGACCGTGCCTTGTGTGGACAGAGGTGTTACAGGTAAAGGCAACCTTGAGAGCAATCCAGGGAGGACCAGGCTTTTGGAAGCAAAATGTTTTGGCCCTGGTGTGTTCTCCATGTCTGATGCGTGACCTTCATGCTCCCAGTGACGACTGCTGTAGCTGTTACCACAAAATCCAATTTCAAATGATATTTATTTTAATATCACTGTCTCCATCTCTGTCTAATTTTGATTCCTATAGTTTCTTCATGCTTCCATTGACAACATCTCAGTTCTCCAAGATGGTCATAAAATAGAGTCAAGGTACATCAGATTTCCTTCCCAGGGGTGATAAGTGCCGTAGAACAGAAATCCCTTTACTAAAGGAAAACATGTTTTCATTTTTATTGTTGAAGAATGTATGCAAAATTTCCATGAAACAAGATACCTGTTATTAGCCAGTAACTTTTATTATGAGTCTTTTTTTCTTTCTTAGCAAAGTGGAAACTAATACAAGTGTTTCCCAAGGTTGGACAAAGACTGATCAGGCAGGGGTCAAGAGAAGATTTGTCGTTAGTTTGCCTCTGCCTGGGCAAAAGGAGGAGGTTCCTGGAAGTTCATTCCTTTCTGTGGTGTCCGGAGCCCAAGTCCTAATCTAGGCTCCACCACTGATTAGTTGCAGGATCTTGGGCAATTCCATTGCCTGATCTGGGCCTCAGTTTCTCTCCTATAAAATGAAAGCCTCCTGCAAATGGACACATTCAGACGTTGCTGGTGGTAGTGAGAATGAGCACAGCCACTTTGCAGAGCAATTTGGCAATATCTAGCCACACTGAAAATGCAATGAAACCTAAGTCCTAGCAATTCCACATCTAGGTTTCCGCCTTAGAGAAACACCCCCAGGGGTGTGCGAGGGTATTTACTGCAGCACTAATTAATGACCAAAAAAAAGGGGGGAACAACTTAGGTTTCAGGCAATCAGAGGAGTAACTGAATAAAATGGAGTCTATTCATATAATAAAATTAAAAGCAATTAAAGGAATGTGCTAGATTCACACAGCAATATGGATACATTTCAAGACTCTAATGTAGAATGAGAAAAGTGTGGTGCAGAAAGCAGAGAAGGTTACATGGAAATTCTAACCTTTGTGCTGATCAACACACACGAAGCCATACTACGTATTATCAGGGGTGTCTGTGTCTATGCCAAAGTTCAAAAATGGAACCAGAAAAGTGCACATTTCATTCATGATCATGTTTGCCTTGGCAGGAGGAAAGAAAATAGAATTAGCAACGAGGAAGGAAAGAGACTTTGAATCTGGCTTGTCATGTCATAATACATATGTGATTTAGATTTTACAAATTTCTAAAAAGGAAGACAAAGCAAGTAACATGAACAAATTGTCAGTTCTACATGGTGGATAAGTAGGTGCATATGGGTGCTAATTTTATGTTTTCCTGTATCTTTAAAGTTTCTCAGCAACATTAAAAATGAAAGCATACACACAAAAATAAGCTGGAGGCTGCTTGCCTTGGCTCACGCCTGTAATCCCAGCAGTTTGGGAGGCCAAGGCAGGCAGATCACTTGAGGTCAGGAGTTCAAGATCAGCCTGGCCAACATGATGAAACCCCATGCCTACTAAAAATACAAAAATCAGCCAGGCATGGTGGTGGGCCCCTGTAATCCCAGCTACTCGGGAGGCAGAGGCAGGAGAATCACTTGAACCTGGGAGGTGGTAGTTGCAGTGAGCTGAGATTGCGCCGCTGCACTCCGGCCTAGGTGACAGAGTGAGACTCTGTAAAAAAAAAAAAAAAAAAAAAAAAAAGAAAAGAAAAGAAAAAAACCCTGGAAAGGGCTCATTAGAAGGAAAAAGGTGATTCAGTCCTTCAGTTCCAACTTGCTGGGCCTCTAGGGCTAAAGAGTGTGAGCTGAGGGTTCCACATCTCTTGGGATTCCCTCCCTGGGAAATGATTTGCTTTAATGCGACCCCCAGAGCAAATGCCAGAGAAACGGCAAGTAGGCAAGGCAAAAAAACTTTATTTACAAGCCAATGTGAAGGAGGGAGCGAGGTTCACCAGTCTCCCGCGGTGGAGGCCGAGGAAGTCGCTCAGGCGTTCTCGGGCGAGGTTCCTAGGTCCGCACAGGAGCAGGGGCCAAGGAAGTTCGCACCGGCGTTCTTGGGCGAGGTTCCTGGGTCCCGCGCACGAGGAGGGGCCGAGGAAGTTCTCACCGCGCGTCCGCCGGGAGCGGCAGTGGGCGGGACATAGGCGGGTCGGGGGCGGGTTGGTAGGCGTGGCTAGGCGGGTTCCGGTTTTTCTCCATCGGAGGTCGGGTTGCGCCTGCGCAGTCGACCCGTGTCTTTCCCGGCGCGGGAAAGTTGACGGTGAAGAACCTGGAACTGCGCCATCTTGCCTCTGTTTGTCCAAACAGGAAACTACCCCCGGTAGCGCCTACTCATCAGCCCAAACCAGGAAGAGCAGTGGGTGTTGCTAAAATGTGGTGTGTGAACAGGAGAAGGTGGGAATATAACAGGAAAACGAGGCCAGGACCCACTCATGAGAGACTGAGGTGGCAGATGGAGCAATCGGGGTTCAAAGCGCCCTTGGAGTTTTCCAGGGTGAAAGAAGTAATGGGGAGAAGACACTCTAAGGTTTGAGTGCGGTGCAAGTAAATGAATAAAGGTGTGACGGATATGGGCTTTAGGGAACAGGAAGCTGACTCAGAGCAGCTAGAGAATGGAGTGGATGCGGAAGGAGGTGAAGCTGGAGGTGCGTGTTTGGGCCAGATTATGCAAAAGTGGTGAGTACCATGCCCAGCAGGGAAGACTCTATGCTAAGGGGCCGGGGAAGCAGCAGGCCTTGTAAACCACCCTCTGGCAGCTGGCAAGGAGGCTGGGTTGGAGAGGACGCCCTGGAGGCAGGGGGGTGCAGGAAGGTACCACTGCATGGGTGAGCATCCACGGGCAAGGCTGTTCTGAATTGCAGCAGTGCCAGTGAGGAGGAGTGAAACTGGCTGGCAGGCATGACAATAATAATTACAAACACCTGCTTTTGGGCAGGCCACCGCTTAGCACTTTACGCAAGTGGATTTTTAGAATCCTCCCAACATCCCTAGGAGGTAAATATCACGTCCATCATCTCCATTTTACAGATGAGGAAAAGGAGGCCAAGGGAAGTTAAGAAACTTGTCTGGGACTCCTCCACCGGACAGTGGCAGAGCCAGGCTGTTCACCCAAGCAGTCTCCACTGGAGGCCAAGACTGGACCGCTGCATCACGCTACCTCTAGGATAAATGCTGGGAAGAAACAGTGAAGCCCCCTTTGGGAAAAGATCAACTAATAAGGAGGTGATGGTGACCTGGCGCCCTCTAGCCTTTGAAGGAGGCTTTACCATTTCCAAGGGGCTTTCATCCCAGCCTTGGCTCCAAAACCTCTCTACCAGGTACACAAGGCAGATATCAGAATTCCTGTTTTAGAGACAAGAAAACTGAGTCTTAGGTGGGTTAAAGGACTCGCCAAGCCCCCAGCTAGTGACCCCACTGTGCAGCCTATTGACCTTCCAGCCTCCTGGAATGGTCATCCATGCCCACTTCGGGCTGATCTTACACTGCTGTTACTTTAGGTTGGTCCTGCACTGTTGTCTCTTCCCCTCCTTTGCCTTGAAGCATCACAGAAGGCCTCGTGGTGTCTTGTTTGTTTGTTTGTTTGTTTATTTGTTTATTTGAGATGCAGTCTCACTCTGTCGCCCAAGCAGGAGTTCAATGGTACAGTCTCGGTTCACCGCCACCGCCGCCTCCCGGGTTCAAGTGATTCTCCTGCCTCAGCCTCCCGAGTAGCTGGGACTACAGGCTCATGCCACCACGCCCCGCTAATTTTTGTATTTTCAGTAGAGACGGGGTTTCATCGTGTTGGCCAGGCTGGTCTCAAGCTCCTGACCTCATGATCCACCCGCCTCGGCCTCCCGAAGTGCTGGGATTACAGGCGTGAGCCACCGTTCCCGGCCTGTGGTGTCTCCTTGACTCTACCTCGTCCTGGTGCCCTTCACATCCCCAGTTTCACAGGAACGCCCTCCTGAGCACACACAGATTCCCTGGAGCCTTCTGTTGTCTCCTCACAGATACCTATTGATTAAAGCGCCAATCAGGCCTTTTGTTGGCCTCTGAGGCCATCTTTCCTCCAGGAGGCCCAATAAAGCAGTGCTTGTGGATATTTTTATGGGTCATGTTTTAAAAATTACATCCAAATTAAATTTGTGCTGATTTAATTAGAATATGGAAGCTGAGGGATTTCTTTATTGCTCCTCCTGCTGGGTCCTGGGCAAATGGCTTCTCTCTGGAAACTGCTGTGCTCACCACGAACAGATGTGGGGCAGGCTGGGCCATCCCTTGTCTGCCTGTAGATTAAATACCCTTAGGAAGTAGAAGGTCAGAACTGGAAGTGTCCTTGAGACCATCAAGTCCTTGTCCTTTCTTGCACAGAAGACAGGCTGAGCCCCAGAGATGGGCAACAAGCCACTTAAGGTCACATAGACAGGGCAAGATGTCCTCAACAATTCTGGCATCTCCTAGGAGCCTCTGTCCAGAGAATAGAGTTGTCTAGTGAATAAGAATCTCTCCTTGGATGCTGTGAGGCACAGCAGAGCTGGAAGTCAGGGCCTGAGGAACAGCTTGAGGCTCGATAGACCCCCAGTAGCGACACCCCTAGGTATGGCTTTAGGCACAACACTTTCAGGACTCTGTTCCTCACCAGCTCTCAGTTCTGTCTTCTCCTGAGCTGTTTTTAGCCTTAGGCTTTACTGGAAGCAGGACTAGCGTAGTTGCAACAGACTATATCCTCTCATCTTGAAATATTTGGGCAAAAGGACTTTTTTTTTTTTTTTTTTTTTTTTTGAGACAGAGTCTTGCTCTGTCGCCCAGGCTAGAATGCAGTGGTGCAATCTTGGTTCACTGCAACCCCTGTCTCCTGGGTTCAAGCAATTCTCCTGCTTCAACCTCCTGAGTAGCTGGGACTACAGGTGCATGCCACCATGCCCGGCTAATTTTTGTATTTTCAGTAGAGACAGGGTTTCACAATGTTGGCCAGGCTGGTCTGGAACTTCTGACCCATGATCCATCTGCCTCCCAAAGTGCTGGGATTATAGGCATGGGCCACTGTGCCCCGCCAACATTCTTTTTTTACTTCCCCGAAGCCTCAACTGAATGCTCCAATGGGGCATACCTCAATCCTGCATCCCTTCTGGAGCTGAGGCAATCACAGGGCTGAGATCTAGGGAATGGTGGACTGCCAGATAAAAATCAAAGGCTGTGATCACAAGAAGCCAGAAGGTGGGGTGGGGAGGAGTGATAGCACATCCCAAAACAGGTAGGACCACTGGGAAACAGGCCAACATCATCTTCAATGCACATGATATGGAACGGCAGTGGTTCAAATCCAAGTGTTACGACTTACAAGCTGTGCAGCCCTGAGCAAGTCAATGGATATCCCAAGCCTCATAAGGCTCATCTGAAAAACAGAGAAGCTAATCTTCACCTTGTAGAGATTTTGTAGGAATTAGCGATATTAATATTATGTACTTGACGCAATGCTTGGTCTGGAGGAAATCCTTAGTAGGTGGTGAGTTCTGATGGTGATGATGATAGCAATGATGATGATGATGATGACAGTGATGGTGATGATGAAGATGACAGTGATGATGATGATGACAGTGATGGTGATGATGATGACAACAATGGTGATGATGAAGATGACGACAGTGATGATGATGACAGTGATGGTGATGATGATGACAACAATGATGATGATGACAGTGATGGTGATGATGATGACAGTGATGATGACAGTGATGGTGATGATGATGACAGTGATGATGATGACAGTAATGGTGATGATGACAGTTATGGTGATGATGACAACAGTGATGATGACGACAGTGATGGTGATGATGATGACAGTGATGATGACAGTGATGGTGATGATGATGATAGTGATGATGATGATAGTAATGGTGATGATGTTGATGACAGTGGTGATGATGATGATGACAGTAATGGTGATGATGATGATGACAGTAATGGTGATGATGATGATGATGGCGGTGATGGTGATGATGATGATGGCAGTGATGGTGATGATGACAATGATGATGATGACAACAGTGATGATGATGACAGTGATGATGATGACTGATGGTGATGATGACAACAGTGATGATGATGACAGTGATGGTGATGATGATGACAGTGATGATGATGACAGTGATGGTGATGATGATGACAGTGATGATGTTGATGACAGTGATAGTGATGATGATGATGACAGTGATGATGATGACAGTAATGGTGATGGTGATGATGACAGTGATGGTGATGATGATGACAGTGATGGTGATGATGATGATGATGACAATGATGATGATAATGACAGTGATGATGATGGCAATGATGATAATGATGACAGTGATGGTGATGATGATGACAATGATGATGATGATGATGACAGTGATGGTGATGATGATGACAGTGATGATGACAGTGATGGTGATGATGATGACGATGACAGTGATGATGATGACAGTGATGGTGATGATGATGATGACAATGATGATGATGACAGTGATGATGATGGCAATGATGATAATGATGACAGTGATGGTGATGATGACAATGATGATGATGATGATGACAGTGATGGTGATGATGATGACAGTGATGATGATGACGATGACAGTGATGATGATAGTGATGGTGATGATGATGACAGTGATGGTGATGATGACGGCAGTGATGATGATGACAGTGATGGTGATGATGATGACAGTGATGATGATGACAGTGATGGTGATGATGATGATGATGACAGTGATGGTGATGATGAGAGTGATGATAATGAAAGTGATGATGAAGATCTTGGGCTGTAGGTCTGCAAGTGGACACTCTGGTTTTCTTGGTGCCCAAAGGACTGACTCACATACTTTTGGGTATCAAAATCAATTAGTAAGTTAAAGAATAAAAATAGCTAACAAGAAAAAGATCGAGTGTATCTTTTGGCACAAAATGGAATTGGTAAAGGCTCCAAGAGAAAGTTTCCATTCAAATGCCACTGTTCAATCTGAATATTTAAAAATATCTTCCTACTGAGCATATCCAGTTTCTGTTTCTTGGAATGAAAAGTAGGTAACAAAAGTCAACAAACAACTGCCTTCCTTGGCATGTAACAACTACCACTGACTCACTATCCCAGGCAAATCTGCTGTGGTTCTCTCCTTCTTAGATGAAAGACTCTGTGCTCCTCAAGGGAGATGCTGTTGGGGTCCACTCAATCCTGGAACAAATGAACATTCTTCTCCTTGGCAAATCCCATGATGATGTGCTCAGACTCCATATGTTAATCTTGGGCTGTGGTGCCCAGGGTGGAAGGAACCTCCCACCAAGCCTGACCTTGACCTCATGGCAGTCAGTGGGTGAGCAGGTCTGCCTTCGGAACTTCCAGCACTCTTATCTCTCCCATCTCCTTTGGTTTTCATGGCACCTCTATGACTCCATGTGCTTTACAAGTGAGAATGTTGAGGTTCAGACAAGAAATCCAAGTCATTTAAGGTCACACAGCAAGAGCATAACTGGGCCTATCACTTCCATCTCCTGCTTCCAAGCCATTCCTACTGTCAGTGTCACATAAATGGACATTTGGAAAGTAAATTGACTATGGTCCTGGAGCTGTTTGGGAGTAAAGAATCCACATCTCAAACATATGGCTCAAGCAATATGCTAGGTACTCCAGAAAACACAGATTAATGACACCCTTGTAGAATTTACACTGTTCCCGGGCAAAACAGTTCCCCATCTCCTCTTGTCAACAAAATCATGAGAGATCCAGAGTGAAAGGTCCTATTCTTAAGCAAGCTCTCGATGCTATCACCTGCTTCACTGTGATTCCCAGTGCTTTACATCTACCTTCTGGGCCTTTGCCTCCTTTTCCTTGTATCGTGACATTCACAGACCTCGGCTGACAGATGAAATTACTCAGACACAGGTACGCAGTGTAATAGCACCTAGGTGACTGCCTGACTCTAGTGGCCAGAAAGCAGCCCTGAGAAGCTGGAGATGCTTGCTTTTTTCAGTGCAGGCACAATGCCGAAAACCTGGAGGCAACACAACCTGCAGGTAATTAACATTTATTGTTCCCCTTTCAGGGAACCTCATGCGCATGGATGATCAAAGGTCAGTTCCTGGTCAACATAAGTAAACAAGCCTGATCAAGATACCTTCCCCCTCACTCCCTTGCACGTACTCTCCCTCACTCCCTCGCACATACTCAGGGTTACAGAACAGCTGCCTTCAGCTATTCTCCCCCGAAGCTATGCGGAGCCTTCCAACCTTTCAGAAGGCCTGCTTCTTTATAGTTTCTCCTACCAGTCTGATCGATCTCCTACAATTCACACATGTCTTCCCTCCATTGCTGAAATGTGAGCCTCATGAGGACAGAGATTCTGTCTCCCGCTGTTCCATACCCCCCATGGCAACTTGCAGAGGTGCTCAGTGCACGTTCAACGAAAGGATGTCCAAGTGGTGATGACTTCCCCATCAAACAGATCTCACTGCAGCAAAGGAATTGCATTATCTGAGACAGAATGTCCTTCCTGAAAGGGAACAGGCTTTGTTGAGTCATGAATAATACCACTGATATTCTTTGGGACCTCAGCTCTCTGACTGATGTATAGGCATCTCCATAGGTAACTACAGGAAGTGATCTTGGGTGTCAGCCTGAGCTAGAGTAAAAGGATTGGAGCACGTTTGCTATAGCCACTGAACAGGTTCAACCCAGGGATCAAACATCATGCAACAGTCCAGTCTTAATATTCATTACAAAGCACCTACCATGTGCCAGGTGTGGGGCTTAACATAGTGACAACTTCAAGGGATTCACCATCTAATAAAAAAGACTGACTCATAATCAAGTGAGGCCATGAGAACGGCTTCAAAACAGGTCTGTAGGAAGACAGAGAAAAGGGAAAATTGGTTTCTGATATAAAGATTCTCAGGGAGATGCTGAGCTTTTCCTCTGGGTAAAGAAAGCCCAAAGAGGGAAATGGATACTGTACTTCACACAAGTGGCTTGTTCTTCCACTTCACTGCAATGGTTGGTATGGTTCTCTAATGTGGATCTTTCTCACTGCCTAGACTATGAGTCCTCTAAGGGCAAACATTCTGTCTTTTGCTCCTCTTACCTCTTCTTCCTAAGAAGAGGTCTTCTAGGTCAGGCTCCACGGCTCATGTCTGTAATCCCAGCAATTTGGGAGGCCGAGGTGGGTGGATCACCTGAGGTCAGGAGTTCGAGACCAGCCTGGCCAACATGGTGAAACCCCATCTCTACTAAAAATATACAAATTAGCCAGGCATGGTGGCACATGCCTGTTATCCCAGCTACTCAGGAGGCTGAGGCAGGAGAATCGCTTGAACCTGGGAGGCGGAGGTTGCAGTGAGCTAAGATCGTACCATTGCACTTCAGCCTGGGCGACGGAGCCAAACTCTGGGAAGAAGAAGAAGGAGAAGAGGAAGAAGAAGAGGAGGAGGAGGAAGAAGAAGAAGAAGGAGGAGGAGGAGGAGAAGAGGAAGAAGGAGAAGCAGAAGCAGCAGAAGCAGAAGTCTTCTAAACTGATAGTAAGAACTTTACCTTTGTTTCTATTCTTAATTCCCCAAAGCTGGGCCTGGGGTTTTGTTTCCTACCTCCTCCCTCACACCTGACCCTGACATAGGGCACACTGTATGCTCAATCTTCATAGATGTGAGGTCTTGGGGTGACTGGTGGACAGGGATGGTCTCAGCCAGACCCAGGCAGCCTCATTCACTGAATGATGCAGAGCAAGGAAGCTGTCTTCATCTAGAGCTGGCTTCTCATGCTGAGAACTGGCAGTGGGTCTGGGGACTGTGGATATGAGCAGAGTGCTTGAAGCAGATGCCCAGCACAACTCTTAATTTTTTTTCTTCATTCCCGTTTGTGTTTAGGCCAGCTTCTACAACTGGGGCCAGGATTGGGTAACCCCACCACACAGACAGTACATCTTTCCAATTGCTTGAGGTAGAAACACTTTAGTTTTAGTTCCAGAAGTTGATAACCTTTTGGAGAAAATATTCTCTAGCCAATTAGGCTATCTTTTCTCTAATTTCTTTTTTTCTTTCTTTTTTTTTTTTTTTGAGACAGAGTCTTGCTCTGTCACCCAGGCTGGAGTCCAGTGGCGTGATCTCAGCTCACTGTAACCTCTGCCTTCTGGGTTTAAGCGATTCTCCTGCCTCAACCTCCCGTGTAGCTGGGATTGCAGGCACACGCCATCATGCCTGGCTAATTTGTGTATTTTTAGTAGAGATGGGGTTTCATCATGTTGTTCAGGCTGGTCTCGAACTCCTGATCTTGTGATCCTCCTGCCTCAGCCTCCCAAAGCTCTGGGATTACAGGCATGAGCCACTGCATCTGGTCCTTTTCTCTCATTTCTATGCTACCTTTCCCAAATCTAATTGGGATGTATTCAATACCTTAAGCACATTCCTGTGGTCCAGGAAGTGTACATGGCCCTTGTTACTCCATCTTTGCTTTGGTGAAATGCTAGATTACATTTGCAGAAAGATGAATCATGCCACAGCCAAGAGAACACTTCTGAGAAAATCACTGTTCAAGGATAATTATAGTGTAGGAGGTCTCTAGTCTCCTCAGACCATTCTTTTTTTCTTACTGTCATAAGACAGGAAGAGCTCAAAGAGACTTTAAATCATTGATTGCTGGAACAATGGGTCAGGTACTGAGAAGGTGGAGTCTCTATAAATTGCAGTGGCTTCCTTGACCCTGTGCTTTGCATGGTTTGTGTGTAGGTGCTAGGATAAACCCTAGACTTCTTACTCTGGCATTTCTGACTTATTTTAACTGATACCAACCTGATCTTCATGTGCCATCTCTTTTGTGCCACTTCGAAGAATGCAGAGTCTAGTAAAAAATGCAGAGGTAAAAGAAAATTATAATTGAGAGTTGAATGCAATGGTAGAGAGCAACACAGGGAATACAGAGTTGGGGCTGACTTATTTCATTTGAGGTAGCAGAGGGTAACAATTTTCCAGGTAAAGTAAACTCAACTCACGGGTAATCAAGGAAGGTTTCCTAAAGGAGGTGACACTTTGGCGAGTCTCAAATAATTTGTAACGAGTAAGGGCTGTGACAAGTGAAGGGGTGTGTGTGTGTGTGTGTGTGTGTGTGTGTGTGTGTGTGTGATTTAAAAATATAGCATGCATGAAGGGCCAGAACTATTAATAGGACTGAAGTGTGGAAGAAATTACAAGGCAGGCCCTGTGGCTGGGGCATGCGATTCTTGTTGGAGAGTAACTGGAAAGGGGAGAGTAAGAAGAGGACGGGATAAAGCAGAGATCCAAGTAAAACATCTGGGAAATATAGGCTTTCAGGAAATAAGACACTGTGTGCAACCTGATGTAATCCTGTGCTGGAGATGACGTTCAGAAATAGGAAAGTAGACAGAGCTGACTTGGAGCCCTGAAGAGCAGGCTTTGTTTCAGCACCACGGCCAGCGGCTGACACACTTGCGCAGGATCTGAGGCAAAGCTCATTCTCTGATTTTGAGCTGCACCCTAAGATCTCAAAGCCTTAAGGAGTAGGAAGTGGAAGTGGCTGGAGAGTTGATGCTCAGGCTCCAGTTATAATGGAGAGTGTGTGTATGTCCAGTTATTCGTGGATGAGTGCAGAAGATGCTCTTAAGAAAGTAAAGCTGTGATTCAAAATAGGGTGGAGTGATCAGGCATTTTTCCTGAATTAATTTCTGAATTTCCTGATTCATTCTTTCTGAAGCACAGAAGAGTCAAACTTTGAACCCCTATTGTATCCTGCAATGAAAATGTTCTCTGTCATGGATGTGATTTAATTACTATATTGGTTATATGAACCAGCTCAGAGACTAGAACTCTTGGTCTTAGCTTGTAGCTAAGGCCTCTCAAAAGAAAACTGCTCATTACAGTCAAAAAGTGAGGATGTACAATGGAAAATTCTCAGTTTGTTGAGGATACAATTCATTTGAACATTTTTTGATATAAGGTAAAAATACTAACTATTTCCAACACACTTCGCTTCACACACCTTCCATTTTTGGCAAGTCTAAAGAAATATTTGTTTCCTTTCTTCTGCCTGAGTTAGGCTGTGTCCTGTTCCTTCTCTCCTGTGAGCATCCACAGGACTGAGTATGTAACCGAACCATTATTCAGCAAGCTCTCAACTTTTTAATTCATCTGTTCTATGGCCTCCAAGAAAGTGGCCAGGCACGATGGTTCACGCCTGTAATCCCAGCACTTTGGGAGGCTGAGGCAGGCAGATCAAAAGGTCAAGAAATTGAGACCATCCTGGCCAACATGGTGAAACCCCATCTCTACTAAAAATACAAAAATTAGCTGGGTGTGGTGGCTCATGCCTGTAGTCCCAGCTACTCGGGAGGCTGAGGCAAGAGAATCACTTGACCATGGGAGGTGGAGGTCGCAGTGAGCCAAGATCACGCCACTGCACTCCAGCCTGGTGACAGAGCAAGACTCTGTAAAACAAACAAACAAAAAATAAGACTTGTTGGAGAGGAGTACAAGTTTGCTTGGATTAGACATAACTGGTGGACAGAAATGAATTCTAACCTGAGATCCACAAGAGGGCTTCCTTCCATGGGTCATGGATTCTCAGAAATTCTTTGTAAATATTAAGCAAAAAGAACAAAGAGCTAAAAGCAGAACTACCATTCAACCTAGCAATGCTATTACTGGGTACATTCCCAGAAAAATATAAATCGTTCTACCAAAAGATGCATGTACTTGTATGTTCATTGCAGCAGTATTCACAGTAGCAAAGATGTGGAATCAACCTAGATGTCCATCAATGGTGGACTGGATAAAGAAATGTGATACGTATACACCATAGAATACCACGCAGCCATGAAAAAGAATGAAATCATGTCCTTGGCAGCAATGTGGACTCAGCTGCAGTTCATTATCCTAAGCAAATAAGCATAGAAACAGAAAACCAAATACCACGTGTTTTCACTTATAAGTGGGAGCTAAACATTGAGTGCGTAGGGACACAAAGAGGGGAACGATAGACACTGGGGCCTACTTGAGGGCGGAGGGTGGGAGGTGGGCGAGGGTTAAGAAACTACCAGTCAGGTACTATACTTGCTATCTATCTTGGTGATGAAATCATTTGCATACCAAACTCCAGCGACTTGCAACTTACCCATGTAATAAAACTGTACATGGGAGGCCAAGGCAGGCAGATCACGAGATCAGGAATTCGAGAACAGCCTGACCAACATGGTGAAACCCCGTCTTTGCTAAAAAATACACAAAATTAGCCAGGGGTGATGGCGCACACCTGTAATCCCAGCCACTCAGGAGGCTGAGGCAGGAGAATCACTTGAACCCGGGAGGTGGAGGTTGCAATGAGCTGAGATGGCACCACTGCACTCCAGCCTGGGGGACAGAGCGAGACTCCATCTCAAAAAACAAAAACAAAAGTGAAACAAAACAAAATGAAAAAAAGTGTACGTAAACCTCCTGAACTGAAAATAAAAGTTAAAAAAAAGAAAAAAAATTACAAAATGGTGTGTGTGTGTGTGTGTGTAGGGGTGGATCTGAATGGCACACAAGAGGCATTCTAAAAGATCTGAGAGAACAGCTTTCCAGGTAGAAGGCACAGAGCAAAGGACCCGCACTGATGATGAATTGGTGACTCCAGGACAGTAAAGTCAGCGTATAGACACTTAGAACTCAAGGCCTGGTCCACGGACCAGCAGCATTGGCATCCCTTTGGGGAGTGGTTACACAGGCAAATGTCCTGGTTCCATCTTTTTTTTTTTTTTTTTTTTTTTTTTTTGAGACAGAGTCTTGCTCTGTTGTCCAGGCTGGAGTGCAGTGGCACGATCTTGGCTCACTGCAACCTCCACCTTCCAGGTTCAAGCAATACTCCTGCCTCAGCCTCCCAAATAGCTGGGACTACAGGCACCCGCCGCCACACCCGGCTATTTTTTTGTATTTTTAGTAGAGACCGGGTTTCACTGTGTTAACCAAGATGGTTTCTATCTCCTGACCTCGGGATCCGCCCGCCTCGGCCTCCCAGAGTGCCATTTTTTTTTTTTTTTTGAGACAGAGTCTCGCTGTGTTGCCCAGACTGAAGTGCAGTGGTGTGATCTCGGCTTACAGCAACCTCCGCCTTCTGGGTTCAAGCAATTCTGCTTCAGCCTTCCGAATAGCTGGGATTACAGGCACCTGCCACCACACCTGGCTAATTTTTGTATTTTTGGTAGAGACAGGGTTTCACCATGTTGGCCAGGCTGGTCTTGAACTCCTGATCTCAGGTGATCCGCCCACCTTGGCCTCCCAAAGTGCTGGCATTACAGGCGTGAGCCACCGTGCCCAGCCGTCCTGGTCCCATCTTACACCCATTAAATCAGAAACTCCAGAGACAAGAGTCCAGGGAGACGCTTTTTGTGCAATGATCACTTTTTTTTTTTCAAATATCACACAGAAAAGACGAGAACGTACAGCACAAAAACCTTCCGTTTTCTTGAAGCATTGGAGAGCAAAGTGCTGATTGGAAGCCCTATCACCGTCTAATATTTCAGTGAATCTTTTCTATAAATAAGGGCCTTCTACACAATCACAATGCAAGCATCAAAATCAGGAGATTAACAATGTCACATGGATGCAGCTAATCCTCAGAGCCCATTCCACTTTCTCCAGTTGTTCCTCTAATGTGTTTTATAGCAGCAAGATCCATTACAGAATCGTGTTGCATTTAGTTCTCATGTCCCGTTACTCTCTTTTCATCTGGAGAAGTTCCTCAGTTTTTCCTTGACTCTAAAGACCTTGACACGTCTGAAGATTACAGGACAGTTATTTTGGGTCTGTCTGACGCTTCCTCATGATTAGATCCCGTTTATGGATCATTGGCAGAAATAGCTCAGAAATGACGCTGCATTCTTCCCTTGACGTCCTATCCAGGGACACGTGATGTTAATTTGCCCCATTACTGGAGATGCTCACGCTGATCACTTAATTAAGTTGCTGTCTGCCAGACTTCTTCACTATAAAGCTACTTTTTCCTCTTTGTAATGAATACGTGTTTTGCAGAGAGGCACTTTGAAATTACATAATTATCATATTTCTCACTACATTTTCAATTTATTTGCTTATTTGTTTCTATCTGCTTGGGTGCGTGGTTTCCAATCCTATTCAATGGGCCATAGTCTGCCACTATCATTGTCTACTTTGGTACTTGAATTGTCTCATAAACCACCAATGGGAGCTCCTTCAAGCTGCCCTTTGTGCCCCGTGACATGTACCCACCATTCTTGGAGCACTTCCTTGCTTTTTGGCACAATAAGATCTTCCAGGTTCCTCCTGTAATTTCCCAGTCTTGGAATCCACCATTTCTTCAAGAAACCCTTTTTCTTGTTAGTGGAAAATGCCATTTAGATCTAGGTGCTGGACAGGTTCATTGCTATGACAGTGTTGCTGCATTCAGGTTTTCTCAGAGCACAGAGCTAAGAAACGTGTAATATATATATACACATGGCATTTATACCTATTTCCATATCTACCTCTAAACATTAAAAACCATGCGTTTGCCTTGATACATCCAATTCCAATTCAGCATCACAAGGTTCATTCCAGTCTTCTTCTCCCTTTTGATGTTCATAACTCCCTTCCTTAATAATAACAATTCTGGTGTATTGGTTTCCTAGGGCTACTATAAAATAAAACAGTGCCACAAACTGGATAGCTTAAACAACAGAAATACAACGTATTGCCTCATAGTTCTGGATGGAGGCAAGGTGTCCAAGATCAAGCTGTTGGCAGGGTTGGTCCCTTCTCTTAACATGAGAGAGAATCTACTCCCTGCCTTTACCCTAGCTTCTGGTGACTGCTGGTAATTTTTGCCATTTCTTGGCTTGTAGACACATCATTGCAATCTCTGTCTTCATTTTCACCTGGACACTTTACTGTGTGACTGTCTCTGTGTCCAACTTTGCCCTTTTAATAAGGATATCAGTCATATCGGATTAGAGGCCCACTCCACTCTGGTACAACTTCACCTTAACTATTGATAATTGCATCTTCAGGCCGGGTGTGGTGGCTCACGCCTGTAATCCCAGCACTTTGGGAAACCGAGTCGGGTGGATCACGAGGTCAAGAGATTGAGACCATCCTGGCCAACATGGTGAAACCCCGGTCTCTACTAAAAATACAAAAAATTAGGTGGGTGTGGTGGCACGCACCTGTAGTCCCAGCTACTCGGGAAGCTGAGGCAGGAAAATCGCTTCAACCTGGGAGGCAGAGGTTGCAGTGAGCTGAGATCACACCACTGCACTCTAGCCTGGTGACAGAGCGAGACTGTCTCAAAACAAAACAAAAAAAATGCATCTTCAATGATTCTGTTTCCAAGTAAGGCTCCATTTTGTGGTCCTGGGGTTTAGAATTTTAACATATAATTTTTCAGAAGGATGCAATTCCACCTATAACACCAGGATTCTGTTACCCTTAGTGTTTGCTGACCAATCTTCCTCAGTGTGACCGAACTTCCATCTCACTGCCTCCTTCTTCCCTGCTCGGGACTCTTTTCCTGCTTGGGCGTTGACCCTGTGTGGATGCTGTTCTTTCCCTACTTGAGCTCTGACACCTCCGCCAGTCACTCATCTGCAGGGAGGACCTTCTCTCTCACTTGAGCTTGGGCTCCCCAAACAGAGCTGCCCCCATCACAGAACTCAGAATCTGACATGTGTCAGGCCACTCACCCCTGGTAGGAATGTCCTTCTCAGCCAGTCTGGTGCTGTCCCCCTGCAGTGGCACCCTCCTCCCCTTGCGTGGGTGCTGACATTCCACACTGTCTTCCTTCCACCACATGGATGCCCTCCTCACTCTGTTGACGCTCTGATACCCTTTGTTGGGGAGCCTCCCAGGGCCATCACTGTCCTGGCCCCAGCTCTGGACCATGATGGCTGCCCTCCCTCCACTGCAGAGGCCTCCCTTCCTGTGCTACACCTAATGGCTTTAGGACTGAATGTCAGGAAGGAAGGGCATAGAAGAAGGCAGATGAAGGGGAAGATGAGGAGCAGGAAGAATAGGAATTCGTGCTTCAACAAACTCTCCGGATAATTCTTTTTTTTTTTTTTTGAGATGGAGTCTTGCTCTGTCGCCAGGCTGGAGTGCAGTGACGCGATCTCGGCTCACTGCAAGCTCTGCCTCCCGGGTTCACGCCGTTCTCCTGCCTCAGTCTCTCGAGTAGCGGGGACTACAGGCGCCCGCCACCGCGCCCGGCTGATTTTTTGTATTTTTTAGTAGAGACAGGGTTTCACCGTGTTAGCCAGGATGGTCTCGATCTCCTGACCTTGTGATCCGCCCGCCTCGGCCTCCCAAAGTGCTGGGATTACATGTGTGAGCCACCGCACCCGGCTTCTGGATAATTCTTACGCAGGTTAAAGCCCCCAGCCTGGTGGCCAGTGGGCAGGGGGAGATAGCACAGGCTGGGGCTGGAGACTGGACAGGGGCCAGATCTTGGAGGGTCTTGTGGGCTTTAGTAAGGAGGCTCTATTTTATTTTATTTATTTTTATTTTTATTTTTATTTTTTTATTTTTGAGATGGAGTCTTGCTCTGTCGCCCAGGCTGGAGTGCAGCAGTGCGATCTCGGCTCACTGCAAGCTCTGCCTCCCTGGTTCACACCATTCTTCTGCCTCGGCCTCCTGAGTAGCTGGGACTACAAGCACCCACCACCACGCCTGGCTAATTTTCTGTATTTTTCGTAGAGATGGGGTTTCACCGTGTTGACCAGGATGGTCTTGATCTCCTGACCTTGTGATCCACCCACCTTGGCCTCCCAGAGTGCTGGGATTACAGGTGTGAGCCACCGCGCCCGGCCTATTTTATTTTAGTTTTTTATTTTATTTATTGTTTAAAGAGAGCTGACAAAAACAAGCTTATCTGGGGGAAGAGATGCCATCACGAACAATATGAATTAGCTTCAAGTCTCTTCTCCCAAAAACAGGAGTCGTCTGTTAACCAAGTGAATCGCCACCTCCTCCTCTCCATGGTTCTTCCCGTCAGCATTTAGCATGCCTAAGCCTCTCCATTCTAATGCCACAGAAGCGCTTTCTGATCAGTCTGTCTGCTTGCAGCTCTGACTCTCTCTCCCTGTCTTTCCTTTCCCAGCCATGTCTCTTGCAAGCATTTCTAGATTCTTCATTGTCGTGTCCTAAAATCCTATTCACATCTTGACCCTCGTGCAGTGTGGCTTCCATTTGGTTTTGTTTTTATTTTACATGCCCTGAGAATAAGGGTTTTAAGAAGATGAACATGACTTGAGTTATGTTTTGAAAAGATCCCTCTGGCTACTTTGCAGGGAATGGATTTGAAAAGCCAAGAGAGGAAGCAGGTTGCTCAGTAAGAGGCTGCCGCATCACCAGCTGAGAGAGGATGCTGGTGTGGACAGAGTGGCATCAGGGGACCTGGAGAAAAGGAGGCAGACTGGGGATATATTTGGAAGGCAGGGCTGTCAGGGCCTTCTGGGGTAGATGGAGGGATAAAGGAAGAAGAGCAGTCATAGATGACATGGGGGTCTTGGCCTGAAGAGTTGGGCAGATGGCAGTGGTAGGAGAGGACTCAAAGAGGAACAAATTTGGGGAAGGAGGTTTCTGGGAACTCTGTTTGGGTCATACTTTGAGACCCTTATCTAGGCAGGTTGGATGTATTGAATTGGGGTTTAGAGAAGGGGTCAGGGCTGAAGATCGAAATCCACATGTTGAATTCAAAGTCATCAGCGGCTCCCTCCTGGGGGAGTCTCTACAAGTGTTAGTTTTGAAAAATGACTTCACTGCGACACGGTAAGGGAGGCTGGCAACAAGGTCACGGGGAGTCATGGACACATTGGCTTCATGGCGGCCATCAGGGAGGGGCTGTCAGCCAGCTGCAAATCACCACCCCCTCCTCTCCATGGTTCTTCCCTTCAGCATTTAGCATGCCTAAGCCTCTCCATCCTAACGCCACGGAAGCGCTTTCTGATCACTCTGCCTTCTGCAGGCAGCTGCAGGTGGACAACTGCAGGTCACCACTCCCCTGCAGGTCATCACTGACCTGATGCTGACTTGCAGAATGGAAGAAGAGCTGACATCCTCGCATGGACTTGTCCTTAGGACAGCCACTCGAAGGTGGGACCACGGCCAGGCCCATCAGGCCAACCCCTAAATTGAAGAACAAAGTTTTCTCCAGCTTGATGGTAAGTTCAAGGCCTGACTTGGAGCCCCAGGCAGTTCCCGTCACTCTCCAGTTCACAGATTCTGCCATACCATGCCATTAGCAGCCACCTCCATAAGCACAGGGCACGTCAGAGTTTGCATATCATGCAGACATCCATGACCCCATCTAATCTTCACACCAGCTCTTGGAGGGTTGGAGAGATTTTTTAAAAGGCTTATTTTACAGATGAGGAAACTAAGGCTCAGAGGTTAAGCCATTTGTCCAGGATCACACATTCGGAACATAGTCGTGTCAGGACTTCAAACCAGGAGTGTCTGCTTCTAAAATCTTAAGAAACCCTCTGCCTCTATTAGAGTTCATGGCCAACTGCCTTGGTTGCTGCTAAGATGTGAGAGCTCTTTGCTGGCAGCGCTTCCTCAAGATGCCAACCAAGTGCTACTTTTTCCCCAGCCTCGGCTCCTCCCCTGAGAGATCGTACTCTTTTCTAACTACCTGGCTCACCTGCGGTTTCTTTGCTTCCCGGTTTTTTTGTTTGTTTGTTTTGTTTTTTTGAGATGGAGTCTCACTCTGTCGCCCAGTCTGGAGTGCAGCAGCATGATCTTGGCTCGCCGCAACCTCCACCTCCCAGGTTCAAGCAATTCTCCTGCCTCAGCCTCCCGAGTAGCTGGGATTACAGGCACCCGCCACCACGCCCAGCTAATTTTTGTATTTTTAGTAGAGATGAGGTTTCACCTTGTTGGCCAGGCTGGTCTGGAACTCCTCACCTCATGATCCACCTGCCTCGGTCTCCCAAAGTGCTAGGAATACAGGTGTGAGCCACCGTGCCTGGCCCTTGGTCTGTCTTTAACCACTCTCTGCTGGTAAGAGCCGGATCGACCATTCCACAGCTTTGGCTAGTTCCTCACAATTTCTTCAGTCCCACCTCCCCAGGGCTTCCTGAGCACTCCGATCTCTCCACCTGACCTCTTCCAGGGAGGCCTCCCTGATTTCTCTGGCCTCCCTGCCCTTCTCCAGGAGTCTCCAGACTGCAGTAGCTCGGATCTCTTCTCCCTCATCTGTCGTGTGCCTGTGGCACATGTCACTCCACCAAGCCATACAACATGGGATTATTCACACATGGTCCCATCCATAGTAACTCTTCCAACCACAGTTACCTCTATCTCAGCATCTTCAAGGTCCAATTCAACATCCCTCCTTAGCCCAGGAGAATAGATTCATCTTTCTCTGATTCAGCAGAAGCAAATCAATCAAGTATGGACTGTAAGTTGCAAACTCTCATGGGACCTCGAAATTCCCCTACTTCTACCTTCTATCTTATGCGATATTAAGCTTGTCCAACCTGAGGCCTGCAGCCCAGATGGCTTTGAATGTGGCCCAACACACATTTGTTGACTCTCTTAAATCATTATGAGGTTTTTTATTTTTTGAGACAGAGTCTCGCACTGTCACCCGGGCTGGAGTACAGTGGCGTGATCTCGGCTCACTGCAACCTCCGCCTCCTGGGTTCAAGCGATTCTCCTGCCTCAGCCTCCCAAGTAGCTGGGATTACAGGCGCCGGCCACCAGGCCCAGCTAATATTTTTGTATTTTTACAAAATACAGAAATGGGGTTTCATCATGTTGGCCAGGCTGGTCTCGAACTCCTGACCTCGTGATTCGCCCTCCTTGGCCTCCCAAAGTGCTGAGATTACAGGCATGAGCCACTGCACCAGGCCCATCATGAGATTTTTTTTTTTTGTAATTTATGTTCTTTTGTGATTTATTTTTAGCTCATCAGCTATCGTTAGTGTTAACGTATTACATTAATGATTCTTCTTACAGTGTGACCCTGGGAAGCCAAAAGACCAGACATCCCTCTGTTACACTTTCCACTCCAACATTCTGCCCAAGTCAAGCCTTTCCTGACACCTGGGGGCTCCCTAACTCTTAAGGGAAAGTCATTCCTTTTTTTTTTTTTTTGAGACGGAGTCTTGCTCTGTCGCCCAGGCTGGAGTGCAGTGGCCGGATCTCAGCTCACTGCAAGCTCCGCCTCCCGGGTTCACACCATTCTCCTGCCTCAGCCTCCCTAGTAGCTGGGACTACAGGCGCCCGCCACCTCACCCGGCTAGTTTTTTGTATTTTTTAGTAGAGACGGGGTTTCACCGTGTTAGCCAGGATGGTCTCGATCTCCTGACCTCGTGATCTGTCCGTCTCGGCCTCCCAAAGTGCTGGGATTACAGGCTTGAGCCACCGCGCCCGGCCAGTCATTCCTTCTTTGGACAGCTTTCCTGTAAACTTTTTCCTTTCCCCCCACCTCAGAATGCGCCTACCAGCAACAGCCTCCTCTCCCCACAGGCCACCTATAATGGGGCCAATCCTGCTTCAGGGCGGCATTCAGAGGTGGGAAGGCATGGTCCTGACCCCGAGCCTGCTCTTCTTCAGACCAAACAACTTTTCCACCCTGTATTTCAGCCCCCATCTGCTCCTCTGTCCTGGTCTCTCCCAAAAGGTGCCCCAGTGTCTTTTATCCTAGCAACTCTTCTTACCTTCCACACCTTAATGCAGATTCAGAAAAAATGCAGTAAGTCTTTACGGAGCACTATCTCTTTGCCAGGCACTGGCCTTGGAGTTGAGGATGCACAGTAAATTTAACAGACAGAAGTCCAGGTGAAGCACATCCTGGTGGCCAGCTGCAGCTACCATCACAGGAGTCTGCTCCCTAACTCGTGTTTTTGACAATCAGCCTCAAAATCATGGTTATACACAAGTGCCAGGCACTGTGCTAGGCACTGGGGGTGCAAAGATAAACAGAATATTGTTCCTGCCTTGAAAGCCCGTATCCCCATTGGCTTAAACAACCTGATTATGACATGTCTAGGTTGAATCTCTCAGTCTCTCTCTGTCTCTCTCTGTCTTTTACACACACACACACACACACACACACACACACACACGCATCAGTTGCAGGAAATCTACCAGCGTCCAGTCTATGTAGGCAAATTTGTGCAGATTTCAGGCATCAATGGCAACCTGAGAAACTTGCCTTCATCTCCCGTCACCTCCCCACACCCCCCACCCACTGCCCTTCCTCAGAAAATTCTGGGAGCCAGGTTCCTGGCAGCAGCCTCCAAGGGGGATGTAAGGACAGGCCTATTGAACTGTGTTGCTCTGGACTAGATAAATAGTTATCACCAGCCAACGTGGTTAAATAATCATCAAACCACATAATTCAGAAACCATGCTCCTTGAGAGTTCTCCATTTAATGCCCGACAGAAAACGCTAATCCGCCGCACAAGACTGCGTTTTATTTTTCTAGACAGGAAGCATTTTCTTCAGTCCCATAATGACTTCCCTTGACATAATAATGAAGGAATGTGAATTTAAAACAGGCTGAGAGGCTGGGCGTTCTTTGTTATCCGGGTGGGGAGGGCTGGTGGCTCGGAAATCGTCTGAGTAACTGCTGACTTGCTGGGCTGTGTCGTCATTGAATTCACTGCTTACCAAGACTGAAATTTACCAAATTAAATTTTAGTGAGTAATTTCTTTTCACATAAATGGCAGAAATTAAACCATTGTGGATGTGGTAGATAGGCCGTCACACGGAGCTGACATTACATTGGGGAGTGCTGTGAAGTCAGGCAGGAGGAGATCAAGCCTTGGAGAGCAGGAAACCCCTCCTTGGACCGGGGGAGGGGCGATCCCGAGCCCCAAAATCAGGCAGGAGGGGTTCAAATCCTGGGTCTCCTATTTCCTATTGATGTGACCCAGGGGATCCTAATCTGCGAAATGGGCATGATTAGGGGCTATCTCAGGGATGCAAAATGGATTATAAAAGCACTTGGTGATCAGTAAAGGTCTGCATACGTGTGGGTGGTTATTATGTTATGTAGCTTCTAGCCCGAGGACGTTGAACTGAGAGAAAGCAGGAATAAGAAAGGAAGCTCCCTGGAGTACCCTACCTTTTGCAAAGAGGTAGGCAGCTAAAGTGAGCTACTTTCTTTCATTTTTTTTTTTTTTCTTGAGACAGTCTTGCTTTGTCACCCAGGCTAGAGTGCAGCGGCGCGATCTTGGCTCACTACAACCTCCACCTCCTGGGTTCCAGCGATTCTCCTGCCTCAGCCTCCTGAGTAGCTGGGATTACAGGCACGTGCCACCATGCCTGGCTAATTTTTGTATTTTTAGTAGAGATGGTGTTTCACCATGTTGGTCAGGCTGGTCTTGAACTCCTGACCTTGTGATCCACCCGCCTCGGCCTCCCAAAGTGCTGGGATTACAGGTGTGAGCCACCATGCCCGGCCAAAGTTGGCTAACCCATCACACAGCACAGACAGGAGTCAGGGGGCCCAATGCACCTGTGGAAATCAACTCCATTGGACACAACTGAGAAGCCAATTTGTCCAGTGGATTGATGGTCAATTGGATTGATTAACTGCAGCCAAACCAGTTGCTGTGAGGCCAAAACAATCGATGAAAAACGGGATATTTGACATCTCTGTCCTTACTGGGGTTGAAAAAATAATGATAAGGAACAGTCCTCTCTTATGTATATATGGAACAAGGAGGTGGTAGATTGGATTATTGTTTAAAACATTCCCTCCCTCTTCTCCACATACGTGGGAGTTTATTTCCTCACTCCTTGGCTTGGGGCTTGGTCATGTGACCCACTTTGGAAGATTAACGTACATGATGCAAGCAAGGACGTGAAATGTGCTTGTGCAGCTGGGCTCACCCACTTGCGCCTCTGCCATCGCCACGAGAAGAGTTTCTCACCAGCAGGTGTTTCCCTTTTATCCCAGGCTCCAGGATAAACATGCAAAGAACACACCAGAGCCCAATGTATGGCAAGGAACCCATTCTAACCAAACCCATAGCCTAAAGCAGAGCCACTCATCCAGTCTAGCCTAGATCAGGCAAGTGTTAACTGTCCTCCAGATACATAAAGGAAATACATGCTTATTGACTCTGGGATTTTTTGTGGATGTTTGTTACACAGCAAAGGTTGACTGACACGAAGTCCATTCATATCCACTGACTCATTCTATCTGCAGAAAACTCCCATCATAGAGATAGGTTAAGTATTTTTGTTTCTCTCTTTTTTTTTTTTCAGATGAGGAAGCTGAAGCTTAGAGAGAATCAATGACTTATTAACGGCATGAAGGTAATCAGAGATAGAACCTAGGCTTTTAGTGCTGAGTGTTTTTTTTTTTTTTTACCCCATGTACAATGACGGCTTCTCTACCTGGGAGCTAGGGAGATCCCTGGGTTCCCAAGAATAGAAAAATAAGCTTCTCCCAAGACTTCATGATTTCACCAAAGACCAATCTGTCAGCAGGGCTGGAAGGGCTGAGTGACCTCCCAGGGACAGTTAATAATTGGCCTATGGCTCGTACCACATCATTTTCTCTGATTTGGGTTAGTGTCAAAGTGTCACTGGGCAGAGATAGAAAGCACTTTGTCATGTATAAATTTAACAGGCAATAATGCCAGCTACTAAATAGTATGTCATTCCTAATCATATTGTCAGCCTCTGATCAGTCTAATTTATATTGTCAACATGATGTAATAGTCCACCCGGCATAGGCCTTCGGAAATACGAGATCCAACCATACGAGAGACCGCAGTGAATTTCCACCAGTTCTGACGGTGAAAATCAAATTAAGATTGCTGACTCCCACTTCAGAGGATCAGAGATAATGTGCATAAAATACCCAGCACAGGGCCTGATACCTAGAAGGCACACAATGGGGCAGCTGGTGGTGTTTTGTGCTGTCATGCAGTTGTACTAGCTAGTGTGGAATCTTGCCCTTGGAGCCACAGAGAGGAGAGATGGGCCCCAGAAATGCCCTTGCCCCTCACCGTCCTTCCCGGCTCCCCTCTGTGGTCACTGTGCTTTTTGTTTGTTTTGTTTTTTAAGGAAAGTGCTCCCTGGTTTACAAAGGTGCCTGCACACATGGTATTTATGTCCCCCTGCAGCCCCAGAAGCTGTAGGAGATAAGACACGAGGGCACTGACACAGAGAAGGATCTCCTGAGGTCAGGAGTTCGAGACCAGCCTGACCAACATGGTGAAACCCCGTCTCTACTAAAATACAAAAAGTACCTGGCCGTGGTGGCAGGCGCCTGTAATCTCAGCTACTTGGGAGGCTGAGGCAGAAGAATCACTTGAACCCAGGAGATGGAGGTTACAATGAACTGAGATTGCACTCCAGCCTGGGAAACAAGAGCAGAAACTCTGTCAAAAAAAAAAAAAAGAGAGAGAGAGAAGGTGTTTAGTAAAGAAAAACTCATATATTCTCAGTGCTCCATGTAAAACAAACAAACAAAACAAAACAAAACAAAACAAAAAATGCTTCCTTTCCTACCTCACTAAATGGCAGGGCCACTCCCCCAGAAATCTGGGCTTCATTCCTTACTCCTCTCCTCCTCTCACTGCCACATCTATCACCATAAAATACTGCAAAGCCCTCTGTTTGTCTCTTATTCCCTACTATTACTCTTGTGCAAGCCTCTGCTAGATCAGCCTCCTCACAGAGCTCCATGCTTTTGTTCAATTTAACCTCCACACCATGGCCAACATCATTGGTTTAGGTCAGATACTAAATCATGACACTCTTCTGCATAAAATTCTTGGCACGTGGTTGCCATCCAAACTCCTGACTGTGGCCTATGTATGAGTCAGGGTTCATCCAGGAAAACAAAATCCATGCCAGATGGATATTAACAGGAAAACGTTAATACAGGGAGCAAGCTACCAAGGTGTGCAAGGGGCTGAAGGAGTAACAGGGAAGGTGAGATGGCCCAGAGAAGGGAGACAGCCGCTCTACCCCAGAGCTGTGGACAAAGGAAGGAGCCGGTGTGACTGGAGCCCAGGAGCCAGGGTCACCTGGTGGGAGCAGGGCCCATGGAAGGGGATGCCTGATAGAAGTTGGAGCCATAGAGTAAGGGAATCAGCCATTTCTAGAGATTCTGTCCAAAGCAGACAGCGTGAACTCAGTACCACAGCACTTCCTTTGCCTTGCCTTTCCATCTTCTCAACCTAGCAATCCCATGTCTACGCACCTGTCCTAGACAGAAATGTATTTGTGTACACAGGGAATGGTGCACAGTCAGGTTTTCTGAAGCACTTTGAAATGCCACAAAGCTAGAAGTGAGTCTTAGTGTTCAGAAACAGGAAAATGGACACGTACGCTGTGGTCTTTTTATTTTTTAATTTCAAAAATATTTAGATTCAGGGTTTACACGTGTAGGCTTGTTTCATGGGTATACTGTGTGATGCTGAAGTTTAGGCTTCCAAGGATCCCATCACCCAAGTAACGAACACGGTGTCTGATAGGTAGTTTTTCCACCCTTGTCCTCCTCCCTCCCTACCCCAGCATTTATTGTTCCCATTTTTGTGTCTGTGGGTACCAAATGTTTAGCTCCTACTGACAGTGAGAATGTGCAGTATTTGGTTCTCTGTTTCTGCATTAATTTGCTTAGGATAATGGCCTCCAACTGCATCCACGTTGCTGCAAAGGACACGATTTTATTCTTTTTTATGGCTGTGTAGTATTCCATGGTGGATATATATTACATTTTCAAAGTTTAATCCACCATGGATGGGCACCTGGATTGATTCCATGTCTTTGCCACTGGGAACAGCATTGTAACGAACATACAAGTGCATGTGTCTTTTTGGAAGAACAATTTATGTTCCTTTGAGTATCAACTCAGTGATGGGATTGCTGGTTCAAATGGTAGTTCTGTTTTAAGTTACTTGAGACATCTCCAAACTGCTTCCCACAGAGGCTGAACTAATTTACATTTCCACCAACTGTGGTCTAATCACACACCAGACTACTGCTCTACAGGTAACATGAATGGTGTGTGTAAAAACCACAAACAAAGGAACACAGCTGAGCTGGTCATGTGCGGGTTTATTGTCACATCTGTTCCCCGCCTTTGCTCCCTTCTTCCTGGCAGAGAAGGCTGCCAGGGAGGCTGACCCTGGCCCACAGGGTTTCCCAGCTCCAATGCACCGGGTGTCCAGAAAAGTGGGGCACTGTTAGGAGACTGGAAGGTGAGGGGGACAACACTTGCCCTCCTCCCTCCCTCTAAACAGAGCCATGCTGTTTAAACTTTCATCAGATACTGACAGATTGTCCTTCAAAAATCCTGTACCCAGGTATATACTCCCACCGCAAGGGAGGAGAGAAATGCCCATCTCTCCACGCCCTGACCAGCACTTTATGTTACAACATTTGAAAACTAATAGGTGGGTAGTGGACCCTTGTCATTGCTTTAGGGTGTATCTCTCTGCTTACTAAAGAGATTGAACAATATGTCCTTTGTAGTTTCCTGTGCTGTGGGTAGATTCCTTTTTCTTTTATTTCTGTTTTTTTTTTTTTTTTTTTTTTTTAGACGGAGTCTCCCTCTGTCACCCAGGCTGGAGTACAATGGTGCAATCTTGGCTCACTGCAGCCTCTGCTTCCCAGGTTCAAGCGATTCTCCTGCCTCAGTCTCCTAAGGTAGCTGTGATTACAGGTGCCTGCCACCACGCCTGGCTAATTTTTGTATTTTTAATAGAGATGGAGTTTCACCGTGTTGGCCAGGTTGGTTTTGAACTCCTAACCTCGGGTGATCCACCTGCCTCGACCTCCCAAAGTGTTGGGATTGCAGGCGTGAGCCACCGCGCCCAGTGAGATCGCCTTTTCATAATCCCTGCCTAGTTCTCTTTTTCTTATTGATGTATGGGAGTTCTTTGCTTGTTACAGATGTTAAAATTCTTTGTTGCTTATGTTACAAACATCGCTTAGAAAGCCTTCTCTCTCTTTGAGTTATTTTTTTACCCCCTTGGAACTCATAGATTTCTGCTCTACAAACTGACTGCTGTCTAGATATGTTACACAGCTCTGAAGTAGTGTTTCTCATTTGACCCCTGGATTTTTTTCATGCCAGTTCGTTTATTCTATATTTTTCTTTTTCTTTCTTCTTTCTCTCTTTCTTTCTCTTTCTCTCTCTCTCCTTCTCCTTCCTTCCTTCCTTCCTTCCTTCCTTCCTTCCTTCCTTCCCTCCTTTCTCTTTCTTTCTTTTTTTCTTCCTTCCTTTCTCTTTCTTTTTCTTTCTTTCTCTCTCTTTCTTCTTTCTTTTCTTGTTTTTTTTTTTTTTTGATGTTTTCCTCAGTTTACTGACATATGTTTTGAAGTAACTGGTTTGGAGAGGGTGCCCAGGAGCTCCTGTTTCCAAGGCCTCACATGCCCAGAGTGATTTTTTTTTTTTTTTTTTTTGAGACAGAGTCTCGCTCTGTCGCCCAGGCTGGACTGCAGTGGCCGGATCTCAGCTCACTGCAAGCTCCGCCTTCCGGGTTTACGCCATTCTCCTGCCTCAGCCTCCCGAGTAGCTGGGACTACAGGCGCCCGCCACCTCGCCCGGCTAGTTTTTTGTATTTTTTTAGTAGAGACGGGGTTTCACCGTGTTAGCCAGGATGGTCTCGATCTCCTGACCTCGTGATCCGCCCGTCTCGGCCTCCCAAAGTGCTGGGATTACAGGCTTGAGCCACCGCGCCCGGCCACCCAGAGTGATTTTTCTTCTCCCTCAGGCTTGGTTCTCATCTGGCCATGATATGGTTCTTTATTTCTCTACCTTGTAAATGATAAGTTTAGCTTTTGTCTCTGCCTTGCCACTTGATTTTGAGACGTGGTCTTACTCATCTCTGAATCTCTAGAGCTCAGGACAAAAAGACTGGCAGAAAGAACAAGGGAACTCTTGCTCCAAGATCCCACAGTTTTCTTCTATTTCTGAGCATTTGCACCTCACTGTGATGCTCTACCTGCTGCGGGAGCCCCATGCAGGGAAAGCAGCCTCATTCCTCAGGGCTCGCTGTGCCCAGGGCGTCCCTGGACTCCACGTCACGGACACCACCGGCTCCGTGGGTCCTGCGTCCATGGTGCCCGGGTAGTCCCGTTACTCTTCTTTCTGGCCCCTCCCTTCCACCCTGGGAAATACCTACACTTGGCCAGTCTAGAAGGAGCATCTGTGAGGGCAAAGATTTGGAGCCCAGGACTAGAAAGGAAGAGGAGGGGCTGGGCACGGTGGTTAATGCCTATAATCCCAACACTTTGGGAGGTCGAGGTGGGTGGATCACAAGGTCAAGAGATCGAGACCATCCCGGCCAACATGGCGAAACCCCATCTCTACTAAAAATACAAAAATAAGCCAGGCATGGTGGCGCGCACCTGTAGTCCCCGTTATCAGGAGGCTGAGGCAGGAGAATTGCTTGAACCTGGGAGGCGGAGGGTGCAGTGAGCTGAGATCGTGCCACTGCACTCCAGTCAAAAAAACAAAAACAACAACAACAAAAATAAATATAAAATTTAAAAAAAGGAAGAGAAGGGAGCCTAGCGAGGACCAGGAGGAAAACTGTTGCTCCTCACAGTCATAATTATATGGCTCCTTCACCATATAGTTAAAGCCTTCCTTTAAATGTTTGCCACCCATGTGTTTGGGGTAGCGCAGCCTCCCAGGAACATAATCTCCGTGATTCGCCCCTTGCCTCGCTACCTCCCAGTTCAGGCAGTGCTCATTCCTGCCAGGAAGCTACAGTGGAAGACCTCCCGGTGGGTGACAAGGGAAGTTCAGAAGGCCAAAGGGCCCGGAAGGTGGAATTCAGGATGAGATCGCTCTGGGGAGGGAGGCAGAGGGAGGATGACCTCTCCACAGGGAGCAGCAGGAGGAACTAAAAACTAGAACTCATTTCTCCATCTGCACACATTTAATGAGCACCAGCTGTAACCAGTCACTGAGAGACAATGGAGACATGGGAACGAAATTAACAAGAGGAAGGAGCAGCATGCTGAGGGGGAAAGAGCTTTGAAAGTGGGATCAGAAGCTCTGGATTTGAGTCCCAACTCAACCATTTGTTATCTGTGTGTCCTGGGGTAAGTCATTAAACTTCTCTGGGTTCTCCTTTCTTGTCAAATGAGTTGGTCTGTATGAAAACTGTGCAAATGATGAATTTCTGTGCAAATGTGAAGACAAGCTAGTAATAGTATTTTAGGGAATGTTCTACATGTTGCAGACTATATTTTTACCCGTCATCTCATTTAGTCTTCCCAATGCCCCCAAGTGGAGGTTATCACCATCCTCATTGAAGGTGAGAACACTGGAATATAAAGAGGGTGATGACTTGACTGGGGTGACCTCTGGCTACTCATGGCAGAGCCTTCTGGAAGGAGAACAGTTTCCTGAGTCTCACTCCTGCTTCCTTCCCCTCCCTCCCTCCCTTCCTTCCTCCCTTCCTTCCTTCCTTCCTTCCTTCCTTCCTTCCTTCCTTCCTTCCTTCCTTCCTTCCTTCCTTCCAGTTTCCTGAGTCTCACTCCTGCTTCCTTCCCCTCCCTCCCTCCCTCCCTCCCTTCCTCCCTTCCTTCCTTCCTTCCTCTTTCTTTTCTTTTCTTTTCTTTTCTTTCTTTCTTTCTTTCTTTCTTTTTCTTTCTTTCTTTCTCTCTCTCTCTCTCTTTCTCTCTCTTTCTCTCCTCCTCTCCTCTCCCCTCCCCTCCCCTCCTCTCCTCTCCTCTCCTTTCCCTTTTTCTTTTTTTGACAGCACCTCACTCTGTCACCCAGGCTGGACTGCAGTGGCATGATCTCGCCTCACTGCAACCTCTGCCTCCCGGGTTCAAGCGATTCTTCTGCTTCAGCCTCCCAAGTAGCTGGCACAACAGGCGTGCACCATGACACCTGGCTAATTTTTGTATTTTTAGGAGAGATGTGGTTTCACCATGTTGGCCAGGCTGGTCTCGAACTCCTGACCTCAAGTGATCCACCCGCCTCAGCCTCCCAAAGTGCTGGGATGACAGGCGTGAGTCACCGTGCCCGGCCTCAGTCCTGCATGCTTTCTATTCCATGAGCCTCTCTCCTACAGGGTGATGGTCAGCATCTGGTTATGTGGAGAGCCCTGGATGTTTGGCATTTAATGGGCAAAGCAGTGCCTTTGTTTTCCATTTTTCACTGGGATGTTTTGTTGCTGGGCATGTGTGGTCTTCATTTCCAGGGCTAAATTCTGTGCAAAAGGACATCACCAGGGGAAATAATTTAGCATGCCTGGGCCTCAGTTGCCCTAATAATTCTCATGGCCTCCTTTCTCTGGGCTCGCTAGAGTAATCACAAGGCCTCTTTGAGACCAAACCCCCTCTTCGGGACTCACAGAGCTTTTGTAGGGTCACAGAGCCTCCAACAGGATAAAGAACTGCTTAAACCCACACCCAGGGGCTCAGAGCTGATGGGAATTATAAAATCACCTACTCCACTTGTTTCCCCTTTCAGATAGGGAAACTGAGGCTCAGAGGGAAAAAACTGCTTACCAAAAGTCACCCAGCAACAAAAACCAGACCAGAACCTGGTCAGGACGTACTTCCCATCTCCCCACTGGATGGTCCCCTGGGCATCTTTGGTCACGATCACGGCAAAAAATCCTTGGAGACGACTACAGCTTTGCAGTTCTCATGGTTTAAATCAAGGTCAGGCACACCTTTTCTGTAATGGGTCAGACAGTAAATAATTTAGGTTTGCAGCCTATGCAATCTCGGTCACACATACTCATCTTTGTCTTTGTCATGCAAAAGAAGCCATAGTCAAAATGCAAATGAATGCGTGGGTGTGGCTCTGTGCCGATTAAACTTTATTTACAAAGACAAGTAGTAGGCTGTCTTTGTAAATGAAGGCAGACAGGCAGGCCCTAGTTTGCCTATCCCTCATTTAAAGATTAGAATGTTCCCAGGATCTGGTCTGGAGCATCTGAAGGAGTCACCTTCTGCTTCCCCCGTCTTAGGCCTTATCATGTCATGTTGGAATTGTCCATTTCTCAGTTTGCCTCCACAGCAAGGCTGGGAGCCCCTTGAAGGCAGAGTCCACACCTTCTTCACTGTTGTGTCCTGGAGTACCACGCTGGACCAGTCATGGAGCGCTTGCTCAGTAAAGCGTTGTTGAATAAATGACCAAATGAATAAATGAATGAGTTCGTGAATTCCAGCAGTGGGAATAAAAGGTCTAGAGGACTTAGAGTCCAGCCTTTTGGTTGAAAGAGGGGGAGGCTGGTGCGAGGTGACACTTGCCGTGGAGAATCAGTAGGTCCGTTGGCTGAAAGTTCCTGCATCCAAAGCTCCTTGTTCCTGGCTTGTCTGGAGGGGAGTCGAGGCTGTGGTACCATTTTGATGCATTATGGCTGGGAAACAGGAGGCTCGATACTGCCCTGACAGCCACCCCTCCTACCCGAGTGTTTCTGGGAGGAGCTATGCAGACAAGGAACACAACCAGAATAGAAATTGAAGCCTATTATGGGCTGAATTGTATTCCTTGCCATAAATATATGTGTGTATGTGTATGTGTGTGTGTACATATATGTATATGTGTGTATATATGTATGTGGGGGTGTGTGTGTGTATGTGCATGTGTGTGTGTATCTATATATGTATATGTGTTGGAACCCTAACCACTAGTACCTCAGAATGTGACTTTATTTGGAGATAGGGTCTTTACAGATGTTATCAAGTTAAAATGAGATTATTAGGGTGAGCCCTAATCCAGTATGACTGTTGTCTACCTACATGCTAAGGAGAGAGGCCTGGAACAGACCCATCCTTCATAACCCTCAGACAAGACCAACCTGGATGACAACTAGATTGCAGACTTCTAGCCTCCAGAACTGTGAGACAAATGCATGTCGTTGAAGCCATGTGGTGTGGTGCTTTGACGCGGAAGCCCCAGCAAACCAATGCAAGCCCTTGACTTGAAAAGGAGCAGCACGAGCAGCTCATATCCCATGCCCTGACCTGATGCAGAGATCTGGCAAAGTTGGAGCACACCACCAGGCTTGTATTGCCCTGCTGTCAAGGCATTTATTAGAAAGGAGTTTTCAAAGAGCTGTTGAAAAGGGAAAGGGTGGCTGCATCTCTGCATTCATGGATTGGCTCAATGAGCCTCTGTTGCTCTGTTCCAGGTCCTGAAACTTCAGGAGGGTGTCAGGGTTGGGTGAGCCCAGAGGCTGGGAACCCAGGGAAAGGAGCTGAGGCAAGAACTTACTGAGATGATGTGAACTAGACAGGGGGATGGGCCGTGTGGATAGAGAGCACAGGATAAATGCGGGACCCATGTGATAGGAGAAGCCTGTCCCCTCTAACCCAGACCCTGGCGCTCTCCTTCCTTCCCCTCATTCCTAATTAAATGGAGGTGGCATCAGCCTCATGTGTATTTCAGTCCCAGCTATATTAATTTTGTTGAGTTCCTAGGCCACGATGGCTCTATGAATCCTGCCTTTCCTGAGCTAATGGGGTAGCATAAATAACTCCAGGGGAAGCATGAGGTCTGGCAGCTCCTAAGTCAGGCTGGAGTTAATCAATCCTCTGCTTGGAGTGTAGCTGAAGGCTCAGATGTTAGGTCAGAGGTTGTGTCTGTCAATGGGCTAATTTTATCCTAACAGATGTCACTCCAGAAAGTCTAGGTGGGTTCAGAAGAACACAAAGTCCAGGTGAGAAGAAGGCAACGGTGGGAAGTTAAGAATCTGTCTTCTGGGGCAGGCACAGTGGCTCAAGCCTGTAATCCGAGCACTTTGGGAGGCTGAGACAGGTGGATCATGAAGTCAGGAGTTTGAGACCAGCCTGACCAACATGGTGAAACCCCGCCTCTACTAGAAATACAAAAATTAGCTGGGTGTGGTGGCGGGTGCCTGTCATCCCAGCTACTCGGAGGCTGAGGCAGGAGAATCACTTGAACTTGAACTCCGGGAGGCGGAGGTTGCAGTGAGCTGAGATTATGCCACTGCACTCCAACCTGGGTGACAGAGCAAGACTCCATCAACAACAACAGCAACAAAACTGCCCTCTGATGTTCTCCTTGGCACAGAGACAGATAGAAACTCAGCCAGCTCGTGAGTGAGTTAAGGTGGCCGACGCTGTGTCTGGTGGTTCCACCAGGCTCCTGGGAGAGGCTGCTTCATCCTCCCACTGCAGGGGGCAGGGGCCCTGCCAGAGGAGTGCTGCCCATCTCTGTTCTCTGCGTGTGGCCCTTTAGCCAATGGCTGACCTGCTCCGGCCCCATCAGAGCCTCCATCTCCTCCAAGAGATGGAATGCACAGGGTTTACAACATACTCCTGCAGCCAGATTGCTTTAGTTCAGACACTGGCTTCATCTCTTACTTGCTCTGAGACTTTGAGCCCGTTGCCTAGCCCTCGGATCCTCTACTTCTTCATTTGTAAGATAAGTGGGGAATAATGAAGGCAACAATCTAGGCTGACCCTACCCAATGATAGGGCTTATTGTACGGACTTAATGAGTGACTTCATGTAAGGTCTTGGGGCAGGGCCTGGCACATCAGAAGTGCTCACTAAGTATTAGCTATTATTAGATCTCTATCCTCGGGGGACCTCGTCTGTCCTGGTTTCCTGGGAAGCATCTGCAGCAGCTCATGGATGCCCTGGCCTTCCCTCAGCATCCTAGGGGAAGGGCAGGGCTAAGAAGTAGGTGCACAGGGATCCATTGCTGAGGCACTGAGGCTGCTGCCAGGTTGACTGGGATTTTCTATGCCCCAGCACAGGCAGGGGGTCAACCTTCAGCTCCTCAGATGCTCTGCTGATGGTGGGCCACTGCCAGCCTGCACTGTGACAGGCAGTGGGCCGAGTCTTCTGGGCAGGGTCATCTCTCAAACTGTCTCCTGGGCTCCATGCTTCCAGGATTCTGAAGACAGTGGAGAGGGGGTTCAAGCACCTTCTCGCTGGTGCATAGAACTCTACAGTCTACAAAGCCTCTTTACCCGTTTTTGAGATATTTTTTTGAATCTCTCCAGAGCCCAGGGAGACGGGCATTTCACAGACGAAGATGCTGAGATTTGCAGAGGGGGTGTGATTTGCCTGAGGGCACACAGTTAGGACAGTGAGACCTGTCTTGCAGCTGCCCAGCTTATTCAGCCTTCCCCTTCTCTGGAGAGACTTGACCCCAGGCTCTGACTCTGAACCGACCAGCTTCTCCCAGTGAGCACTGTGGCTCCTCAGCCCCAGAGAGCTGAGCTCAGGCTGTTTGCTGGGGACAGGGAGCAGGAGACTCCTACAGGCTATGAGGGGGTGGGCCCCATCACCCAGCAGCTCCAAATGGGAGCAGGAAGTCTGGTTCCAAGAGATCCCATCACAGACTTATTTTCAGAAGTCATTGGGACAAACCCAACTCCCAGAGACGGAGGCTCAATTCATTAAGCTTAGATGATTAATTACAGGGCAATTAAATATTTGATTAAATTAATGCTAAGGTGTTTAAACATTGTTTTGCAAAGAATGTTTGCTCATTAATTAGAATGGCTAATGGCACGAACAAAGCAGGGATGGGGGCTCAGGGGAGACAAGGAAGCCTGGAACTCAACCCTTCTGAGGCTCTCCCCTGGAGAGGTAGGCGTCGTCTCTGCCTGCAGCTTCCCTACCTGGCCTTGGCACCTCTGTGTTCTCATCTGCAAATGTGTCCAGGGAGAATGGAATCTTGGAAGGAGTGCCAGCAGAGCTGGGCGCAGGAAACATGAGACCTAGTCCTGACTCTGTCACTGACACCCTGATCGCCTTTGGAAGAGTCTCTGCCCTCTTGGTCTCAGGGTCTTAGTCCTCCCGTCAGCACACTTGATGAGAGTATCAACTCTCCAGAGTTTCTTCTGGGTCTGACTCTTGAGGAGCTTTGCCCAGCAAGGTCAACATTTTCATTGCTAATCAAAAAGGAGACAACAGGACAGAAGAATGTCTACACTACCACTGATCCTCATCTCCGTGGGTTTGATGGTGTCTTCTGCAAGGCCTCTCCCTCCAGGGGATGCCCAGCTCTGGCTGAGCATCATGCAGCCTTCAAGCCTTGCGAGACCTTCAAACCCATCTAGTTTGATGCATGAGTTCCCCTCCCATCCCTCCTCCAGTGGTTGTCCATTTACTCATTGAGTAAACATGTAGGCAACTCCTGCTATCTATCACAGAGATATCTATCCTGCTGTCTATATCTCTTGCCCTCTATAACAGGGATGGAGGGGTGAACAGGATTGACAGTATCTCTATCCTTGTGAGGTTAATGGTCCAGTAGGGGAAATTGACATTAAATAGATCATTCCCCAAGTTCTTCTGGAATGGGTACTACTTGTGTAGTCACATGCTTAGATGTCCAACAGAGGAATTGTCTCTATTTCTAGATATAAATGTAATCTGTGACTCTGAGCCATTGGCCTGGTGCAGATGCCATATTCCAGTTTATTGTTGAAGGGGTCCTTTGCAAGAACAGCAGCTCATCGACACTCTTTCGCCACGGCACTAGGAGGCAGCAGGGCTGACAGTGAAGGGCTCAGCGTGCAGCACAAATGCCCATGGACCCTCCCCATTCTTGAGTGGCAGCAGAAAGTGTTCCTTCCTAACATTCCTGCAGCCCTGGGTTTCAGGAGCTGGGGTGTCCAACAGTGAACAGTCACAGGCTTGCTGGCATCCCCATGGCATGAGGCATGGAGACGCTGAACCAGAGAGACACAGCATGGTGCTTCCCCACCAAGGGGTGGTCATGAGGCTTGGCTACCCTACTGAGGAGTCAGACATGGTAGTAAGAACTGAGGTAGGGTCTGAGTCAACGAGGAAAGGCTGTTCCTCCTCAGAGCAGTCTTGTGCTCTGCCTGGGCTGCAGCAGCAGGTGATAAGCGACAACAGCCACTCTATCAGCAGTGGCTGCCAGCAGAGGGGACCAGGTCCAGGTGGGAAACCTCCCCCCACTACCGACCACTGATTGCTCAACCAAGGCAGTGGATCCCCTCCTTTTCCTGTGGGGTGGGCCAGGAGAGGCTGGGACCTGTTGGGAGGTTTGGGGAGAGCATTCACAAGGACTGAATTGTTGATCCTGGATTGAGTTGTGAAATCAATGAATGGAAAGGAAGAAAGTCCAGTATAGATTTAACTGGGTGTCGGGGAGGCGGGACAGGGAGGGAAGAAGCCAGGCCAGAATCAGATTCCAAGTGAACTCCCGGCTTCTTGGGCTGATCCTGTGAGGAGCTCTGGCGCATAAATTACACTCCACAGTTGGGCATTCTTATTCCTGCACCAGGGATTGGCTATGGGCTGCCCTGACAAGTGCCAGAAATTTTCGGGCAGGGCTATGCGGGCAGGGCTGTGGCTTCCCTATGCGGGCAGGGCTGTGGCTTCAGTAGCCAGAGAGCAGGTCTCAAGAGTCACAGGTACAGGTGATTGAAGAAAGAAGAACAGAGAAAGGAGCTGGGGAGGATGCACTGTGCATGCAGGGGCCTGAGAGGTCCGGGCAGAGCTTTGACAACGACCCACCCTCTGGTCCATCTCAGCCCTCTACAAATCCCAACTTCGTCTTTCCCGTTCATCCTGAGCTCATTTGATTCCACTTGGTGTGAAGGGGAAGCGTTATAACCTGGAGGTTGAGTCTTTGGTCCTTTAAAGGTAGAGGGGGGATTATTATTATTTTGTCTCTGGACTACCATACCCTCAGCACAGGATCAGACATTGCACACAGCTGGTTCTCAATCAAAGCCACCTTCTGTCTGTTAAACTGCACAGCTTGGATGATCCTGGAGCCTTGGCTGATGCGGTGGATGCTGGTGTTTTGCTACCATTGCAGTCTAGGCAAGGGATTCCCCAACAGGCTTTTTCTAGGGCACTGTACTGCAGAGGGTGACAGCTAGGATTTGTCCCCTGAGCCAGAAGGGCTCCCATGCTGGCCCAGAGCTGTGTCTCCCATTTTATAAAAGGCTGGCCCTGTGGCCCAGAGCCGGTGAGGCCCGCCAGCTGGCCTCTGGCCTGCACATCCCGTTGGAGTGCCCAGGCGCCCAGAATGGGGCCTTCTCCAGGCAAGGCAGCACCCCTGCCTCTTGTTAAGCCCTTTGCTGCAGTTGCCAGTGGGCTTTAGGCATGGGATGGCTGAGAGACGCTGTGGTCTGCAGCCATCCCAGCTCCTGAGAGAGGAGTCTGCACGTGGCCAGGAGGCTTGAAGCCATAGATAAGGACCCCTGCTCTGTTGTCGTTTGTGCATGACAAGGCCTGCTGGAGGAGGCCCCTCCTCCTCTCTCATGAATACCCTGACCTCACTCTCCAGAGACCTCTGTTCTTCAGGCTCACTGAGAACAGAGGTAGTCAGAGGGGGTCCCTCCCTTAAGAGACTCTACCAGGGCGGGCAGAGACAGGCGTGTAAAGCAGCAGGTGAAGCACCACCCTGAGTTCATTCATTTATTCATTCATTCATTCATTCATTGAATGTTAGCTAGGTAACAGCAAGGCATGGCCCTCACCTTCCTGGAACGTCTAGTGGGGGAGACAGAACAAACAAGCAAACAACCACAAATGCAAATGGAATGCAGATGCTTGTTAGCATTGTGAGGGGAGTCAACAGGGTGCTGGCTGGAGCAGCATACGGATATGCAGTTTACCCGGGGTCAGGGAGGGCCTCTCTGGGAAGATGACCTTTGGGAGCTGAGAGAAGGCAAGGGACCACGTGGAAGGTCTGGAGCAGCCGGGGCTGAGGTCCTGGGAGGAGCTGAGTGTAATCCAAGGAGGGTGGGAGCCAGGAGGAGACGGCCCTGAGGAGGTTGGGGAGACAGCCTGGGCAGCCCTGGGAGGGGCCTTGGGTTGAATCCTGGGTGCAAGGGGAAGGCACTGGAGCATTTTATGCAAACTTCTGCTGATAAATATACATTTTGTTTTCTGGAAGGCATGTTGAAAATGGGCAGATGATGACAGGTATGCAAGTAGGAAGGTCAGTTAGGAGGCAATGGGAATAGTCCAGTGGGAGATGCTGGTGGGTGGGAGCAGTGAGAAGAAGAGAAGCACACAGGTTAAGTCCTTATTTTGGAATCACTGATGTGAGAGAAAAAGCAAGATGACAGGAGCTCTCCTAGGCTTCCGGTTTTGTGATGGGGTGCAGGGCTGAGGCAGGTGTGAGTCCGTCATCCTGGAGAATAACCAGTTTAAGGTTACAGGCGAAGAGTTCCTGTCAGGTTTGGTGTGTCCATTAGACAACCAAGTACAAACGTCAGGCCGACCTCAGGTACATGAATTGGGACTCAGAAGGGTGATAGTGTCCTTAGAGGATCATCAACATGCAGATGCCCATCAAGACAATGGGGAGGGGTGTGACCCCCTGCAGCGAGAAAGCAGAGAGGGCCTAGGACAAGTCTCAAAGTTTGGAAGGGGAAAAGCAAAGAGACAAACGTGGCAGGAGAAAGGCCAGAGGACAGGGTGATGGCAGGGAAGGAGGAAAGTGTTTTCAGCAGGACGGAAACACGCTAAATGCCATTGGGAGGAGGAGCTGGGTGTGCACCTAAGTGGCCACTGGATTTGAAAATATGGGCGTGACTTGCTGATCATGACGCCAAGTAGAAAGGAAGACTGTTGCAATAGGGAGAACACTCTGAGCCCAGAAATCTGCAGGCTCCTCGAGATCAAACAGAAGGGTATCTTTCATTGAGCAAAGCAGGAGCAAACAGAGAGGCAGAATCTTCCAAGGGGAAGCCGGACACACAAGAGCTCATGCCCGGTGGGTCTGGGAAATGTCCACTCTGGCCAACAATTCCTGGGAGAGGTTGGTTGCTGTGGGGTGATTCCTACTTTCTTGTGCGTGCCCAGGGATGGGGATGAGCTGAGTTTAGAGGCCCACAGGAAAGAGAGAAGTTTGAGAAAAGCTTGGCCAAGCAAAGCAGAGGTCAGTGGTGGGCAACAGTGGACACGTGGTCAAGGACAGAGGCAGTTCCAGTGGACATGGGGGTGGAGCCAGACCAGAGTGGGTCAGAGGGTGAGTAGGAGGTGATGGAGTGAGGACCGCCAGGGTAGAACTCTTTTAAGTTCTATTGTGGGGGCAAGGGGGGAGGCAGAGAGATGAGCTGGTGGCTAGAGGGAAAGAAGAGACCGAAAAATGATTTTTCTTAAGATGCGAGGCCAGGTGCAGTGGCTCACGCCTGTAATCCCCGCACTTTGGGAGGCCGAGGCGAGCAGATCACGAAGTCAAGAGATCGAGACCATCTGGCCAACATGGTGAAACCCCATCTCTACTAAAAGTACAAAAAATTAGCCAGGCATGGTGGCACGCACCTGTAGTCCTAGCTACATGGGAGGCTGAGGCGGGAGAATCACTTGAACTCAGGAGGCGGAGGTTGCAGTGAGCCGAGATCTCGCCATTGCACTCCAGCCTGGGCAAAAAGAGCAAAATTCCATCTGAAAAAAAAAAAAAAGAAAAAAAAGTTGCATCCCTTACAGGCTTCCAGGATGGCTCATATGTTTCCTCTTGACTCAGAATGAGTTCAGCTAGCTTCTCTCCCACTTTCCAGCCCCTCCTCACCTGGCCAGGCAGATGAGCCCCACTTTCCCTCCAAGCAGAGGTTGCCTTTGGGCGCCTGGGGCTGGAGGTGGACCCAGAATCTTTTTCTTACATCCCACAAGCATTGGAACCTGCACAAAACCTCCTGACTTCCCCTGAGCATGCTAGGAGTGGAGCAAACAAGCTGCTAAAACCAACAGTTCCCACCTGCAGAACCAAAGCTCTCTCCAAAGGCAAGCCTAGGTGGCCCCCTCTCCTCTCCCTTCTGCCCACCCACCCACCGCTCTGCTCAGCATGTGGGTCACCAAGAGGATCAGAATGAACAATCCGCTCTGTGAGAATTAAAAAAGCTGGGACAGCAAGGGATTCCCTGTCCCCAACCTAGCCTGCAGCAGCCCCTGCAAATTCCCACATGCCTGGAAGCTTCAAATTATTTAAACAAATGCGCACTTAACTCCTTCAATTGCAGACATCTGAATTCTCTATTGCAAGCTTGAAAGGAGAGCAGCTTATCTTGCAGGAAGACAATGGGGTGTGGTAGGAAAGACTCAGATTTCGGGCTGGGTGCGGTGGCTCACACCTGTAATCCCAGCACTTTGGGAGGTGTAGGCAGGCGGATCACCTGAGGTGAGGAGTTCGAGACCAGCCTGACCAATATGGTGGAAACCACCCCCCCCCCCGTCTCTACTAAAACTACCAAAATTAGCCAGGTGTAGTGGTGTGCACCTGTAATCCCAGCTACTCGGGAGGCTGAGGCAGGAGAATCTCTCGAACCCCGGAGGTGGAGGTTGCAGTGAGCTGAGATTGCACCACTGCACCCCAGCCTGGGAGACAGAGGGAGACTCTGTCTCATAAAAATAAAAATAAAAAGACTCAGATTTGGAATTACATCGGCATTTACATTTTCTAGCTGCGTGAATTTTGGGCTGGTTACTCACCCTCCCTGTGCCTCAGTTTCCATTTGTAAAACGAGGATGTTAGGAGAACCCCTCCCTACTTGCCTCATAGGTCTGACGTCGAAATCAGGTGAGTGTTTGTGGGGGCGCTTTAGAAACTGTGGCTCAAGGGATGATGGGAGCGAGAAGGTCACTGGGCTCCCCACGGGTGCTGCTCGCAGAGCACCTGAACAGCGCTTTTGCCGGAGGAGGCGCGGTGCTGTGCAGCGTGGGCTCTGTTTTCAGCTTGAATCCCACAGAAGCAGTAACTGTTCTGGCTAATTGGAGCAGAATAAAAGTCTCCCCCAGTGCAGCAGAAAGCAAGCGGCCAGGAGAGAAAGCACCCACGGGGGCCGGCTGCTGCGGGGTACACAGAGGAGGATGCAGGGATGAGCCTGCAGGGAGAGCAGAAAGCAAGCCCGGGGGGGACCCGGCAAGGGGCTCCGCGGCTCTGCGGTGGCGGCTGTGCAGAGGATCTGGAAATGAATATCCAAAGACTGTTTTACTTTGGCACATGCACTTAGGTCTCAGTTAAATTTTGGTCAAAATCATCTAGTTCCCCTTTCAAAGTGAGGTTTCAAAAATCATTGTCAATGAACCCTCCAGTCTTAATAAGTTTTTAAAGTTTAAAAGTCACTCTTGGAGATGCTTGGGTATGGCCTATTTTGCTAATTCCGATTAAAACCTGGGTGCCCTGAAAAGGGTTCAAGACAGGTAATTCTATCGGAAACACACCATTTATCTCCCTGTGTTTGCTGATCCTCCGGCAATAAGCAATGTTCAAGCCTTTGAAAATGTAAACACACCTTCTGAAATGTTAATTTTGCCAAGCATCGTGGGAGGTGGAATTGGAATACCTGGGTTGCAATTCCAGCTCTGTCACTAGGGGAGAATTTCATTATTCATTCAATATTCAATCCACAAAGGATTGTTGAAAAAAATGAAGGCCAAAATGGAAGATGTTAAACTCATCTTAATAATCACCCCAAATATAATTTGATAAAATTCAATCATTAAAAAAATTACAACCTAAGAATTCAAGGATTTTTCAACAGGATAAAACATACCTATTTCAATGCAAAAATTGCACTGGTAAAACACAAGTATCTTTAGGAACAAAAAAGAAAGCCTGTTATCACACTGATAATTCATTAACAAGTTAAGGCTGGGCACCGTGGCTCATGCCTGTAATCCCAGCACTTTAGGAGGCTGAGGCGGGTGGATCATCTGAGGTCAGGAGCTTGAGACCAGCCTGGCCAACACAGTGAAGCCCCATCTCTACTAAAAAAAAAAAAAAAAAAAAAAAAAATTAGCCAGGGGCGGTGATGGGTACCTGTAATCCCAGTTACTTGGGAGACGGAGGCAAGAGAATCGCTTGAACCCAGGAGATGGAGGTTGCGGTGAGCTGCAATTGTGCCACTGCACTCCAGCCTGGGCAACAAGAGCGAGACTCTGTCTCAAAACAAACAAACAAACACCAAGTTAACTGAAACCCTACCAAGTTCCTAAAAGGATTTAAGGTAGTGGTGCAATTTAATCTTGTTTGGGCATCCCAGTCACTTTAGTAAGGCAAGATAAGATAAATTGGGGGGAAAAGGGACAACATGAGAACATTTGTATGGATAGTGAATGCAAAAGAATCAGTACAAATTCACAAATTAAAGAGTTTAAGGGAGAGGACAAATGCAAACTACATACATAAAAATTGATAGTGCTGAACACCACACTAGCTAGAAAATATAATGGAAAAAACCATTTACAACACAAGTGATCTAACATACTTAGGAATAAACATATGCCTGACTTTTTTTTTTTTTTTTTTTTTTGAGACCGAATCTTGCTCTGTCGCCCAGGCAGGAGTGCGTGGGCGACAGAGTGATCTCAGCTCACTGATCTCGGCTCACTGCAAGCTCTGCCTCCCAGGTTCATGCCATTCTCCTGCCTCAGCCTCTGGAGTAGCTGGACTATAGGCACCCGCCACCACGCCCGGCTAATTTTTTTGTACTTTTAGTAGAGACGGGGTTTCACCGTGTTAGCCAGGATGGTCTTGATCTCCTGACTTCATGATCTGCCTGCCTCAGCCTCCCAAAGTGCTGGGATTACAGGCGTGAGCCACCGCACCGGGCCGCCTGATCTTTATCAGGAAAGTTGCACATCCTAATAGAGTGGGGGCCGGGAGCGACAAGCCCAGCACACTTGCTACTGTGAAAATGCCTCACTAGCTTAGGTGAATTCGCAAACATAGCCCACCCCAAATTAATCCCAACAGTACTTCTCTGAACACAACGGATTCAGGAAAAACAAACAGATGAGGATTTCAAAGGACAGTCTAAGAAAAAAGAGTAAATCCCACAGCTGAACCTGTTAGACATTAGAATGTTTTATAAAATAATAATTTAAAATGAATGATGTTGCGAAACCGGATAGCATGGAATAATTTTAATCGAGCTTCCTCCTTCCACTAAAATAGACTACAGATGGATGAAAGAGCTAAATTTATTTTTAAAAATAGAAAAGTTAGCAGAAAATGAAATATTTATTACCTCTACGAAGAAGGACCGGTGTCAGCTTTGAAACAACAGAAGAAACCACAAAAGATAAAACAGACAGCAGACAGCAAAAACAAAACAAAAACTCCCATATGTCAAAAAAAAACAAAAAAAAGAGTAATGAAATGCTAGATGGAAAAAGATAGTTGCACCAACTTTGATACAGGAAGAGTTGATAGCAATGTTACACAAAGAGTTCATTAAAATTTATGAGAGAGAAAGTATTATGACCCAGTAGATAAGTAGGCAACACATTTAAGCAGGTATTCACATGAGGGACATCCGGTCTGTTAACAAACACCTGGGAAACCGTTTAGCCTTGCTAGTAATCAGAGCAATTAAAATTAAGCAGTCTTGAGGTGCTATTTGAGGTTTATCAAACTAGCAGAAACACCTACCTCCAAACACACACGTGTAACAAGCCACCGCAGCAAGGTTGGGGTGTGGGATGTGGGATATGGGTGGGGGCACAATGGGTTACTCTAAGTGAGCAATCTGCAATAAGAATCAAAAAATACCTATGTCCTTTGGCCCTCTGTCAGTCAGACTGGAGTACAAATAGCATGATCTCGGCTCACTGCAGCCTCGGTCTCCTGGGCTCAAGCAATTCTTCTGCTTCAGCCTCCCGAGTAGCTGGGATTACAGGCATATGCCACCACACCCAGCTACTTTTTGTAATTTTTTTTTTTTTTTGAGATGGAGTCTTGCTCATCACCCAGGCTGGAGTGCAGTGGCGCCATCTCGGCTCACTGCAAGCTCCGCCTCCTGGGTTCACACCATTCTCCTGTCTCAGCCTCCCAAGTAGCTGGGACTACAGGCGCCCACCACTACGCCCGGCTAATTTTTTGTATTTTTAGTAGAGATGGAGTTTCACTATGTTGGCCAGGCTGGTCTCGAGCTCCTGATCTCAGGTAATCCGCCTGCCTTGGCCTCCCAAAGTGCTGGGATTTACCTAATAGTTTACCTCCAGACAGAAAAAATCCCTTTGAAGATGTTCAGTGCAGCCTTATTCAATTAAAAAAAAACTCAGTAATTGGGGAAACATCTTCACTATTTCATTTTTATACAGATATTAAATTTAATCAAAACTGCATGGAAAAATGAAAAATATTATGTATTGTTAAGTCGACAAAAAAACCCACCGGTAGATAAAAATCATGTACATATTATCATTTCAATGAAGAAAAATGTGTGTCTTTGTAGACGAGGACAAGTAGATACATAAAAATGAAAATCGCTTTGTTAGGGTTGGGATTTGGGGGTGACTTGCTGTTATTGTTGTTTTCATTTTTAAAAGTTGGGGCTAGGCCGGGCGCGGTGGCTCAAGCCTGTAATCCCAGCACTTTGGGAGGCCGAGACGGGCGGATCACGAGGTCAGGAGATCAAGACCATCCTGGCAAACACGGTGAAACCGCGTCTCTGCTAAAAAATACAAAAAACTAGCCAGGCGAGGTGGTGGGCGCCTGTAGTCCCAGCTACTCGGGAGGCTGAGGCAGGAGAATGGCGTAAACCCGGGAGGCGGAGCTTGCAGTGAGCTGAGATCTGGTCACTGCACTCCAGCCTGGGCGACAGAGCGAGACTCCCTCTCAAAAAAAAAAAAAAAAAAAAAAGTTGGGGCTGTGCACGGTGGCTCTCACCTGTAATTCCAGCACTTTGGGAAGCGGAGGCAGGAGGATCACTTGAGCCCAGGAGTTTGAGACCAGTCTGGACAACATAGCGAGACCCCATCTCTACAATTTAAAATATTAGCTGGGCATAGTGGCAACCCACTGTGGTCCCAGCTACTCGGGAGGCTGAGGTGGGAGGATTGCTTAAGCCCGGGAGGTCAAGGTTGCAGCGAGCCAACATCATGCCACTGCATTTCAGCCTGGGTGACAGAGTGAGACCCTGTTCCCACCCTGCCAAAAATAAAAATAAAAATTGGGAGGAAATCGTCCAAGGCTTGTAGGATCCACATCACGGGCACTTTCTCAACCAAAGTCCCTTCCCTGGCTGAAATCGGTGTCCCCTGGGTCACCCTGGGTGCCCCATTCTCTGGGTCTGGGCTCTGCTGGCCCCTATGAAAAAGGGCATGTCCACGCCCCTCTGAAGGTGGACAGCCAGGCCGGCAGCTTTCCAAGAGCTCTGGCAGAAGTTTCTGCCTCAGTACTTGAAGCAGCTTTGAGGCCTTTGAGCCAGCCACCTCTACAGCACCAGGCCCCAGGTGGCAGAACCTGTCCTCCCAGATAAATGATGACTGCAGAACCCCAATTAAGCAGCTTTGGTCTAGTTCCCAGGGCTGCCAGGACATCTCAGCAGTCTGGACTGAGACTACAACCCTAGAGCCAGGAGAGGAGCTTCTAGGGCTCAACCTAGAGGAGTCTGAGGTTCTGACCCAAACTCAGCTCCCTTCAAGTCTTGGCCAGCGAGTGGGTACTGGGAGCTCCTGCAGGAGCCAGGAGCGGACTGCCCACAGCTGTCCTGGGGAGCTAGGCCACCCCTGGGGGCCAAGCTCCCTAGGCCCTGGGGCCTTGTCCAGAGAAGAACTCCACCCCACCCTGCCCCATGTCTGCACCGGGGGCTCCAGACTGGGCTCTGAGGTCCCTCCACAACTCACCCAGAGAGCTGCTTAAGAGTGTGTGTGCATGTGAGTTTGCAATATGTGTGGGTATGCATGTAAGTGTGCAATGTGTCTAATATATGCGTGCATTGAGTGTGCAATATGTGTATGCACGTGAGTGTGCAATGTGTGTGCATGTAAGTGTGCAATATGTGTAGGTATGCATGTGGGTGTGCAATGTGGGTGTGCAATGTGTGCATGTGAGTGTGCAAAATGTGTGCATGTGAGTGTGCAATGTGTGTGCATATGAGCATGCAATGTGAGTGTCCAATATGTGTGTGCATATGAGCGTGCAATGTGAGTGTCCAATATGTGTGCATATGAGTGTGCAGTATGTGTGTATGCATGTGAGTGTGCAATGTGTGTGCACGTGAGTGTGCAATGTGAATGTGCAATCTGAGTGTACACATGTGAGTGTGCAATGTGAGTGTATACATGTGAGTGTTCAATGTGTGTGCATGTGAGTGTGCAGAGCGTGTGTGTGTACACATGGGCGGACTCCTCTTACGCCTTGTCTCCTGCGTTCAGTGATCGTCTCTGTTCTGGTTTCCATGGGGACTGTATTTGGGTCTTGACCATTAACTCAAAGATGGTGGCCCTTGGCTCTTGTTATTCTTTCCCCAAGAGCCTGTATATAGGACCTGAGCACCCATTGTTATGGATAGTAACTACAAGGATAAGGTAAAAACCATCAGCACTTTTTACAGAATGCTTCCACACCAGCTTGCTCTCTGTGCCTGCCTTCATTCCTACAGAAGGACAGTCTCAGCGCCAAGTCAACCTCAATGACGAAATCGGCTCTACCTCCATTTTCCACGGAAAATTTTGCCCCACCCGTCATGTCACGATTTTTATAGGATTCGCAAAGATTTGCAGGAACACAGGAAGGAGACACGGAGTGGGGGGCGTGGCATGTTGCTGGAAATTTCCCAGGAGACCTGTTTCTTTGGCTGCAGCTCTTCTCTCTCCAGGCCTGCAGGGTCGCCACCACTCTGGGTGCATGAATCAAAGCATTCGCCTTCGTGAGGAGGGTCTCTTTCAGGCAGGGATTCTCCTACCCTGCTGCCATGGCGATGTGGTTCGTTATCCCAGAAGCAAGGGGACCTCATTTCATTTATACTGTAATAAAACTCGTATTGATTTTAATAAAACTGAAAAATCTCTTTGTGAATGAAAACCCTGGGGCCCCACCCCATAACTGCTGACTTACTGCATTTTCTGTACACCATGGACATTATGATTCATGCCTGGGCACCATTGCGGTCGAGGGCTGATTTCTCCAGTAGAATAAATGTGAACTATAAAAAAGTTGCACATTTGAGTGCCTCCCAAGGGCCTTTGGTGGGTCCTGGCTGGGAGGGAGAAAAATTTTCCACTGGGGCGGGTCAGAGCCGCTAGAACAGCGAGGAGACAGCTTAGGGAAGGGACAGAGAGAGAGCGGTTATCACTCCACTCATGACATCTCGGTCCCCAGCCCCTCTCCCTCTGCTGGAGCCCCCGGCAGCTCATTCCTCACAATCAATGCCTTGTCTGGATCGCAGACTGCATGTCTCAAACTGAATTCCAGGTCCTCTGCACCAGAACACCCCCAGCTAGGTGCTCAAACGAGAAACCTACTGCTGGGATGCGGTGGGCTCTCCGCGACGGAGGTAGAATGGACACCTTGCTCAGCCGTATCCTCTCCTCAGGGAGAATATTCGCGTGTCCACAGGCTTCTATCCCATCACTATCCGGAGGGTCTGGAAGGCTTGTGATGAGCCGGGCACTGTGCTAGCTAGGCACTTGACCTATATTACTGAGTTTATTGTACAACATAGGCGGGTTTGTCCTGCGAGGCCCAGAGAAGTTAGGAGGACAGTGACCGCCCTGGTGTTCAGCACTGCGCAGCCCGGCTCCAAAGCCAGGGGGCTTCCCACCATGCCCTGCCGCCTCTCAAGCCCATCTTTTCCGCAGCAGGGCGCTTCCTCCTCTAAGCTGCAGGCTCCCCCAACAAAGGATTTCCTTGAGATAGGAGCCAGCTCCAGATATGCCCTCTAAAGGGAAATAAAAAGTTATTTTCATATTCCACTCGTTCAGCACGACATAATACACAGACTGAATAAAAACAGGAGACCAGGATCCAGCATTAACGTCAGGAGGTCCCAGGCCGGGATGGCACCGCAGCATTCTCAGAACTGTGATACGGGAGTGGGCGGCCTCCAGACAAGGCACCCATGCCATGGTGCCAGCTTGTTCTCCTTCTTGGAGCACCCCATCCTGCCCCAAACAATATCCACAGGTAAGGGCCCTGGGCAGCCCTGTCCTGTGTAGCCACCTTCCTGGTCATAGCCATAGCACAGTAGACGTCTGACCCAGGCTAGACCCATCAGATGGCCTTCCAGAAAATGAAATTATGCAGACAGTGGTCAGTGATCAGTTTTAGCTGGGTCCTTGCATAGGGGGTAATATAAAGCCAGGGCTGGGGCAGACTAGAACTGAGAGAGAAAGAGAGAGGATAAAAGAGAAGGGGAGATGAGAGAAGGGGAGAGAGAAACATCAGATGCACGGAAGGAAGCCGAGACCACGAGGTCCTGGAGACCTGAGGAAAGAGAATAGTGATCTCAGTTCCCAGCAGTTCTTTGCTTCTTGGTTTCAGTTACTTTTGAGGCCTGTATATTTCTCCTTTCTTTTTCTTTTTTCTTTTTCTTTTTTGGTGTGGGGGGGGGGGGGGGAGGAGTTTCACTCTTGTTGCCCAGGCTGGAGTGCAGTGGTGTGATCTCAGCTCACTGTAACCTCTGCTTCCTAGGTTCAAGTGATTCTCTTGCTTCAGCCTCCCGAGTAGCTGGGATTACAGGCACAAGCCGTCATGCCTGGCTAATTTTTATATTTTTAGTAGAGATGGAGTTTCACCATGTTGGCCAGGCTGGTCTTGAACTCCAGACATCAGATGATCTACCCACCTCGACCTCCCAAAGTGCTGGGATTACAGGCGTGAGCCGCCGCACCCGGCAGTTTCACTTCCTTTTGAGGCCTGTATGTTCCTCCACATTTTTCATTCCAAGAGAGAGACACCCTGTATTTTCCCAATCAGCCCTTTTTATTTGTGTAAACCAGTTCCAGTGCAGTTTCCTTATCTGCAGCTAGAAGGACCTTGACCAAAACATTCCATCTCTAAATCATCTTCCTTGTGAATTCGACCCTTGGGCGCAGCATGCATCAGACGCCAGGGCACTGAAGGCAGAGCCTGCACGCTCCTCTCCCCGTAGCAGGAGATAGAGAAGATGCTGGCGACCATGGGGTGCTGACCGATTTGCTCTTTGGCTGAAGGCAAGGTGACCCAGGCTCGGGGCGCCTAGGGCCAATGTCCCCGTGTATCTGAAGGACTTCATGGGGAGGCTCGGGGCCTGGAGGGGTCAGAGAGAGAGGTTTCTCTGCATAAGAGATTTGCATTAGGAAATCTTGGTCGGTCAGGTCTGTCCTGGGAGGGGACTGGGGGCTTCGGGAGGCCAGATCGCCTGAGACTGGAGGCTGGGCTGAGCGGATGTCAGCAGGAGGTGGGCCGGGCAGTGTTTAAGCTCCCTTGCTGCTCGAGGGTCTTCAGACCAGTGACTGCTTGCGTTGTGACCTTGTCATCAATGCTCCAGTGATAAACAGATCTATTCTAGACGCTGGAGGTCTCAGTAGAGAGGGAATGTGTGAACCAGAGAAGGTGACCAAGGCTGGGCCAGTCACATTCTCCCCCAGGGGAAGGAAAGAGGTGGAGACAATCGCCAGTTTCAACTGGGCTCGTAAAGGGGCAGGACCTCAGGGAGCCCCACACTCGAACCCTCAGGAACCCCCAGAGGCCCTCTCAATACTGAGGAGCCCCTCGGTTCTCTGCTCTGTGGCCCTGTACTCCAGAATCCGCTCACCACTCAAGCTGGCAGAAGAGACCTGGTTCCTAGCCCAGCACACACCTCGCTGCAGCTGGGGCCCTGCCCCTGGCACATCTCTCCTGTCATTTCCTAACTATCCCCTGGGGGAGACCAGGCAGTAGAGTGACAGCTTCCCGGAATGCTGAGGGCTGAGCTGTGAATTCTGGATGAATTAGCATTGAGTTTGATCAGTTCTTAGAGAAAGGTTCTTTTTGGGCTGTCACCTAGTAGGAAGCCTGTTCTCCATCCAGTGAGCCCTGTGTTTGTGTTCCTGATGCGGCTTCTCTGTCCCTTCCAGATCCCTCCAAGCACCGCGTGCAGGTGGAGTGGGGAGGTGAAGCCCCATGCCTCCTCCGTCCTTGGGAACTTCTAGGTGGTACTGGGAGTTTGTCCTCTATGTGGTTTTTGGAAGGAGACCCTTTTCTTGTCCTGTCTTTTCTTTTAATTTCTTTTCTTTTCTTTCCTTCACTTCGCCTCGCCCTGCCCCACCTGTCTCTCTCTTTCCCTTCCCTTCCCTTCCTTTCCCTTCCCTTCCCTTCCCTTCCCTTCCATTCCCTTCCTTCCCCTCCCCTCCCCTCTTCTCCTCTCCCCTCCCCTCCTCTTCTCTTTTCTTCTTTCCTTCCTTCTTTTCCTTCCTTCCTTCCTTCTTTCCTTCCTTCCTTTTCTTTTCTTTTTTTTTAAAGATGGAGTCTTGCTTTGATGCCAGGTTGGAGTGCAGTGGCCCGATCTCAGCTCACTGCAAGCTCCACCTCCCGGGTTCACACCATTCTCCTGCCTCAGCCTCCCGAGTAGCTGGGACTACAGGTGCCCACCATGCCCAACAATTTTTTTTTTTTTTTTGTATTTTTAGTAGAGACGGGGTTTCACCATGCTAGCCAGGATGGTCTCGATTTCCTGACCTCGTGATCTACCCGCCTTGGCCTCCCAAAGTGCTAGGATTATAGGCGTGAGCCATTGTGCCCGGCCCTCACTCACAGATACTTTCTTCCTCCCTTATTCACTCAGACAACTAGACACTCACAATTTCCTTGGCTGATTTTGTCAGAGGATGGGAGGTGAGCGCATCCCAATACATCATCTTCCCATTCCAAGCTCTCCCTAAAGAAACAATATTCTTGTCTCCTCCCATGCCTTCTACTTCTCCTAACTCTCTCCCCCAAGACAGGATCAGAGCTTCGCTAGGGTCTTGGTGAAAAGAAACAAGAGAAACAAGTCTTCACTTTTTTTTTTTTGGATGGAGTCTTGCTCTGTTGCCAGGCTGGAGTGCAGTGGTACGATCTCAGTTCACTGCAACCTCCACCTCCCAGGTTCAAGCGATTTCCCTGCTTTAGCCTCCCAAGTAGCTGGGATTACAGGCGCACACTACCATACCCAGCTGATTTTTCGTATTTAGTAGAGATGGGGTATCACCATATTGGCCAAGATGTCCTCGATCTCCTGACCTCGTGATCTGCCCGCTTTGGCCTCCCAAAGTGCTGGGATTACAGGCGTGAGCCACGGCGCCCGGCCAAGTCCTCCCTTTTTATTGCAACTCAGAAGAGGGAGCATTCTTGGCCTTGCCTTGGCAGACATGCATCACATGCTTAAATACATAAACATAAGCTGGGATGAGTGTTATGAGGAAAAGCTTCATAATGCTATGAGAAAATATAGCATGAGGGCCTGGCCTAATCTATGGGATGGTAAGAATGTCATTTGAGCTGAGAGAGCAAGGAGGAATAGGATTCAAGTGAGGAATAGATGTGGGGTATGAAAAAGGAGAAAATATAGGCCAGGCGCGGTGGCTCACGCCTATAATTCCAGCACTTTGGGATGCCAAGGCAGTAGGATCACCCGAGGTCAGGAGTTCGAGGTCAGCCTGGCTGACATGGTGAAACCCCATCTCTATTAAAAAATACAAAAATTAGCCAGGTGTGGTGGTGGGTGCCTGTAATCCCAGCTACTTGAGAGGCTGAGGCAGGAGAATTGCTTGAACCTGGGAGGCAGAGGTTGCAGCGAGCCAAGATCACACCATTGCACTCCAGCCTGGGCAACAAGAGCAAAAGTTTGTCTTTCAAAAAAAAAAAAAAAAAAAAAAAAAAGGAGAAAATATAACGTGTAGAGGGAGAGGCATGTGGAAAGGACCTCCGGTTGGAGAAACAGAACATGACAGCATGGCTAGTGCACAGAGACTGAGACTGAGATCGGGGAAGCAGGCAGGGCCCAGGTCATGAAAAGTCCTGTTGGACACGAGAAATATTTTGTTCGTCCTCTTAATGGTTTTGAGGCGAAGAGGGTTGCATGATCACATTTGTATCTTGAAGACTGCTGTGTGGAGAAAGGTTAGAGCAGGTGAGAGTGACGCTGAAGAGACAGGTTAGCAGGCTAATGCAAAAACCTGGCCAGACATGAAGGCAGCTGAGGTTGGGATTGTGAGGGTGGAGAGACAGAACAGTGGCAGAGAATTTGGTAGGTGCAACTGACCAGGTCCCAGCCAAAGTCTTGGCAGGGCATCAACATGGAGTATGAAGGACAGGGCAGTGCAAAGAGTGAGGCTCAAGTTTCTGAGCCATCCACTAGGATAGAAAAGAAGTCAAAGTTTAGAGAGAAAGATCGTGAGTTCAGTTTTGGGTTTGCAGAGTCTGTGGTACTTTTGTGATATCATGTAGATAGGCAGATAGGCAAGTCAGGAGCCCAGAGGAAACCAAGATCAGAGATACACACGAGGGAATTATGAGCCTAAAAGTGCTGATTAAAGTCACAGCGTGAATATGATTACCTGGGGGAAGTGTAGGTTCAGAGGAGAAAAGTAATGGAGAAAGCAGAGATGCTGGAGGCTAACCATGAGTGAATGTGAGATACAGAAACGCCAAAATGTTAGAAGAAAATAGAGGAAATAAAATGAAACTATATTTCTGGGAAAGGAAAGCCTTCCCATGCAAGTCACGAGACCTGGAAGCCGTAAATGAAAGGACAGTCAAATCTGAATGCTTTAAAAATTTAAAATTTCGGCCGGGCGTGGTGGCTCAAGCCTGTAATCCCAGCACTTTGGGAGGCCGAGACGGGCGGATCACGAGGTCAGGAGATCGAGACCATCCTGGCTAACACGGTGAAACCCCGTCTCTACTAAAAAAATTCAAAAAACTAGCCGGGCGAGGTGGAGGGCGCCTGTAGTCCCAGCTACTCGGGAGGCTGAGGCAGGAGAATGGCGTAAACCCGGGAGGCGGAGCTTGCAGTGAGCTGAGATCTGGCCACTGCACTCCAGCCTGGGCAACAGAGCGAGACTCCGTCTCAAAAAAAAAAAAAAAAAAAAAAAAAATCCCTAAATTCCATAAGAAAAAAAGACAACTTAGTAGAAAGCTGGACAAAGGAATGATTAGACAATACCCAGAAAAAAAGACACACTAAACCACTAAATGCAGGGAGGTGTGTTCCACGTTCTTAGGAACCAGTTATGGGTAAACCAACAATGAGGGCTTATGCCCATCAACTTGGCAAAAATTAAATGAAAGCATTCCTAGTAATATGGGGAAACAGACACTTATATCCCATTGGCATTTTATATTTGGAGGACAGTTTGGTAGAATTTGTCAGAACTCTAACCAGCCATGTCTCATTTAGAATCTATATTAAAAAAAACTCATACAACATGTGCCAAGATGCATTTAGTTATAAAGAAATGCATCATGATTTTGTTTACAAAGGTTAAAAACAACTGGAAGCAGTATAAACCCATATATACCATATATGTATGTATATGTATTTATGTATGAATGCATATATAAAAATATCATATAAATACATAAACTATAAATATAAACTACATATCATAAAAAAAGAACCTTCGCGAGGTCAGGAGTTCGAGACCAGACTGACCAACATGGTGAAACCCCATCTCTACTAAAAATACAAAAAATTAGTCAGGCGTTGTGGCATGTGTCTGTAGTTCCAGCTACTTGGGAGGCTAAGGAAGGAGAATCACTTGAACCCGGGAGGCGGAGGTTGCAGTGAGCCAAGATTGTACCATTGCACTCCAGCCTGGGTGACAGAGCAAGACTCTGTCTCAAAAAAAAAAAAAAAAAAAAAAAAAAAAAAAAAAAACCTGTTTGTGCGAAAAGGGTATATGTGTTTATGAATATAAGATGATGGTAACTACGTGTTTACCACTGCTGTCTCTGGAAGAAGGAACAATAATGCAGTGAGTTGGGTCATGGGAGGGTATAGAAGGGAGATTCACATTTTGCTCTCGAAACTTCTGAATTATTTGAATTAGGCATAACAAGAATGCGTTCTTTTTTCTTTTCTTTTTCCTTTATTTTATTTTTGAAACAGAGTCTCACTCTGTCACCCAGGCTGGAGTGCAGTGGTGCGATCTCAGCTCACTGCAACCTCTGCCTCCCGGGTTCAAGCAATTCTCCTGCCTCAGCCTCCCAAGTAGCTGGGATGACAGGTGCCCACCACCACGTCCAGCTAATTTTTGTATTTTTAGTACAGACAGGTTTTCTCCATGTTGGTCAGGCTGATCTGGAACTCCTGGCCTCGAGAGATCTACCCACCTCGTCCTCTCAAAGTGCTGGGATTACAGGCGTGAGTCACCGCACCTGACCAAGAATGCATTCTTATATTAGCTGTGTAACAAATAAATTACAAAAAACTTGGAAAAGAGAAGTCCAGTGATGGCTTTCATGGAAAGAAGCCCTGAGAGGACTGGCCACCTACTGCTGCCTGGCTGCCTCTGCTCTGCCCTCCCAGCTAAAGAATGGTCATTCTGGTGTCCTGCTGCCCGCCCTCAGTTCCCATGTCCTTGGTCCTGGTGGCCTGCCACAGGGGGCAGGTGTGGAAGCTGGCAGCCTACTGGAGCTGCCCTAAGAGGGAGGTGCCAGTCCCATTGGGAGCTCCCTGAACTCCTGTTTAAAAGCACGTTGACTCCCCCATTCATTCACATAACCTGGCAGAATATTTTCGAATAAATCATGAGCATGGCAGTTACATTCTCTAAAACACACTGGAAAAAGGATTATGGTATTTACTGTGGGGACAGCAAGATTGATTCTCGCCCAGAAAACCTGTCAGGTTCTTGATTTAGGGAGCCGGGGATCAGCACGGGTTAGCTCTGATTTATATCAGCTTGCTTCTCCCACAGGTCGCTCTCCTGCTCTAGGAGACATTTTTGGGTGGGATGGGTCCGGAGCAGCCACTGTCCTGCTGGTCCCTTCCAAGATGGCCCACCACGGCCACGGATGCAGCAGAGCTCACCGCCCCATAGCTGCCTCCCGCCATGCCCTCACTTCTGCTCCCTGCTCCCCTGGCCCTGGCACCTGCTGCTTGAATTCCAGCTCCTTAAGCTGGAATTGCAAGACCTCCTTGTTGGAGCTACTGCCACTTCTCTGCTCTCTCCCATCACTTTCTGCTCACGGCATACCTTGAATGTGACTGACCCTTCCCTATGAAGAGGAGCGAGCAGAGAAACCAGAGAGGATCCCATTCTTGGGCAGCTCAGCATCTGATGCAGGACAATGACACAGAGATCCTTGCTCCCGTGTGCTTAGTTCCCTGAAGAACGGGCCTCGCAAATGGGGCACGGAGGAGGCAGCATCCACACTGTTCCTCCAGGCCTCACCTCCTCTGCTCTCTATGGGCCAACAGTGTCCCCAGGTCATCTTTGTCAAAACCCGTATCTCCCTTTATCGTCATTCACTTATGCTGCTTCTATGTTTCCTCTGTGCCTAGTGTGATGTCTGGAACACTCTTGGATTCAATGGCCCTGGATGGAGTTATCAGTTGCCCTTGTGTCAGACCTAGCCCATTCTTGGAAATAAACATCTAGCTATCCAGAGGCCACCAGGCTCTCCTGGTAGGAATCCATGAAGGGTCAGCGGGCAGGTGGAGCAGGTAACAGTAGCATGTTCCCTCTGAAGTCAGATCTTCCTTTCCCATAAAGAAGTCCTGGCCAGGTGTGGTGGCTCACGCCTGACATCCCAGCACTTTGGGAGGCAGAGGCAGGCTGATCACAAGGTCAGGAGATCGAGACCACCCTGGCCAACATGGTGAAACCCCGTCTCTACTAAAATACAAAAAAATTAGCCGGGTGTGGTGGCGGGCACCTGTACTTCCAGCTACTTGGGAGGCTGAGGCAGAAGTATCACTTGAACTCAGGAAGTGGAGCTTGCAGTGAGTCGAGATTGCACTGCTGCACTCCAGCCTGGGTGACAGAGCAAGACTCCGTCTCAAAAAAAAAAAAAAAAAAAAAAGTCGCTAGAAAAGGACTCCCATTTCCCCAGGAAAATGGGTAATCTGCACCCATTTGTAGCACGGTTCAGGCAGAAGCAGGAAGTATTTCTCTATAGCTTCCATATCTTCCCAAACGGGGGAGGGAGACAAGAGAGTCTCAGAGCTACATGACTGGGTGCCACCATTCCCCAACTTGAGGGGTCAAACAGAACCCTAACAATTTTAATTTAAAAGATTTGTATGCTGGTCAATGGTGATCTCACAGTTTTCTCCAAGAACAACTGGTGAGTATTTATATTACTAAAAAGCACATCATGATGATTTGCCTAAAATAAAGAAAGAGGTTATTCCCTCAAGATGGATGTAAGACTTTAGGAGAAAAGATGAGGGTATTGTGGCTTTTTCCATAGCAAAACTTCCCCATTCCTCTGTTCAGTGCACTCAGGGTTCATGAATTTTAGTGCCTGTGGTGAGAAGCAGGGCTCCCCCAACCATTACGTCGCAGCCATTTTGGGAGTTAGAGACTCCCAGGTAGGAAGAAACTCTGGAATTAGCCAGTCTGTCTCCATCAAATGAACTCTCGGGTCTGACCTGCATGTCTTTCATGATGGAGAGCTCCCTCTTTCTAGACAGGTCCATCACTGGTAAGCTCTGATGGTAGAATCGTCTTCCTGGCCTCCAAGCTGCCTCAGTCCCAGCCCTTGGGGCCACACAGAAGTCTATTGCTCTTCCCAGGACATCTCCCCATGGAAGTGTATCTTCTCTAGGCTGAGCACTCTGCCTCCCACTCCTCACCCTCCTACCCCTCAGCCCCCAAGCCCAGTCCACAAGCCCAGGCCACAGTCTTTTTTTGTTTGTTTGTTTTGAGACAGTCTCGTTCGGTTGCCCAAGCTGTAAAGCAGTGGTGCAATCTCAGCTCACTGCAACCTCCACCTCCCGAGTTCTAGCAATTCTCCTGCCTCAGCCTCCTGAGTAGCTGGGATTACAGGTGCATGCCACCATGCCTGGCTAATTTTTTTGTATTTTAGTAGAGACGGGTTTTCACTGTGTTGCCCAGGCTGGTCTCGAATTTCTGAGCTCAAGCAATCCACCTGCCTTGGCCTCTCAAAGCACTCCACAGTCTTCTATAGTATGATATTTCTAGTCCCTCCCCACACTGGCCTCCTGAGGACACGATCCATCAGCCTGGCTGCCACCCCACGGGGCAGAGCAGGGCATCACAGCTGCCAATCATATTCTGGAAAATACACTCCAAGTCAGCCTTGCTTCTCCTTAGCAATAGCTGGCACTTGTGTTATGAGCTGGCTCTGCAGGGCTTGCAGCTACAGCCACCAGCATCAACACACACTCTCACTTGCACCTTCGAGTCCACAAGTACACTTCACCTGGTTTAAAGCAGAAGCAGCCTGGGTGCCACGGCTCACGCCTGTAATCCTAGCACTTTGGGAGGCCGAGGAGGCCGGATCACAAGGTCAGGAGTTCAAGACCAGCCTGACCAACATGGTGAAATCCCATCTCTACTGAAAATAGAAAAATTAGCCAGGCATGGTGGCATGTGCCTATAATCCCAGCTGTGCAGGAGGCTGAGGCAGGAGAATCACTTGAACCTGGGAGAAGGAGGTTGCAGTGAGCCAAGATCGTGCCTTTGTACTTTGTACTCCAACCTGGGAGACAGAGTGAGACTCCATCTCAAAAAAAAAAAAAAAAAAAAAAAAAAAAACGGAAGCAGATGACTCCAGTGGCAACACAATGAGAACTCTGGAAGATGGTGACATGAACACCTGTCCCTACCTCCCACTTGCCCACTGCCTCTCAACACCCTCTTCAGAGCAAGCAGGGAAGGGGCTTTGGCAAGCACCCTGGCAAACTGAGTTGCCAGTGCTTTTGTGAGGAAGCAAACAAATTTACCAAAAACTATGTCTACATCAGTCAATTCATCATACAATCAATTTGGCCAATGACCAATTTGCAAATTATTTTTAAAATTTAAATTTTGCTGTAGCCATTTTGCCATTTATTTTTTCTTTTCCACTTGAGGCTTAATTGCCCACAGGTGTTGAGTTTGGGGGAGCGCTACCATGGACAGGGTTCTCCGGGAGCAGAGAGGCATCCTCCAGGGTCTCAGCAGAGGCCGGCCAGGTCAGTCACTGCCAGTCCAGAGGAGTAGAAGCCCATGTGCCTCTCACTCTAGTTGGGCTGTGACAGCTGGAGTCAGCTCCTGAGGGTACAGGGAGCCATGAGCAGGCAAAGAAAAAACCCACAGATGCAGGGTACAGGAACCAGAGGGAAGCTGACCCAGTGGAAGAATTGGCACAGGTGTCTCTGTCTGAAATAGATCTGGGCAAGATCCAGGAGACAACTTGGATAAAAAAGAAATACTCTTAAAGAGATCTGGTGGGAGTGAAGTAAAGATTTTTTGAAACGTAAAAGAAGTGGTTCTTAAAGCTTGAAGTATGGACATAATAAATGAATACATTAATTAGAGAATTGTCTCTATTAAGAATTAAAATAATGACAGGAGATCAGGAGTAGAAGTATCTCAAAACCTAGGGCCCAAATACAAAGAGAGAAAAATCAGGGAGAGAGAGACAGAGAGTGAAGAAGAGAAATTCTGTAGACCTCAGTGAAGGGCTAGCAGAGGACTTCTGTGCTAGGACAGGGCTGTTTAACATAACGAGAAGAATACAGGGTGCTGCGTGTATGTGAAGATGAGAATGGTCATCGCTAATAGCTGAGAAGCCAGAGGGAGTTTTCAGAATCATGGAGTGGAGAGGACAGGAATACATGGTTACTTGACAAAGCCAGGTAAAAGAAGGAAAAGGAAAAATAAAACAACAACGAAGTAAGAACAACAGTAACCATAACTTAAGAGGGCAGAAATGAAACAAGGGTGCCCGTTATTCCCATGACAGGGAATTGACTGAATCCCCCGATTAAAAGACAGAGACTCCAGACTGAGTCAAGAAAGAAGGCTTGGCTCTATCCTGTTCACCAGAATCTCATCTAGAATGAAATGACTAAGAAAGGTAAAAAATAAAGGTCTAGGCAAAAGGACGTCAGGAAAAGTGCCTCAGCCCTAACCATAACCATAGAAGAGGGAGTGGAATAGTAATACCAAAGTGGGACTGAGGCCCAAAGACATTGAATGGGGTCAAGACAATGACACAACAAAAGCAAAATGAAGCATAGAAATAAGCATCATTTACTCAACTCTTGCTGTGTACATAGTACTGGGGAGTTCAAGGAATGATGCCATGTCGTCCCCGCTATAGCCCTGTAAGGTAGATAATATCATTATCCCCATTTTACAGATGCATAAATCAAGGCCTAGAGAGTTTAAGCAGCTTGTTCAAGGCTTCCACTCTGAAGCCCTCACTCTTGACCAGCACACTCTTCCTTGCCCATTACTTCGTGAGAGCAAGAACAACATTCTACCCAGGGCTGGCACTGCTGTGGAGCCTATCGCACCTTTATGATGTGGCCTTTTGGGGATATAACCCACTTGAACACCTCTAACAATTTTTTAAATATACCAGATTGACTTGTTTTCGACGGAATGATTCCATCTATTGATCAAAGCCACTCCACCACCTGCATCTTGTACTCCCGTAAAGTCTCTTCTCAACACGCTCATGCCTTTCCTCCTCTGCCTTCCTCAGGACGCATTAAGATGATTTGGGTCCATGTCCGTAAACCTTGATGGTCGGAAGTTTTTTTTTTCCTTCATGTGGGAGTCACGAGTGCTTCTGCCTCATCATGATTTCCATACATCAAAAACACCTACAAGGAAGTAGAGGTTCGATATGATTAAAGTAATCTGGTTCATAGGCGTTGGCATCAAGGTAATGAGGAAGTAATTCGATTAATTAACAGTAAAATGTAATTAAGGGGAAGGGATTTTGCAGTAGTTCTTCCACAGCTCAGTTTAGCCGAGATGACATATTACACTAGACTTCCGTTTCTGGTACCAGCGTGTGAAGCTAAAATAAACTCAGCATTCTCTACTGTCCATGGTAGTTCATACCTCAGAGGTTATCTTACCTAATACTTGTCAATATATTAGATGTGTCATCTCAAATAAGCAAGAGCCATTGGCTGGGGACCCCATAGCCGTCTTACCATAGATTTAAAGAACAACGACCAATGTAAACAATATTTAATGTGCCTGACTGATACCTAATTATCTTGATATTGAATTATCAGTAAAACCTGAAAGGTTTTAAATATCTGATATTGATAAGAAAGTCATTATCACTGAGCATTTACTTACTACTTGCCCCAATTTCAGTTCATTACATGACAGTGAGATTGATTGCTTATGAAATCTTTAGTCCTCGTCTCACAATTAATTGATATCTAATCAATATAGGTCATCTTGTTAAATTCCCATTAGAGTATTTGCAGGGAGGTGGGATTGGAGGCCTTCCTTCTAGCAGTGTTGCGTTCTTGTATCCTGCGGTGCTTTCGGGAGGTACCTGGCCTAAGACTGGAGGCCAATGAAGAATTACAGAGGTTCTCAAACTGGACTGCATATTAGATAATCACCTGGAGAGCTTTTAAAAATGCACATGCCGAGGTCACACACCCCTCCCTCAAACAATTAAATCAGATTATCTGGGAGTGGAACCCAGGGCTCAGTATGATTTTAAACTCCTAGAATGATTCCACAGTGTATTCAGATTGACAGCTAGGGGTGAGTTAGACTTGAGGTATGACCTGGACATCAGCCCCCTGCAGTAATTGGCTTTGATGCAGGACGTGCAAGGCCCCTCTCCTGTCCTGTAAAGCTTGGTGGTCAGCCACAAGCCATGGCCCGTGTTCCTAGCAATGGAGCTCTGCTCAGCCCTGCCCTGTCCCACGGTCTCCATACAGTGTCTTGTGGTTGTCTTTCAGCGTCCACCCTTGAAGGAAGACTCCTCCTCTCCTGGCCAGCCACACCGGTCCGAGCTTGATTTGGGGTCCTTCTCTCTTCCTCTTCCCCTCACCCCTCTTTTCCATGCCATCTTCCTTATTCTCTTTCTTCATTGTGAACCTGTCACTTGGTTCTTCAGCCAGTGTGGTCTTGCTGGAGGGTTTCCTCTCCCACAGCATGGGGCCGGTTATGCTGGCTGGGGAGGTGATTCAGCTCCATAGCCAGAGGGGACTGTGACTTCTTGGTCGTTGCTGAATATACAGTGCTTAGGAGAATGGGCTTCTTGTTGAATGAGCAAAGCTTTTGAGAATTGAACCAGAGTCTACAAAGGGCTCATGTGCTGAGGACAGTGGGTCTGCAGTCACCTGTCACATGGACTTAGGAGAAAGGAGCTGCACTGCTTTGCTGGGAAACTGTCAGAAGTTTATTTTGCTGATGAATGGAGCAAAATTATTCCCGAGGAGCAGCATGGATTGAGAGATACAGTGAGGGGTGGGGGTGGGGGGCACAGGAGCGCCTTGTGCCTGAGGGGTGTGGGAATGGGTGTAAGGGGGGATGAGGGGGGAATGTGGTGCTGGGGGTGCGTGCTGGTGAGGACTTGTGGACATTGTGCATGCATGTGTGAGGAGGCCCACAGTGCAGACATAGTGAGCATCGCTTCCATAGGCATTAGAGAGAACACACTGCATGACCCATTTCTAGAAAATTCTAGATAATGAAAACCAATCTACAGTGACAGACAGTAGAAGAGTGGCTGCTCAGGGATGGCGACATAAGCAAGCAATTATCAAGGGCCCAAGAAAACTTTTGTGGCTGATAGATGTGTTCATTATCTTGATTATAGTGATGATTCTATGAGTATGCACACACATCGTAACTCATCAAACTATACACCTGTGAAGTTGAGGCTCCGTCAATTATATTTCAATGAAACTAAAAAGAAAAGGAAAATGTGGTAAAATAAAGGGAACAAGGCTTCTGAAATCTATCTGGGTTCTCACCTTGGCTTCCCTACTTCCTAGCTGGGATCTCTTTGAGGAAGTTACTTAAGATCTCAGTGCAGGCCGGGTGCGGTGGCTCAAGCCTGTAATCCCAGCACTTTGGGAGGCCGAGACGGGCGGATCACGAGGTCAGGAGATCGAGACCATCCTGGCTAACACAGTGAAACCCCGTCTCTACTAAAAAAATACAAAAAACTAGCCGGGCATGGTGGCGGGCACCTGTAGTCCCAGCTACTCGGGAGGCTGAGGCAGGAGAATGACGTAAACCCGGGAGGTGGAGCTTGCAGTGAGCTGAGATCCGGCCACTGCAGTCCAGCCTGGGCGACAGAGCGAGACTCTGTCTCAAAAAAAAAAAAAAAAAGAAAGAAAGATCTCAGTGCCTCAGTTTCTTCATCTGTAAAACGGGAATAATAACTTGCTTATCTCGGACAGTTGCACAACCGAGTAAGATAGTAACTGAGACAAAAGGATGTAAAGTCCTCATCGCAGTACCTGGCACATTTTCACTGACCAGTGATTGGCACCGGCTGTGATGACTGTTCGTGGACCTGCCTGGCGTATGCACCTATGTTTATGTGAACATGGCTGTGCATTTCTGCGTCTGTATCCATGCCTGTTTATGTCTGTGGGAGTGTGGGGCGTGAATCCGTGTGTCTGTCTGTGTCTGTGAGGGAGTGAAGGGGGCTGAGGATTCGTTCTGGGTGTAGGCAGTGAGTTCAGGCATGAATCTTTCCTTCTCCACCTACCACAACCTCCTCCTCTTCCTCCTCCACCACCACCAGACCACATGGGTTTTGCTTTTTTTTTTTTTTTTTTTTAAGATGGAGTCTCACTCTGTCACCCAGGCTGGAGTGCAGTGGCGCGATCTCAGCTCACTGCAACCTCTGCCTCCTGGGTTCAAGCAATTCTCCTGCCTCAGCGTCCCAAATAGCTGGGATTACAGGCACCCGCCACCACACCTGGCTAATTTTGTATTTTTAGTAGAGACGGGGGTTTCACCACACTGGTCAGGCTGGTCTTGAACTCCTGACCTCGTGTTCTGCCCACCTCGGCCTCCCAAAGTGCTGGGACTACAGGCATGAGAAACAGCACCTGGCCTTTTTTTTTTTTTTTTTTAACAGTTATTAAGCTGCTACATGTACTGACTCGTTCAGTCTTTTTTTTTTTTTTCTTTTTGTGGAGAACGGGGTCTTGCTGTATTACCCAGGCAGGTCTCGAACTCCTGGGCTCAAGCTATCCTCCCGCCTCTGCCTCCCTGAGAGCTGGGATTACAGGCGTGAGCCACCGCGCCCGGCCTCGTTCAGTCTTTTATCATATCCAATAACACAGTGCGTTTCGGAAATCACATTGCCTCGGTTCCTTCATGGCTTCTGCAAATCAAATTTATTTTACCATTGAAAATGTCAAAAGGACTCAGCCAAAGGAGACCTGGAGCTTTCTGGGGTGCAGGACCCTGAAGCTGGCTCTCAGGCTGCCGTGAAGGAGGCTAAAGTGCCTCTTTTCCATGTGGACTCCATTTATGTGAATTTCTTTAAAGCTGGGAGGGAGTTGGAGCTCCTCCTGGGAGAACAGAACCTTCAGACCTCCCTGAAGCAGGCTCGCATGGGAGGAGAGAATTAGTGGCAGCTTAGGGGGTAAACATGGTATCACCAGTTTCCACTGCCCTGAGCTGGGAGCAGGGTAAGAGGAGCCTTGGAGTTCTGGCCCTCGGGGAGGTCACTGGTGAGCAGGACAGTGATCCAGGGCGGCCCCGGAGCTCAAGGGACAGCTCCCCAGGCCCGGTCTGCACACCCTGAGCAATGATTGGAGGACAGTGTTCGCAGGGTGGACTTCTGGACCTGACTGCTCTGGAGTTGAGTCCCAGCTCTGCCACTCACCAGCTGGGCAACCTTGTTTAGGTCGCTTTACTTGTCTGAGAGTGTCATGTAACATGGAGATCAGGGACTCTTAGTGCATGGCCCCCACTTCCAGGTTCTCCATCGTACACGCTGAGTCTGAATTGGAATCTAGACCTAGTCGGGGGATTTGGGTATCTTGTTTGTTGTTTATTATTGACACATAATAGTTGTACATGTTTGTGGGGTACAGTGTAATGTTTCAATGTATGCATTATATAATGACTAAAGCGTGGTAGTTTAAAAAATATATGGAATGCTTCACAAACTTTCGTGTCAATCTTGAGCAGGGGCCAGGCTAATCTCAGTATTCTTCCAATTTCAGTCTATGTGCTGCTGAAGGGAGCACTCAAGTATCTCTATAAAAAGGATCATAGGTGTACAAGGGCACATGTCTCAGGTCTCAGAGGTGTTGATTTCCTGATTTCAGAGGAGAGAGACATCTGTATAGGGAGGCTAAAGCTTGCAGTACCTCTATTGAGCACCTACTGTGTGCTGGAGCCTGTGGTGTCCCTGGAGATGCAAGCCATAGATGGGCTGCACCCCTGATTTCCAGGAATCACCCCTGATTGGGGACATGGGTGTGGTGAAACTTCTAGGACTCCAGGCTCTGTGTTAGGAAGTGGGATAGAGCATGAGGCAGGAACAGCTGGGTTCTGATAGAAGGGATCCTCCAGGAGGGCTTCCTGAGATGGGCCCTGGTGAATGAAACACAGGTGCCTACAGTGGTGAGTAATAGAGGCAGGGGTGTAACTGGAACGTAAGGTGGTAGGTTGGAAACAGGAGAGATGAGGTTGAGATGTCAATTAGAGCCGGTTCACAGTGGTCCTGGTGTGAAATGAAGAGGTGGGCTTTATCCTGGAAGGATACTTGTGTTTCCAGCACGGTGTGTCTGGAGTCCCCAGGACCACCTCCTTGTGCAATGATTGGCCAGAAGTGCTCGTGGGACTCAGCATGCAGTCACACTCATGGCTATGACTCATCAGAGCAAAACTATGCACAGTAAGGCCAGCAAAGGGAAAAGGCTCCTGGGTGAAGTCTGGGGAAGACCAGGCACAGGCTTCCAAGGGTCCTCTCCCAAAGAAGCCATACAAATCATGCACAGTTGCCTCAGTCACAGGTCGGGACAACAGTGTGAAATGCTGTCTCCCAGAGGAGCTCATTGGACACTCAGTGCCCAGAGATTTTATTGGGGGGATGTTCACATAGACACCCTTGGTCTAATGCTTACTAAATTTCCAGACTCCCAGAGGGAAAGCAGGTGTTTAGCTTAAACCACGCTGTTTGCACAAACATTTTAGGCGGAGTAAGCCACTCACATCAGTTAGGATGGGGGACCCTTCTCTCATCTACATTCCCAGACGCCAGCCAAGGACTAGCTTGCAACAGGCCTTTTTTAGAATGCCAGTGCCTCACGCCTGCAATCCTAGCACTTTGGGAGACTGAGGTGAGCAGATTGCCTGAGCTCAGGAGTTCAAGACTAGCCTGGGCAACACAGTGAAACGACATCTCTACTAAAATACAAAAAATTAGCCAGGTATGGCAGCGGGCGCCTGTAGTCCCAGCTATTCGGGAGGCTGAGGCAGGAGAATTGCTTGAACCCGGGAGGCAGAGGTTTCAGTGAGCCGAGATGGTGCCACTGCACTCTAGCCTAGGCAACAAGAGCGAGACCGTGCCCCCCCCAAAAAAAAGAATGGTAATGCCAACTCTTTTCTGCACACAGGGGCACTAACACAGTGAGGTCTGCCTGGAAACCCATGTGAAAGGTGGATTGGTGGTGGAGCCAGGACAAACTGGAGGCAGGGAGGTCAGTGAGGAAGCCTAACAAGAGTCTTCTAGAGAGAAGATGAGGCCTGACCTAGGGCAGCTGTCTTTGTTAGGTTTTTGGTTGTACGACCCCATGTCAGAGTGGCTCAGGAAAATCAAGGAGTATTTAGCACATGGATTCAGGCATGTTGCAGAACTAACTCAAAGGCAAAAATCCCACTGCACCCTCAGGAGACCAGATTTGGCATTTGTACCACTGCTGTCAGAAAGGATGGGCTTCTCTTGGTTTTCTCTCCCTGGAACCACCGGGTTTCTCTTTTGGCTTCTCTCTGCTCATCCTCTGCAGTCCCCTTTCTCTGCAGATTGACTTTCTTTATGTTTTGACACAGTGGCTGCTGGACAGAAAAGCTTGATCCCTCTTGTATTTACACATTCTCTCTTCCTGAAAGCATCTGGGATTCACGCCAGCATCTCTCAAGGGCTATTACAATTTCTTGTGAGAGAGAATCTGATTGATGTGCAATGGATTAGGCATCCTCTTGCTCCAAATTAGCTAACACCAGGGACTGAGAATCACGTAGTGTTAGCATGGTTGTCCCATGAGTTGGGACAGGAGCTGAGAAAGAAAGTGGTCTCATGGTTCCTCGCTACCAGGCGGTGATCAGTCATTTGAGATAAATCTGACGCATCAGTCATTTGAGATAAATCTGACGCATCTGAGTTCAGTGAGGGAGATAAAGAAACTGAAAAATTGGGAGGGTGTGAATCTGACATCGTATCAGTAGGTAAATTTTAGAAAAACTTTCTTTGGCAATGATCATAAAATCAATGGTAGTTACAACTTTTTTTTTTTGAAACGGAGTTTTGCTCTTGTCACCCAGGCTGGAATGCAGTGGTGTGATCTTGGCTCACTGCAACCTCCGCCTCCCGGGTTCAAGCGATTCTTCTACCTCAGCTGTAAGAGTAGCTGGGACTATAGGCGCGTGCTACCACGCCAGACTAATTTTTGTATTTTTAGTAGAGACAGGATTTCACTATGTTGACCAGGATGGTCTCGACCTCCTGACCTTGTGATCCGCCCACCTGAGCCTCCCAAAGTGCTGGGATTACAGGCGTGAACCACCACATCCGGCAGCTAGTTATAACTTTGACAGCAGGTTCTGCTCTCCAGTGGAACTCATTCTGCTCCTTCTGTTCTGGGAGTTCTGAGAATAAAGTGAGAGGTGAGGAATACACGAGCCATTCCCCTCACCCTCACTATATAACACTTACTAATGGGTATTTTACTAGGGACAGCGAGGCAAAGAAGTTGGATGGCTTCTGCAAGTTCACACAGCGTGTCCTTAGAATCACACAGAATCTCTCATTCGTTTTTTCTTTTTTCTTTTTTTTTTTTTTGAGACAGAGTCTCGCTCTGTCACCCAGGCTGGAGTGCAGTGGCCGGATCTCAGCTCACTGCAAGCTCCGCCTCCCGGGTTTACGCCATTCTCCTGCCTCAGCCTCCCGAGTAGCTGGGACTACAGGCGCCAGCCACCTCGCCCGGCTAGCTTTTTGTATTTTTTAGTAGAGACGGGGTTTCACCGTGTTAGCCAGGATGGTCTCGATCTCCTGACCTCGTGATCCGCCCGTCTCGGCCTCCCAAAGTGCTGGGATTACAGGCTTGAGCCACTGTCATTCATTTTTTCTACAAACATTTACAGAGTCCCTAATGGGAGAGTGTTGATCTTTGGGGCAGGTGCACAGAGATGAGCAAATGTGCTCTCTACTTTGGAGAGTTTAATCTTAAAGACACAAGTGTGAACATTCGAGGTGATGAATATCCCATTATCCTGCTTTGATCATTATACATTGTATGCAGGTTTCAGAACGTCACATGCACCCCCAAAATACATACAACAATTCTATGCAAATAAAAAATTATATGAAAAAGACACAGGTGTGTAAATGGTACATGATTAGTGACATAACAGAGGAGAATCAGGGATTGTGAGTTGCAAGCAACATCAATGAACTTTGGGTAACTTAAGCAAGAAAAGGAGGAATTCACTGGAAGTATGTGGAGTGACTCATAGAATTAAAGATACACTGCAGCACCAGGCTTTGGAGAGCTCAGGAAAGTGAGTGGTCCGAGGATCCAGTGAGCAGGAAAGGATGGACGGTTTCTTCAGGACTCCAGTTTCAGGAGCAACGTCACCCCGGTCATTTTCCATCTTGGATCACTTGCTGGCAATTTAAGGCCCTGCAAGATAATCTGATTGGTCTAATGGGGACCATCCCCTAGCTTTTTCAAGGTCTCTTGGCTGATGGCACCACCAAGGCTATATCCATAGGAAAAGGAGTAGCCGCCTATAGAGATCTGCATCCTGTAACTAGGACAAGGCAAGGAGACATGCTGGGAGGGACCAGTCAAAACTCATCGTTGGCTCCAGTGTCAGCACTCTTCCATACTAGTTGAATTTTTTTTTTTTTTGAGACTGAGTTTCACTCTCATCACCCAGGCTAGAGTGCAATGGTGCAATCTCAGCTCACTGCAACTCCTGCCTTCCAGGTTCAAGGGATTCTCCTGCCTCAGCCTCCCACGTAGGTGGGATTACAAGTGCGTACCACCACGCCCGGCTAATTTTTGTATTTTTAGTAGAGATGGGGTTTCACCATGTTGGCCAGGCAGGTCTTAAACTCCTGACCTCAGGTGATCCACCCGCCTCGGCCTCCCAGAGTGCTGGGATTACAGGCGTGAGCCACCACTGCTCCTGGCCACTAGTTGAATTTTCTAGATGGGCCTATGACCAAACATTACATTGCCCTGCATTCCTTGCAGGTAGGCATGCCTGTGTCACTAACTCCTGGCCAGTGTAATTGAAGTAGAGTGCCATGTGGCAGTTTCTGAAAATTTTTCTTAAAAGGGAGCAGAATCCTTTGTCACCTCCTCTTTGATTCCTGCCCACTCCACCCTATGGCATTGGATATGCTCTGAGGGCTGAAGTTCCAGCCACCATCTTGTGCTAAGAGCCCGAGAACCACGCCCCAGGGAGAATTGAAGAAAAAGGCCAGAGTAGCCTGGATTCCAGAAGATTGTGTAGTTGCCTCCCAACCCTGGGCTTTTATGTGGAGGGATAACTATACTTCTATTCTGCTTAAGCCATGGTTGTTTGAGGGACTCTGTTACTTGCAGCTGAACCAAATCCTAAGAGATCCAGCAGGCAAAACTCTAGATGCCTGCCACAAGAGGTCGTTACAATTTGCTGCTGGAACCCAGAAGAGAATGCGATAAAATCTACTTGGAAAAGGTCAGGGAAGGCTTCATAGAGGAGGTGACATTTGAGCAAGGTCTACGAAGGAACTGGGTGTTCCAGGCTGGGAGGGAAGGATGGCACATCCTCCTCATCTTCCTTCACTCCCTCGAGACCTGGTGCGTGAATTTGAGAGTCACTCCCTTCTGGCTCTGTGTGACGTTCTCACCGTCTCCATGACTAAAGACCACATTGTGGGGTCCTGGAGAAATCAAGCAATTTACCGAAAATGGAGGGAAATTTGGGCTCAGTGACATCTCAGTTCTTCTGGGAAGAAGCCAGTTTCCAATTGCATCTCCACAAGTCTGGCAGAGTAGATGTCTCAGTGGGATTGAGTGTGTACATGTGTTTGTGTATACATCCCTGGGTGTGTGTTTGCGTGTGCGTGTGTGTAATCGGAGAGCACTCTGGAAGTGTACCTTCAGCCTAATCTTTATTTGCCAAAACCCAGATCAATATTTTTTTTACCAGTTAATTTAATTTCTCTTAGGCGAGAAGACGTTACACGCAATACCTCTTTGGCAGTTTCTGACAGTAAGAAGCTGTGCCGGACTAGTCCCCATGGCTAGCAGCTTCGTTCCCATTGTCTTGGGACCCATGTAACTGCTGACAGAAGGGGCACAATGTATGTGAAGAAGTTGGGTGAGGCTGTGGGCACGGGGCTGGCTGGAGACCAGGCCATCTGCACTGGGAGGGAGTCATCTGGTTCCAAACCAGTTCCGTCCTTGTCTACTCCTCATGAATCCTTGGCTTGGTCTCCATCAGCCTCCTCCAGGGCTGTGAGTAGCCAGGACCCAGTCTGAGAACCTTAGAGTAACCACACTCCATGCCTTGGGCATACAAGCCAAGCCACTAGCAGATTCCTCTGAACATATTTCTAGCTCTAGGTTCAACCTTTCATCTCTTAGGATGAAGGGAATGGCTGAGACTAGACCTGCTTGGGTGAAGGCTTCTTTTATTGGGCTGAAATGGTAAGTATATGAGGCTTCCTTGCAAAAAAAGGAGCCCTTCCTGTAGCTGCTCGGAGTATCTGACAGGCAGACCTGGCTGGGTCTGGGCTCGAAAGGAGACGCAGTCAGAAATGAAGCTCACGACACTATTTTCCGGGCACTCTAAGGACCCATTTCATGAATTCAACTCAATTCAACCAGCATTTGTAAACTTTCACTCTCAGACTACAGTCAGACTACTATCGCATCCCACCTGACCCATAGCTCATGACTGCCAGCCAGAGACCACCAGAAACACACAGGTAGCTTAACAACGTTGGGTTTAATACACAAGCTGAAACAAGGGAGAAGATCCACTACAGGAAACTATGAAGCATCCCAGTAAGGGAGGGTTGAAGAGGACTTACAGGAACCGGGCTTGTGTTAGATGACAGCGGACAGAGTTGAAGGGAGTGGAGCTTTGCTCTGGATTGGATGCTGGTGAAGGTAATTCTGTATTTGGTATCTAATAATTATTTTCTATATGGTGAGGAGAGTAGAGAGAGACAAAGGCTGTGATGGCTAAAGACGCAGCGGTCCCTCATGGCAGCCCAAATTAGGAGATATTTGGTGATTTTCAGGCACCTCTGGGTAAGTTTCATGTTGTCTGTGTTCAAACACGATTATGAGGGGTCTGGATTGGGTCTTAAGGCATCGCAGTCCCAGAGTCTCCATGTCCAATGTTGATGTCCTTCAAAATTGCTCATGTTCAACAGTAGAGCACCAAGGCCTAACTGAGCATGCCAGCCCAGCTCTCGGCTGCTGGAGCACTTTCCTCTTTCCTACCCAGGAAGCATTCCCAGATGTTTCCTTTTGTCCACTCTGTGCCATGGCCTGTGCACTGGGAGTCCAGAGAGGAAACAGCCATGGTTCCACCCCAGGGGAGCTCTCATCTTAGAATGGGGACAGGCTTGTCACTAATTGTGGTAATATTCTCAATTCATACACTCAGCTGAGCAAAACAAATTAGACTTTATTTTTCTATAATTCAACCTAATTTCTATCTCAAGTGTCCCATTCAGCTGGGATAGAAACTTATTTTCAGTTGCTATGGTCTGAATATTTGTGTTCATATGTTGAAATCCTCACCCCCAAGATGATAGTATGAGGAGGTGGGGCCTTTGGGAGGTGATTAGGTCAGGAGGGTGGAGCCCTCATGAATGGAATTAGTGCCCTGATAAAAAAGGCTGCAGGGAGATCCCTTGCACCTCCTACCATGTGAGGACATAGTGAGAAGGCATCATCTATTGACCAGGAAGGAGGCCCTCACCATCCAGTGAGGACACAGTGAAAAGGCATCATCTGTTGTCCAGGAAAAAGGCCCTCACCACATGCTGAATCTGCCGTTACCTTGATTTGAACTTCCCAGGCTTCAGAATCATGAGAAATAAAATTCAGTTTATGGTATTTGGTTATAGCTGGCTGAGTGAGTTAAGAAATCTGTCATTGTCTCCCTGTCTGTCTTCATGGCTGTATCTGCATGTTCAGGAGGCTGATATAGTGGAAGGGATGTGGTCAATAATTTAGAATAAAAATTCTAGGTGATGTTACCAAGGTGGGGTGGGGGAAAAATGGGTGGATGGTTAGAAGAAGTGAAACTATGCTAAGGTTTCATCTCAGTCATCCAGAGGAATGTATTTACAGATTTATGCTGGGAGTTGCTTTAAAAATGTGTGTTTGCTAATAAAGTTACAGAAAATGTCATTTTAACTCCAGCACAGGAAAAATATCATATCTGCAATAACAACAACAAAAATCTTGATCAACCCGGTGAAAAACAAGGAAAGGAAAATAAAGAAAAAATAGAAAGTTAGGCCGGGCGCGGTGGCTCAAGCCTGTAATCCCAGCACTTTGGGAGGCCGAGATGGGCGGATCACGAGGTCAGGAGATCGAGACCACCCTGGCTAATACGGTGAAACCCCGTCTCTACTAAAGAATACAAAAAAAAAAAAAAAAAAAAAAAAAACTAGCCAGGCGAGGTGGCGGGCGCCTGTAGTCCCAGCTACTCGGGAGGCTGAGGCAGGAGAATGGCATAAACCCGGGAGGCGGAGCTTGCAGTGAGCTGAGATCCGGCCACCGCACTCCAGCCTGGGCGACAGAGCCAGACTCCGTCTCAAAAAAAAAAAAATAGAAAGTTAGGATAACAAAACAGCAGAAATAAATATAAATACATTATCTATTACAATAATGCAAACTTATTAAACTTACCAATTAAAAGGGATTCTTAAGTTTGAAATTTTGAAAAATGGTTGCTATTTAAGGGCATCTGTGTAACTATTTATGTAAGAGCAGCTCGTGAGCTATTTAAACAGCAAAGGAGCTAAAACTAAATGACACCAAAATATTACAAATAAAGAGATGAATAGCAATAACAGACCTGCAAAAGAAATGTAGTCAGGCATCACTTAAAACCTGGGATACACTCTGAGAAATGTGCCATTAAGCAGTTTCGTTGTGTGAACGTCATAGTGTGAACTTCACAGAAACCTGGATAGTATAGCCTAGTACATACCAAGGCTATAACATACAGCCTATTAACCCTAGGCTACAAACCTGGACACCGCGGCAGCGTACTGAATACCGTCAGCAATTGTAACACAATAGTAAGCATTTGTGTATCTAAACATAGAAAAGAGACAGTAAAAGCATGACATAAAAGATGATTTAAAAATGACACTTCTGTCAGGGTGCGAGGGCTCACGCCTGTAATCCCAGCACTTTGGGAGGCTGAGGTGGGCAGATCACGAGGTCACGAGGTTGAGATCATCCTGGCTAGCATGGTGAAACCCCGTTTCTACTAAAAATACAAAAAATTAGCTGGGCGTGGTGGCGGGCGCCTGTAGTCGCAGCTACTCCGGAGGCTGAGGTAGGAGAATGGCGTGAACCCAGGAGGTGGAGTTGGCAGTGAGCCGAGATCGTGCCACTGCACTGTAGCCTGGGCGACAGGGTGAGATTCCGTACCCCCCCCCCCAAAAAAAAAGACACTTCTATACAGGAAATAAATTTCTATACCAACTGAATGGGAAGCTTGAAACAGAAATTAGGTTGAATTATAGAAAAATTAAGTTTTATATTTTTGCACAGCTGAATTTGTGAACTGAGAATATTACCACGACTAGTGATGAGAATGTCCTCATTCTGAGAGAACAGCACTTACTATCAATGCAGGAGGTTTCAGGACTGGAACTTTCTCTGGGAGAGTCAATGTGTGAGTGGTGGGCATGAATGGGAAAGTCTAGGACATTTCTGTACACTACATAAATACTGTGCACTTAAACTACTCTCAAATTTATTTTAAAATATTTTTCTTCAATAATGAATTAACCATAGCTCATTGCAACATTTTTACTTTATAAGCTTTAATTTTTAAGAACAGGCACGGTGGCTCACGCATGTACTCCCAGGACTTTGGGAGGCTGAGGCAGGCGGATCACCTGAGGTCAGGACTTTGAGACCAGTCTGACCAACATGGTGAAACCCCATCTCTACTAAAAATACAAAAATTAGCCAGGTGTAGGAGTGCACACCTGTCATCCCAGCTACTCGGGAGGCTGAGGCAGGAGAATGGCGTGAACCCGGGAGGCGGAGCTTGCAGTGAGCTGAGATCCGGCCACCGCACTCCAGCCTGGGCGACAGAGCCAGACTCCGTCTCAAAAAAAAAAAAAAAAAAAAAAAAAAAAAAAAAAAAAAAAAAAAAAAAATAGAAAGTTAGGATAACAAAACAGCAGAAATAAATATAAATACATTATCTATTACAATAATGCAAACTTATTAAACTTACCAATTAAAAGGGATTCTTAAGTTTGATTTTTTGAAAAATGGTTGCTATTTAAGGGCATCTGTGTAACTATTTATGTAAGAGCAGCTCGTGAGCTATTTAAACAGCAAAGGAGCTAAAACTAAATGACACCAAAATATTACAAATAAAGAGATGAATAGCAATAACAGACCTGCAAAAGAAATGTAGTCAGGCATCACTTAAAACCTGGGATACACTCTGAGAAATGTGCCATTAAGCAGTTTCGTTGTGTGAACGTCATAGTGTGAACTTCACAGAAACCTGGATAGTATAGCCTATTACATACCAAGGCTATAACATACAGCCTATTAACCCTAGGCTACAAACCTGGACACCGCGGCAGCGTACTGAATACCGTCAGCAATTGTAACACAATAGTAAGCATTTGTGTATCTAAACATAGAAAAGAGACAGTAAAAGCATGACATAAAAGATGATTTAAAAATGACACTTCTGGCAGGGTGCGAGGGCTCACGCCTGTAATCCCAGCACTTTGGGAGGCTGAGGTGGGCAGATCACGAGGTCAGGAGGTTGAGATCATCCTGGCTAGCATGGTGAAACCCCGTTTCTACTAAAAATACAAAAAATTAGCTGGGCGTGGTGGCGGGCGCCTGTAGTCGCAGCTACTCCGGAGGCTGAGGTAGGAGAATGGCGTGAACCCAGGAGGTGGAGTTGGCAGTGAGCCGAGATCGTGCCACTGCACTGTAGCCTGGGCGACAGGGTGAGATTCCGTACCCCCCCCCCAAAAAAAAGACACTTCTATACAGGAAATAAATTTCTATACCAACTGAATGGGAAGCTTGAAACAGAAATTAGGTTGAATTATAGAAAAATTAAGTTTTATATTTTTGCACAGCTGAATTTGTGAACTGAGAATATTACCACGACTAGTGATGAGAATGTCCTCATTCTGAGAGAACAGCACTTACTATCAATGCAGGAGGTTTCAGGACTGGAACTTTCTCTGGGAGAGTCAATGTGTGAGTGGTGGGCATGAATGGGAAAGTCTAGGACATTTCTGTACACTACATAAATACTGTGCACTTAAACTACTCTCAAATTTATTTTAAAATATTTTTCTTCAATAATGAATTAACCATAGCTCATTGCAACATTTTTACTTTATAAGCTTTAATTTTTAAGAACAGGCACGGTGGCTCACGCATGTACTCCCAGGACTTTGGGAGGCTGAGGCAGGCGGATCACCTGAGGTCAGGACTTTGAGACCAGTCTGACCAACATGGTGAAACCCCATCTCTACTAAAAATACAAAAATTAGCCAGGTGTAGGAGTGCACACCTGTCATCCCAGCTACTCGGGAGGCTGAGGCAGGAGAATCACTTGAACCTGGAGGCGGAGGTTGCAGTGAGCTGAGATCACACCACTCAACTCCATCCTGGGCAGCAAGAGTGAAACTCTGTCTCTAAAATAAAATATAATAAAAATAACAAAAACCTTTAATTTTTAGTTTCTGGCTCTTTTGTAATAACACTTAGCATTAAATATATATATCATTGTACAACTATAAAAATATTTTCTTTCCATTCTTATGCTGTAAGATCTTTTCTATTAAAATTTTTTTTCTTTTTCTTTTTCCTTTTTAACTTTTTTCTTTTGTTAAAAACAAAGACACAAACACGCACACTAGCCTAGGCCTACACAGGGTCAGGGTCATCAATATCACTGTCTTCCACCTCCACATCTTGTCCCACTGGAAGGTCTTCTGGGTAATAACACGCATGGAGCTGTCATCTCCTATGATAACAATGCCTTCTTCTGGAAAACCTCCTGAAGGACCTGCCTAAGGCTGTTTTACAGTGAACTATTTTTTATAAGCAGCAAAAGCACATTCTAAAATAACGATGAAAAATACAATATAGTAAGTATATAAACCAGTAATGCAGTCTTTTATTGTCATTATCAAGTATTATGTGCTGTACGTAATTGTGTGTGTGCTATACTTTTATATAACTGGCAGCACAGTAGATTGATTTACACCAGCATCACCAAAAACACAAGAGTAATGCATTGTCTATGCTGATGTGATGATGGCTATGACATCACTAGGCAATAGGAATGTTTCAGCTTCATTATAATCTTATGGGAACACCATCATATACTTGGTCCACCATTGACCAAAATGTCATTATGTGGTGCATGACTGTATTAACATCAGACAAAACTGAACTTAAGATGGAAGGTAGTAAAAGTATTAGGGACAGGCATTGCCTTGTATGAATCCATCAATACTAACTTTGAAATATACAAAGCAAAAACTGAAGTAATTAGATAGAAGAGTTGACAAATAAACAAATATAGTGGGCGATTTTTAGCAAATCTTTTCCAGAAGCTGATGGATTAAAAATAATGTATAATTATGTCTGCATAAATGTAAATTTAAACTTGACAAAGCGAGGATACACATTGAAAAATGGGCTATGCACAGATCACAAGAGAGTATCAATAAATTCCAAAGAATCTTCATTACTTACAATTTCTCTCTCCAGTCTGCAATAAAATTAGTAATCAACAACAAAGAGATGTTCTAAATGTATGTTTGGAAATTAAAAAGCACACATCTAAATTATCCAGGGGTTAAAAAAGAAAATCGTAACAGAAATTAACAAGTATTTCAAATTGAAAGTAATAAAGACATGACATATCTCAGCTTGTCTGAGGCAGTTTCACTGGTTCTTAGAGGAGTAATTTATAGTGTTGAATGCATTTATTAGGAAATTAGAACAGCTGTATGTAACCCACAATCCAAGCAATCAACTTAAGAATCTAGAAAAAGAATCGGAGAAACTAGAAAGAAGGGAATAATGAAGATAATGATAGAAATGAATAAACAATAAAATAAATAATAGAACAGCCACATAAAATAAAGACATCAGCAAAACTAAATGTGGTTGCTTGGAAAGGCCAATGTGTTACCAATTTTGGTAACAGTAGTTCAGAAAAAGAGAGAGAGAAGGCGTACATGAACAACATTCGAAAGAAAAAGAAAATGTCCACAGATAGACTAGAGATGATATACCATAAATGAGTGCTCTGAACACCATGTGCCAATCTGTCTGAAATTCTGGAGAGTGCTTCTTTGATTCCATTTAGACTCCCACAGGCCACGGCACAGAGCCTGGGACAGCGCAGGCCCCCAACAGAGATATGTTGACTGGCAGAGCAGAATTAAAACTCTGGAGAACAGCAGCCTTTCATTCTGTCAAGACTCCTTTTACAATTGCTCCATTCAGAATCATATCAGAACAAATGCCACGTGGGGCAAATCCCATTTACTCAATTGAGAAAAGGGATTCGACCACGTGGCATTTGTTGGGAAATGACTTATGGTGCTAGGGGAGTTTGATCAGAGAAGGTGAGGTCAGAAATCAGAAAGAAATGGTTACCAGGGCTCCAACGCAGGAGACTGTTAGTTGAAGAAGGTGGAGAAAGGAAACCACTAAGCGGGAGAAACAGCATTTGCCAAGGCAACGAGGTCAGGATGGGGACAGTTGGCCACTTATTACTTGTGTAGCTTTGGGCAAGTCCCTTAACAGATCTGAGCCCAAATGTCCTCATCATCAAACCGAGGGTCATCCCAGTGCCAGCTTCATGGAATTACGAAGATGAAATAAGCTAAGGAATGTAAGACTCCTGTTCTGGGGCCACTGGAGAGTCAGCACTCAATAAATGCAAGGGATGGTGGTGACAATGATGACGATGATTGGTTTCAGCAGTAGACTGGCGCAGGATGTGTGTGGTCGAAGAGGAACGTGAGAAGACAAAAGGAAAGACAGGTTCAAGTGAGACTGTGAAGGGTCATAAACGCCACCCCCAAAGGCAGACGTTATTCCAGGTATCCCAAGGAGTCATCAAAGGCTTGTTTGAGTTGGGACTTGCTATATAAAATGGGGCATAGCCCAGTGAAAGGGTAATGTACCTGAGAGTCCACTAGGGAGGGGGAAAGATGCCCATGGAAGGAAATTCATTGGAGGTCCTGGCCACACAGTATGTAATGGATCTTACCACCACCTAAATCTCCACTTTTAAAATTATTTTCATTCCCTCTGTTTCAATTTCCCCAGCTGTGTGTGTGTGTGTGTGTGTGTGTGTGTGTGTGTTTAAATATTGGAAACCACTAAAAGCAGAAGAGTAGCTCTACACAAAGTCACTCTACAGCCATGTTTCTTAGCATCCACCTATTCTCCAAACAAAAGCGTGGTAGAAGAATGTTTATCTAACTTGGCTAATTAGAAAATATCTTTCTCTGCTTGGGTAGAAGGCTAGGAAGGGAGCATATCTGGTATTCTCCAGCCTGTATGCTGTGGAGTTGGCTGGCCTTGCCTGCTTAAAAAAGCTCCAAAGGATGCAGCTGCTGCATTTAATTTCCCTATCACTCTGCCTCCCAAACACACAGGCACCCTCAGAGGATGCAGAGACCTGCAGTCCTGATGAGTCTTAATAAAATGTGCTACAGAAAGTCAATACCCTGTTGAGTGAGACCTGCCTGCTTCCTTCTGTTAAAATAACATTTTTAAAAAGCTAATTCATAGAAAAATATAGAAGCTGGTTGATGAGTCAGTGTTGCTGTATCCACTGATCCAGTCCTTTAGTACGCATTCCAGACTCTGCTGGCCTCCACATTTATACCTGGAACCTCTCTGGTACTTACCCCTTTCCTTTACCTGTGTCTCCCTCCATGCTTGATCAGATAGGGGCTGATGTATATATTTAACAAACATGTATGAGGCACTAACTATGATCCAGGTTCAATGCTGGGAACAAATTATCTATTGATGGGTAAGATACATTCTTAGCCCTCAAGAGTCCTGTGGGGAAGCAGGTAAACCAGAATGCAGGCAGTGTAATGTGTGTTCCAACTGGGGGATGTAGGAAGGGGAGCAGGAGCATTGGAGATACAGAACCTGAGTCTGTCAAGTAGAACCTAGGATGACTCCACCAAAAAGGTGGTATTTGAACCAAGGCTTGGTGGATGAGTGGCAGTTTTCTAGGTGGGCAAGATGGGGGAAAATATCCCAGGCATGATCCAAGGCAGAGGTGCATAGGATGCTAGTGTGATTGGGCAACTCCAAGAAGGCTGTAATAGGAAAAAAACCCCACTGCTCAGCCAAGCATCTGCATGGGATTGGCCAGCCTGTAAAGACACCAGAGGATGTAGCCTGTGGATAGGAAGCATCCTTGCCAACATCATCATCACCAACACCTCCATCACCACCACCTCCGTCATCATCACTACCACCTCCCTCACCACCACTTCCCTCACCACCACCTCCATCAGCACCACCTCCATCAGCACCACCTCCATCACCACTACCTCCATCACCACCACCTCCATCAACACCACCTCCATCACCACCACCTCCATCATCATCACCACCACCTCCCTCACCACCACCTCCATCAGCACCACCTCCATTAGCACCACCTCCCTCACCACCACCTCCATCACCAACACCTCCCTCACCACCACCTCCATCACCACCACCTCCATCATCACCACCTCCATCATCATCAGTACCACCTCCCTCACCACCACCTCCATCAGCACCACCTCCCTCACCACCACCTCCATCAGCACCACCTCCATCAGCACCACCTCCATTACCACCACCTCCATCAGCACCACCTCCATCAGCACCACCTCCATTACCACCACCTCCATTATCATCACCACCACCTCCCTCACCACCACCTCCATCAGCACCACCTCCATTAGCACCACCTCCCTCACCACCACCTCCATCACCATCACCTCCCTCACCACCACCTCCATCACCACCACCTCCATCAGCACCACCTCCATCAGCACCACCTCCATCACCACTACCTCCATCACCACTACCTCCATCAACACCACCTCCATCACCACCACCTCCATTATCATCACCACCACCTCCCTCACCACCACCTCCATCAGCACCACCTCCATTAGCACCACCTCCCTCACCACCACCTCCATCACCATCACCTCCCTCACCACCACCTCCATCAGCACCACCTCCCTCACCACCACCTCCATCAGCACCACCTCCATCAGCACCACCTCCATTACCACCACCTCCCTCACCACCACCTCCATCAGCACCACCTCCATCAGCACCACCTCCATTACCACCACCTCCCTCACCACCACCTCATCAGCACCACCTCCATCAGCACCACCTCCATTAGCACCACCTCCCTCACTACCACCTCCATCACCATCACCTCCCTCACCACCACCTCCATCACCACCACCTCCATCACCACCACCTCCATCATCATCAGCACCACCTCCCTCACCACCACCTCCATCAGCACCACCTCCATCACCACCACCTCCATCACCACCACCTCCATCATCATCAGTACCACCTCCCTCACCACCACCTCCATCAGCACCACCTCCCTCACCACCACCTCCATCAGCACCACCTCCATTACCACCTACCTCCATTACCACCACCTCCCTCACCACCACCTCCATCAGCACCACCTCCCTCACCACCTCCATCAGCACCACCTCCATCAGCACCACCTCCATTACCACCACCTCCCTCACCACCACCTCCATCAGCACCACCTCCATCATCATCACCACCACCTCCCTCACCACCACCACCTCCATCACCATCACCATCACTACCACCTCCATCATCATCACCAACACCTCCCTCACCACCACCACCCTCATCAACACCTCCATCACCACCACCCCCATCACCATCACCACCACCTCCCTCACTACCACCTCCATCACCACCACCTCCCTCACCACCACCTGCATCAGCACCACCTCCATCACCATCACCTCCATCACCATCACCACCACCTCCCTCACTACCACCTCCATCACCACCACCTCCCTCACCACCACCTCCCTCACCAACACCTCCCTCACCAACACCTCCATCACCACCACCTCCTTGCCACCACTTCCATCGCCACCACCTCCATTGCCACCTCCTCCATCGCCACCACCTCCATTGCTATCACCATCATCACCATCACTACCAACTCCATCACCACCACCTCCATCACCATCACCTCCATCACCATAACCTCCATCAGCACCACATCCATCACCATCACCTCCGTCACCACCACATCCATCACCATCACCTCCATCACCACCACCTCCATCAGCACCACCTCCATCAGCACTTGTCTAGCAGGAGCCATTTTCTTTCTTGCCCTAAATTTCTGCCATGGCCCATTAACCATGAAAATAGGAATTTCAGTCCTCCTGGAAGTGTGGACACATCGTTTTTACCCTTGTCTCCATCTCCCTGCTCACTCCTCCCTAGAGGAGAAGTGTCTTGACTGGCATGAGGTTCTGTTAAAGGATTGAGCATGAGTTAGTGAGTTTCTCTGGATCATTCCTTCTTTTTGACCAGCCTGACTATGGCTGCAGGTGGTTTTCTTCCTCCCCTGTATATGATAATCTCACCTGGGCAGTCATGGGTGGCTATATTCAATTTGAGTAGAAATCCAGGTTTTGTTCAGAAGTTTCAAGTAGCATTTTCCAATCAAGTCTTACTAGGAAAAACAAAACAAAACAAAAACTGTTTTGTTACCTGTTTCTTGTCTCTCTTACTCAATTGTTCACAACCTGGAGGAGTAGATCTATTATTTATTGCCATATAATGCTGCATAAAATTACTACATATCCTCTGTAACCTACAAGCATTGCATTTGTCGCACGTGTGTCTGGGGTCAGCTGCAGGAGGCCCAGCCGCTCTGCTGATCTAGGCTGGGCTCATTCAGGTGTCTGGCAGCTGGTGGGCTGTTGGCCCATCTAGAATGGCATTGGCTCTCCTTCACGTGAATCTCATTCTCTGTAGGCAAGCCCGGGCAAGTTCTCAGGGTTGTGGTGGAGGAGCAGAGAGGAAGCAGAAGCAAGCAAGATCTGCCAAGACCTACGTGTGGAACAGGCTTATCATCATTTCTCCTGCATTCTTTTAAATGCAGCAAGTTGCAAGACCTGTCCGAATTCAGTGAGAGAAAAGACTCATGCTCTTTAGGGAGAGGAACTTCAAAGGGCATGGATACAGAAGGCGTAAAGAGCTGAGATAATGGGCATAATTGCTATCTCAGAAACACAATCACTCTCACCACCATTATGAACTTGGCCTCACTACCACCAAGTGAGGTTGGTATCCTTACCTCCAACATGGACCCTCTGTCTGTGTGAAATTCATCTTATGATATGCACAGTTCTTTCTATCTGATGGATGTGAATATGGCTTACAAACTCTAAACCCAGGGTCTAATGTCAGGGATGAATCATTTCGTTGAGAGAGAAAGAGATGGCAATATTTTCAATGGGATCTCACTACGTTGCCCAGGCTTGTCTCAAACTCCTGACCTCAAGTCTTCCTCCTGCCTTGGCCTCCCAAAGTGTTGGGATTACAGGCATGAGCCATTGCACTCCGCCATCACTTTCATTTTCTACGTGAGAAAACTAAAATCTGCAGACGTCTGCTGATCATGCTAAGGTCACACAGGTGGACAGTAGGGAAGCCCAGGCTCTTGTCCCCATCTGCTTATTGAGTGGCCAATGTGTGCCTCTATCAGCATCAGCAAAATGGCAGGTTTGTCTTTTTGCCTTCTCTCCATCCACAAAATCCAAGGCTTCCTAAAGCAGGGGCCTCTTCCAGGATCCGGGCGCTCAGCTCCCTTGAATCCGGAGGCCGCCTGTCTCACCCCCGAAGCTTAATTAAAATGAAGATGAAGTGCTCTCCATGACGGGTCACGCTCAGTGGCAGCCACCGTGCCAGGGACCCAGTGGGCCCTCTGATGCTGAGAATTCTTCTCCAGCTTCTGCTCTGGCAGCAGCTTCCTCTGGGAGTCTCATTATAATTCCTTTGGTAATTAAAACTACAGATGTTATAATTAAAAGGCTCCTCATTAAATCACAAACAACTGAAGCTTGAGGTGGGTCCGCACTGAACAGTGTCACTAAGTCACCTTTGAAAAGGAATAAAACTCATGTGAAAGGGGAGGTCTTGGCCCAATTCAGTGCCGTAAAAGGCAGCCAGGCTGGGGGTGTTTGTGAGGTGCTGGGAGATGCATCAGGAAAGCCCACAGAGGGTCCTTGGATCCGAGTGAGGGGATATGTGGTGGGGGATAGAATGACCCCCCAAGGCTGGGATGGAGGAGACAGCCAAGTGGAAGAACACTGGGGGATGCCCTGTCTTGCACATTCTTTTGTACTCAGGGACCAGGAACATAGTGAGCTCCCAAGGCAACTGAGACATTGAGGACTTGGCACAAGAAAGCTGGGGAAAGTCCCAGACAAGGGCTCAGGATATTTGTTTCTTATCTTGGCTGGGTCACTCGCCCCCTCATTGTCCCTCGAGTAAGCCCTGTCTCTGAGTCACAGGACATTTGTCTGGGACATGGACGGAATAACACCTAACTCTGAGCTCCTGGGGCATGAGATGTTTGTAAATCCTCCAGCTTGGTGTCTGAGATGGAGGGACCTGGGAGTGGGAACTACCTGGGGTGCTGGGAGGTGTTTCCAAAAGGCACCTCACCAAGGAGCTACCTGGGCACAGCTGTGATTGATGGCTGACCTTTTTTTTTTTTTTTTTTTTTAGACGGAGTCTCACTTTGTCACCCAGGCTGGAGTGCAGTAGCGTGATCTCGGCTCCCTGCACCCTCCGCCTCCTGGGTTCAAGCGATTCTCCTGCCTCAGCCTCCTGAGTAGCTGGGATTACAGGCATGCACCACCACATCCAGCTAATTTTTGTATTTTTAGTAGAGATGAGGTTTCATCATGTTGGTCAGGCTGGTCTGGGACTCCTGACCTCATGATTCACTTGCCTCAACCTCCCAAAGTGCTGGGATTACAGGCCTGAGCCACCGCGCCCAGCTGATGGCTGACTTCTGACTCATATCCATGCATCTGCGGGGGAACCTTTCCAGGGAGGATTTCTCAGGAGTGTGTGCTGTGTCTGTTGTGTGTGTGTGTTGGTTGGGGGTGCTATAGCTGCATCAAACACCCACAGAAGGGTAGCACCTCTGTCTTCAGCTCCCTTTCCCACCTCTCACCTCCCCACTCTGGCTATGTGGCTGAACTAGAGGGAGGTGTAAACAGCTCAGGGCAGTAATCACATGTTATTATTGAAAGAGCCTGACCTCAGCCCTTCACTGCAGTCCAAATTGGCTTCCAGTCTCTCTCGCCTCTTCCCAGATTTTGTCCTTAGGCAACCCTCATTCTGTCTCTCAGCCTGTTTCCACGACTGTGAACTGAGAGCATTGATGCCCCTGCATGAGTCGCCTTGAGCATCTGATGATAGAATAGTGGATGCGAATGCTTCTGCAGTGCTCACTGCATGCCAGGAAGGTTCTAGAACGTTACCTACATCAACTCATTTTGTCCTCACAACAGCCTTATGGGAGGGCAGGTGGAGGAGTGAGTAGATGGGCTGGATAGGAGTGAGGAGCTGGAGGAAGAGTTGGGGTATGGCCAGGTAAGTGGCGGCCAGTGTGGCAGGACCATGAAGGCTGCTGCAGAAATGGCTCCAAGTGGCTCAGGCCCTGCCAAGCACTATCTTGAGTCTCTTTTCCATCTCTGAGTCCCACCTCAGGGCAGTCCAGGCCCACGTGCACCAGGCGGGCAGATGCAGAGGGAAACGATGCTCCTTCTCTGGGTGGCCTGAGCCAGGTCAGAGGTTCATCTCACTGGCTCAGCAGCACCAGGTCAGGTGGCACTGGGAGAGGCGAGAAAGAAACTATGGCCACTTCAAATATCAGAGCAGGACGGGGAGACCTAGCTTGTCCTGAATACTCATTACCACATCTCCAGCCTAGCACTATGCCCAGCACATGGAAAACACTCAATAAGTATTGGATGGATGGATGGATGGATGGATGGATGGATGGATGGATGGATAGATGGATGAATGGATGGATGGATGGATGGATGGATGGATGGATGGATGGATAGATGGATGGATGGATAAATGGATGGATAGATGGATGGATGGATAGATGGATGGATAGATGGATGGAAGGATAGGTGGATGGATGGATGGATGGATGGATAGATGGATAGATGGATGGATAGATGGATGGATGGATGGATGGATGGATGGATGGATGGATGGATGATAGATGGATGGATGGATAGATGGATGGATGGGTGGGTGGATGGATGGATGGATGGAGAGACGGATGGATGGATGGATGGGTGGATGGATGGATGGATGGATGGATGGATGGATAGATGGATGGATGGATGGGTGGGTGGGTGGATGGATGGATGGATGGACAGACAGGCAGACAAACAGAATGAAAGGTGGGCCCTATAACTACTATTTATTGAATACCTACCATTCAGTGTGTGCTAGGCATCACATAATTCTATCTATTCCTCACAGTGACCTTGCAAGGTAAACTTAATAATTACCATTTTACATTGCATTTTACAGTCCAGTCAAGTGACTTGCCTTAGTGCACACTCCCAGAGAGTGACAGCACCAGCAATTGAACTGAGGCAAGCACCTCCAAAACTGCATTCTTCCCACTATGCCACAGGTAAGTCCACCAGCCCTGTTTAGGGGAGTTCTGGCTCTCCCTGTGTGTCCCCACATGCAGCCAACTGGCATCCGTATGCTGTCCATGCCAGGTCCTGTGCTGAGAACAGTGGGCAGTGCTGGGCTTGGGGGGTGTGCAGGGACCAGGGGAGCCCAGTGGAGGTGCAGACTGATTTCACCTGGCATTTCCTCAAGACTTTGGTGTTTGAACTGGGTTTTGAAGGCAAAGGAGTCAGATAGACAAATGAAAGAGAGGGAAAGGCACTCCAGGCAGCAGGAATAGCATGTGTGAAATCGAAGAGGCATGAAGAAAACTTAAAATGTAGTCTTCCAAGTCATGTACCCTAGAACTTAAAGTATAATAAAAAAAAATTAAACATAGAAAAACAAAATAAAACACAATTTTTAAAAAATGTAGTCTTCTTGCTGGTGGCAGTGATGGGATGGGGTGACAGGGACAGAAGTGGCAGGAAGAGGAGGTTGAAGCTAAGCTATGAAGGCCTTGGGGTGTCAGGCCGGGAAGTGAGAAGCCATAGAAGTTTAAAGTTGGGGAACGTGATGCTCAGATATGCAATGAGAAAGTCTAATCAGCATTAGGGATAATGATGACCAGAGGCCAGGAGACCTGATGCATATGTCTGGGTAATTCCAATTACTAATTTTTTTTTTTTTTATATACAGGAACTCACTTTGTCACCCAGGCTAGGGTGCAGTGGTGTGATCTTGGCTCACTGCAGCCTCAACCTTCTGGGCTCAAGCAATCCTTCCATCTCAGCCTCCAAAGTAGCTGGGACCACAGGCACATGCCACGACGCCCAGCTAATTTTTCTTTTTTTTTTTTGTATTTTTGGTAGAGATGAGGTTTTGCCATATTGCCCAGGCTGGTCTCAAATTCCTGAGCACAGGTGGTCCACCAACCTTGACCTCCCAAAGTGCTAGGATTACAGGTGTGAGCCACTGCCCCCAGACCCAATTACTCTTATGAATCAAAATTATAGCAGAATGGGATGAAATTATCTTTGGAGACCATCTCTATCCCCCTGGTTGCATAGGCGATGAACCTGATGCTCAGAGAGGGGCAGCAACTGGCTGATGATCACACAGCAAGTCAGTAGCTGACCAGGACTGGTAGCAGCAGCTTGAGGAGAGGCGGACATTCTTTCCGCCTCTTTTGTCTTTTGTGACTCCTGGTGCTGAGCAGAAACCAAGCTGGTGGCTTCCTGAATTGTGGAATCCCAGCACGTCTGGGAGGTTTGTGTAAAATGATGCTAGTAATAAATTTTTTCCCCTTAAGGACAATGAAGTACAAAAGGAGGGGGCCAGTGCTTGACAGGAGCTCTGATTAAAGCAAACTACAGACGTTTTCAACAATAAAGACTGCTGGCGCCACAGAGAAATGAGTGACGCAAAATACAACAGCCGGAGGCCGAGCTGGGAGAGAAGGGGGGCTGCAGGGTGACTGAGTCAGAGGCCGAATGAGCTGGAGGTGGGGAAGATACCTGTGGCTGCTGTGTTACAGCTCCACTGTTGCAGGAAAAATTCTGCCCGTTGCACCCAGGCAGGCCACCTGCCCTGATGCCTATACCCTCAATCACCTCTTGCCAGGGAGTCCCATGGCTTCCTCCATAGCAGACAGGGTAACTGAATGCTATAGATTCTGATCAAGGAATTTTTTTCTGTATAAATTTATTTTTTAAAAGTAATTCATTGAATTAACTTGCAGTGGTATGGTCTTTATTTTCATTCTCTTTTCAGCATTCTGCCACTTAAAAATAAATAAGAATAGATACAATCCCACAGCCCAGACTCCCATAGGCTTGACTCTCCCCTGGAGATGCAGCTTAGGGTATGAGTAAGCTGAGGCTCAGGTGACCCCTCAAAAAGGGGTGGAAGTTCCCGCACTCAGATTCCCTTTCTCACACCTCGGCAGTGCTCACAACCTACCTTGTACAGCGTGTTCTTCATCAGTGTATATCTTGTGTTCCAGGCAGGTCATGTGCTGCGGGAGGAGAGGCCCTATGGCATCTCCCTCCAAGAAACGGCTGTACACACCATGCTCAGAAGAAGCCAGGCTCTGGTTACTCAGAGCAGAGTGTCTGGGTTCTGTCTTCCATGAACCTCGGTTTCCTCATCTGTCATATAGAGGATCAATCTGCATCACCTTTGAGTTTGCCTGAAGCCTCAATGAATAGGATATTTGTCCCCTAGACTGGTCCTCGCTGTGATTTCTGCCAGTGACTCAGAGGGGCTCTGACCCAGGATATGTGTAGAGAGCCTGATGCTTCTTGGAGGGAGTGCCTTAATCCATCTGGGCTGCTGTAACAAGCATGCTGTAGGCTGGGGCTTTCAAACAACAGACATTTATTTCTCTCAGTTCTAGAGGCTGGGAAGTCCAAGATCAGGGTGTTGGCCAGTTCGATTCCTGATGAGGGCTCTCTTCCTTGTTTGCACACAGTTACCTTTTTGCTGTGTCCTCTCACAGAGGGGGAGAAATCATATCTCTTGTGTCTCTTCTCAAAGGGGCACTAATTACCTCCCAAAGGCACTACCTCCTAAAACCATCACTTGGGGAATGGGGCTTCAACACATGAGTTTTGGGAGGATACAAACATTCAGTCTATAGTGGGCGTACGTGTCAGGCCTCAGAGCCAAAGCTCGGCCATCGTATCCCCTGTGACCTGCACATACACTTCCAAACGGCCGGTTCCTGCCTTGACTGATGGATGACATTACCTTGTGAAATTCCTTTTCCTGGCTCATCCTGGCTCAAAAGCTCCCCCACTGAGCACCTTGTGACCCCTCCACAGCTGCCCGCTAAAGAACAACCCCCTTTGACTGTAATTTTCCTTTACCTACCCAAATCCTGTAAAACGGCCCCACCCCTATCTCCCTTCGCTGACTCTCTTTTTGGGCTCAGCCCGCCCGCACCCAGGTGATTAAAAAGCTTTATTGCTCACACAAAGCCTGTTTAGTGGTCTCTTCACACGGACACGCATGACAGTAAGGGGGGCTGTGAGCCTGCAAATGCGGGGTCTGAGCACCGGCGTGGAAAGGCGCTTATAGGGTCTTGAGTCCATCCTCACCTAAAAGGCACAGTGAGTGGTGTGAGCTGGTGGAGGCCCAGGAACCCAATGGCCATGGGCTCAAGCATGGCCACCGACAGGTACAACCCAATTGCCTTCTCTGGGTCTCATTTCTTTACTTGAAAAGTAAAAATAGGTGATGCCTCTGTTCACTGTTGTGAGCAGAGAATGACATGAATGAGCAAATGATCTTTTCTTTGTCTTTTGTTATTATTGTTAGTATCCTAATTATACAAATAACACATGAATATATTATTACTGTACATATTTAAACAATGATGTTAAAATGTAAGTAGACCTTTACCATCTATCCCAGACCCAGGACCCTCCTCGGAGGTAACCACTGTTCCCATTAAATGTCTGTTCATCTATGACTTTTAATTTACATGCACATACCTAGGCATTTTTAGAAATAAAGAGCTTTCTTTTTCTTTTTTGTCTTTTTTTTAAATTTTTTTATTTTGTTTTGAGATGGAGTCTTACTCTGTCCCAGGCTGGAGTGCAATGGTGAGATCTCAGCTCACTGCAACCTCTGCTGCCCAGGTTCAAGCAACTCTCCTGCCTCGGTCTCCCAAGTAGCTGGGATTGTAGGCGCCTGCCACCATGTCTGGCTAATTTTTGTATTTTTAGTAGAGACGGGGTTTCACCATGTTGGTCAGGCTGGTCTTGAACTCCTGACCTCATGATTCACTCATCTCGGCCTCTCAAAGTGCTGGGATTACAGGTGTGAACCACCGTGCCTGGCCTTTTTTTTTTTTTTTTTTCTTTTATAATGAGATTGCACTAAGTGGATCTTCTGCTCACGATCACACAAGGCTGCCATCAAGGTGTCCGCTAGGCTATATCTCATCTGGAGGCTTGAATGGGGGAAGCCTCCAAGTTCATTCTAGCTCATTCAGCCTGCTGGAAGAAAACATTTCCTTGTAGCTGCATGACTGAAGGCCCCGTTTTTGTTTTTGTTTGTGTTTTAACTGGTTATTAGATAGAGACTGCCTCTGGTGCTAGAGACCACCCAAAGTTCTTTGCCACATGGCCGTCTCCCTATCTCTAGGCAGTTAGCACATGATGGTTTGCTTTTGAAGGCCAGCAAGAGACTGTTTCCAATCTGCTAAGACAGAGTCCTGAAGATGTAAGGCAGTCATGAGAGTAATAGCCCATCATCCTTGAAATATTCTATTGGTTAAAAACAAGCCATAGTCCCCACCCACACTCAAGGGAAGGGGATTACACAAGGGTGGACTCAGTGCGGGTCACCTTAGGGTATGTCTACCTCACGGTGGTAATATTCCTCTTCTAAGCCCTGTGTTGATTCCAGAGTCCTGCACTCTCTCCCTGTTACTTCCCTACACCTTGCCTAAACCTTTGTAAATAGCCTCTTCATTAAATTGTCCTCAAATTACCCAGTCTAAATATGCTCTTTTTGTGCCTGACCTGTCATAGAGACCAGTAGCCAGGGCATAGTTTTGCAAACTACATATGTGAAGGGTAAAATCCAAGGGGAAGGATGAAGGTAAAAAGAAAACAAAGATGGGGGTTGCAAATTCTTTCCAAACCCAAGCAGTCCGTACACAAGCAGAAAGTCTGACTTTCTTAGTGTGGAATAAGGGATAGACACGTCTTCCTCCTTCCTCTACCAGGTTCCATAAGGAAAAGTTGCCCTTAAACACCCCTGTCTTCTCTCCTCACCATAACCTTCATCTGCTTCTGCCAGAAGAGGAGTGAATTATTTGGCTGGTGCATTTGGGACAGGGACCTGGGCCGCCTAACTTAGTTTCTCTTTCTGCTTCCTCTTTGAACTCCACCTGCTGCGGAGCGTGTGTATTCTGCACTGCTGCTTCATGCAGAGGAGGCCTGGTAATGTTCAGCCTTGCCTGTGGCCTGTGTCTATTTCTAATTCTGGGATTCAGAATATGGAAGCACATGGTTGTAGCATATTCCAACCATATCCTCCAAACCAGTTTTAAAAGGACTGTATTTTGACTTTTTAAATGATAGCCATTCTGACTAGTGTGAGATGATATCTCATTGTGGGTTTTAATTTTTATTTATTTATTTATTTTGAGATGGAGTCTCACTCTGTTACCCATGTTGGAGGGCAGTGGCACAACCTTGGCTCACTGCAACCTCCATCTCCCAGGTCCAAGCGATTCTCCTGCCTCAGCCTCTGGAGCAGCTGGAGTTACAGGTGTGCACCACCACACACAGCTAATTTTTTTTTTTTTTTTTTTTTTTTTTTGTATTTTCAGTAGAAATGGAATTTCACCATGTTGGCCAGGCTAGTCTGGAACTCTTGACCTCAAGTGACCTGCCCGCCTTGGCTTCCCAAAGTATAGGTGGCTCACTGTGGCTTTGATTTGTATTTCTCTGATGACTAGTGATGTTGAACATTTTTTCATATGCTTATTGGTTGCTTATATGTCTTCTTTTGAGAAATGTCTGTTCATGTCTTTTGCCCACTTTTTAATGGGGTTGTTTGGTTTTTGCTTGTTGAATTGTTTAAGGTCCTTACGGATTCTGAATATTAGACCTTTGTTGGATCCGTAATTTGAAAATATTTTCTTCTATGCTATAGGATGTGTTTACTCTGTTGATAGTTTCTTTAGCTGTGAAGAGCTCTTTAGTTTAATTAGGTCCATTTTTTTTGGTTGCAATTGCTTTTGAAGACTTAGTCATAATTTTTTCCCCAAGGCCAATGTCCAGAATGGTATTTCCTAGGTTTTCTTCTAGGATTCTTATAGTTGGAGGTTTAACTTATAGTTTGAGATTTAAATTTGACATTTAAATCTTTAATCCATCTTGAATTAATTTTCGTATGTGGTGAAAGATAGGAGTCCAACTTCATTCTTCTGCATATGGCTAGCCAGTTGTCCCAGCACCATTTATTGACTAGGGAACCCTTTCCCCATTGCTTATTTTTGTCAGCCTTGTTGAAGATCAGATGGCTACCAGGTGTGTGGCTTTATTTCTGGGTTCTCTATTCTCTATGTGTCTGTTTTTGTACCAGTATTGCTGTTCTGATTATTGTAACCTTATGGTATAGTTTGAAGTTAAGTAACGTGATTTCCTCCAACTTTGTTCTTTTGGCTTAAGATTGCTTTGGCTATTTAGGCTCTTTCTGGTTCCATATGAATTTTATATTTTTTTCTAGTTCTGTAAAAAATGATGTTGATTGTTTGATAGGAATGGCATTGAATCTTTAGATTGCTTTGGACAGTGTGGCTATTTTAACAGTATTGATTCTTCCCATCCATGAGCATGGAATGGTTTTCCATTTGTTTGTGTCAGCTGTGATTTCTTTCAACAGCATTTTGTAGTTCTCCTTGTAGAGATAGTTCACCTCCTTGGTTAGATGTATTTCTAGTTATTTTTTTTGTGTGTGTGTGTGGCTATTGTAAATGGGATTGCATTCTTGATTTTGCTTGCAGCTTGAACATTATTAGTATATAGATATACTAATAGGTTACTGATTATTGTAACTAATATAGGTTACTGATTTTTGTACGTTGATTCTGTATCCTGAAACTTTATTGAAATTTTTATCAGATCCAGGAAACTTTTGGCAGAGTCTTTAGGGTTTTCCAGGCATAGAATCGTATAATCAGTGAACAGAGATGATTTAACTTCTTTTTTTCCTATTTGGATGCCTTTTATTTCTTCCTCTTGCCTGATTGCTCTGGCTAGGACTTCTAGTACTATATTAAATAGGAGTGGTGATAGTGGGCATCCTTGTCTTTGTTCCAGTTCTCAGAGGAAATGCTTTCTGCTTTGGCTCATTTGGTATGATGTTGGCTGTGGATTTGTCATAGATGGCTCTTATTATTTTGTGATAATACTTTATCATATGGATAATACTTTATTATAAAATAATAATATGTTCCTTCAATGCCTGGTTTGTTGAGTTTTTTTTTTTTTTAATCATGAAGGGATGTTGGATTCTATTGAAGGCTTTTTCCACATGTATTGAGATAATCATATGGTCTTTGTTTTTAATTCTGTTTGTGTGGTGAAGCACATTTATTGATCTGTGTATGTTGAACCAATCTTGCATCCTACAAATGAAGCTTACTTGATTGTGGTGAATTAACTTTTTGATGTGCTGCTAGATTCTGTTGGCTAGTCTTTTGTTGAAGATTTTTGTGTCTGTATTCGTCAGGATATTGGCCTGTAGTTTTATGTTTTGTTGTTGTGTCTTTGCCAGGTTTTGGTATCAGGGCGATGCTGGTTTTGTAGAACGAGTTAGAGTGGAGTCCCTCCTCCTCCTCGATTTTTTGGATAGTTTTAGTAGAATTGGTACCAACTCTTCTTTGTATGTCTGGTAGAATTTGGCTATTCCATCTGGTCTGGGGGGGTGTGGTTTTTTTTTTTTTTGGTTGGTAGGTTTTTTTATTATTGGTTCAGTTTCAGAACTCAGTATTGGTCTGTTCAGCGTTTCAATTTCTCCTGATTCAATCTTGGGAGGTTGCGTGTCTCCAGGGATTTTTCCATAGCCTCTGAATTTTCTAGTTTGTGCTCTTAGAGATGTTAATAGTAGTCTCTGAGGAGTCTTTGTCTTGCTGTGGGGTCAGCTGTAATGTTACCTTTGTCACTTCTGGTTGTCCTTATTGGGACTTTTTCTCTTTTATTTCTTTGTTGATCTAGCTAGTGGACTATCGATCTTGTCTATGCTTTTAAGTTAGTTCAGCCACTGTGGAAAGCAGTTTGGAGATGTCTCAAGTAACTTAAAACAGAACTACCATTTGACCCGGCAATCCCGTGACTGGATGGATATCCAAAAGAAAATAAATCATTCTACCAAAAAGACACATGCACTTGTATATTCATTGCAGCACTATTCACAATAGCAGAGACATGGAATCAACCTAGATGCCCATCAACAGTGGACTGGATAAAGAAATGTAGCCCATGTACACTAGGGAATACTATGCAGTCATAAAAAAGAACAAAGTTTTGTTCTTTGCAGGAACGTGAATGCATCATGAGGCCATTATCCCAAGTGAATTAATACAAGAACAAAAACCCAACTACTGCATGTTCTCACTTATAAGTAGGAGCTAAACATAGAGCACTCATGGAAAGATGCTATCAATAGAAACTGGGGATTACTAGATGGGGCAGGGAGGGAGAGGGACAAAGGTTAAAAAACAACCTCTTGGGCCGGGTGCGGTGTCTCACGCCTGTAATCCCAGCACTTTGGGAGGCCGAGACGGGCGGATCACGAGGTCAGGAGATCGAGACCATCCTGGCTAACCCAGTGAAACCCCGTCTCTACTAAAAAATACAAAAAGCTAGCCGGGCGAGGTGGCTGGCGCCTGTAGTCCCAGCTACTCGGGAGGCTGAGGCAGGAGAATGGCGTAAACCCGGGAGGCGGAGCTTGCAGTGAGCGGAGATTCGGCCACTGCACTCCAGTCTGGGTGACAGCAAGACTCCGTCTCAAAAACAACAACAACAACAACAACAACAACAACAACAACAACCACCTCTTGGGTGCAGTGCTCACTGTCTGGCTGCTGGGATCCTTTGTATCCCAAACCTCAACATCATGCAATATACTCATGTAACAAAACTGCATGTGTGCCCCGCAAATCTAAAATGAAAGTTGAAATTATACAATAAAATAGAATATCTATAGACGAAATACAAATAAAGTTATCAGGTTAAAAAAAAAAAAAAAAAGCCCCTTAGGCCGGGCACAGTGGCTCACACCTGTAATCCTAGCACTTTGGGAAGCTGAGGTGGGTGGATCATGAGGTCAGTGGTTTGAGACCAGCCTGGCCAACATGGTAAAACCCCGACCCTACTAAAAATACAAAAATTAGCCAGGCATGGTGGCGGGCACCTGTAATCCCAGCTACTTGGGAGGCTGAGGCAAGAGAATCGCTTGAACCCAGGAGGCGGAGGCTGTGGTGAGCCAAGATTGTGCCACTGCACTAGAGCCTGGGGAACAGAGCAAAAAAAAAAAAAAAAAAAAAAAAAAAAACCCGTAGCTGCAAGAGACATGGTTTCATTTTATTTTATGGCTGAATAGAATTCCATTGTCTATATATACCATGTTTTTTAAATCTAATCATGTTCTGACTTTTAAATGACTGCAAAATATTGTGTACACGAAGTCACAGAGTATGGAGTAATAGACACTGGAAACTTGGAAGGGTAGGAGAATAGGGGGTGAAGGATGATCAATTACTTAAAAGGTACAATGCATGTTACTCAGGTGATGGGTACACTACAAGCCCAGACGTCACCACTACACAATAAATCCATGTAACAAATTTGTATTAATACTTGTACTCCTTAAGTTGATACAAATAATAATTTAAAAAGTACTGTATCTGATATCTTGACCTTCACTGGCAAGACTTTCTTTGTCTCTTCATCAGCCTATCACATACAGTTGAATGAGAATCATGGAAGTTCATTGTCTCTTCATCAACCTATCATGTACAGTTGAATAATAATCATGGAAATTCAAACCAAATAAGATTTGCCCTTTTACTTGTCACTGTGGCTAACATTTTAAAGTGAAAATACTCAGTGCTGGTGAGATTGCAGTGAGATGGACATCTCATTTGTTTTTGTTAGGGGCAAAAATTGGCACAAATATTTTGAAGTACAATTCAGAAATGTGAGTCAGAAGGCTTAATAGGTTCATAACCAATGATTTCATTTTAAGATTTGGATTATAAAGTAATCTGAGAGGCAAAGAAAGACTTATGCACAAAGATTAATTTCAGCAGTGTGAATATGAGCAAATCTTGAGGAGAGAACCTTAAAGGCTTATCAATAAGAAAAAAGTAAAGCTAGCTACATTCCCATGAATTAGTAGGTACCCTTTAAAATGATACTTCCAATGAGCATTTAATGATGGAAGAAAATTATTTTCTTTTTTTTTTTTTTGAGATGGAGTCTTGCTGTATTGCCCAGGCTGGAGTGCAGTGGCTGGATCTGAGCTCACTGCAAGCTCTGCCTCCCGGGTTCACGCCATTCTCCTGCCTCAGCCTCCCGAGTAGCTGGGACTACAGGCACCCACCACCTCGCCCGGCTAGTTTTTTGTATTTTTTAGTAGAGACGGGGTTTCACCGGGTTAGCCAGGATGGTCTCAATCTCCTGACCTCGTGATCCGCCCGTCTCAGCCTCCCAAAGTGCTGGGATTACAGGCTTTTTTTTTTTTTTTTTTTTTTTTTTTTTGAGACGGAATCTTGCTCTGTTGACCAGGCTGGAATGTAGTGGCGCGATCTCGGCTCACTGCAAGCTCCGCCTCCCGGGTTTAAGCGATTCTCCTGCGTCAGCCTCCTGAGTAGCTGGGACCACAGGCGCCCACCACCTCGCCCTGCTGATTTTTTGTATTGTTAGTGGAGACAGGGTCTCACCAGGTTAGCCAGGATGGTCTCGATCTCCTGATCTCATGATCCGCCCACCTCGGCCTCCCAAAGTGCTGGGATTACAGGTGTGAGCCACTGCACCTGGCCCCGGCAGAAAATGATTCTGATATGATGATACAAAGTGAAAAGAGCAGAAGAGAACATTCTCGAGCATATGATGCTGACTATGAATGTGTGGAAGAGAAAAGACTGGGTTGATTCTGTGTGATAGTTACAAGGTTTTCTCGATTTATTTTTTGTTTTCTATAGACAACATATTTCTATTGTATACATGTATATTCTACCCACCCCACTCCCCCAGTTACCCAGGAAAAAGGAGACCTATGTGCCATCCTCTTTCTGGGAATCTGTGATGTCACCAAAGGTCTTTTCTAGAGCATGGCGTGAGCTGCATGATGTTTTCTGCAAGAGGAGTCTTCCCTAGTCTTTCAAAACAGGATGCTGACTTCCTGATGCTCTGCGGCTGTGTCCAAAGGGGCAGCCTCGCTGAGGAAGCACCCTTTGGAGTGTTCTTTCACCGACCTCTCATCCTGTGGTTTCTCCCGGGAGCTCTCACCAGGTCTTTCTCTCTGTTCCCCCATGAAGACGTTTGGAAGGTGTTGTCCGCTTGCGTGGACATGACACTCCTGATGCTCCTGATTGTGCTGCTGCAGCGCAGGCTTCCTTTCCGTGTTTGACCAGCACATACACCCACACGGACGTGCACACAGAACCTCAGCATTGCCTTTTATGAATACGCGGAGTTGTGTAGCTGCCCTGCCATTGGGTCTGGTAGTGGGCCCTTGTCACTAAGGAAATGACCCTGGCTTTTTGCTTTAGAAGAATAACAAGAAGGTGCCTCAGAAGAGGGGATGAAGTGGCCATTCTGAGCAGCACCATCTACGTCAGCAGAAACTGGAAGGCTGAGACCCATGGAGAAGCCGGAAGGAGTTGCCAGAGAGAGGGAAATTCCAAACCCTGCCCATCTTATCAGTGAGGACCAGCCCCTGAGTCCATTTCTGCTTGCTGCTGGAGGCTGGGCACTGGGCCTAGGAGGTCTGGGAAGACACAGTGAAGGGAAGGTGCTTTGGGAGAGAGAGCTGTGATGAGGGCCAGGTCTTACCAAGGATGCTATGCTTGGTAGGCATGACCTCGTATGGCCTTTCAAAGAGAAGGAACACATCTCTTATTTGAGATGGTACCTTTTGCTTTCCACATATCCTTCAAGTAGAAGAGTTAATTCATGTGGTTTGTGCCGACAGGGAGTTGCCCAGACACTAGACAGGATCCTAACTCATTAGCAGCTGGGTGAATGGAAATGAGGACTTGGGGAGAGGGGTATGCACTCCTGGCTGCCTCAGCGGTGGGAAGAGCTGTGCCAAGTCATTACACTGAACTGTGGCACAAGTCAGCAGGGGTCCAAGCACAGGCTGTGGACTCTGTTAGAAGCTCACTCTAGGGCTGATATCAGTTTTAGCCTTTGACTGGGCCAGGTCTGTGTCTGTGGAGGAGGTGATAGCTTAATCTAAGGCCATGACCGCCCTCTGTCAGTGACTGGGGTCTGCCACCGACAGCAGGGCCTATTGGGTGGCCAGGTTGACTCAGTGTTCTTCCTCTTACTCTAAAAGACTCAATTGGCTCCTTAGGAGAGGCACAAGGATTATCTGCTGGACTCTGCCTTGGTGTCACCCCCGAGAATGTGCCTAAGGAAAAGGACAATTCTCAGAAGCCGAGGACTCAGAAACCAAACTTTCCACACATCAGTGCCCCAGTTGCCACTGCCCTTCCTGCCTCCCCATCCCCCAGTCCAGCCTTGCCAGTGCCACCTCATCTCCTGACACACACCTGTGAGCCCAGGCTGGTGTGTGATGGCAGAATCCAGCGAGGGGGGGTGTCTGATGCCCACCCTGGGGCAGCTCACAATCTGATTGGGGAAGTTTGGGACCTGTGGGAACAAGAGCAGTTCCGTATAACATGACCCTGATTAGGAGCCTCCTGTGCTCTGAGGAGGGGCAGCTCCAGATAGCTGGGACAGCCAGGGGGGACTTCCTGGAGGAGGTGACATTGGCACTGACTGGTAAAACTCTGGCAGGCAGTAAGGCCAGAACCCAGTCCTATCAAGAGACATAGAAAAACCTGGCAAAAACTACCAAAAGCCTTTTCTAGATGTTACTTGACTTCATGACACAATATTTTGATAGTTTCCACATAAGATGAATCTGAAACATATGCATTAACTTCTCCTTAAAAATATACACTTGTTTTCGTCAGCAGGATGTAACACGTGGTTTGATGAATGTATGGTAACTGAAGAACTATGTGGGATCCAAGACTGGGAGGTCTCAGAGGCTGTCTTGCTGTCTGTACCTGGAAGCCGCTTCTCCAGTTCACACACGGGAGGGGCCTGAGACAGCATTACCTGCCCCAGGTGCTCTTCTGAAGACGTTCTAGCACCCAAAAGCCCAAGTCCAAAGTCAGGCCGGATTTGAAAGCGTTTCTTCTACTACAGAAGATGCAGACACAAGTGGGGTCCACCCTCGCTAAGGAGCTCATGGCTTGGAAAAGACAGTGAAGCTCTGATCCTCTAAATTTGTTTGATCATGTTTATTCTCATCAAACCTCCCCTTTTTCCCTCGAGTGTTTCTGATGCAGGTGGTTCTTACGTCCCACACTGAGATAGTCTGCTACACTTTTATTAATCTGCAGTACAAAGAGTGATTTTGTCAGAATTAAGGTTTGGTGTTGCTTAACTACAGACCTGAGGTGAATCCAGACACCCCTTTCACAACTGGTATGCCACCTGCCTTACTTTGGCATGGAAATGGCCCTTTGAGGCGGTGCCCTCAGATCTCCGTCACTGAATGACGGTTCTTCCTGTGGACAGAATGATGCAGAAGACGATGGTCATTCTTGCAAGCACGTGTTTGGATGAGCAATTCTTCAGAACACAAATACCGCCGAAGTTTATTGGCAAGGTGAATCCTGCAGTGTGAGGTGGAAGGATATTTCACTGCATTCGTTGCCTACTGTATAGAACAAATTACGCCACAGTTAATGGCTTAAAACAACAATCAGACTTTATGATCTACCACAGTTTCTATGGGTCGGGGTTTGGGAATAGCTTGGGTGGGCAGTTCTGGCTCAGGGTCTCCGCAGGGCTGCCATCATCTGGAGGTTTGACTGGAGCCGGAGGCCCTGCCTTTGATGTAACTCACTCACATGCTTGGCAAGTCAGTGCTTGCTGTGATCTAAATGTTTGTGTCTCCCCCAAGTTCATATGTTGAAATCCCGGCCCTCAAGGATTAGAGTTAGGAAATCGTAATGCTCACTGACTGCACTCGGCCCCAGCAGCAGCCTGGACAGCCCGATCAGGGTCTCATCTGCAGGCTGGTGGTGCCAGGAGTGTCCAGAAATCCTCCATACAACCCAAGATTCAGCACGGGGATACTGAGACCCATCCCTCAAAGTGATGTTTTTAGGAGGTGGGGCCTTTGAGAGGTGATTCAGGAGGCCTTCACCCTTAGGAATGGGATGAGTGCCCTCATAAAAGAGGCCAGAAAGCGACTCTTCTTTCCTTCTGCTATGTGAAATTACATTGAAAAGATGGTCGTCTGTGAACCAGGAAGTGGACCCTGGCCAGACACTGCAACTGCTGGGGCCTTGATCTTGGACTTCCAGCTTTCAGAACTGTGAGAAATAAATATCTGTTGTTTATAAGCTGCCCAGTCCATGGTATTTTGTGATAGCTGCCCAAGCAGATGGAGACAGTGCTGGGTGTTGGCAGGGGGCTTCTGTTGCTAACCATGCAGGCAGTGCCACAGGGCTGCTTGAGTGTGCTCATGATACGGTAACTGACATCCCCCAGAGGGAGTGATTCAAGGGAGGGAGATGGAAGCAGTAGTGTCTTTTATGACCTAGGCTTGGAAGCCACACACCGTTACTTTTGCCATGTTCCATTGGCCACATAGGCCAGTCTGGTGTGATGCGAGAGGGGACTGCACAGGCCATGAAACCAGGCAGCAAGGAAACCATTGCAGAGGCTAGAGGTTCCATTTCCAAGTCACTCACACGCATCCAATCCAGCTGGACATCCCGTGGTGGCGGTAAATTGCTCTGTTCAAGTCACCTGTAGAGATTTCCCACTCAGACATGGCCCACTGGGATTGGTCTTCCTGCCTGAGACCACCACACAATTTTTAACTTGTCACTTTACAATCACTAGTCACTGAGTCACTAAAGGAATGCCCAAATGCTTGGTGAGATGTGAAGATACTTGAGTACTGAGGAGAAAAAAGGCAGAGAAGGGTGATGGGTTAATCAGGGCAATAGTGATTAATTAGGAGCCAGAAGACCCGGGTCCTACTTAGTAAATCAGTGGGCACTGCCCGTGTGCCAGTGAGAAGAACGCTCTCAGCAGGGGTCTAGGGGGATAGTAAGGTGGGTGGTTCTGGAGTTAGATAACTGGTCACCTGCTCACCAACTGACTGACTGACTCTGAGCTCTGCCTCTTCACATGGACAGGTTGCCTGATGCACACCGGTGATCAATGAGTGCTGGCTACTATTATTGGAGCATTATTATGCCTACAATAACCCAGTTCCTAGCTCAGGCCCTGTGTCATGTGTATTCCAGAAATTATCTTACTAACTGTCCCAGCACCTCTCAGGATTCAACTTCCATTCCCACCATCATCGCCCATGGCCTCACCATGGCTGCCACGTCCACAGCCACAGGGACGTGGGTCAATTTACATCTTTCAGAGTGTGGGTATAGATGCAGGTAAGTCAGAAGATTTGAGGAGGGAGAAGGGATGATCCAGGCTTGTCTGGTGGCTTCTGTTTTCTCTGTGAATTAGAAAACAAGGTTGTCAGCCCAGAGAGGGCCTGAGAATTTGTGCTGGACGAAGATCAGAGACAAAGAGAATCCCTCTGTCTGGGGTGTCATTTCTGCATAAGGAGCCTCTAAGGCGAGGCCCAGGCCAACAGCTTCATAAATGCCACATTGGAAAAGTCCTCTGAGCAGCCCACCTTTTGGAGCTGGGCTTGCAAAGTGCTTAGAATAGCACCTGGTTCCCTGTGGTTGCTGCTGCCGTGGCTGCTGTAGTGGCTCTCACCCCGACCACTCCTCTTTGCATCCTTCAGCCAGGAGGTGGGGATATTGTGAGGTGTAGTGCACAGGCCATGTCTAGAAGGTCTGCAGCAATGGCAGTGGGGTTCTGCTGGGAGTCACCGACCGAACTCGGCCCCAGCATCAGCCTGGACAACCCGATCGGAGTCTCATCTGCAGGCTGGTGGTGCCAGGAGTGTCCAGAAGTCCTCCATACAACCTGAGGTTCAGCACAGGGATACTGAGACCCAGTGAGAAAAAGTGACTCGTCCTATATACTACAAAGAGCCTGGAAGAATTGAGACGAAAACCCAGATCACCTGACTCCCCTGACTGGGGCTCTTTCTACCGCTCTTCATTGCCTTTTCTTCTATGTGTATATACAAGCCGTCTTGGTGGAGCTCCCCTGACATTTAGCTTCTCCTTTGATTGATATCTTATTTGTGGGCATGCTGGTCTGGGCTCCAGCAGCCTCCATAGAAGTTTGAGCCGTAACATTCCTTGAAGATATAATACAAGTTAAGAACCAGGCTCTGTGTTAAGTGTGGGATATTGCCAATGAATGAGGCCATTCAGCCTCTATCCCAGAGAAGCCCAACGAGCAGTAGGTGAGGCAGACAATGTTAGACAAGGCAAAAAAAAAAAAAAAAAAAAAAAAAAACAAGTGAATTGCAATACCCAGAAATGAGGGCAGCAGCAGAAGCATGGATGAGGCACGGTGAGAGCCCCATGGGGTGAGTGAGGACACTGCCCTTGGAGAATCCGTGAAGTCTTGCCCAGGAGGTGACCCCTGAGTCATCCATGAAGGAGAGACCAACCTTGCTAGATGTGTGACCTTGCTTTGAACACATGACTTAAGTCCACAATGCCTCAGTTTCCCTGGCTATAAAATAGGGAATAAGAACAGCATCCTCCTCCCAGTGTCATCCTAAGGATTAAAAAGCACCTAGGACATGCTAAGCAGGGGCTGGCACGTAGTAAACACTCCACAAGTTCTGATTGTCAGTGCTACTGTTATCACGGAGACTCTTAACGGTCCACGACCAGGGGATGTTTTCAGAGGCCAAGGGAGCCATTGGAAGGGCTAGAGCACGCAGCACTGGGCATATTGAAGAGAAAGGGAGCTCAACAAGCCTGAAATATGAAGCCGGGGTCAGTGGAGGCAAAATCCATTCTCAGTAGGAGCAGAATCCATCTCATAATCTTAGCTGGCCAGAGAGAGAACTGGATCTCTCCTAGAGTGGTGAGCTCCCCGTGACTGAAGGCATGCAAGTAGATGATGAGTCACTTGGTAGAGATGTGGAATGTGAGTGTGAGTACAGGAATGCATTCTTGTGTATGTTTGTGTGTGGGGGGGATTTTCTTCCCCAGAAATTGTGCCTTTTCTTCCCCTGAATCTCAGTGCAATTCAGGACGCTTACATGCGTGAGATTGTATTGTTCTATTTCTAAACCCCTGAGGTCCAGCACCAAGCAGCCAGGTTAAGCTGGGCTTCTGACTTTACTGCAGCCTCACACAATAGCCATGCTCCTGCCAGCTTCACTGGGGAGGGGACTGAAAACCTTTGTGGGTAATGCACAGCTTTAGCCAACTGAGGGGCAGGTATTAATTAAAGTGCAGATTAACTGTAGGTCACGGGTATCAGCACTGGGACTTAGAATTGCTTAATAAGAGAGTTTGTTACACCGTTTTGCCGTGAGAAGGCAATATTGATCAAGAATCCCTGGCCTGGAACTAATTGAATATTCACCCCCAAATTGCAATGGCTGATTACGTAGAAGGTCATCTCTTTTACTGTTACTTGGGAAATTACAGAGGGGTTGGCACACAGTGAAAGAGGAGAGGAGGCTGAAGAGAGAGGGAGAGGAGACAGAGAGAGACAGAGAGAGAGAGAGAGAGAGAGAGAGAGAGAGAGAGAGAGAGAGACGTGATGGGGGAGGGGAGAAAAAGAATGAGAATGAGACAGGAGATTATCATTTTCTTTTTTGGCCTGAGAAATCAGATATGACAAGCTGGATAACACCTTCATCTTGAAACAACTTCTTACCCCTTGGAGAGGAGCTTCCTTGTTGTCCAAGTTAACCAGGAAGTGTCTGCAGTGCTGTAATTTTAATGAAGGAAGCTTTCACTATGTTAATCGTGGGAATACACGAATATGAATTCATGACTCTCTGAGCCATCTCCCGCCCCGTGGTAGTGTGAGGAACTAGGATAACATGCTTGTAATGGTGTTTTGGGACTCCTGCAGCTTCTGGGAAAGGGGAGGATCCTGGAAACGTCTGTAGGAGCGGAGACAGGAGGAAATGGGTCTTGCCGGGGGTCTCAGGGCTCCAGAGTCCTCAGCTGTCTCCAGGTGGCCGAAACAGGACCCTGAGAGTCTAGAAGGGTGGTGTTCCCCATCGGCTGACTTCTGACTGCAAGCCAATGGCCTGGCCGCCTTCCCACCTGCAGCACAGATGCAGCTGGGTGCACGCACCCCAGACTTTGGTGCACTCACATCTTACGTCCCGGCTCATGGTCTGGTCAGAGATTGAGGAAAGCGATGGCGAACACACAAAGCAAGGTGACTCAGGCTGCAGAAAAACTGTTCCATTTGACCCGTGGTGAGGGCTGCAAGCTCCATCCCGTTTGAGAGTGGGCTCCAAAGCTGGGCGTGAAGTCAACATCAACTGGCAGAGAAGGGTGAAGCTGTTCCCAGGAAAAGGTGCACAGTCAGAGGCACAAGAAACAATGTGCTGTGTTCCGAAGACATCAAGGGTCTTGATGGAGTGAAGGTGGGTGTGGCTCAGCATGGGGCTGGGGGCTGGACCGCAAAGAGCCTCCACATTTAGACGTTGCCCTGAGCGCCATGAGAAATCACTCGAGGGTTTGCTGCAGGGAAGTGATAGGGGCAAGCTTGTAGGAAGACTGTGGATTTGGAGGTGGAGGAAGGAGTTGGAAGGAAACTTGAGCCAGGGAGACCATGGAGGAGGTAATTACAATATCCAGGGGCAAGCTGATGAAGATCCGAACCAGGGAAGTCACTTGGGGTGGAGAGAAGAGGGCTGTTGATGGAAGAGGGAGTGGCTCTGATTGGATGGGAGAATAAGAGGATGGGAGAAGCCCAGGATGACGTCAGCGACTTAATAGGTGAATGAATGATGGCACTGATGAGATGGGAACACAGGATCAGATGCAAGTTTGGGGAGAAAGTGGAACATGGAATCTCGGCTGTGCCAAGTCCGAGAACTTAGGAGGTGCCCAGGGCAGCTAGATCTACAGGCCTGGTATTCAGGGGACAGTCACAGGCATAGGGTTCATAGAGACAGATTTAGCAATTGAGGCCAAGTGAGAGGAAGCTATATGATGAGCCAGGGGAGTGTGAGAGTGGGAATGCCAACCCCGAAAAAACAGCACCCCTTCAGGTAAGGAAAAAGTGCCCAGGGACTGAGGAGTCACCATCCACTCTCCAGGCCATATCCCAAGGAGTGAGCTTAATGGAAGGCAACTCACTATTTTAACAAATTCTTGATTCTACAGACTTAACAGGAGAGGGGAGGCCTGGATTTTAATGGTAATTTATCTCAATGTAGGCTTTTAAACCTCCATTTATCATTGTCGCTGACAACACTTGGATTAATCTGTTGCTCCGTGTCTTTCTCACTGCTGTGAATCCCAGAAGGATGAAAGGGAATTGATACACATAAGTAACTAAATTTCAATTAATGCAAGCCTGTGCTAATTTTCCAACACGTAACCCAGAAACATTCTCATTCATTACAATTTTATCGTGGCAGATCCTCGAGGCGAAACACACCCACAGATTTATTTATTTTTTCCGGCGTCGAATTTATCATCCAAGGCATTTTGGGGGTGGGCGGCGGCCAGCTAACTGGACTCCTTGCAGCTCCCCAGCAGTCCACATTTTGCTGAGGGATGGGGAGCAGTTCCCAAAATCTACCTGAAGTTTCTCAAGCAACATTCACCAGTTCTTCAACAGCTGGAAGTCTGGGTCCTGTGTGGTTAACCCATGGAAAGGGAGCAAAGGGCCCTGGAGACAGAGGCAGACTCTGTTATTCTGAAACAGACTCGGTGCCTGCCTATCCCTTAGGCAGGGGCAATTTCCTGCTCCTAGGAGTGGGAAACCTCCCTGGGGGTAGGGGTCTGGGGTCAGCTGTCCTTCTCTACCCATTCTGCTCAACAAGCTAGGCTGCAGGAGGGGATGCAGTTTTCTCTGCCCTAAAGCACCTTGGCAAACATTGCCCCCAAGAGGCTGTGTCTGCAGCTTTTTCTAATCTGTCCCCCAAGTGAGGGTCCTCATTCTAGATGACACAGAGGCACACTGTGTCCACCTGCCCTAAACTGTCCCAGCCAAGAACATTCCTCACCTTGACCCTAGAAGTGTTTCTGGATGCAGGTGGCACTCTCTGGGACCAGGGCCTCTCTGCCACGCCCAGACTCAGCATCCTCCCAAACTCATTAGAATTCCCTGTTCTACCCGGACTTCCCCCAGTCTATGTGACTGGTAGGAGTAGAGCCCTGTTGGAGTTGCCTTGGCCCAAACACAGGGAAGAGTCAGAAACGTAAGTCCCATGGCCCTCAACTTGGCCCCCTTGTGCATACAGAAGCCCCCTTCTTAGCTCAGGCATGGCCCTGGATCTAGGCCTGGGATGCCAGCCCAGACACCGGAATGCCTCCGCCAGGAATCGTGGATACATATGTTCTGCTCTTCCTCTGAGTTCCTCTGTCCCCCACCCGTGCCCCACCGTAGCCAGGAGGCCACTATTCACCCCCTTTTCCTCTTGGGGCTATTTGTCCCTTTGCAGAAGAGCGATCCCTCATGTTTTCCTTCTGAATAATTAAAGGGGCCTGGTGACCGAGGGACAACATGGAGAGTTCAACTCCATTGGGAGAAAGGTTTAATGTTCCTCCCAGTTCCCAAGGCACAGTGTGCCACACGGAGCTACAGGGGCAAACACCAGGGCTGGTCAGGAGGCAAAAGCGGGAGCGAGGGAAGGCATGGGCCACAGCCTTGACTAGGGTTTCCCTGGGAAAAGAAAGGCAGGGCCAGGTAAGTCGCTTCGAGCAGGCTAGTTTGAATAATTCTCGTGGGCTCTGGGCTCAAGGGAGTTCCCAAGTTGCCTGAGACCTCGCCTTTGGATGATTTAGGACAAAGGAAGTATGACCCTGTGTGTGAGGGTAGGCAAGGTGATGGCGGGGGGCTCAGACTCTGGATTCGTTGGTTTGTAGATGAAAGACGTGCTCCCAGCTCTGCCCTTTGCTTTCTCTAAGAGTTGGAGAGTCCTTAGAAGGGAAATATCTTCTTGGGCCTGTAAGATCCTCAAATGCCAGAGCATCGATACAGAAAATAGGAAAATGTAGTTACATCGGCCCTGTGATGAATGGATGCTGTATTAGTCCGTTCTCATGCTGCTAATAAAGACATACCCAAGACTGGGTAATTTATAAAGGAAAGAGGTTTAACGGACTCACAGTTCCACATGGCTGGGGAGGCCTCACAATCATGGTGGAAGGCAAGGAGGAGCACGTCACATCTTACATGGATGGCAGCAGGTGAAGAGAGAGCTTGTGCAGGGGAACTCTCCTTGGCAAAGCCATCAGATCTCATGAGAATTATTCACTAACAAGAGAATAGCACGGGAAAGACCCACCCCCAAGATTCAGTTACCTCCCATTGGGTTCCTCCCACAACATGTGGGAATTGTGGGAGCTACAATTCAAGGTGAGATTTGGGTGGAGACACAGTCAAACCATATCAGATGCCAAATAGACAAATACAGAACCTCCCCCTCCACTTCACTGCACTGGGCTTCTCACTGTTCTTCAGCTCAACAAGCAGGCACCTGCCAGATCCTTTGTAGTCAGTGCCATTTCTTTTTGGCATCTCTTTCTCCAAACAGCCCCGTGGCTCGCTTGCTCCATTCTTTCGGGTCTCAGCTCAAACTTCCTCGCTCAGACAGGCCTTCCCCAGCCAGCTGCCCCATATGATGCTGCCCCCTACACTCTCCTCCTCCCCTTGCCTCGGTTGTTCTCAATCTCTTTACTACTTGGTTTGATTTCTTTTCTTTTTTTGAGATGGACTCTCACTCTGTCACCCAGGCTGGACTGTGGTGGTGCCATCTCGGCTCACTGTGACCTCTGCCTCCCGGGTTCAAGCGAGTCTCCTGCCTTGGCTTCCTGAGTAGCAAGGACTACAGGTGCCCACCACCACACCCGGCTAATCTTTTGTATTTTTAGTAGAGATGGCATTTCACCATGTTAGCCAGGATGGTCTCAATCTCCTGAACTTGCAATCCACCCGCCTCAGCCTCCCAAAGTGCTGGGATTACAGGTGTGAGCCACCGTGCCCGGCTGGCTGATGTATTCATTGTTTATGTCCACTAGAAGTAGGACGGGACAGGGCCAGGTTGGGTTTTCTTACTGCTTTACTCCCAGACCCTTTAAGAGTAACTGGCATGTAGCAGGTGCTCAGAATATATGTGTTGGATGAATTATAACACTGCAGCTCAGCTTCAGGTTTCTTGCCTGCAAAATGGACATAGCAACATTCACATCTCAAGACTATTGGGAGAATAAATGAGGCAACAAGTGGGAAAACTGTCCCCCACTGGTCCTGGGAAGACTAACAGGGCAGATCCCACCCCACTCACTGGCCTCTTCAGAGAACCAAGGCTTTGGTGTCTGGCTCCGTGGAGTGTGGCTCTGCCGCTGTGAGTGCTTGCAGATAGCTCGAGCCGCGCACTGCCAGCCATGACATTTCACAGGTGCTGCCTCTGTTTGCCTTAAACATTTCAGGGTGCAGCAGCAACACACCACGACGCAGGAACGCATTGTCTGCCATCTGAAGCCAAGCGTGAGCCGGGGCTTCTGAACACATCCCAAGGCGGAGAGTGCAGTCATTAGTATAATTATTAGAGGGGGTAAATGAAGCTGAGAACAGCACATTGAGTATACACTTAAACAGAACCTTTAAAAAAAGTGGGTGGAAAAGTTTGCCTGCTCGACTTTCTCCTTTTTTTAGAACTGGGATTTCAGGGTTTGAACTTACATGTTGAAAAATGTACTTCCTACCTTTCCCCCAACTCACCCCGACTCTTAGTCTCCAGATGGCTGATAGTGGCATCCCCATACTAGGGTGAAACCCAGAGTTTCTGAGATTCTCTTGCCATCCGTACCTGGCTGGTGACCAAGGCTGCTAATTTCACACCCTTAGTATTTCCCGGCTTGGTCTTCTGTGCCCATCCACTACCACCATCCCAGGCAAAGCTATCTACATCCTTCTGGATGACAGCATTACCGCCTAACTGCCTCCCCAAGCCCATATCTTCCTGGTTGCCTTTTCCTTAGGCTGGGTTATCCAGAAGCAGGTCCTGTTATGAAGATTCCCGTGAAAGACATGCATTAGGAAATGTTCCCAAGATAAACGAGGAGGTGAGTAGAGAAGTGAGATGGGGAAGGGAAGGGGGCCCAGGAATAGTAGCACACGGCCCACACAGGGGAACTCGGTTTAGCCCAACAGTAGACAGAGTCCATCATGCCTCAGAACTGGCCCCATCAGGGTGAGGGAGCTGGAGTATTTATACTTGATGACCTCAAGTATGGGTTAGGCCATGATTCTCAAAGTGCGTGCCAAGGTTCCCCAGGTGCCGTGGGATATTTTAAGTTTTCAAGGAAAACACAGCAACAGCTGCCAAACACCACTCCTGAGACAGTTCACAGTTTCAACATCAGACTGCCCTGCGTTTCCTTGGCTGACGTTACATCTTTGTGAAGCTGAGTGTTAAGCAGAAGCTGTGATAAAAAGGAAGTCCTGAATGGAAATCAGTGTAGAGCCGGCAATGAGGGTGGTGGCATGCAACATGATTCTGAGAATTGAAAAGTTATGCAGTGCCCAACAGGCACACACATCCCATGAATAAGTAATTGTGGTTATTTATGAGTGAAATCAACACATTCCTTTCTGTTTTAATTTTTAGGTATCATATTTGTAAACAGCTGCTAAGTTGTTAGGCTGTAAATACTAGTTAAGCTGTTTGCACCTTACTATATAATAGTTGGAACTGTTAGGTTTGTTTTTTCTTTTTCTTTTTCTTTTTTTTTTTTTTTTTTTTGAGACGGAGTCTCGGTCTGTCGCCTGGGCTGGAGTGCAGTGGCGTGATCTTGGCTCACTGCAAGCTCCGCCTCCCGGGTTCACGCCATTCTCCTGCCTCAGCCTCCCGAGTAGCTGGGACTACAGGCACCCGCCACCTCGCCCGGCTAGTTTTTTGTATTTTTTAGTAGAGAAGGGGTTTCACCGTGTGAGCCAGGATGGTCTCGATCTCCTGACCTCATGATTCGCCCGTCTCGGCCTCCCAAAGTGCTGGGATTACAGGCTTGAGCCACCGCGCCCGGCCAGGTTTGTTTCTTCTTTTCTTTTTTTTCTTTTTCTTTTCTTTTCTTTTTTTCTTTTTTTTGCCTAGGAATGAGTGCTGTGAGAAATTACTGAGTTTCCAAGGGCTTCATGAAATATGAAAGTTCTGGAACCTCTGGGTTAAGGGCTGCCCCTGGGTGGATGTAAATTTCCAAACCCTCTGGCTCTTGGTGCTACAGGCAAAGGGGTCTCCAGCAGCCTGAGGGCAGCCTCTGGCAGATAATCGCAGGTGTGAACTGCTGGGAGTGAAGGCGCCCCAGGAGTGAGTGCGCAGGGGAAATGGCAAAGGCGAGGGAGTCAGGGTAGATACCGGCATCTGCTATGCCAGTGCTTCTCAAACTGCAAGGTGCACACCACTCACCTGGGGACCTTGTTCAGTGCTGATTTAAGGGCGCTAGGAGGGGCCTGAGAGTCTGCTTTTTTTTTGAGACAGAGTCTCCCTCTGTTGCCAGGCTGGAGTTCAGTGGCATGGCCTGGGCTCACAGCAACCTCTGCCTCCCAGGTTCAAGTGGTTCTCCTGCCTCAGCCTCCTGAGTAGCTGGGATTACAGACACCTGCCACCACACCCAGCAAATTTTTTTTTTTTTTTTTTTTTTTTTTTTTTCTTGTATTTTTAGTAGAGACAGGGTTTCACCGTGTTAGCCAGGCTGGTCTCGAACTCCTGACCTCAAATGATCCACCCACCTCAGCCTCCCAAAGTGCTGGGATTACAGGCGTGAGCCACTGCTCCCGGCCAAGAGTCTGCATTCTTAACATGTTCCCAGGTGAGGCTCCTGCCGCTGGTCTATGGCTCCCACTTGAAGTAGCCAGAGCTATATCCCTTGTTCTGCCTCCTGGGCTCACACATCCACTGGTGTCCCTCACTGGCTCTGCAATCCAAGCCTGATGTGGGCTTTGTGGGGAAGCCCCAGACCCCACTCCAGCTCTGAAACCCATGGAGACTGAGTAATCCAGGTTCAGCCCTGCTTGCAGCCTGAGGAGACTGAGTAACAAGACCCCTGCCCGCAGTCATCCAACCTCCTAATTACCTTATTTTCTTCCAGAAGTCTAAGGGCTCTGGACTGTTTGTGACAAGGATAGGTGAAATTGGGGAGACAAGAGGCACCACACAGATGAACACTGAGTCTAGAACGCCCCAGCAGTACGCTGGCCTCCTGGGACCGGAAGCTGCTGGGCTGGGAAAGGTTCTGGACACAGGCTATAACCTAGCCCCATTTTAGCAGCAGGGAAGTCGAGGCCCAGAGATGAGCTTCAGAGCTGAGACTGGAAGTCAGGGCCTCGGATCCTACACCCAGGACACTGGCTATTCCCTGTGACTGCCAAGTCCAGTTTAGGGTATCTTGAGCTCCAGATGTTGGAAGTAAACTGCCCCCCAGATATTAATAGTGCTATCCCCCACTAATGTTCCAAGAGTTGATGTTCGCTGATAAGATCTTGGGGGTTCACTGCGTGAACTATTGTGGGAAATGCTGTCCCAAAATGCAGAAGCCACCCTGTCTTAGACGTTGGGGCACCCTCATGCCAGAAGCTGGAGATGAATGAACAGTTTCATGGGCCTCGAGTGGGCAGGGAGAAAGCACTGCTGCTGAATCTGGTTCCAATGGAGGAGAGCAGTTTCTCTCCTTGGCTCCTCACCCAGTCTTCAAAGGTTCACAGCTGTCATCTCTGAGAGTAACTACCACCGCAGCAAATGCACCAAGCAAGCGTCGTAGGCCCGATTTTCTCCTGAGGTCTGCTAAGCCTTCCGGGGTTCTTTATCCATGCTACCTATATCTTGAGACTTGAGCTCAGTGTGTCACTCACAGAGGGGACAGAGGAAGGGATGTGGTGTGACTGAAAGTGGGTGTTAGCATTGCAAGGATCTCAGTGTGAACCTGGCTTCACCTCTCCACTAGCTATGTCTACAAATGGTATCTCAGCTTCCATTTCTTGACTCCTGGTGTCAGAATGACGCATCCATACCCTGTGCAATGCGACCTTACAAGATCTCTCAATAGAAGAGGGGAAATATCTTTCCCTATCCCACAGATGTGGGTTTTGGCCAACAAACTGTTCCATATTTGCATGTCTTGGCTTGGAATCTGGCTCTTCTGCCATCTGCCACGAGAGGAATGGAGTGGGTAACCACTGGTCCCAGGAGAATGAGATCCTTGAAACAGCCCAACCCACAGCCTGGAGTCCAGCCCATGAGAGCCACAGCTGTCAGTGGGAAGTAAGTGCTTGTTACCATCTCCTCAGTCTGCAGACAGTGTGTGTTGCATAGCGTTATTGCCACAATAGCTGACTAATGGACTGTGGGACCCTTGGCTAGTTACTTATGTTCATTGCTGTGAGATGCAGTTTCCTCATCTATAAAAAAATAAGCAATAACACTTTACCTTGCAGCCCTAGTGTGATGGTTTAATGGGCTATGACATAAGTAAAGCACATGGCATGGTGCCCACTCCACAGAAGGCTCTCGATGAATGGTGGTTTTAAAGAGAGGGAAGAGTGATTCCGTAAGAGCTTGATTTGACAAAAGGGTGTTGAGTGCCCACAGCGGCTGGCTCAGTGCCAGGCACCATGGGGAATGGATTTAAAATCCTCTTCCTATTACATGATTCATATTGGCCTCAAACAGGTCTTTGGGCAGAAATCCAGGCCAGATTGGGGGTGGGGCAGCACGGGAGTCTGAAACCTCTTCTCCTAAATCTCGAGCCTCACTACTCGTAAATGAACCTACATGTTCTCTTCTTGAGCATGAGTTGACTTTCATGAGTTTCTTGGCAACAAAAGCAACTTTACCCATCTCCCGTCCCTTCACCAAGAGAGCAGTGGTGACACATCAATCAAAACAAACACTGTATCAGTAGCGATACAGGATGCATCTGTTGAAGGGGGTGGTGTTGGAAGTGATCCCCAGGCCTCCTGGATACTCCTCCTCCCTCCAGCTCTGCACCCCTTCTCCAGAGGCCAAGGCTCTGTTCACAAGGTGATGTAGGATGTTGAGCCCTGCTCCTGGTAATTCCAGTGAATCCTATGTGTGGCTCACTTCGTTCAATCATTTCTGCAAAAATGGGCAGGGGAAGGGTGCTCTCAAAATAGCCCAGGCCTCACTGGCTCTCTGCACCCTTGCCATGGTTGCTCTCCTAATGGCTGTGAGCAGAGTGTGTGGGAAGTCAGTTTCTGCTGGACTCCTGGGAGGTCTGGGAGGGCTGCCTGCCAGCCTCTGTGGCACCACAGCTGGGACAGGTGGGAGGGTGCTGAGAGAGTTGGAGCAAGGGTCGGAAGTGACAGATGGGAGGGTGCTGAGAGAGTCAGAGCAGGGCCTGGGCAGTGACTGACTGAGGTGTGGGCATCAAAGGGATGTGCTCGTGGACTACGTGGGGGAAGAGGGGGAACTTGAGTGGGCTTCTGCGTCGCAGAGGATATTGTCTTCCCCCAAAATTGCTTCCTCTGCTCCCTGCTCAGACTGGGAAGCTAACGTATGCTCATTTTAGAAAATTCAAATAATACAAAAATATATAAAGAAATATATGATACAAAAATACAATTTTAGGCAAAAAATTACCCCAAATATCATTACTCAGAAATAACCGCTGTTAACGTTTTGGTGAACACAATTCCAGACTGATGTGTGTGTGTGTGTGTGTGGTACGTTGCTATTTACAACCCCAACAACTCTCTAATGAGGGCAAGTTCTGCTTGGTGCAGAGCCGGTTGGAAGCTGACCCTGAGCCCCTCCACAGGTTTCCATACCTGCAAGAGTGGCCTAGATCCAAATGTGGGGGTGAGGCAGAAAAGGAACTGAATTGCTCTGCTTCATAAAGTGAGAGGAGCTTGGCGCTCCCAGGGCCAATCGAGCGCTAGCGGGAGAGCAATAGAGCTGAAAATAGAAAGAAAAATAAAGGACCAAAGCGCATCCCAGCAGGAGGCTGGGGCCCTGGGCATGCGAGTGGTCAGGGGACATTTGAAAAGCAGGGGCACCTAATGACTGAATTTCAAGGTGCTTGCTTTGTTGCTGTGAAAAGCCTTCAACGGGCTTCCCCAAGCCTTCAAGAATGCTTCCGACACACACAGACCCAGTATGAGTGTTCTGCGGGGAGACATTAAGGAAAGGTCTGGATCTCTATGTGGGCAGTCGTGGTGTGGAAGGAAAATTGGAACACGAGACAGTCACACAATCCTAACCTTGAGCTAATTCAGCAGAATGGGGGTGGGGTGGGGAGGGTAGCCAGGTGCTAGAGAATCCAGATGTGACCCTGTCAAGAAAATTCCTTCAGGAATTCCCAAACATATGGGGATCAGGGGGCTCCCCAATTTGTGGATGGGAGTTACAAGCCAACCTTTTCTAGATCTAAAACTACAGGCTGGCCCTAGACACCTGGGCTATATATTTATGTTTATAGGTTTGATTTAAACGACATTTTATAGCACTTGCTGTTTTACATCTCTTTTTACTCGGTCCTGGGTCTTACGCATCTAGGTTTGTCAGTAAGTATATGTCTCGCTCACTCTTCATGTCTACGTGGTAAATTATTGGAAAGGAATTAGCAGTGTATACAGCCACTCCTCTCTTAGTGGGCATTTAGGTGATTTCCAATGCTTCTGTGATAACATCCTCCCTCTATTCATATCTTTACACATCTGTTGAGGTGGTCACTTTAAAAACCGGTTTCAGTTTAGAATACAAAAAAATAACCATACTAACATTCCGTTGCTGATCTTTCTTCATTCTACCGAGAATCAGTTGTTTGAAGCAATGCCAGCAAGCCCCAACAAGCCCTTCAAGTTGCAGATGGTGGAGGTCATTTCAGCAAAAGTTGCCCGATATGCCAGGCACATTGGTGCCACATCACACCCTCCTCCTAGCCTGGGAGAGTTGAAGGAAGCAGAACTCATCCTTCCCCTGACTTTGAAATCAGGACCGGACCTGTTTGAGTCTTTCTTTCCTACTTTTTTTTTCTTGAACACGGAGTCTCGCTCTGTTGCCCAGGCTGGAGTGCAGTGGCACGATCTCGGCTCACTGCAACCTCCGCCTCCCAGGTTCAAGCGATTCTCCTGCCTCAGCCTCCGGCGTAGCTGGGACTACAGGCACCCACCACCACGCCCGGCTAATTTTTTGTATTTTAGTAGAGATGGGGTTTCACTGTGTTGCCCAGGCTGGTTCTCGAACTCCTGAGTTCAGGCAGTCTGCCCGCCTCGGCCTCTCAAAGTGCTAGGATTACAGGTGTGAGCCACCGCGCCTGGCTGCCTGTTTGAGTCTTTAACACACACTCACTTTACAACCATGACCTGTGACCCCCCTATTGGGAAGAAGACAACGTCTACTGGAGAAAATGGATTCTGTGTCCCTGAGAAACTTCAGAATTCAGGCAGGACAATGCCATTTGGCTTCATTGTCAATGGCAGGCGGTATCAGAGCTGGAGGCTTCCTTAGGGATTATCTGGTCAGTTGACTTCATTGTACAGATGGGGAAAACTGAGGCCATAATCACATACTTGGTATAAATAAATAAATAAATAAATAAATAAATACCAACATTACTATTTGTGTTTTAGATATTTTTGAGTCTCAGATGTAATAACAACCCGGAGAGGTGGGTACCTTCCTATTCCCACTTTCCAGTGGAGGAAATAGAAGAGGGAGAGAGGAGACTTGAACCCAGGCAATCTGGAGCCAGAGTGTGCACACTAAATCCCTGTAGAGCCACTGCCCCCCGAACAAAGACAGGGAGGCGATTCAGGGTCTCAGACTCAAAGTTCTCCGCTCTGCCCCTGTCAGGAGGCAGCTCTTGGGAGAGATGCGGACGTGCAGAGGGGCCCTTGGCCACACCTCTCTCTGTCCAAGTGTCTGTCTGTCACAGCTGTGAGCCTGAGGGGACATTCTAGGTGGACGCCGCAAATGAATAATTCAATAAAAGTGAATAATTTCCATGGCAACCCTGCCAGCACGTGACCTGCTCTGCTGCCTCCCGGGGCTGGGTTCACCCTAATAAAGAAACGCATTTGTCAGACTACACAGAGCGGACTGGGATAAGATTTTCTTTCAAGGAAACTGAAATCAAACTAGGTCGGCTGATGGCACCAGGGCCAAGGCTGTTGCAGGAGCCTTGTTCAAACATCCTGTCGGCAGGCCGGGGATTCGCGGAAGGCCTAGCATACCTGCAGTGTTGGGAAAAGAGCTGCCCTTTCTGGCAGGGGAGAGACAGAAAGCCCAGTCCCCAAGTACCCCTGGATGTGAAGCCCTGCAGTATCCCACAGTGTACACAGGACTCCCAGGCGTGGGGTTACAGAACCCTTGTCACAGCCGTTTGTGGTAAGAAAAGGCCACTGGGGCCCAGAAGGTGCCTCTTGGAACTTAGCCTAAGGTGGCGTCGCTGGTAAGTGAAAAAACTTGGACTCAGGCCCAAGAGAGGTGGTCTTTTTACTGCGTGGCCCCGACGGTCTCAATACATCGGCCCACCGAGGCACATGGTATGGGAGCTGAGCTGCTCAAGTGGGAGGGCTGAGCTACACCTTTCACTTTCAGTAAAGGGCCATTTCTGGCCAGATTAGATTGAGGGACAATCTGGGATTATTTGGGCCTCAGCCTGGGACAGGGGCTGGAACTGTCTGGGGTAAATGCACCTTTGGGGCAGAGTTGAGGGATGAGGCTGATGGGAGCATTGGGCTAAGTCTGGGACAGGACTGAGACTCAAAGGTCAAGGTCAAGGCCAGGGTCAGGTTGGGCCATGTGACTGGTAGGGTCAGGCTCAGCCTGTCTGGAACATCAGAATCTTCTCTATGTAGAACCTGCTGGAAATGCCTGAATCACCTCATTGTAGAGTGAGATACAGGATGAAGACCTGAAGGGCTCGCCAGGGAGACGTGCCACCAGGTGCAAGGGATAGAACAAAGACATGCTGGAGTCCTGGAGGGAGCTTCCGAGAGTCAGGGGAGAGCAGAAATACACTCCATGCCCGGAACTGCAAGACGGAGGTGGTCATAAGCTAAGACGGAGTCGGGAATAAGGGCGGCAGGAGCCGCATGGGAATGAGGACAGAAGTTCATATGAATGTATCCAAATGGCTTCAAGAGACGGGCGTGCAGGGGCAGGTGAGTCATAAAGACCTGGCCTGGAGACCTCTTTAGGCCTGAACTTTACCCTGGTCCCATAGGGTCAGAGGGAAAGAACTTCAGAAGCCATTGCCCTGGGCTTCCCATCTCTGAGGCTAGGAGCACTTACCTCTCTCGAAATGGTACTCACTGAGCTCAGTTCCTTTTGGGGTTTCCCAAACCTTCCCCACTCACTCAAACCCACACCCCGGCACCACCCAGCTCCCTGATGCTGCCCACGATGCCAGTTCTACCAGTTCTGCTCTTTTCCATGAAGCACCCACTCCTCTCCAAGAGTCTTCATTTTATTCCTGGGGCTTCTCTCCTCTTGGCCAGACATGTTGACGTGTGGACGTGCAGGACCCTGATCAGAGAATGAGGCAGACCTTCCCCTGTTCCCCTTGGCTCCTTAGGAACTGTAAGGGAGTGGTGGAGTTTGTCGTTTCCTTTGGGTTTTGCAATGAACAGATCTGGATTTAGGATTTGATTCCACCTCCCAAATGCTGCAGGGCTGTTGCCTGGGGGGACACGGAGGCAGATTACAAACAAAAACAAAACAGGACGTCAACAACTTTTCTTCAAGGTAAAAGAAACTGGGAATGGGGTAAAACTATTTATTTATTTAGAGACAGGGTTTTTGCTCTTGTCCCCCAGGCTGGAGTGCAGTGGTGCGATCTCAACTCACTGCAACCTCCACCTCCAGGGTTCAAGCGAATCTCCTGCCTCAGCTTTCCAAATAGCTGGGATTACAGGCGTGTGCCACCATATCCGGCTACTTTTGTATTTTTTAGGACAGACAAGGTTTCACCATGTTGGCCAGGCTGGTCTTGAACTCCTGACCTCAGGAGGGTGATCAAGGAGGGTGATCCACCCTCCTTGACCTCCCAAAGTGCTGGGAGTACAGGCGTGAACCACCTTGCCTGGCCAGGGTAAAACAACTTAAAGCACACCCAGAAGCGCATTATGTGGCAGGGAAGGGGGATGAGAGAGGTGGCCTTGCTGGTTGTGTTAGATAACTGACCACAGATGGCCCCACAAGATGCCCCCACCTGTGTAAAGGACAGGGAGGCAACAGGAAGCCGGGGGGGGGGGGGAAGGGGGCTGGAGCGAGGCCCCTGGGACCTGGGGTTTGATTAGTAGCATCCCACTTAAATGCACATGAACTATGCATGGTCCCTTAATTCAGACTTGTTTTTGTACCTGTAGACAGAGCACAGGCACCTGTGTTGGACACCTCTTTTGCACCCCTTTCAGGCCCTCTGGGCCTTACTTATCTGTACTTATTCCAGCCTCTGCTCTGATGGGCAGCTCCATGGGGGCCCTGGCCGGTGGTGCAGCCTAGTGGCACCCACTGGTCTCATTTCCTCCTCCAGGTGGGAGACCCCAAGCATCCACTTGGGCACAATCCACAGCTGTGGGAGTATGGATGCCCCAGAGGGTGAACCTTTAATCAACAGGGGGTAGAAACCGTGGAAAGATACCTCCTCCTTTCCCACTGCCTACTGTTCCCCAGAGGCAGTTCTGAGATGAAAACATTTCATACAGCTTCTTGGTGGCCCCAGAGAATCAAGCAACCAGTCTCCTGTAAGAGCAGCCAAGCAGAAAATGCGTCCTTATCTTGGCTCTCCTCTCCCTCCCCTCTTCACTCCATGGTAGGCTGAATAATGGCCCCCAAAGAGAACCAGGTCCTAATTCCTGGTACTGTGATTGTTACCTACTGGCAAGCGGGGGTGGGGGGGCGGGGGTTCAATCACATTTCGCAGATGTGATTGTATTAAGAATCTTGATGGGGAGATTATCCCAGCTAAGCTGGTAGGCTCTAAATGTAATCACAGGTGTCATAAGAGGAAGGCGGGGGAAATGAAATTACAGAAGAAGGCAAAGTGAGGATGGAATAAGATCCAGTGCCATGGACTGTGAAGATGGAGAAAGGGGCCACATGCCAAGAAATGCAAGGAATGTAGCTCCAGAAGTTGGAAACAGCAAGGAAGTGGATTCTCCCGCATAGTCTCCAGAGAGAGCAAGGCCCTGCTGACACCTTGATTTCAACCCAGAGAAACTAATTTGGGACGTGTGACCATGAGTAAACTGTAAAAGAACAAGTGTGTGTCCTTCTAAGCCACGAAGTTTCTAATAATTTGCTACAGCAGCCACAGGAAGCTCATTTAGCTCCCATCCCTCACTTCTGCTCTTTGGGCTCACGCTGTTTGTGAGATGCTCGCACATAAGCTGCTCCTTTGGCTCTGCTTTTTGGGGATCTCGGGGTAAGAAAGCATCTGATTAGGAATCAGGCCCAGCTTTGTGTATACAGATAGCCCAGTTCTCTCAGGCCCCCACCGACACCAATGTGCACCTGCCCTATCCTTCCCCAAAAGGCAATCGTAGCCAACTCCAAGTCTGGTATGGGATGTGAATGGGGTCACCAAGAGCTACAGCAATGAGAGAAGCAACCTCAGAAGATGACTGGGACACAGTCAGAACCTGGCACAACTACACTCCCGTGTGCATCAATGAGTGTGTGTCTCCTGCACTCCTGAGTAGAAGCCTGGTCATGGTGTTGGGGTGGGTTTATGAAGGACTGGTTGCTCTAGGACATGCCTCAGAGGCCTGGAAACTCTGTGCTCAATGCGTCCTGTAATACACATTCGTATTTTTCTACAATGTAAATGACATCTTCTTAGGCGGAGTTTCCTCACGCAGTGCACAACCTGATCAACCATACAGGATGCCCCTGAGGAGCTGCTTGGCCTTGGGCAAATTATCTTACCTTGTTAAGCTTCTATTTCTTCTATAAAATGGGAATAACCAGAGCACTTCCCTCAGAGTGGTATCCTAAGGATTTGATAATTCACATCGCCCTGGAATAAATGCTTGAGGAATAGTAATGGTGGGAGTGTAAAGTAGTTCAACCATTGTGGAAGACAGTATGGCGATTCCTCAAGGATCTAGAACCAGAAATACCACTTGACCCAGCAATCCCGTTACTGGGTAGATACCTGAAGGATTATAAATCATTCTATTATAAAGACACATGCACACGTATGTTTATTGCAGCACTATTCACAATAGCAAAGACTTGGAACTAACCCAAATGCCCATCAATGATAGACTGGATAAAGAAAATGCAGCACATATGGAATACTATGCAGCCATAAAAAAGGATGAGTTCATGTCGTTTGCAGGGACATGGATGAAGCTGGAAACCATCATTCTCAGCAAACTAACACAAGAACAGAAAACCAAACACCACATGTTCCCACTCACAAGTGAGAGTTGAACAATGAGAACACATGGACACAGGGAGGGGAACATCACACACTGGGACCTGCTGGGGGGAGGGGGTCCAGGGGAGGGATAGCATTAGGAGAAATACCTAATGTAGATGATGGGTTGATGGGTGCAGCAAACCACCATGGCACATGTATACCTATGTAACAAATCTGCACGTTCTGCACATGTATCCCAGAACTTAAAGTATAATTTAAAAAAAAAAAAGAAAAGAAAGAAATGATAGTGGTCTGTTGTTGCTGTTCCTATTGTTTTCATAAAGGTGGTATAGGCACCTTCAGGGAACAATGCTTTTCAACATTACTGCCAAGTGCCTGATCTCTTTGGTGAGATATACTCCCTTAATATCAACTGCTGGTGGGACATTATCAGCCTAATGCTTCTTCCTCCTTCTAAGATGAAGATGCAAACTTGGAACTTTACTGAGGTGACCACAACAGGCAACCAATTCTGGGAACAGAAAGGCAGCAGGCAGCCTTTGGAGGGCAAGGTGAGAAGCACCAGGCAAGTGAAAGAGCACCACGAGGCTTACCACCAGCTATCAGCACTGTGTCTTTGTTGGTCCTCTAGAAAGATAGGAGGTGAGAGTCTCAGAGGGGTGGGTGGCTGGTCCACGGTCACACACACGGCTGGCAAGTGGCAGAACCAGGACTCAAACTGAGACCTCCTGACTCCAAGGCCTTAACCCTTTCCTCTGGCCGCTGAGGCAATCGAAGTATAAGAGGAGGAAAAGGAGGAGGATAGTCATCCTACAAGCCGCCTCCTCCATGGAGGAGCTGTCACTTCCCCCTTTGGACGACAGCCACAGATGAATAAAATGAAGTGACAATCTATGAGCGCGGTCTCTCTTTTTCCAATTCAGCTACGTCTGCCAACAGCAAATATCATCATTTCAGGCCGTGGGAGAGCTGCAGCTTTCGGGAACCTTTGCCACATCAATGTAAATCTCACAATTTCCTTCTGACTGGCAAAGACATTCCTTTAAATTACATTACACACACCCCAACTCCCTCCCCTCGTCCTGGTCATGTATGTTTTACTTGACGGCAGCCATCAGACACATCCTGATTTGATTCGGGGCCTTTGCAGCCATTAAGAAAAGATGTTTTGCTTTTGCATCCCTTTGTGGGTCAGCTCCCCAGGCTGGGGGAATAACAGTGAGAATTGTAACAGCTGACATTGACACATGCTGACTCTCTCGCCAGCACTCTGCTCATCTTTTTGCATCTAATTTTTTTTATTATTATACTTTAAGTTCTAGGGTACATGTGCACAGCGTGCAGGTTTGTTATGTATGTATACATGTGCCATGTTGGTGTGCTGCCCCCTTTAACTCGTCATTACATTAGGTATATCTCCTAATGCTATCCCTCCCCAGACCCAGTGTGTGATGTTCCCCACCCTGTGTCCAAGTGATCTCATTGTTCAATTCCCACCTATAAGTGAGAACATGCGGTGTTTGGTTTTCTGTTCTTGCAAGAATGATGGTTTCCAGCTGCATCCATGTCCCTACAAAGGACACGAACTCATCCTTTTTTATGGCTGCATAGTATTCCATGGTGTATATGTGCCACATTTTATTAATCCAGTCTGTCACTGATGGACATTTGGGTTGATTCCAAGTCTTTGCTATTGTGAATAGTGTGCATCTAATATTTTATTTAAAACCTATAATCACTAGATGAAGTTGATATTATTACTAGTCCCACATAATAGGTTTTTTATTTATTTTTTATTGTACTTTAAGTTCTGGGATACATATGCTGAATGTGCAGGTTTGTTACATAGGTATACTTGTGCCATGGTGGTTTGCTGCGCCCGTCAACCTGTCATCTAGGTTTTAATCCCCACATGCATTAGGTATTTGCCCTAACGCTCTCCCTCCCCTTGCCCCCTGTCCCTGGCCAGGCCCCGGTGTGTGATGTTCCCCTCCCTGTGTCCATGTGTTCTCATTGTTCAACTCCCATTTATGAGTGAGAACATGCAGCGTTTGGTTTTCCATTCCTGTGTGACTTTGCTGAGGATGATGGTTTCCAGCTTCATCCATGTCCCTGCAAACGACATGAACTCATCCTTTTTTATGGCTGCATAGTATTCCATATGTGCCACATTTTCTTTATCCAGTCTATCATTGATGGGCATTTGGGTTAGTTCCAAGTCTTTGCTATTGTGAATAGTGCTGCAATAAACATACATGTGCATGTGTCTTTATAGTAGAATGATTTATAATCCTTTGGGCATATACCTAGTAATGAGATTGCTGGGTCAAATAGTATTCCTAGTTCTAGATCCTTGAGGAATCGCCATACTGTCTTCCACAATGGTTGAACTAATTTACACTCCCACCAACAGTGTAAAAGTGTTCCTATTTCTCCACATCCTTGCCAGCATCTGTTGTTTCCAGACTTTTTAATGATCACTGTTCTAACGGGCATGAGATGGTATCTCATTGTGGTTTTGATTTGCATTTCTCTAATGACCAGTGATGATGAGCTTTTTTTCATATGTTTGTTGGCTGCATAAATGTTTTCTTTTGAGAAGTGTCTGTTCATATCCTTTGCCCACTTTTTGATGAGTTTGTTTTTTTCTTGTAAATTGGTTTAAGTTCCTTGTAGATTCTGGATGGTAGACCTTTGTCAGACAGATAGATTGCAAAAATTTTCTCCAGAGGCTCAGAAATGTCAAATAATAGACCCAGAACTCTACCAGCTGTGTCCTCAACACCAATGTCCCTGCCCTCCATGCACTGTCTCCTCTCCTTGGGGACTGGGGGTCACTCAGCCCTTTGTGAACAGTCATTTGCCTGACAGTTCCACAGCTTCTGGCATGAAAACTGGATCTGCTTCCAAGACCCAGCTGCAAGCCAGGATGCTCAGTAAAGAGACTCCCATCCTAAAGGCCTGGCCTTCGGAGGCCAAGGGCAGTGGTTCTTAAAGGAAGGCAATTTTGCCCCCTACAGGACATTGGCAATGTCTAGAGACTGATTGCCAAGACTCAGGAGGAGGGATTGCCACTGACATCAAATGACTAGGGGCCAGGATTGCTAAAATCTTCAGAGCCCAGGACAGCCCCAGAAACCAAGAATTATCAGTTCCAACAAATCAATAGTGTCGACACTGGGAAGCCCTGGACTAAGGGGAACGAATGGGTCATAGCATATGATTAGGAGAATCGTGGCAATGAAATATTCTGCAGACATATGGTTATACAAAATGTTTTTCTAGTGCTCACTGTGTTCAAAGTCGTGTTCTCATCACTTTCCACACCTTCAATTCATCCACTCCTTTCGATTCCGAAACAACTTTCCGGGGAAAGGACTCTTTCTGGCAGCCCCATTTCATAGAGGAAGAAACTGAGACTTGAAAGATGAAGCAGTTGGCCCCAAAACACACAGCTCACGAGTGGCAGGGCTGGGATTAGGACCCAGGCAGCCTAGCTCCAGTATGTAGCTCTCAGCTCTTCCCTACGCTGTCTTGAAGAGTTCAGACTTTGAAGCCACTCAGATCAAGTTCAAGCCCTGGCTCTGATACTTATTTTCATCATGACTTTGAGAAATTGCCCAACTGTTCTGAGATTCAGCTTCCTCAACTATTTATGAAGGATTCCATATTGGTTTTCTATGGCTCCCATACACATCACCACAAACACGGTGGCTTAGGGCAACAGCAATCTACTCTCATGGTTCCGGAAGCCAGAAGTCCAAAATCAAAGTATCTCCAGAACCATACTCCCTCTGGAGGCTCTAGAGAAGGATTCATTCCTGGCCTTTTCCAGCTTCTGATGCTCCAGGTGTTCCTTGGCTTATAGCTGCGTAACTGCAATCTCTACCTATGCCTTCACGTGGACTTCTCCTCTGTGTGCTGGTGTCTTCTCTTCTTCTGTCTTCTATAAGGACACTTGTCATGGGGTTTAGGGCTACTCCACGATGATCTCATATGAAGTTGAGATCCTTAATTTCATTGTATCCACCAAAACCTTTTTTTTTTTTTTTTTGTCAAATAAGATCACGTTCACATGTTCCAGGGGTTAGGATGCAGACTAATCTTTCTAAGGATCACCATTCAACCCACTACAGATACTAATGCCAACACTGCTGAATGAGATCATAAATGTAAAAGAACTGGCCGGGCGCGGTGGCTCACGCTTGTAATCCCAGCACTTTGGGAGGCTGAGGCGGGTGGATCACGAGGACAGGAGATGGAGACCATCCTGACCAACACGGAGACACCTCATCTCTACCCAAAATTCAAAATTAGCTGGGCGTGGTGGCGGGTGCCTGTAATCCCAGCTACTCGGGAGGCTGAGGCAGGAGAATCGCTTGAACCTGAGAGGCGGAGGTTGTGGTGAGCCGAGATCGTGCCATTATACTCCAGCCTGGGCAACAAGAGCGAAACTCTGTCTAAAAAAAAAAGAAAAAACAAAAAACAAAGAAAAAGAAAAAGAAAAAGAAAATAAAGAAAAGCTGGATGAAGCTATGCTATCTTTGCAACTCTTCTGTAAATCTAAAATTACGTCAAAATAAAAAGTTTTAAATATATTCTCTCACTGCCTAATTGACATGGAGTTTCCTTTTGGGATGATGAAAGTGTTTTAAAACTAGATAGAGGTGTTGGTTGCACAATAGTGTAAAAGGTATTAAACGCCAGTGAATTGTACACTTTAAAATGGTTGATTTTATGTTATGTGAATATTTTTTACATTTAAAAAATTACAAGGGGAAAAAAGAACAAAACCAAAAATCTCTCATGGCCACAGTAGAGCAGCCAATAATACCACAGGTGCTTGAAGTCTGCATGAATGTCAGACTTATTGGCAGTTCCAGACTTCCCTCTTTTTCATTACCTACTTTGCTTTGTTTCCCAAATGCTCCCCGCTCCCTCTCTCCATACCCACTTCTAATTCATGGTCCAGAAGCCTTCCCAAACCACCTCCTCCCTGGTTCCTCTCCCTCCCAGCCCATCCCACCTGCTGTGTCTATCAGTTCTTCCCACAGTGTATGAGGAAATGGGAGCAATAACTCCACCCACCATGTCCCAGGCACTATGCTAAGCACTTTACATCTCTCAGTTGATCCTTGTGAACAACCTGTGAATTAAATGCCATTATTACTCCTATTTTATAGGTATAAACAGAGGGTTGGTCAAGAGGAAGGTCAAGCTATTCCAGGTCATCTAGATGAGTAGTAGTAGCAGTGGGATTTGAACACGCATCATCTCACTCCAGAGCCTGGGGGGTGAAATACTGGTAAATTCCATAGAGACAAAAATCCTCCACCTAAAATGATGCAGTTAGGGTCAACCAGTGACAGTTTCTCTCATTCACTACTTCATTCATTTATCAAACATTTCTGGAACGTGTAGTGTGTTCCAGGCACTGCACTAGGCTCTGGGATTCCAGCACGAACATGACCTTGTCCCTGACCTTGTTGAGCTTACAGTCAAGTGGGAGAGGCTGGCAGTAAGTAAACAAAACACATGCGCATATAATGTAAGTTGAAGGCAGAAATCTGGTGCTACAGCGCAGAATGAAGGACGAGTCCTAATTTATGTTGGGAGACCCTGGCTGAGGACGAGAAATGTGAGTTAGCCACATGAAGAAAGGGTGGTGAGTGGACAGGGGGAATCTTAAGAAAGAGGACAGCTTGTGAAAAGGCCCTGAGGTGGGCATGGGCTTGGCTCTTTTGAGGACCTGGGTGAGTGGTATGGCCAGACCTGGAAAGTTCCAGAACAAGAAAGGCAAGATAACATTGACAAGGTAGATGGGAGGATCTTCTGGGAGGCTGAGGGGAGGCATTGAAATACTCTGTCTCTGCAGTGGGTTCTGGTCTGAGGGGAGTTTGGAAACGTGAGGCTGGACAAACTTGGAAAATGCCCAAAGGCAAGGCACTGGATGAGGTTCATCCCCCTGGAAGGTGGTGACTGCTCTGCACCATCACCACATGGAGGGGCTCAGAACAGAGCACAGAAGAAAGATGTTTACAATGGAAGCCTCCATAGAAGAATATAGGGGAGGAACGGAGGAATGGAAGACCAAGAGGCCATCTTGGCATCTTCCCCCATCAGGTGGGATGGGCTGGGAGGGACAGGAACCAGGGAGGAGGTGGTTTAGGAAGGCTTCTGGACCATGAATTAGAAATGGGTATGGAGAGAGGGAGGGAGGAAGCATTTGGGATACAGAGCACAGCACAGGTGGTGCCATCATGGAGATGAGGTCTAGGAGGAGGAGCAGGATTTTGAGAAGAAAGGGGATGTGGGACATCCAGACTCTGGGATCCCAGTGAGACACCTGGTTCTGCAGGTCGCTGGGAACATCAGATTGGAGTTAGGGAAGGAGGCTGGGGATGGCAAGAGGGTAGAGAAGTCAGCAGCCTGAAATGATGGCCAAGCCCATGAAAACAGGTGTATGTAGTAAGAGGGAGTTTAGAGAAGGGAGGGAGAAGCTATGAGAATAGAAATTTGGAAGAAGAGAAGCTGGTGCAGGGAGCAGAGGCAGCCCATAAAGAGAAGTGGGGCGAGGACCAGACATTGGTGACCTAGAATCCAAAAGCAATGAGAGTGATCGGTGCTTTTCAACCATTGCTGCAGTGTGGGGATGAATGATGGCAGAGAAAAGGCAATTCACCCTGTTTATTGGATATTGGAGCAAGATGGAGAAAGCAATTTAAGTGCAGTGGTGGGGATGGAACCGAGATTTTGAGGAATGGAGGAGTAAATTCGATGAGAGGAAGTGGTGGCAGTGAAGGCAGGAGGCATGCGAGTGGTTGAGGAAGGATTCCTTCAGGACAGGGGAAATCTGAGTGTGCTGGGAAGCAGCCAGGGGCAAGGTCCAGAGCAAGTATGCGGATAAACAAGGGAAGAGACTGCAGAGCAGGCAGGAGGGCAGGACGTGTAGGGGGCCAGTGGAGGGTCTGGACACACTGGGAGGCTCACGGAGCAGGGGATACTGAGTGAATGTTTATCCAAGAATCAAGGGCTGTGGGGTCAAGTAGGGCATCTGGTTGGGAGCTGGACATATCAGTGGGAGGAATGACAGGCTTGTTCAGTCAGCAGGTGGGAAGGTTTGAGGACTGTCCTCAGCACTGTTCTGTCAATGAGGTGTGTTTCAGAGGAAGCAGACAGTGGAGATTCTGGAAAGTGCAGAGTCTGAGGTTGTAACTGTCCTAAACCAAGCAAGCCTAGCTTTGGGTATCTCCACTCCTCAGGGAGCCACAGGATCAACCAGAAGCTAGATCCCAGACCCTTACCTTCCTAAAAGGCCAAGGACTAGAAGCCCAGAATAAAAGGAAATGGGGAGGGTTAGGAAAACCCTAATTTAGGATTTGCTAAATTAAGGCCCTGTGCTAAATATTTCATGTAAGTCATCTCATGTAATCCTTATAATATCTTTGCAAGGGAGATGAGAAGAAGGAGTATTAGTGAGATCAAATGGCTGAGCTGGGATTCACACCCAAGGAAGGCAGAACCCAAAGCTCATGCCAGCTCCTTGTGCAAGCTGCCTCCAGATCACAGAGAGCTCCAGCTAGGAGAATATTTTAGCGATGCCTGGTCACCTGGGAGTCTGGGTATCTAAAACGGTGTAAAGTGAAGTAAGGTGAGTTCTCTGAGGCTGGAAAGGGCTGACTTCCTACTCAGATGATCAGAATGATAAAAAAGCTCATCTCACTTTTACTGTTCGGCCTCTGGCTGCCAGAGACCAGTCATCTTGGTGAAAACTGAGGCAGCATAGCTCTTGGTCCTTACATTACCATGCAAACTTCTTGGAACATGCTCAAGCTTGCCATGCTAGCCAGACAGTGGTCCCCTTCTCTCCTGGCTCGGGAGCCTGATAGACCCAGGAAGAAGAGGATGAAGCCCGACTTCCAGGCGAGTCAGCAAAGAGGAGTCAGTCCCCTTCCGATGGATGGCATTAAACAATGAGAGCCTCATCTTCTAATCACATTACCTCACCCCAGGGGGTGTTTCCAGGCCCATTATCACATGGCGTGGTTGGCTGGATCTCCATTTGTCACAGCAAACATCAGGCATATGGTAATGGTCCCGTAAAACATGCCCTGTTGGGTCTTAATGTCTATTTAATGACACCTGCTATGAAGGCTCCCATAACTGAACTCATAATGGGAGATGAGGGGATATTAGATTTTGGAGAAGGAGAGTTCTCTGAACGACAGGCTGCCTCTCCCCAGGAGAGGCTGTGCTAAGTTGGGTGGAGGTGGCTGGTGTGATATTATAGAGTTTAACTGCAGGAGTCACTCCAAGGGATGGGCTAGCCGGAAGTCCTCTATGTTCTAATGGAGATGGGGAGGCTGAGGCCCTGAGGAAGAGGGGACACAAATGGTTCCATGGGGAAACATGGAATACCAACCTTGATTTGCATTTCTTTTACTGGCCGTTCATCTATGCTCAAAACCAATCCCAACCATTTCATTTCCCATTTGGGAGTAGAAAAGAAAAACTGAAGCTTGGTGGTAGTGGAAAATATCAAGTTGGAGGAGTTTATTTCTCTCCTTCTCAAGAGTTGGAACTCTTCTAATCCCGCTTCCGTCAATCCCTCTCTTACTCTTTCTGCATCTCTTGGCCTCAACGAGAGAGGGTAGGGAGAGGCAGAGAGAGTCCTAGAGAAAAAGAAGGTTTTGGAAAGGAGAGAGAGTGATTTCATTTCCCTTCCATATGAAAATCTTATTCTGGGAACGGTGGCAGCCCTCAGAACACTTAGATCTCATTCATTCTCCATACATTGGGCTAAAGGCTGAGCTGCTTACTACGGCAGAAAGTATCTTCCAAAGAGAATTGCAACAACAGCTTCCATCCCACCTGCTCTTCTGTCAGGTGACCCCATCAAGAGGTGGAGTCTATTCCTTCCCACTCCTTAAATCTGTGTTGGCCTTTGATTCATTTGCCATCAATAGGATGTGGTTGGATAGGACACTGCATGGTTCCTGAGGCTGGGTCTGAGAAGACCATGCAGCTTCCATCTGGTTCTCTTTTAACACTCACTCTGGACACTTGCTCTGCCAGCCAACTTAGGAAATCTGACTAGAGAGGCTGCTCAGAGATGCTCCAGTGTACAGCACCTCCTGAGCCCCCTGGTCACAGCTACCACTCACTGCCTGCTGCCATAGGCAGGAGCTATCTGGGACTTTGCAGCCCAGTCGGGCCTTCAGATGACTGCAGCCCCAGCTGATGTGTGACTGCAAACTGCATGGGACAATGCTCAGCTGAGCCCTTTCCGAATTCTTTTTTTATTTTTTATTTTTGTGAGATGGAATTTTGCTCTTGTTGCTCAGGCTGAAGTGCAGTGACACAATCTTAGCTCACTGCAACCTCTGCCTCCCAGGTTCAAGTGCTTCCCCTGCCTCAGCCTCCCAGTAGCTGGGATTACAGGCATGCACCACCAGACCCAGCTAATTTTTTTATTAGCTGATATTATTAGCTAATAAATTTATTAATAAAAGTATTAACTAATTTTTTTAGAGATAGGGTTTCACCATGTTGGTCAGGCTGGTCTCAAACTCCTGACCTCAGGCGATCCACCTGTTTTGGCCTCCCAAAGTACTGGGATTACAGGTGTGAGCCACCGTGCCTGGCTCCTTTCTGAATTCTTGACTTACATAATTGTGAGTGAAATAAAATAATTGTTTTTTAAAGCCTCTAGGTTTGGGGGTAATTTCAGTCATGAATCAGATTTAGCCTTTGCCCTCAGAAAATTCACAATTTAATCAGAGATTGAAAACTCTTTAACCACTGCTCAAACTAGGACACGGTGGGTGCCACAACATGAAAGCATACCCAGGAGTTGGCCAGACAGCCAGGGAAGGAGGATATTCAGTGAGGAGGGCCTGGCGTGTGGAAAGGCAAGGAAGTATCACGGGATGCTAAGTTAGTGCCAACCTGATGCCTGCTTGGGGAGTCCTGTGTGCTGTCTGATGTATAGAGCAGTATGCAAGGCTGTACTCAGAACCACTGGCTCAATGTGGCGTGTCTTCCTAGAACATGAGTTAAGCCCATTAGGACGTTAAAACAGTTTCATATTAAAACCAGCAAGAATATATTACAAAATAAATACAAAACATGACCTCATATTTTGGAATTGAATTAGAAAAGTTCAAATACATTTTCAGGCCTTGCCACAGCTTCCTTGCAGGTACAGTTTCATTGCTTAGGGGCCCTGTGATGGGAGCATTGAAAATATCTGTGTAGGTGAGGGATCTCTCTCAGGAGCCTTTCATCTGGGAGTGTGATATGGTCAGGCCTGTTTTAGGAAGATTTCCCTGGAAATAAGAATGGAAGATGGTATGGGCTAGACTGCAGGTAGAAGGCCTGCTCAGAGCCTGTTGAGCCATCCCAGGTAGAGGTTCCATGGAATGAGAGAACTGTAGAAAGAAAAAGAGGGAACAATGTCAACAATTAGAATTGGCAGCACCCCCACCCAACCTTCCAGGTCTCTGCTTAGATGTCTCTTTCTCCAAAAAGTTTCCATCTGGTGTGGATTAGAACCTCTCTGGCCAGGCGCAGTGGCTCACATCTGTAATCCCAGCACTTTGGGAGGCCGAGGTGGGCAGATCATGAGGTCAAGAGTTAGAGACCAGCCTGGCCAACATAGTGAAACCCCATCTCTACTAAAAACACAAAAATTAGCCTGACATGGTGGTGTGCACCTGTAGTCCCAGCTACTCAGGAAGCTGAGGCAGGAGAATCACTTGAACCTGGGAGGCAGAGGTTGTGGTGTGATCTTGGCTCACCACAACCCTGAGCAACAGAGCGAGACTCTGTCTCAAAACAAACAAACAAACAAAAAAAAAAAACAAAAAAAACCCCTCTCCCATGTGGTCTGGCATTTCCTCGTTTTTTCCCCATTCACCCTGCATGGCCACAAAATCAGCATTACCAATGATATTTATTAAATTATTTCTGTATACCAGGCTTCTTACTTATTTTCAGTTGGGGATATGTTCAACTGCATAGTACAGAACCACCCACGCTCCCCCTGCCGAAGAGTGGCTTAAGCAAGAAGGTGACTGAAGCAAAAACTCTTCCTCCTATGACAAAGAGTCTGGAAGACCGTAGAACAGAGCTTATTCAGGTGCCCAGGGATGTCATTCGGCAGGGATGCCCTAACCAAGAGTTCCATCTACTTCTTTTTTTTTTTTTTTTTTTGAGATAGAGTTTCGCTCTTGTCACCCAGCCTAGAATGCAAAGGCGTGACCTTGGTTCACTGCAACCTCTGCCTCCTGCGTTCAAGCAATCCTCCTGCCTCAGCCTCCCAAGTAGCTGGGATTACAGGCACCCGGCACCACGCCCAGCTAATTTTTTTTTTTTTTTAGTAGAGATGGGATTTCACCATGTTGGCCAGTCTGGTCTCGAACTCCTGACCTCAAGTGATCTGCCCACCTCGGCCTCCCAAAGTGCTGGGATTTCAGGAGTGAGCCACCAAGCCTGGCCAGTTCCATCTACTTCTCATTGGCTAGAACTGAGACATGTGGCCACTCATCGCAGCAGGGGAGTCTAGGAAGGTGAGTGCTTTCCCAGGGTGCATTGCCAGCCCAATGGAATCCACGGATATCGGTAAACAACTAACCGTTCTGGCATGACATATATTAATGTATTTAATTCTCACAACAGCCCTAGGCTATAGCTATTATTATAAATGTAATTTCGTGGATGAGGGACTTGAGAAACAGGGAAGTTAAGTACTTATTTTTTTAAGATTACATAGTAGATGGAGGAGTTAGAGATGGATGGCATATTTATCTTTATTTTTTATGAGACTGTAAGCAACCTGAGGGCAGGACCATGTGTTTTTTGTTTTACTTCTATCCCTGTACCCCTATCCCCTGGCATAGTATGGTTAATTGGCTTGATCGTTGATTGGATGCTTTATTGATATCCTAATAAAAATCTGAACCCATCTTGTAGCTACATCTCATGACAACGGAAGGAGAGGTCAGAAAGAATCTCCATCTGGCATGCCATTCCTCTTGGCCAAAGACAGCTTGGACTTGTTCAGCTCAGACTAAGTTCTGCTGACTGCCAGCCCAGCCATGCTTGGCTGAGCACACCAGGACTTAACAAGGTCTGAATTGTTTCAAGGAGTGTTTTTAACAAGTTGTAAATGTATTTCACCAAGTCCCATTGCTGTGTATAATTGATGCAGCTGATGAAAAGCAATCATGATCCCGTGAATCATGTCTGCCTGTTTACAGCATTTCATTCCTCGTCTTCCAGAAGGATGCGCAAAGCACGCTTGAAAAGAAAACGTATTTGATATTGACATATGGTAAGACTGTCTTGCATCTTGCTTCTTCACTGGCTCATGTGATATGTGCGATAGAAAAAGGCAAGCTTGTAATTACTATAGATTTTATTTTTTAAATACCCACAGATAATTGCTTTTAAGTATAAGCAAGGGCATTTTCAAGAATGATGATTTTACCTCCACTTGGTTTGCTTTAGGATAAGAAATACGGCAGGCACCTTGGGATGTAATTATTTACACACACTTCTTTTGCACTCACTTAAAGAGATGGAATGTGTCTTGTTTCAAATGATAGTTACCCCTTTTCCCCGCCGAGTGCCCTTCCTAAGGCTTAGTACAAATAATCATTTGTTCAATGTTTGAAAAAAGAATAAATGAAGGAATAAACATTCTGGAAGAAATATTGGAAAATCCTGAAAGGGCAGTCTTCCTTGTTTGTAATGATGATTGAGGTTGTCTGACAGTCTCTCTGGAAGATGGGCTTAAAGGAATGGAGTGGAGAACTTGAACTAGGGAGCATCAGTGCTGATGTCAAAGTCAGAATCAGTACTGACATCATGCTAATGCTGCAAAACAAACCAACCCCAAACTCAGTGGCTTAAAATAGTAAGTATTTATTTTCATAATCATGGGTTTGCAGGCTGATGACAGTACGGCTGACCTAGACTGGTCTCAGCTGGGTGGCTCTGCTTTAGGCTACAGGTTGACTGGGCATGGCTCTAGGATGCAAGGTAGCTTCAGGTCCATTTGACATATTTCTTTTGCGGTCCAGTCTGAGGTGGCAGCATCTACCTGGCATATGAAACTTTCATGGTGGGTCATTGAACTGCAGAAAGAAAAAAAAAAAAAAAACCAATTGCACCAGAACATTTCAAGCCTCTGATGACATCACATTCACTAACATCTCATTGAACCAAACAAGTCATATTGTCGGCCCAAACAAGTCGTATTTTCAACTCAAAAGTAAAGAAGTGGGGAAGTGTACTGTATAGATCATGAGGCCATGGAAAGAGCATACAAGTAAAATTCTATTACAAAGCAGTAGACAGTTGGAAAGAAAAATTCAGTCTGTCACTAAGAAGCCGTAGGGGTAAAGAGGAGGAAACAGATAAGTGAGATGATAAGCGGGAGCTGGAGGTGGAGAGAGAAGGGGGAGAATCCATGCTACGTCTAGGTGACTGGGTTGGAGTTTTAATCCCATGAAAGAAAGGGCAAGAACCACCACAGTGGAGTCATCCTAAGGCACCACAAACATCCTGCACTGCAAAAATGTCACAGTAGCACATAATGTACTCTGTAAAGACATAATTTCCTGAGCGCAATTAGGTCTGCTGATGAGAGGAGAGACCACACCAGCTAAGTGGAGGTGTGGGTGGAGGAGGTTGACCAGATCCCTGCACCACCTGCGCAACTCCAGCCATCCCAGGCCAGCTCACTCCTCACCCTCCTGCCCCCGAGCTCTGCTCCCTGGCTCTCACCTGGTCATCAGTGATTTCTTCCAGGCTAAATCCAATGGACCCTTACGGGACCTTCTCTTACTTTGATCGCCTGTAGCCTGTGACACTGTCAATCATGTACTCCCTGAAAGTCTCAATCCTCTTGAATTCTGTCTTGTAATTCTTATTTGCATTTTCCTCCCATCTCCCTGAATTTCTTCTCGGTGTCTTTTCGAGGCTCGTTCAAATTTTCGAGGAGGAAAATGTTGGCGACTGAGCTAGAGAAAGGAAGCGTTCGGCAGTAAATGGTCCAAAAATATTTTGCCTTGGAAGCAACTAGATCCTCATGCTAACAATGCCTACTGTAATATGAAATATGGAGAGTGAGTTCGCCTGGGACAAACTGCCATATTTGAGCAGTGACATCCGCCACCACCCCATCTCACAATAATAAACGGAGATACAGGCTCAAGCCAGTATTGGCCGCATCATCATTTCCACTTCCCTTCTGAGTTGCTGAGGGTAGGCTTTGTGTTCAATCAGCTAAGTCTCCTATCCAGCCAGCCCTGGCACAGGGCCTGGCAAGTAGTAGGTATGCTGTATTGATTGTATCCAGTTATAGCCGATATATATTATGTTGGATTAGTCTCTCTAATATTCTATCATATATAATATTTATATATTATCATATTATTTATATCATTGATATAATATTTTATATATTTTTATGTAATTTCATATTATTTTTAATATATAAAATTTAAAATATAAAATTACATAAAAATATATAAAATAATTTTATATAGTTTATATAAATATATTTGTGTAATATTTAAATATTTTTATTTTATTTACATATTTTTAATTTTGTGTAACTCATATAAAATATATATAATATTTATTAATATATTTTATTATATAATATTTATAATATTGCTATTAATAAATATTATTTATAAAATATAATATAATATTAATACATATTAAGTGTTTATTGCATATGCAGAGGGGAGGGGGCACAACTTTGAGCTGAAAAGTATAAAATGTGCTTCCTTATCTGTAACAACCTTCCACCTACCTTTCCAGTCCATCTCCCCTCACCTTTCCCCTGCCGGCACTTCACTAATATCACTCTCAGGTTATTCTAACCCAACATACCTCTGTGCCTTAGCTCCGCCTTCCTTCATCATTCAAAGTTCAGCTCAAATGCCACTTCTTCCATGAAGCCTTTCCTGACTTCCCAGCAGGAAGCAACCACTTTGCCTCTGAACTCCTTTAGCCCTTTCTCCAAATCTCTTCTGGAGCATGTACTACTACCCGCCTGGCATCACCATGATTTCTGCCTGCTGCTTGTAGACTTCCCCACTTGACGACCAGTTCCTTGCAGCCAGGAGTTTCTTTCAAATTTTGACTTCACCCCAGTCTTGAGCCAGTGATTTGAATAGAGCAGGTCCTCAATAAATCAATAAACAGTTGAATAACAAACAAGTTGAGGTAGGAGTGGCAATCTGGGAAAAACACTTACATGTTCTTAAAAACTCCTATTCTCAGTTTGTAGTTTTACAAAAAAGAAAAGTAAAATCAGTTTTTATTGAATCCATCTCCTCTCTGCAGAATTATTTTGTGGTCTCTTTCATTGGGCCAATTACATTTATGAAGATGAATTACGACAGGCGAGAACCCACTCGCATGGATTACTGTGTGCTAACTACGTAATTAGCGGCCGGTGACTAAGAGGGGAGTTTTTGGATATTTCCGTAAGAGAAAAACACATTATGATCCATAAAAAACAATGAGCAAGATAATTTCATTTTTATTGGTCATTTAAAAACATTCACTGATAATTCTCCCCATGCTTAATAGGCATATGTTTGCTGCCTTCAAAATACACCCATAAACTTGTCGCAAAAAGCACCATTACATAATCGTTCAGCCTTGCTTCCGTTATGAAACCTAAATGGAAGACTTTCAAAGACAAAAAGTGTGGAGAGTGTCAAGGGCGTTGAAACAGGTGGTAGCAGTTATCCTGAATCAGCAGGGCTTTCCTGGGAACCTGGCATGGGCCAGGCCCAGGACTAACTACTGCATTGTTCTGGAGCCAAGAGAGTTTCACACCTGAGAGGGTTTATCCTCTGTTTTGCATTTGAATTAGAAAAGAACAAGTCCCTGTCACCAGCATCCCATCCTTTCCATAATCAAGAGGACAGCTGGAAGTCCTTTCAAGGGACCTGGACCCCAAAGCCAGGCCAAAGGCAGGTGCATAGCAGGTGATAGGAGATCTGAACTACATGAATGAATGATGAAGCCTGGGTGTCAAAAGAATGAATGGTTAGTTGGATGGACGGATGGACTCAGTTGAAATGAATGGAACGTCTCGCATGCTGTCCCTTGAGGTTCTGGCAGAGACTGCAGACCACACTGCCACTAGTTCCCTGCAATTCTGGAAAGAGAACCAGATTCTCGGGCACCCAAGGAGGCAGTGACAGCCTCCAGAGCTGCCTCTCAAGTTCAGAAAGGAAAACTCTTTCATGTGTTTTCAAAACCACTTTATGGAATTAAAATTTCAATCTTCCTAACTGGAAATTAAATCCTCCACACGAAAGGCCTTTTTTTCTTTCTTCATGTTCCTTTTGACCATGCAGTTCTGTTCTCTGGTCCCTGACTCACCCCTGGCCCCAAAGCCCACTTCCCTATTGTGTACAAGGCCAGAAACCCATCAAGGATGTACACGGAGACGGGGGAACTAATGTCAGCTCTCAGATCTCGGAAGGAATAATCCAGCTCACGGGCCTTTAGGACATGCTGCATGCTGATTTCTTTCCAGAAACAAGATCCATCAATTTACTTGTGCTTTGAAGTGCTTGGAAGCCTGACAACTTTTCTGAGCCTGGTATGTGTGTGTATGTGTTTATGTGTGAGACCAAAAGGGTGTGTGTGCATGTGTGATTGAGTATATGTGTGAATGTGTGTACATATGAGTGTATGCGATTGTGTTGTTCATGTCTGAGAAAGTGTGTGTTCACACGTGTATAGGTGTGTGTTTATGCATAAGACCAGAAGCAGGTGTATGCATATTCATGTTTGCACACGTCTATACGTGTATGCATGTGTGAGTATGTGTGTGTGAAAGTGTTTCTATGTGTTGTGTACATGTATGTGTGTGTGCATGACTGTGTGCGTGTGTTCCTGCTGAGTATCTGTGTTATCTCCAGAATTCTCCCTGTGTGGGGCAATTGGAGAGGAGGGAGGACAGGGAAAGCTCCAGGGCTTGCCCTCTCCTTCTGAGCGTCAGGAAGACTGGTGACCGCCAGCAGGCAGGTGGGCCAAGCCCCTGTCTCTATGTTGGCCCTGGCTAAGCCCCAGGCGACGCAGCCTCTGCTTCCTGCACCAGCAACGTCGGTTCTGCCAGTACCTGTGGTTCCTGCAGCTGCAGCCTGGCCTCCACAAGGCCGTGGCCTGCTCGCCATCTGCCCTTTCTCCTGTTTCCTACATTGCACCTGGCTTTCTTCTGCTCTCCAAAACATTTCCAGCCTGTACTGCTCTCTGATACTGGGTAGCAGCCTTAGAACCAATATTTGTCCCAGGAAGATCATGATGGGAGTGTGATGAGCCCAAGCCACTGGTCCCTGTTGGCCTGGGCACAGCTCTAAGGTCCTGTCCTCCTGGATGTGAGTCAAAGCATTGTCCTGGACTAAAAAGGATGAGACATTCTCCTCCCTGTCCCTCAGGAGTAGGTTTGGAAAGACACCCATTGGTGAAATGTGTTCATGAGATTTCCCCAACAAGGGGAGGGCAATGATTGGATGATAGAAGAGAATGCTCACTATCATTGCTTGGGTTCTGGGAAATGCCTTGCTTTCATCAATGGAATGGATGATTTTTCTCTGTTGCCTGACTCTTTTTCCTTATTACTCAATTGTTCATTAATGCAATTGCTTTGTAATTCAACAAACATTTACAGAGCACCTAAAGAAGCCAGAGGGTCAGAGTGGTTACCTGAGGAACAAGGCACCCTGGGCTCAAATCCCAGCCTCACCATTTCCATGTGGCCTCTCTGAACCCCCTTTCCTTTCCTGTTAAATAGGAGTAAATATAGTATCTGCCTCATAAGATTGTCTGAGGATTAAACTAAGTCATGTTTTAAACCCCCCGTAAATATAGAACTATTACCATTGATGTTGTTTGTCATTGCCACTATTCCTTTTTTTTTTTTTTTTTCCAAGATGGAGTCTCCCTCTGTTGCCCAGGCTGGAGTGCAGAAGCGTGATCTCAGCTCACTGCAAACTCCACTGCCCAGATTCAAGCAATTCTCCTGCCTCAGTCTCCAAAGTAGCTGGGATTACAGGTGCGTGCCACCATGCCTGTTTTTTTTTTTTTTTTTTCTTAGTAGAGACAGGATTTCACCATGTTGGCCAGGCTGGTCTCAAACTTCCAACCTCAAGTGATCGATCTGCCTGCCTCAGCCTCCCGAAGTGCTGGGATTACAGGTGTGAGCCACCGCGCCTGGCCTGTCATTATTACTTTGAGTGAAATAATGATTTGGTGCTGTAGAAACAGATGTAAATAACATTGCCACTGCCCCACAGGAGCTCACAGGCTAGTTGCAAAAGCAGACATGAAAAAATGCCAGTGATGGTTAGAAGCCAAATGGTGGAAATGGAACCGTGGGGATTCCAGAGCAGAAGCCCATTCATTCAGCCTGGAAGAACAGAGAAGGCTCCCTGGAGGAGGCAGATCCATTCAAGTTGGACGTGGAATGATATTTAAGATCTGAATAGTCAGAGAAGGGGAAGAAAGACATACGAGGCAGGCGGAAGAGGTACCGTGTGGAGTGGCCGAAGCATCAATGCAAGACTGCATCCATACGAAAGATGGTTATGTGGGCAGGTTGCAGAGGGTTTTGAAGGCCAAGCCAAGTGAGGCCTGTGGGTTTTATTCTCCTGGGCCATGGTGCGTGGTTCCAACATCTCAAACAAGAGAAGGATTGGATCTGATCATTTCCGAGGGTAAAACTTGCCATTATAAAAATGAATATGCCTACCTAAGACTGAGAAATATTGGCTGGAATAAGTGACCAGATTTTCAGTTCTTTGCCTGTGGGAGTTTGCTTCCTGCCAGAGGCAAAGGGGCCAAGAAGGGTGATGTCACAGGGGCCGTGGGATGCCTCATGTCCAGAGCAGGCAGCCAAATCACGCTTATCAGAGACCAAGCGGCCGGGGAGATGAAAAAAGCATTTAGCACCATATACCAAACTTCCTCTGTTCTCTACAGCCTTGCTGGGCTCCCTGAGATCTGGGGAAACTATAGAAGGGAAACTGAGGCACAGAGGGACTAATAATGTAGCAAGTTGGAGCTAGACAGTCCTGAGTCTGAATCCCCTTTCTACCCATTAATTAGTTGTGTGACCTCAGGGACAAATCGCTTAACTTTTCTGAGGCCCCATTTTCTCATCTGCAAAACAGGATGATAACGGTGACTATTGGCCAGGCGCGGTGGCTCACGCCTGTAATCCCAGAACTTTGGGAGGCCAAGGCGGGTGGATCACTTGAGTTCAGGAGTTTGAGATCAGCCTGTCCAACATGGTGAAACCCCGTCTCTACTAAACGTACAAAAAAAAATATAGCTGGGCATGGTGTTGGGGTGTGTGTAATCCCGGCTACTCAGGAGCTGAGGCAGGAGAATCGCCAGAACCTGGAAGGCGGAGGTTGCAGTGAGCCGAGATCGCACCATTGCACTCCAGCCTGGGCAACAAGAGGGAAACTCCATCTCAATAATAATAATGATAATAATAACAATAATAATAACTACTTCACAGAGTGATAGTGAGGTTGCAGTGAGAGAATATGGAGTGTTTCTGTCAAGCTGCTGTGTGTGCATTAAATGCTCACCAGATGGTAGCTGTTGGGAGAGCTCCGGAGACTTTGGAAAGACTCTGCGCACAGGCTTTCCTAACCTCTCATTTCCTCTTCCTCTGTTAGTCCTTCTTGCTGATTGTCCCCTTGACAGGCTGCGACCCACCCCAGGACTAGCCAGAGAAGAGTGGGAATGAAAAGCACAGACACTTGCCTGGGAGTTTTATAGGCAGAGAAAACCAAAGCATAGCATGTATTTTCACCACTTCGAAGAGGGTAGGCTATGCATCATACCTTTCTTTTTTTCTAAGACCTTTGAAATTTTAGCTATAAATGGTAAAACACGTCAATGAATTTCCCCATGAATATTTATTGAAATGGCACTTTTAATACAAAGCCATTTGAAAAGCGAACCTCCAAGGAAAATGCATTTTGTGCAGCCATGGATCTTAAAATATTTACTATGAATATGCTCATCTTAGAAATATTGCACACTGCTTTTTTATTATTTGTTCTGGATGAAATCGCAGGGATTTGGCTTAGATGGTTTTTACAAGCTAAACAGTATTGGCAAGATGATTTTCTGGACTCTATTCAACTTTCTTTCTTTCCAGTTCTTGATGCGTTGGTTTCTGGCAATTTTTTCAAAGATGTCTTGGATTTGCAAACAGTTAGTGAATGGGGGCTAAACACACACACGCTAACAGGTAAGTTATGAAAATAGATAATTCGAGAAATATGGATACTTGAACTAGAACAATCTTAGAGGTTGTCTGATCCGATGCCTTTACTTGTACATGAAGGTGTCCTGAACGTCATTTCTCATCCCTCTGATCAGATTGGCAAATTTGAAAAGAGTAATAAATTCTTAAAATCTTTGAAGATGCAGGAAATAACTGTTTCATACATTGCTGGTGGTGGGGACATGAATTGCTACAGACATTTTGGAGAGCAGACCACCCATATCAGTTAAAATTAAAACTAGACAAACCCTTTGAATCAGGAATTTTACTTCTGGGAATCTGTCCTATAGAACAAAAAGCACGGCTTGGCGCAGTGGCTCATGTCTGTAATCCCAGCACTTTGGGAGGTCGAGGCGGACAGATCACGAGGTCAGGAGTTCGAGACCAGCCTGACTAATATGGTCAAACCCCGTCTCTACTAAAAATACAAAAATTAGCCAGGCGTGGTGGCGGGTGCCTATAATCCCAGCTACTCAGGAGGTTTAGGCAGGAGAATCACTTGAATCCAGGAGGCGGAGGTTGCAGTGAGTGGAGATTACACCACTGCACTCCAGCCTGGGAGACAAAGCGAGACTCCATCTCAAAAAAAAAAAGCACTAGTATGTAAATATCTGTGTGGAGTAATCTTGTCGAAGCATAGTTTGTAGTGGTACCTGTTGCAGCATCTAAAAACAGCCTGGCTATCCATCAAAAGGGAAATGTGTGAATAAGTTGTTCCCAGATTCTGTAGACTAGTGGTCTCTAAGCATTTCTGTTTGCTCATTTGATGATAGTACACACTTCCAAAAGATGGATATTTATTTGCATGTATGAATACCTTAACTGTAGGATAAACAAACAGAAAATAGAAATTTTAAAGAGAAGAGATCAAAATAGAGATAAAAATTTGAATATGTTTTCCTTGTGCCGGTACAGTGTATGCACCTCATTCTGGAGATTCCCAACTGCAGAATATTAGTTTGCCTTCTAAAGGAATGAATGTCATGCATCATTTAGGGGCAAATTAAATAGAAAACACAGAAAAATCATTTTATTTCATTTTTGCAAAAACAAATGTTGGCCCCCAAATTTTTATATCTATATCTATAGACATACAGACACAGACAGAAATATAGATATATACACATACGCTTTTATATATTTATACGCAAATGGTGTGATAATGGTGTGGATGGATAACACCAGGCTGTCACTGGTTACTATATCAGGGGCTGAACAGGAAAGTAGGGAAAGGAGAAGAATTGGGGAAAAATAAGATACAAAAACTATGGGCCGGGCACAGTGGCTCACACCTGTAACCCCAGCACTTTGGGAGGCTGAGGTGGGCGGATCAGTTGAGGTCAGGGTTTGAGACCAGCCTGGCCAACACGGTCTATACTAAAAATATCAAAATTTGGCCAGGCGCAGTGGCTCACACCTGTAATCCCAGCACTTTGGTAGGCCGAGGCGGGCAGATCATCTGTGGTTGGGAGTTTGAGACCAGCCTGGCCAACATGGTGAAACCCCATCTCTACTAAAAATACGAAAATTAGCTGGGCGTGGTAGTGCATGACTATAATCCCAGCTACTTGGGAGACCGAAGCAGGAGAATCACTTGAACCTGGGAGGCGGCGGTTGCAATGAGCCAAGATCAGGCCACGGCACTCCAGCCTGGGTGACAAAGCAAGATTCTATCTCAAAAAAAAAAAATTCAGCTGGGCATGGTGGCACACACCTGTAGTCCCAGCTACTCAGGAGGCTGAGACAGGAGGATGACCTGAGCCCAGGAGGTGGAGGTTGCAGTGAGCCAAGATCATACCACTGCACTCCAGCCTGGGTGGCAAAACAAGACCGTGTCTCAAAAAAAAAAAAAAAAAAAGAGAGACTACAGAGAAATGGAAAAATATTCATGATGTAATGTTAAATAAAAAAGAAAAGGGTCTATCGATTACATTTGTTCATATAGGTAAAAAGTAAATCAGCAGGAAAAGGGAGAAGAAGGCAATACAGACGAATGAAAGAACTGATTTGATTAGGTGCACAATTTTTGTCTTGGGTATTGGTTGCCATTTTAATAGTAACATGAACAGATCCCATTTCAGCCTCTCTCTGGGTTATTTACTTCTCGGATCTCCTTCTCTCAGCACAATGATGCCTTTCCTTGGTCTCTTTGCAGCCATCATCTGCATGCCCAGATCTATGCTCCACGGGCCCCACATTCCTGTGTCTCCATTTTGCACAACTAGCAGAAAGACAGGGGTCTCCCAGGCCCAAGTCCAAGTGACCAAAAGGAGAATCCAATTGCCCAGCTCTGGTCAGGGACCCCAGCAGTCCCGTGAGCTCTGGCCAAGGAGACAAGGTCACGAGGTCAAACCCAGATGTCAGCTCCACTGCCCTGTGTGAGTGACAGTTCTCAGGGAAAATGACAGAGTCTTCCAAAGATGCACGGCCAGTGAGAGGTAGGGTCAGTCGTAGAGCCCGAGTTCCCCAGACCCCAGTAGGGTCCCTTTGGAGTTCCTTCATTCTGCACACCCAAGGACGGGTGACCCTAAGAAGGACTTTCTCAGTGATTTACGGGATTCAGAGAAGCAAGAGGTGTCAAAATGGGACTTGGAAAAATGCCAGTGACTCACAGGGCAGAATGTGGCTTTTTAAAGGAGTGAAAGCAGATGAAGGTGTCTCTGACTTATTTCTAACTGTTGTCCTTCAATGACTGAAAATCTGCATACAACAGCTGGCTTATGGCACCCACTGGCCAATACAGCTCTCAGAGCTGAGAATTTGCTCCCTTCCTGTGTGTAAAACATCCTCTCCTTGGTCCCAGGCCTTGGCCTGACCCTGAGCAGGGTAAAAAGGCTCAGCCCACTGAAAAAGAGAGAGAGAGAGAGAGAGAGAATGAGAGCGAGTGAGGGGTCCTGGCTGGCAGAAGGCTCTGCCACTACCTGGGGAGCTGAGGTTGGGATAAACCCTGCTCAGCACTCAGACAGGCAGGAGCCTGCACCAGGTCCAGGCTACTTCCTTGATCAGAATTTGATGGTGCCAGAAATAGCCCCACTGCCCTTGGTTACTGGGCCATTTGAGGGAAAATTGAATTATAATCCTAACATCCCTGGTACACCTGGAAATTTGTCATAGTAATTAAATGCTAATAAGGCAAGAGAGATTAAATGGATAGTTTCCTTAAAGATTACACTCCACCACCCAAGGTCAGGTAGAAATTATAAGTAATGTAGTGATGTAGTCAGATCACTCCAGCTGAATACATGTCATGATGAGAAAGCAAGGAGTCGTTCAGTTTTCTATATTTGAATATCTCATTAGAGTCTGTGTCATTCAGAGACATATTGGGTGGCAGAAAGGTGACATTTAAGGTCTCTCACAGAAAGCCAAGCCCTTAATTATCTGATGGAGGTTAATGTGACCACGGAACAGGGGAAGTCTGGGTGTAACCGGGGAGAACGGATTGTACTAAGAGCAGGTTTCACGGATGGACCCATAGAGCAGGGCACCCCGGCGGGAGGTCTGGGCGGAGTTTTCCTGCTTTGCTCTTTGCCTACCAGGCTGAATGTGGGGACCAGGAGCACTCTCCTTGGCATAAAGAAGAGATGAGCACAGTCGTAAGGAATGAAAGTGCAGGAAATGAGCTCTCCACCACAACAACGATGAAGGCAGAAGGCCAGCCAGCCTACAGGCCTGGAAAGGCTTTGCTGAGGATGCCGAAGGCTGCAATGTAGTATGTGCAGGGGCAAGGGTCAGTGTGTGCAGCAGCAATGATGGCTGTGACTCTAGTGTGTAGAAGGCGCTCCATGGGAATATAGTAGGCAGTCATGAAAATCGCTCCACAAGTTCCGTGCCTCCCAGGGATTCATGCCCTTGTGTAATCCACCTGCCTGCATGTGGGCTGGACCTAGTGATGTGCTTCTAACAAATACAATATGAAAAAGTGATGTGATGTCACTTCCAAGATTCAGCGACCAAAAAAAAGCCTGTAACTCCTGCCTTGTTTGCACTCTCTCTGGCTCTTCTCACTTGCGCACACTGGTGAAGCCAGCCACTGTGTTGTGAGATGCCCTATGGAGAGGCCCAGGTGGCAGGGAACTGAGGGCAGCCTCTGACCAACAGGCAGCAAGAGGTCCGCAGTCTGACAGCCTGCAAGAAATTGAATCTTGCCATTATGCTATGTGAGCGAGGTTGGAAGTAAGTTCTTCCCAAGGTGAGCCTTCAGCTGAGACTGCAGCCAAGGCCAACTTCTTGGTTACAGCCTCATGAGAGTCACTGAGCCAATGCTCACTAAGTCACTAATGCTCAATAGTCACTAAGCTGTGCCTAGATTCCTGACCTGCAGAAACCCTGAGTTAACAAACGTTTGTTTTAAGTCATCAGTTTAAGCTGTGTCTAAGTTCGGGGGTAGTTCGTTACATGGCAGTGGGTAACTAACACAAGGAGCTTTAGACTTTATGATAATAATGGGGTGGGAGGGCTCAGATTGACCAGTAGGCAGACCCTCCTTGCTGTGTCTCTGTATTCTCACTCTTGTCCTGTACCAGGGAGAGGAAGTTTCTTCCTGCACCTAGCCTGGAAATGGGGTCTTTGTGTCCTACCTTGAGGCCTACGATAGATGGGTGGTTAATATTAACAGAAAAAAAGTTTTGTTAAAGGTTTAATGAGCTTCAGATAATGAGCTACAGAACCAGAAGAGGAAGAGAAGCTGCTGTATGTCACTTACCCCAAGGCAAAAAAGAACAGTGCCCATCTGCAGTGCAGACTCTGAGTTGGAGCAAAGGTGTGGATTGTGCCATTAAACTATCGTTCTGAACATCCATGAACAGAGATTTTGACAGGCATCCTAACAACTTGTTTCCTATTCATCAAGAGTTGGGAACAGGTGGTTGATCAAGAACTGTGGCAGCTCAGAACAATTCTCCAGCAAAATTTGGTGGCTGCCACATTTCTTTGCCTTTTACATCTGCAGCACGGAACGATTATAGCTCGACTCAGTTCCTGAGCTTCTCAATAAACAGCTGGTGGAAAAACCAAATATCCTCAGCAACATATCCTCAGCTTGTAATTGGAAGAGAAAGGTACTATTTTCCAGGAAGATATCATTTTCTTGGAAAACTTGAAAAGCCAGGTGATTTAGAATTTTAATCCATCCGTCCTTCTACTTCATTAACATTTCTTGTGCTTCCTGTATACCAGGTCCTGTGCTAGGGGCTAAGGTTACAAAGATAAATGCAAAATACAATACTATCCCTGCCTCTACTGGCTTAAACATATAACGAAGGCAATATATAAATATAGCTTTTCAGTCGGGCACGGTGGCTCACGCCTGTAATCCTAGCACTTTGGGAGGCCAAGGCAAGTGGATCACCTGAGGTCAGGAGTTCGAGACCAGCCTGGGCAACATGGTGAAACCCCATCTCTACTAAAAATACAAAAATTAGCCAGGCGTGGTGGTAGACGCCTGTAATTCCAGCTACTGAGGAGGCTGAGACAGGAGAATCGCTTGAACCCGGGAGGCAGAGGTTGCAGTGAGCCGAGATTGTGCCTCTGCACTCCATCCTGGACAACAAAGAACAAAACTCCACTCAAAAAAAAAAAAAAAAAAATATATATATATATACACACATATATATACACACACACATATATATACACACATATATGTATACATATACATATATGCGCTTTGAGCTGGTACAAAAATCATTCCATGAGATTATGGATATATACACATATATACACACATATATATGTATAGACAAATACACATATACATATATGTGTGTGTGTATATATGTGTGTGTGTATATATGTGCATGTGTGTGTATATATATATATATAGTTTTTCAAGTGAGTAAAAAATGTTGGATAATTCTTTATGGAATCAAACACAGAAAACAAAGAATGGAAGGAATAAATATAAATTATTTTTAGGGTATTTTATTTTTCCCAGGGCACTGTCCATTTTGCAGAGGAGACCCGACAAAGATTGAGAAGCCAATTCTTGTGAAGTGAAAGTCTGTCATAATATCATTTGTCAAAGTCTGCACTTTGAGCTGGTACAAAAATCATTCCATGAGATGACGGTGTGGATGTGACAAGCAGAACTTTAGAAAGCCCAAGCTAGATGAGGATTGCGCCAATTCTTATTTCAAACTTCTAATTTTTAAAAGATTCAGAGAGGGGAAGACACTTGCCCAAGATCACACAGCACATAAATTGTCCTTCTCGATGAGAACCTTGGCCTTCTCCCTCCCAGCCAGCATTTTTATGATGATTCTTAGGTCACAAGAGAGCATCAAAGATACGGTGTTCATGACCAACAACCTGGTTTTCCTGGTGATGGATTAAGCAACAAGGACCTTGTTGACATGATGGTAGGTTCAGCAAGCACTTCCTTTGTTCCCTGAATCCAGCTATACAATAACATAGCCACGCTCGAAAATGACAAGAGGCACTAGACTGAACCCGAAACTGAGCTGAAAGACAGGAAGTAGATGGGAAGCTTAGAAGGAACCCACAGCCCAGGACGTAGCTGGGAATTCTGCCTCAGAATACTGGTGCTTCCTACTGAGAGTGTGTGGAATTTGGGGAGCAGGAAGTGGCCTAGTGGTGATTAACAGGGTCATTATTAAGGTGTCACAGCCTAAGACAGCAGGCAGGATGGTTGACACCTCCACAATTCTCCTCTATTTTCATGAACACACAATCACTAACATTTTGATAAAAATCCAAACCATGAAAAATATAGCAAAATCAACAACTGAAAAAAACTTAACACCCAAGAAAATAGAGTTGATAGAGCAAACAGGACAGAACATTTACATAAATATATTTAGTATCTTCAGAGAGAGGCAAAAGAGTACCATCGCCATGAAGCATGTCCAGATTGTTATACAAATCAACTAGAAGTCTCATGAATAAAAAACATAAATATAGAAATCCATAGATGTGTTGAAGAGCAGAATGTGCACAGTGACGTGCAAATTATAAATTTTGACTATTAAGTAAAGAATTCTCCCAGGACCCAGTACAATGGGATTGAGAGATAAAAAGTATGGAAAAAGAGCTGGGTGTGAAAACTAGATTTTTGAGTTCCAACACCAGTGCCAGAATGAGAGATTAAAGAAAAGAGACGGCAATATTCAAAGAGATAGTAGCTAATATGTACTAAAATTAAAGAAAGAAATCCAGCGTAATCCCAGCACTTTGGGAGGCTGAGGTGTGTGGATCACAAGGTCAAGAGATCAAGACCATCCTGGCCAACATGGTGAAAACCCCATCTCTACTAAACATACAAAAATTAGCTGGGCATGGTGGCGGGTGCCTGTAGTCCCAGCTACGAGGCTGAGGCAGGAGAATCGCTTGAACCTGGGGGGTGGAAGTTGCAGTGAGCTGAGATCACTCCACTGCACTCCAGCTTGGCAACAGAGAGAAACTCCAAAAAAAAAAAAAAAAAAAAAAAAAAAAAAAAAAAAAAAGAGGGAAGGAAGGAAGGAGAGAGAGAGAGAGAAGGAGAAGGAAACAACGAACAAAAGAAAGAAAGAAATTGAAAGATGCACTATGTGCCGAGCAGAATAAATTTTTAAAAATAATACAGATCTGGCCAATATAAATTGGGAATGTTCCTTTACCTTCACAAGTAGATGATTCTACTAACGTCAAGGCAGTGGGTTGAGGACATTAGCTCTGAATTCATTATTATGACTTGGATATCACCGATCCTCTTGGATGATGCTTCAAAATATCCACTCTGTGCAATACGATCCAATGGCCAGTTCTTCCCTATGGACCATAAAGCATGCTCTGATTGCTGGACTTTTTCCTTATTTGTGTTGTGTTGTACAAATGATCCCCACCTCCTGGTGTTCATGCCTTTGTGCAATCCCCTTCCCTTGGATGTGACCAGGGCCTGTGACTCGCTTCTAACCAGTAGAACGCGGCAAAAATGAAGGGATGTCACTCCTGTGGTTACATTATGAATGTTAGACTGTCTCACTCTCTGACTGGCCTTGAAGAAGCAAACAGCCATGTGGCGAACTGCCTATGGAGACCCCCACATGTCTAGGAATGGTGGATGGCCTCTAGGAGCTGAGGACCTCTGTCCTACAACCACATGCGACTTAATTCTGTCAACGATCTAAGTGAGTTTGGATTCTTCCTGGTCAAATCTCCAGATGAAAACGCAGTCTGGCTGACATCTTGATTGCAGCCTGATGAGATCCTGAAGCAGAGAACTCAGTTAAGCCATTCACAGCCTCCGGACCCACGGAAACTGTGGAATGATAAATGCGTGTTGTTCCGCTTGTGGTCATTTGTTGCTCAGCAATAGAAAACAAATACAGGTGATTCTGGTGAGGGATGACTTCAACCTTTGGCAAGTCCCATGGTACAACTGGATGATTGAAGGCTTAGAAAGTATGTGTATTAGCATCACTATTCTGCTTCCCTGGGCTTCCTCCTAGACACATACTAAATGTGTACCCTGCCTTCCAAAGTGAGGGTAGATTACTCTGTCATCTTGATACCACAGATCTGACTGTGGGAGGAAGAATTATCTAAGTGAGTTGATGCCAAGGCCCAAGTGACCAGGCTCTTGCCACTTGTAATGCTCAGGATGGCTGGTGTTGGATTTAGAGAGGCAGCTGTCTGCAACTGGAGCTCTTACAAATACACACATATTGCTGAGCTCAGACCCACCAAAGATGCTTGCCTATTAATTAATGTCTTGGAATAACAGGGCCTTTCTTTGTCTGGGATTTGGTGACTTGGGGTGAAAACTCTGGGCTCCTATCTTATGGCATTATGGTCCATCTCACTGAGTTCCCTTCTTTGGAAAGGCATTTTTCTTCTGAGCAGGTTGTCAAGTAGTGGGGATGCTTGATAAATGGCTCTTAAAAGTGAACTCAGTTGCCCACCACAATGTATTCTGGCAAAGAATGAGCAGTGAAATTAATGGACTTGCTTCCAAATGAGCTGTCTGTGCACACTTGTCTCATTTCCAGCAACTTCTTGAAGAATTATAGGTATGCAGTGTGGGGCCAATCAGGTGGTTTAGTGGAAAGAATCCACCTTCTGGTCCCAACTCCACCACTCACTCCTGCAGCATGACCTCGTATGAGACCCTTTCCCATTCCAAATCTCATTTTACTCTTCTATAAACTAAAGTAGTTAAATTTTGGCTAACTCAGTCTCAGACACCACATTTTCTCTTCCCTCCACATGGAAATAATAATGTTTGCCTCACTGAGGCACATGTGGGATGATGTTTGTGGAACTTAGTGACCCAAAAGCATTTTGTTCACTGTTATTGATCATCATTATTCACACCTTCAAACCATGGATCTGTCACTGCTGATGCCTGGACCTGAAAAAAAAATTCTTAAGTACTAAAGACACCTTGGAAAGTTAATGCATTCAGCTCATGGTTATCCTTATAACATCAACTGGGATTCTTTTTATTTTTGACAACAAGATTCCTCATTTTATATTGCCTGTCATTTAAGCTGGATCTGTTCATATTTCCCAGGGCAGGGGCCTGGATGTCTGCAATATGTCTGCACATTTGGGCCCCTCCTGAGAACTTCCAGAAGTTCAAAATCTATCTTTAGTCACAAAAGGGAGCACTGTGGACAAATATACTCACATAAGTTTCCTGGGATCCTGGCCTTTTTCTACATATTGTATAGATTTTCATCCTGGCATACTGTATAATAGACATTCCAAAGAGAGTATGAAGTCACATATAACTCCCTCTCTTCCTCCGATTTCTGGCACACAGAGGGCTAAAGAGGGAAAGACAGAGGGGGGATCTCGTAGTGGCATCATTTACTTCTCCTCCAACAGCAGCAATTCAGCTCTGCCCCAAGCTTGCATGTCCCACTTTGCAAAATCAAAGCTATATGGTTAACTACACCTACCCTCCCTAGAAGGGAGTTTACTGTCTATAAGCTGTTACTCAAGCATGTCCCCTGAAGGGGCTAAAGGGGTCTAATCCCCAATCCAAGTAGTTTATCAAATAATTCCTTCCAATACCACATCATATACTCCATACTGTAACTTCCAAGAAGTTACAATAACTACAAAAGGGCCATACACTGACAATCATTACAAATTGGAATCCCAATCCTCTCATTTTTCAAGCAGAGATAATAAGTAATAATCACACCAAAGGGTTAAGCATTAAATGAGACAACTGACGGTCTGGACTGGGCACCTCAGAAATTATTGCCTATGGCTATATGGGTAACCTCACCATGTACCAACTTAAAAATGCTACTTGTATTGGCTAAACACAGCTTTCTATTGAGAATTTTGCACTCAGCTCAATTCCTGTGAAAAGCAACCTCCCAATCCTACAAGCTCAGGGTGGACTGAGTTTCAGGCTTTATCTACATCAGCCACAGAGATAGAGAATGTCAGAGTCCCAGGGCTTTTCAATCCAACTCATTTGCACCACATTCTGAGTTATAAGTAACAGAAATTAAACTCAATACAACTTAAACAATAAACAGAATTTATTAGCTCATATAACAAAAAAAGTCCAGAGGTAAGGCCAACCTCAAGCAAGGCTTAATCCTGTACTTAAACAATTTCACCAAGGACTTGATTTCTTTCTGCCTCTCGACTCTCCCTTCTGTGGTGTCAGCTTCATGTGGCTCATGGTCATGATCCCAAGGCCCAAGGTGGTCATCATAAAGACCCAGGAATACTACTACCTTTTTCACATTCAACAGGGGAATTAAAACAGCTTCTACCCAGCATTCCCAAAAGTCTTGAAATTCCCTCTGGCTTCATTGCCTTAACTCACAAGATCATACCTAACCCAGTCACCATAGCTGGAAAGATGGAAGGTGTCATTGGCTTAGTCCAGGACATGTATTCCACCCCTGGAGAGGCTCTGGCAGATCATAGGAATCCCCAAACAGAAATGGGGGGTTGCTGGGAAAGGAAATGGGGGAACAAATGTGGATGCAACCAGCAAGACCTACCACTTCCCCCATTTTATGAATGGGAAATTGAGACTGGAGATGGGAAAAGTCTTGTCCAAGATGGTAGACAAGAGCTGGGACGACAACCTGGCCATTCAGTCTGACGACTCTACATTATTTCCACTCCACTTTACCCCCACCTTGTTCAGACCAACTCACTCAATATTGAGTGGTGATAAATAGGAGGTCAGATGAATCAATTTCTCCCTATAGTGAAATGAACCCCTTTAGAGTCATCACATTTCAGATACCTCCAGTGGGTTTCCAAACAAGTCAGCAGAAAACAAACCTGTGTCTCAAGAATTCTTGCAGTGATAAGATCAGCCTCGGCTCTTCTCCTCTCCTCTTGGGGACCCCTAAGAGCCAAGTGGCTATTGCTACTTTTAAGGGGAAAATGCATTCTGATATGCAAACATTATCACATATTCATGCACTCAAAATCTAATTTTAGCTGCAAGAGACCTCATTATAAGATGTTCACACAATTAAGCAGCTTTCTTCCCAGGGTTTGGAAGCCTGTCTATTCTTCTCTCTCATTTACACATCATTGGGATTACCAGAATGTGTTTTAGTTTTTTAAATTATATATTTTGTTTTTCCAAATTGATCCACAACAGGAGATGAAATCCATAAAAATTACATGTTTTAACACAGGTTTGTGTAACTCTGCAGCCTTGCTATTAAAGTTGGCATCTGTAAACGGTCAGGGTTTCTCTGTTGTATTCTAACTGGTTCCTGATGCATTTGCCACACTTCTGCCCTACATACAAATCAGCTTTTATTCCTTGGCTGGTTGGGAGAGTGTCCTCTTTACTGAGAAGCTAAGAGCTGTAGATGAGACCTAACTTGGACAGAAACAAATGGACTTTCCCGCAAGCACAGACAGATAGATCCCTGTTGCTGTTTCTGATGAGATCTCCTACGTAGGCAGACCTGGGATGAAGGCTGTGAGGACCACTGCCAGCTGATGGGGCCTCTGCTCTCCTTTGCTCATCCAACTTCTGGGAGCACCTGCCAAGGGCCAGGTGCCTTGCCATATGGAGTGACTCAACGTAAACTGGATGAACCCTGACCCTATCATTCTACTTGCCTGCACTCTTCACTAAGGTACACAGTCGTCTACAAGGCCACAGGAGCAGGTGACACTCTACCTGGAGGGAGATGACATCTCTGGGCACCTGGCAGCAGTCAATGTACCAATCCAACTACCAGGAAAAGCCTGGTGCTGCTGCTGTCCCCAGACCCCGGCTCCAGTCCCAGTCACTCCTCTCTCCACACTTTACCCTTCCCAGCCTCCATGGCTTCCCCGCTGCCACGCCTGCCATCGCTTTTGAGGATCCAGGTTTGCTCTGGGATGCAGGTCTGCCCTGGCTACCCCTCCCAAGGCAGTGTGGAAACTCCCAAGGGGTCTCAATTGCCCCATCAGGGGCCTTCGCGGATTAGATCCTGAGCCAATGAACATTTTCAAAGACCTTGGTGTTTCTAGCTTTGAACTGAACTGAGTTGATGGTATGGGAGGGTCAAGAACAGCTTCGCATCAGTGTGGGTTTGGGGGAATCCCAGGAAGGATTTAGAGGCCACCAGGGGCACAGATGCCCAAACCCACCCACCAGCCAAACGGAAGGTTGGAGGAAGCTTCCATGTGGGGAAGGGCATCTCTCCTGGGCCCTCCACCCCCTACCTGTGCTCATGGCGGGTGGCTCTAGGTTCCCCATCATCAGGCTAGGGAGCAGAAGGTCAGGACATCTCAATGTCCAGCTCTCCCAAATCCCTCACCCTGCCTTCTCCTCCCAATGCAGCTTCGCTCAGGCTGAGGGGAGGTCTCCCTGACAGCTGACCCAGAGCAGGACCATGGGGCCCAGCCAGGGTTATCCTAGGCCTAGAGAAGCCACTGAGGGGCTTCCTGAGTTCAGGCCCACCCACCTTCCCCATCTTCACAGGGGCCAGTGTGCAGCCGGATTGCCACAATCCTCCCTGCATCTCAGCCACCTTGAGCGTTGCTCCCGGGTTGCACCCCTACCCTCCACACTTGAACCTCCTGGCCTCCACAGCCTCACTTGTGAGCCCAAGATGTGTAGCATACGTTGACCCCCATCCCAGGCTGGCAGGGCCTGACCTAGGGGTCAGACTGAGTACTAACTGGTTCTCATGACCCCAGTGTGGGTCCCCAGAGAAAACAGGGCCCCTATGGCTGGGGCACCAGTCCCAGTGATCTCCGAGACACAGCCCTTACAATCTCCCCCGTGCCAACTCCCAAGACCCATCTGCTGGTGTACAGGTCCCCAGGGGTCCTGGGCTCCCCTGGAACTTCAGCTCCTGCCCTCTTCCCCATGCCCCTACGCTTACACCTTGCTTCTGGGGCATGACTTGAATCTCCAGCTTCCCTGGGGATAGTTGGAGGAAGAAGCCAGGCAAGGAGGCCCCACGCCCTGGAGCATGGGGTAGCGGGGGTTGAAGGGGGTGGAGGGCAGGGCACAGACTTAATGTGGCTGGTCTTGAGGTCAGTGTCTGGATTGGCTTGGGCGGGGTGTTGGGCGGTCCTCAACTCTGCCCATGGTGCGGCCAGCCCAGCCACAGAGAAAACAGAGGCAAGGCTGCAGAGTTTGTGGTGCCTGTAGTCACACCACACATACATTTATGGGATGTCAGGCACATGGCCAGGGCCGCACAGCCCAGCAGCAGCAGTCTTTGCGCCCACCTCCATCCCAGGGGTCCTCGCGGCTCAGAGCGTAAATGCCCGCCCGGCCCAGCATCCCAGAGTCAAACACCCTGACGAGGAAGTCTACGCCGGGGCTAGACACAGGAAGCCCAGGACCTCCTAGATCCCAGGGAGTGCATGTGTATCTGTGTGAGGGAGACAGCCAGCCAGCTTCCAGGAGCACATGGCCTGGCACCTGTGTGTGACATCTGTGCGTGGCTGCGTTTGTATCTGAGGGCGCCTGGCACACCCCGCGTGGGTGGCTTCGCTAAGATGGGGCTGTGAGCCTGGAGTGGTGTCTGAGTGTGTCTGAGGAGGTGTGTGTGGGTGGCCAGGTATGTGTCCTTTTGTGTTTGCCTTGTGATGTGTGTCTGTTGTGTCCAGGTCTCCTTGTGCGGGAGGCAGCACCAGGGTGGGCCTGGTTCGTCCACCTCACCCACGGTTCGTCCCAGTGAGGCCACAGGCCTGAGCATCAGAGTGGGGTACGCAGCCCCGTGGTGAGATTGCGTCACTCAGCGGGGGCGGCGGCGTGGGCCGGGCCTATCATCTGGGCACATACTCCCTGGGAAGCCCGGTCCAGTTGTGGTCACGCAAAGCCTTGTCCACCGTCCGGATGTAGCCATTGATCAAGTCTTTCATTTCCGGGGTGAAGGGCTCAGGGTCGTGGGAGCGCCGGCCACGCCGCCGGAAGCTGCCCTCCTTGTTGTTCTCCACGCAGAGCAGCCGCTCCTCGCTCACAGACACGTTGAGGAAGGCCACCATCTCCCGCAGCGTGGGCACCAGGCTGCGCCGCAGCTCCTCGTAGTGCACCACCAGCAGCCGCTTCCCGTACTTGAGCCAGTCCAGGACGTGCGAGGACCACCATGAGGCATAGCTGTTGACGAAGTCCGGCCACTCTAGAGTGAGGACAGGAGAGACGCAGAGTCAGGGGCTGGCCCTGCCAGGGCTGCCAGTCCCGTGGAGGCTGCTCGGGAGAGGGAACTGGGCAGGGTTTTCCACTGTCCGCTGCCTAGAGTCAACCTGGCATTCCCCATGGAGGGGGACCCTTTGGTGGCCGAGCAGTGTGTCTGTGGTGGGCGGGGGCAGCTCTGGGCATCCTGGTGGGATGAGGACACTGTGCAGGCTCCATTTCCCATCCTAGGTCCTCCTGAAAGCTAAGTCAGCGTGGTGCCTGATGGGCACGTATGTCTTGTGGTTTGATTGCCAGTTTGAACCTGTGAAACTGCCAGGCAGTAGGACATACAGTGAAGCCACAGGCAGGGGTGGCCTTGGACTTTTGCAGGTAATCTACTTTATGAGCTTTCTTTTCCAGAAAATTAAGAAATTAATTTTTGGGGAGGGCTGTGCAGGGTCCAAATATCAGAAATAATCTCAATAAAAAGTTTCCATAATTGGGCTATTAACATACCTCAAATGCTGTGTGAAGCATTTGCTTTCTCTAATCTTCACAGTGACCCTAGGAGACAGGGCCTATCCTTATTTTAAGATGAGAAAACAGGCTCAGAAGACAAGGTAAGCAGCTTTCCCAGAGCTATACAGCTCATAAGAGGCAGAGGAGGCATCAGAGATCAGCCTGCCAGACTGTCAGGGGCTGTCTAGGTAGAGGATGATGGGGGAAGGGGAAGACTAGAGGCCAGCAGAGGCCACCCACTGGTTGATCCAGTAACAAGCAGAAAGGAGTGCAAGCCTGCCTGGCCACGGGCCCCTGTGACTACCCCTCTCATCCCACCCTGCCTGGAGACTGCTTTGTTTCTGAACGACTTCATTTCTCATCACTTACCACCCAGACTCTATTCGTCACCACCCAAAGGCTCAGCTGTGCGTGTCTTGAGGGCAGAGACCCTGACCCCATTAGCCAGGGCTCCTGGTACCCTGCCCCATGCCTGGCACCCAGGAGGACTTCAGCAAGTGTGAGTCAGAGGACTGATTCCATGAATAAAGCTGCAGTGGGGAACAGGCCAATCTGACCCAGAATCAGACACTCTGGATGTTGAGGCACAAAAGGCTTGTATGCCCCCCAAATTCATGGAGTCCTAACTCACCATATCATGGTATTAGGGATGGGGGCTTTGGGAGGCGATTAGAGTCAGATGTAGTCATGAGGGTGGGGCCCTTGTGATGGAATTAGTGCCTTTATCAGAAGAGACACCAGAGAGCTTTTGGGGACATGTGAGGACACAGTGAGCAGCCATCTCCAAGCCTGGAAACAGGCCTTTCCTGGGAATGGAATTAGCCAGCACTTGGATCTTGGACTTCCCAGCCTCTAAGACTATGAGAAATAAATGTCTGTTGCTTAAGCACCACCCCCTTACCCCATCCCCCAGTTTTGTGGTGTTTTGTTATGGCAGCCAGAGCTAAGACATTGGGTGTGAGTCCTAGCTCTGCTGCCCACCGCCAAGACCAAGTCCCACAGCCATGTTCTCTGGACTCATCTGGAATGTAGAGCTGATGTGATTCCCCAACCAGACACTGTGAAGAGTCAGTGAGAGACAGCTTAGGAGGGAATTAACATGCTGAGCTCTGACCAGAGACCAGGCAGGCACATCATCTCACTGCTCCCTGAATGCCCCACGAGGTGCAGGTCTCATTCTATAAAGGAGGAACCTGGTGCTGAACACAGAGGAAGGTGCAAAGCAGGGCCATGTGCAGCCCATGTGCTCTTCTCCCAGCCCTGCCTGAACTCCACTGTTCCTTGAATGCCCCACGAGGCACAGGTCTTTATAAAGGAGAAACCTGGTGCCAAAGACAGACAAGGGTGCAAAGCAGGTCCACGTGCAGCCCACGTGCTCTTCTCGCAGCCCTGCATGAGCTCCTGAGCAGAAGCAGAGATGCAAAGGGGTGCATATCACCCTACTATGCACTCATGGAGACAGAAGATTCTTGGTAATCAAGCTGGCATCTAAGTAAAATGCCTCGACATATGGACCTCAGCAGGCATGGGGGGCAAGGGGAGGAGGTGAGCTCAAGCCCAGGCAGAGCAGCACTAAGTCCCTAGCAGGATGGGGTTTGAGTGCCTACCTGTGTATACTGATCCTGCATCCTGATGGGCATCCTGCCTGTACTGACAAATCTCCCACCCCCACCGCAAGGTCCCTGATTACCTTTGCTCTTCCAGTTGCGGTCAGCTGCATACCCCAGGTGCCCGGCACATTTCCTGTTGAATTCCGCCACCAGGGACCTGTATGGGTTCCGGATCAGCAGGATGGCTGAATCAAACATCTCAATCTCCCTCCTGCCACTCTCATGGGTTTTGACACAGATGGTGCGTCGGCTCCGCCAGTGGTCCTTTTCGCCCTTGAACCCTGCAGGGAAAAATGAGAGGGTCTCTGTGGAGGATGGTGCCCATGGGGCCCCCTACCACAGCAGCAGACAGGTTGGGGAAAGCCAGCATCGGGGCATAAGAGAGGCCCCGTGGAAGGCACAGAGGGCACTGAGAGGACCTATGGATGGTGACAGGAACAGCTTCCACAGGAGTGACCCTTTCCAAGGGGAAGTGACAACAGGAGTTGTCTAACAGTGGGGAAAGATGGCATCTGCAACAGAAATGAGATGAGGTATCCCCTGAAGACCTCCAGGAGTCAGGGGGCAGAGGACCTGTCATTGCAGATGCACGCATATATTTTGGGCATCTTCATAGAGATAATTTTACGCAAGCATCACAAACAACCTTTGATTTAACCATAGCTGCAAACATAGCTGAATGAACAGACTGAGGCGCAGAGTGAGCAGAGGACTTGCCCAAGATCACACAGCACCATGAAAACAGCACCAGGGCTCTCTCCACATGCCACTGTGTGCCCCTGTGAGGCCCCCAGCTTCCTCTCACCTCCCCACAGTCAGGGCAGGATCCTGACTTACAGGTTCAATGGCTGTGAGCAGGTGTAGATCCACCCTCTGACCTGATGCTGTGGTCCTATGACAGGGCCCAGCCTTGCCCCAGAGCAGGTCTGGTCAAAGCCTCATCCACAGTGCTTAAGCCTGGCCCTGAGGACCCAGGGCCCAGTTTCTATGAATGGAGACTTGTTCCCATTGATCAGCCTATCTGGGACCCTCTCTTTCCTTGGTCCCTTACTATAGTACTGGGCACTCAGAACCTGAATGACTACTGGCAGAGAAGGCCAGACTCCACCCATTCATCCAGAGTCACACATTTATCAATGAAGGTTATTGTGTGTTTGCTGTGTTAGACTTTATTTTGGGGACAGAGGATTAAGACTCAGACCTTGTCTTTAAGCTTATGTTCTAGTAGAGGAAATAGCCTAAGTGCAGGCTATAGGGGCTTATGGAAACAAAGAGCAGGGGTTCCAAATAGTGGGATGTCCTAGAAGGCTTCCTGGGAAGAGGTCTCCTGAAACTAGTCTCCTGGCCACATCCCACATAGCCCACGCACCCAGCTCTGAGACCTGTTCCATAAGTGCTCATGTGCTTATCGTGGGCTCTTGGAAACAAAATGAGTCCTACCACCTGCCCGTCTGCAGGAATGGCTGGAACGCATTTGTATCTGCAGTGAGCACTGAGGGATGCTTTGATGCCTGGAAAATGCAAGTCTCTTTTGAATCTGGAAGTCCGGGTTTACCCATTGAAACTCAACAAGCTTCAAACTCATCTCCGCCATAGGCCAAACACCAAAAGGCCTCGCTTTGATTCATTCTGTCAAACAGCTGGAAAATGCTATGAAAGGAAAATGCTATGAAAAGAATGAATAAACTTGAGATCTAGTCTTTAACAACCCTGAGACCCAGGGTGCCTTCCCTACTGCGTCGGCCTCTTCCAACAACAGCTATTCTGCCTTGCAGCTCAGACCACATTCGACCTACCACAATAGATTTGGCGGTTCGGCATCGGTGATGCTCTGTGAATTGTGCGTGTGTGTGTGTGTGTGTGTGTGTGTTATCACTCTGTCAGTGCTCTGAGGCCACTGGCTACATCTAATGGTGCTGTAAGGCTCAAAGATGTGTGTGAGGTATCTCTAAAGCATTTCTGAGGCAGTGTCAGCCCAACCTCTACAGCTGGCAATACCAGTCATTGGGCCGCTTACCATATGTAGACCAAAACAGCCAGCTGCTTGAATAAGGTAAGGGCCTTGGAGACGAACAAGGTGGGTAACTGCAGCTTGGGCACAGTGGGTGAGTCCCAGGGGACTAAGCCAGAGTGGACGGGGCCATGTGCTCATGTGACCACTTCCTCCCTCACCCGGAATGCGCCTGTAACACTCAAGGCTCCCGGGGACGATGAGGCTGGGTTATATGGACAACGATAGCTTTTTCTCAGAACCAAGATGGTTATGAGTGATTCCAGAACCCAATGCCAAGCTCAGGAAGTTTCTGTTTCTCTAGGATGTTACTGACAACATCAACTTTCCTAAACCAAACTCTGGTTAAGAAATCCAGAGAAAATGGGCCGGGCATGGTGGCTCGCACCTATAATCCCAGCACTTTACGAGGGCAAGGGAGGCAGATCACTTGAGGTCAGGAATTTGAGACTAGCCTGGCCAACATGGTGAAACCCCCGTCTCTACTAAAATACAAAAATTAGCTGGGCGCGGTGGTGGGGGCCTGCAGTTCTAGCTACTCAGGAGGCTGAGACAGGAGAACCACTTGAACCCGAGAGGTGGAGGTTGCAGTGAGTTGAGATCGTGCCACTGCACTCTATCCTGGGCGACAGAGTAAGAATGAGACTCTATCTAAAAAGAAAAAAAAAAAAAAAAAGGAAGAAAGCAAGCAAGAAAGAAATCCGGAGAAAATGTTGCAATGCTTGACAACAGAGAAATACATTTTAATAGATTTTGCCAAATTTTATGCCAATGGACTTGTCTGAGGTTTTTCATCCTTAAACAAAACACAGACTTCCATCATTTAACTTAATTTCTCTTATTTCTACAAGGGAAAGATTATAAATCAAAACTCTTAAAAGATTTTTGGAATTTTTTATTACATTTTGATGAACTATTTCTTGCCTCAAAAAAGGAATGAGCAGATTAAATCAGTTTCACCCCTAATTATTGAGGGTTCTAAAAATTAAGGAAAATTCAAGAAATGTTTATAGAGAGAATATTCAAGCTGCTAGTCTTTCCCTTTGAATCCAGAATAGGCACGATCTCATGAAGTTCCACTCTAAATGGGGTCCTAGAACTGCCTTCATCAGGATCACCTGGGAGCTTGTTAGAACTAAAAATTCCTAGGCCCCACCTCAGACCACCTGAATCAGACTGTCAAGGGTGTGGGCCAGGAACTTAAGTTTTAAAAAGCCCTCCAGGTGATTCTTTTTTTTTTACTTAAAAATATTTTTATTAAAAAAGAATGAGTTCATGTCCTTTGCAAGGACATGGATGAAGCTGGAAGCCATCATTCTCAGCAAACTAACACAGGAACAGAAAACCAAACACCACATGTTCTCACTCACAAGTGGGAGTTGAACAATGAGAACACATGGACACAGGGAGGGGAACATCACACACCCGGGTCTGTTGGGGGTAAGGGACAAGGGGAGGGAGAGCATTAGGACAAATACCTAATGCATGCGGGGCTTAAAACCTAGATGACGGGTTGATAGGTGCAGCAAACCACCATGGCTCATGTATACCTATGTAACAAACCTGCACGTTCTGCACGTGTATCCCAGAACTTAAAGTAAAATAAAATAAAAATAAATATTTTTATTATTATTTTAAACACACATGATAAATGTACGCCTTCTTTATGGGGTGCAATGTGATATTTCAATGCATGTATAAAATGTTTAATAATCAAATCAAAGTAATTAGGACATCCATCACCTCAAACATTTATCATTTCTTTGAGCTGGAAACATTCAAAATCCTCTCTTCTGGCTACCTGAAAACACACAATCAATGATTGTCAACTGTAGTCACCCTACAGTGCTATAAAACACTAGAACTTATTCCTCATATCTAGCTGTAATTTTGTTTCCATTAACCAGCCTCTCCCTATCCTGCCCTCCCTCCTACCCTTCCCAGCCTCTAGTGACCACTATTCTACTCTCCATGTCAGTGAGATCAACTTTTTAAGCTTTGACATATGCATGAGAGCATGTGGTATTTATCTTTCTGTGCCTGGCTTATTTCACTTAACATAATGTCCCTTAGGCTCATTCATGTTGCCGTGAATTATAGCACTTAATTCTTTTTTTATGGCTAACTAGCCATTGTGTATATGTACCACATTTCAAAAATTCACCTATTGATGGATACTAAGGTTGATTCCATACCATGGCTATTGTGTATGGTGCTGCAATAAGCATGAGAGTACAGATATCTCTTCAACATACTGATTTCCTTTCCCTTGAATACATACCCAGCAGTGGGATTGCTGGATCATATATACGGCAATTCTAATTTTTTTTTTGAGGAGCCTCCATACTGTTTTCCGTAACAGCTGTACTAGTTTACATTCCCATCAACTGTGTATAAGAGTTCTCTTTTCTCCACATCCTCGCCAGCACTTGTTATTTTCTGTCTTTTTGATAGCAGCCATTCTAACTGGGGTGAGATGGTATCTCATTGTGGTTTCGATGTGCATTTCCCTGGTAATTAGTGACACTGAGCATTTTTTCATATACTGTTGACCATTTGTGTGTCTTCTTTTGATAAACGTCATATCATCTGTCAATTTTTAAATCAGATTCTTTTGGTTTTTTTGTTATTGAGTTCCTTATATATTCTGGTTATTAATCCCTTGTTGGATGAATAGTTTGCCAGTATTTTCTCCCATCCTGCAGGCTGTCTCTTCACTCTGTTGATTGTTTCCTTTGTTGTGCAGAAGTTTTTCCATTTGACATAATCCCATGTGTCTAATTTTGCTTTTGTTGTCTGTACTTTTGAGGTCCTATCTCAAAAGCAAAAACATCTTTGCCCAGACCAATGTCCTGAAATATTCCCTGTTTTCTTCTAGTAGTTTAATAGATTTGGGTCTTATATTTAAGTAAGTCTTCATTTTGAGTTGATTTTTGCATAAGGAGAGAGATAGGGGTATAGCTTCAGTCTTCTGCATATGGTTATCCAGTCTTCCCAACACCATTTGTATAGCCTCAGTCTTCTGCATATGGTTATCCAGTCTTCCCAACACCATTTGTATAGCCTCAGTCTTCTGCATATGGTTATCCAGTCTTCCCAACACCATTTGTATAGCCTCAGTCTTCTGCATATGGTTATCCAGTCTTCCCAACACCATTTGTATAGCCTCAGTCTTCTGCATATGGTTATCCAGTCTTCCCAACACCATTTGTATAGCCTCAGTCTTCTGCATATGGTTATCCAGTCTTCCCAACACCATTTGTATAGCCTCAGTCTTCTGCATATGGTTATCCAGTCTTCCCAACACCATTTGTATAGCCTCAGTCTTCTGCATATGGTTATCCAGTCTTCCCAACACCATTTGTATAGCCTCAGTCTTCTGCATATGGTTATCCAGTCTTCTCAACACCATTTATTGAAGAGACTGTCCTTTTCCAAATGTATGTTCTTGGCTTCTTTGTCAAAAATGAGTTGGCTGTAAATGCATGGATTTATTTCTGGGTTCTCTATTTTGTTCCATGGGTCTATGCATCTGTTTTTATAGCAGTACCATGCTGTTTTTTGTCACTAAAGCTTTGTAACATATTTTCAAGTCAGCAGTGTGATGCCTCCAGCTTTGTTCTTTTTGCTCAGAATTGCCTTGGCTATTCAGGGTCTTTTGTGGTTCCATACAAATTTTAGAATTGTTTCTTTCTGTTTCTGTGAAGAATGCCATTGGTATTTTGATAGGGATTGTATTGGATCTGTTGATTGCTTTTGCTAGTATGGTCATTTTCCCAATATTAATTCTTCCAATCCATAAATATAGGATGTCTTTCCATTTTTTGTGTGTCCTCTTCAATTTCTTAAGTGTTGTATAGTTTTCTTTGCAGAGGTCTTTCATCTCTTTTATTACATTTATTCATAGGTATTTTTTCATAGCTATTTAAATGGCACTGCTTTCTTGATTTCTTTTTCAGTAGTTCACGATTGGTATATGGAAATGCTACTGATTTTTGCATGTTGATTTTGTATCCTGTAACTTTACTGAATTCATTTATCGGTTCTAAGGGTTTCTTGGTGAAACCGTTAGGCATTTCTATATGTAAGATCAGGCCATCTGCAAACAGGGGACAAGTTGACTTCTTCCTTCCCAATTTGGATGCGCTTTGTTTCTTTTTCTTGCCTAATTGCTGCATAAGACTTCCATTACTAGGCTGAATAGACATCGTGAAAAGGCATCGTGGGCATCCTTGTCTTGTTTCAGTTCTTAGAGAAAAGGTTTTCACCCCTTTTTTCATTTGGTATGATACTAGCTGTGGGTTTTTCACATATTGGCCTTCATTGTGTTGAGGCACATTCCTTCTGTATCTAATTTGTTGATTGTTTTTGCCATAAAGGGACGTTGAATTTTATCATTTATTTCTGCTCTGATCTTCATCATTTCTTTCCCCGCAGTACTTTTGGGTTTGGTTTGTTCTCGCTTTTCTAGTTCCTTGAGGTATGTCATTAGGTTGCTTATTTAAAATTTTTCTACTATTTTGACGTAGGCATTTATTACTATAAACTTCCGTCTTAGTACTTCTTTTGCTGTATCCCGTAGGTTTTGGTATAAAATTAAAAACACAGTTGAGAGCTTTGGTAACAGACTAGATCATTCATTTCATTCATTAAAAATTCATTTTCATTATTCAGCTAACAGATTCGTTTGGTTGTTTTTATGATATCTATTTCTATTGAATTTCTCATTCGGATCATAAAACGTTTTCCTAATATCATTGAATTGTCTATTTGTATTCTCTTGCATCATGCTGAGTTTCCTTAAAATCATTATTTTAAATTACTTTTCAGGTATTTCATACATTTCATTTTCTTTTAGGTCTGTTACTGGAGAATTATGTCATGTTCTGTCCTTGCTCTTTTTATTTTTTATTTTTTTTTGAGACGGAGTGTCGCTCTGTTGCCCAGGCTGGAGTGCAGTGGCGTGCTCTTGGCTCACTGCAACCTCTCCTCTCAGGTTCAAGCAATTCTCCTGCCTCAGCCTCCTGAGTAGCTGGGACTATAGGCGCCCGCCACCATGCCCGGCTAATTTTTGTATTTTTAGTAGAAATGGGTTTCATCATATTGGTCAGGCTGGTCTCAAACTCCTAACCTCAGGTGATCCACCCACCTCAGCCTCCCAAAGTGCTGGGATTACAGGCGTGAGCCACTGTGCCTGGCCTCCTTGCTCTTTTCACGTTTCTTGTGTGACTGCATTGATATCTGCACATCTGGTGGAACAGTCACCTCTTCCAATTTTATGGAGGAGCTTTCATAGGAAAAGACTTTTTCTAGTAGATGTATCCCTATAGCGTGGGTTGGGCAGCATGCTTAGGTTTTGGTTCTGGGTGGGGGAGTAGTGTAGACTCAGTGTCATTTCTTTGTCTGTAATCAATATCAGTGGTGTCTGCAACTGCCTCAGTGGCCTAGATTGTAAGTGTTTGTGGATACAATGGTGTAACTTTGCTGTGGATGGGGACCATCAGGCAGGCTGGTCTTCAGTCCCTGAAGGATGAGTATGGCGCACAGTGGCTCCACCTACAGGTGGTTCTTATGTACACTCAAGTCTGAGATGCACTGCTCTAGTGCCCTGAGAAGCTTGGGTGGCAAGGTGACAGTTTGGTCACTGGGAGCTGCCTTCCATTGTCCCCTGTAGCTTTGACTTACCTTTGTTGTAGAGGGTTCCATCAAAGTAGTAGCTCCCTGTATAGAAGCCAGTGGCGTGCTCAATGAGGTGCCGTGCCCATGTGTTCCCAGCTCCTGGGAAGCTTGACAAAGCCACAAACACTTTGGATTTGTTAGGCAGGAACCTCCTGTCTGTACAACGAGTGTCTGAAAGTCCAAAAGTCATCACGGGGTTACTCACTTCCATTATGACTCACCAATTCACCACTAAACTCCCTTAGAGGGACTGAAGAACGAAGACTCCCGTTTTACAGATGAGGGAACCAAGACCCAAAGCAGGGAAGAGATCTTCCAACTATACCTTAGCTGCACAGGTCTGTGGCTAGTCAGAGGACGCCCCGTGATGAGGCCTTCCAAGACGGCAGTGCAGGAGTGGGATGGGAATCAGATACCCTATGGACCCTCGACTCGCATTCTGTCTCTATGACCACAGCCAAACTCTTGCTCCTAAGTTAGCACAGATAATTCCAGATTCTACCAGGGGAAGTGGGAGGGGATTGAGGCTATACTGAGCAAAGTGACACACCCAGGTACTATCAACAGTAAACCAGAGCTGGACTAATGACAGGCAAGTCATTCGTTGTGTCTCATCCCCAGGTGTGCTATAAGGAGTACATGAAATCACCAAGGGAAATCCCTAAAACCTCCAGGGCCATGCTGGGTCACAGTAGGCACTTGATAAAGGTGGTAACATCCCTCTTCACCTGCTCTTCTTTTCATCAGTTCCTAAGGTCAACAGGGGCAGACCTGATGCTCACACCAAGGAGGGTTCCCAGGTCCTGGAGGAACCAGTGGCCCCTGCAGCTCCTGGGATCCCATTCTTCCCACACCTCCCAATCCTACCATCTTTCTGTTGCTCTCTCTCTGGGACCTGCCCCTCTCTGCTCATCCTCTTACCATTGTCATCCCCAGAGAGACTTAGATAAAAGGTCCGGTGTTTTTTAAAGTGAGTCCAGGATTCAGCCTCTGTGGAGGGTGGAAACCTGACCCTCCCTGTTATCTCCACCACCCATCAAGATGCCAAGACCTTTACACAGACACCTGCCATACCTCATAACTGTATGCTTGGCCATGACTGGCATCTCCCAACCCTGGAAGCTCTCCCCATCCCCCAGACCAAATGCCACTACCAGTCAGGGATGCAGAACCCACCTTGCACAGGCGTCTGGTAGACCTCACAGTATTCTGCCAGCCTCTGTGCCTCGGGGTCCTGGCCACATAGTGAGCTGTCCATGGCGTCACGCAGGTTGAACTGGGGGGTAGGGTAAGCACAGTAGCATTCCCAGCCCCTGAGAATGGCCAAGGGGAACTCCTGCCAGGGAAAGATAAGAAGAGAAGCACATTGAGTGAATTTGAGGGTCATGCTTTCCAGGGCTCAGGAATGGGATGAACACGGATGATGTACGGCCAGCTGTGTAGAATCCACAGGGATGACCACCATCCTTCCACCACTACGCTCTGTGCCCAGTTCCGGAGAGAGAAAGCTCAACAAGACGTGAGCTTCAAGTAGCTCAAGTAACCCTTGTTCTTCTAAGCACAGCCCTGCTTGGTTGGTTCCTTGACGAGTCAACAGCATGAGCAGCAATATGACTGAGGGGTGAGTGATGTGAAGAAAGCAGGGGACAGAGGCTGGAACCATGCTTTTGAGATTCCAAGGCATTTGTCAGGAGTGCCAGGGACAGAAAGGGCACTCTGGGCAGGGGCATCCATAGGAGTGGATGTCTGCATGGCACAGAGCGGGGCAGATCAGCTGGCACAGGGCTGCCCAGGGCTCCACGTGTCACACCACTAATGAACAGACGCCGAGCCCTGAGAGAGGACTGAGATTCCCTCCGGCCCTCCTTGGCCAGCCACCTCCCTGGAAAGAGACCAAAACCACCTCTCATGCCAGATGCCCTACTGCAGGGTGGAGAGATTCTCATATAGTCATCTTTCCAAAGACGGAAGGAGGGGAGAAGAACAGACTTTGTTCCCGCCCAAGATGCTCACCCCAAGGAGGGTTCTTAAAAAATGGAGGGGGGTAGGAGAGAGGAGTCGTCTCACTCTGTGGGCCAGCCCAGCTCCCAGCAGTCTCTTAAGTGGGTCCTTGTTCCCTTCGGGGAGGCCGCACCACATCTTGAAGAGAGCTGGTAGCTGGCATCCTGAAGGTGTGAAAGTGAATTCCAGCTCACTTGTAGGCACCCTTGAGCAAGGTGCCTAACCTCTTTGAATTTCACCACTGAAAAAAGTAATAAAATCTGCCTTGTAGGTTTATGGTGAGGACTAAATGAGACGGGTCCAAAGTGCCTAGCACTGGGCCATGCTATGCTATACTTCCAGGGAGGAAGAGGTCATTCTTGACCTCCTTAACCCTCTGGGCATCAGCTGTGTCTTGCTCAAAAATGTATCCACCCACCACTCCCACATGTATAGGAAAGTCCTCACTCTGCCCCAGGCACTAGCCCCCTTTCATCTCTTCCCTCTCTGCATCCTACAGTCAGAGATGCTAGGACTTTGGGAGCGTAGAGAGATGAGAGAGTAATTTGTGAGTGTGTGTGCCAGGGAGGGAGGCAGTGGGTGGAGAAAACTTCTCACTGCTAAGGGAAATGCTGCAGAAACCTTTTTATTTTTTGCCCACAGCAAAAATCTCATAAATAAATAAGAAAAAGAAAATCAATAGCATTTTTTGAGCATGGCTAGGTAAAGCTGAGGATTTTGGCACTCATAAAAGACAACAGACTGAGTCCCATGCAAGCGAAGATGACGCAGGGCCTGGGGCATTGGTGGGAGGACGGGTATCTTTGGAGGGAGTGGGGGAAATGCTGCTGGAGGTTGCCCCCCGCCATCAGGCTGCTCTTGTAAGTGCAGGCCGCATGCTCTCCTAGGTGCCAAGCAGCCCCCAGGAAAGCCTCTCCCTGCTTGTCTCATCCTTCTTCAAGCCGAGGAGGCACCTGCGCTGTGAGTAAGTATACGATGGACTATCGAACTTCAGTGGTACCTCCAACGAGACCCACCCTCACGGCCGCCACACCACTCTTCTATGGAAAGCGAGAGCTGGGCCCTGACCCTCAATCTCCACACTGCTGGCTTTTCTAGAAGCAAGTTTCCCCGGTGATGGGAATTCATGAAAGGCAACTTCAAGAATTGCCACCTCCGGTCTCGACAGCTTCATCCACCCTCTATCACAAAACCCTCATCCTGCCTCATTCCACACCAACACCTTCATCACAGTGGCAGCAGAAACAAGCAGCGCGGGTGTCCACAGCACACAGCGGGCCGTCCGTGTCTCAGGCACCTCTGTCCACACTGGCTGCTATGGGCTGAACTGTGTCCCCCAAATTCATATGTTGAAGTCCTAACCCCAGGGTCTTGGAATGGGACCTTATTTGGATGTAGGATCCTTTTTTTTTTTCTTTTTGAGACAGAGTCTCACTCTGTCACTCAGGCTGGAGTGCTGTGGCATGATCTCAGCTCACGGCAACTTCTGCCTCCCCAGCTCAAGAGATTGATTCTCCTGCCTCAGCTTCCCGAGTAGCTAGGACTACAGGCACGCTCCACCACGCCTGGCTAATTTTTGTATTTTTAGTAGAGATGGGGTTTCACCATGTTGGCGAGTCTGGTCTTGAACTCCTGACCTCAGGTGATCCGCCTGCCTCGGCCTCCCAAAGTGCTGGGATTACAGAGATAATTAAGTTCAAATGAGGCCATCAGGGTAGGCTGTCATCCAATATGACAAAGGTCCTTACGAGAAGAGGAGGTTACGACACGGCCAACACACAGACCCAGGGACGAGCACACAAGAACACAGTAAGAAGGCTGCCATCTGCAAGCCAAGGAGAAAGGTCTCGGAAGAAACCAACCCCGCTGAGACCTTGATCTCAGACTTTCAGCTTCCAGACTGAGAAAATAAACGTCTGTTGTGTACACTGCCCGGTCTGTGGTACTCTGTCACGGCAGCCAAGCTGACCAATGCAGTAGCTTCCCTGCTGTTCCCTGACTTCTCCACTCATGATCCCACCTCAGGGCCTTTGCACTTGCTGGTCCCCCTGCCAGGAATGCCCTTCGCCCAGATACCCTCATAGCTCTCCCCTGCACTTTCTTCAAGTCGCTTTCTCCATGGGGCCTTCCCTGGCCACCCCCTTTTCAAGTTGCAAACTCCTCCCACCATCACCAACACATCCTATTCCCTCACCATGCTTTCCAGTTTTGTGGAATAACCTATCTGATGACATGCTGATCCCAGGTGCACCACTCAACCAAGACAGGCAGCACATCCGTGACACCAGAGGCCCCTCTCCCCATTCACTGTCATCCTGCCCTCCCCAGAACAATCGCTTTTCAGATTGCTATCGCCACGGATTCATTTTATCTATGCTAAAATGTCATATAAATAGAATCACCCAGCACATGTTTTCATGTGCATGGCTACTTTCATTCAGAAAAATATTTGTCAAATCCATCCATGTTGTTATCTGTGTCTGTGGATCATTCCTTTTTCATTGCTGCGTAGTATTCCATCCAAGGATGCACTGGTTTGTTGATTCATCCACTTGTGGACTGACATCTGGGCTGTTCCCAGTTTTTAGCTATTGTGAATAATGCTCCTCCGAACATTCTTGTGCAAGCCTTTCAGTCCATAAATGTTTGCATTTCTCATGAGTAAACACCTATGATTCCTACTTCCTCTTCCTCCACGACATGGATCACCATACAACATACTATATAATTTACTTATTTACCTGGTTGGTTGTTTGCCTCTTTCCACAAGAACATAAGCAGGGTTGTTGCGTTTTTTGCGTGCTTTGTTATATTCTCAGAATCTGGAAAAGTGCTTTGCACGTGGCAGATGCTCAATAAATGTTTGATGGATGAAGAAATGAATGAATGAATGAATGAAGAAAGAAATGAATGTCCCTTCCAAATCCCAACCACACCAGAAGCTGCTGGAAACTAACTTGGGTCTGATTTTTCTGCTGGTCATTGGGTTAACTGCACCACAGGCATGAGGGAGAAGAAAGCCCGCTGTCTCTAAGCAAATCTTCCCCACATCAGCAAGCCCAGAGGGGGCTCTGCTGTCCTGGGATTCCTGTTCCAAGGAAAAAATATTTCACCAGCATATGGTAAATCTACTCAAGGCACGTTGGCTCCGTCTCCCTCCCCAGCAGTAACAGCACCGCTGACGTTGATGCCTCACAATCCTATATCCCAGGGCTGGAGAATGGGCTGCCCCCAGCAGTGACCCAAACCTTTTTACTTCCTTGAGTGGATTAAACTGTCAAGTTTCCGGGTGTTTGCAGAGCGACGGGAGAGCTGCAGACAGTAATGTGGTTTTATTTACAACATCACCGCTTCAGCAACATCACTGGATTCTGAAAACACAGAACAATTTTCAGCCCCTTGGGGATTTCTAGGACATGATTTCCATAAAAATTAAATATTGATGAATCTTATCTCTCTGCCAACTTCCCTGCTCCCCCCACCCTACCCTATGCTTCAGTGAGAGAGAGAAAGGGCGCTTCAGTGAGAGAAAGAAGAGGAAAAAAGGATCCAAGAATGCAAGGCAGAAAAAGAAAGTGAGAAGATAGATTTGGGCTTGTTTCAGACAGGTGAGGGGTGAAAGACAGACCTGGCTCAGCCTGTGTCTGAGGGCAGAAAGGAAACGCATCCTCATCCTGATCCTGCATCTACAGCCTGAACCTGGCTCGGTCTGAACGCAGGGCTAGTGCTGGGCTGGGCTGAGGTACGGGTGGGCACTCAGCCTGCAGCAAGGTCATGACTTAGCAAGGGCAGGGCTTGGGGCTGGCCGGGATCCACATGCAGGAGGCTTGGTTGGTCAAGGAGTGAACATTCCTCCAGGTAAGAGGTAAGGAGCAAGGCCCCAGGTGGGACCCCTGTAGAGCAAACCAGCCCCTCCGGCATCATCTCCTCCATCGTCATTCCTCCTCTAGCACTTTTCTCAGGATTGCCAGGATTACACAGAATGACAGATTTCAGGGATCACAGAAGGGGAAACGGAAGCTGGGAGGTAGGCAGTGAAGAGCCCAGGATGCCCAGTGTGCCAGGTGAGTGGGAAAAGGAGCCAGCCTTCTGGACTCCGAGTCCAGGGCCTTGCCACATCAACACAGCTCAACTCCTGAGAGGCAAACACATGGATGCACTGGGTTTCCAGTGAAATCTGCAAACCAGTGTGGAGGTTAGCTCTGCCAGTCTCTTGCCTCCAGAGCAGTTCCCTTCACTCCAGAGGCAGATCTGAATAGTCAAGGTACAAAAAGGAAAGAAGACACCCACAAAGATGACTTCAAGGATTGGGGACAAAGGGGTTAGACTTCCGCTCTCAGGCATATGTCAGGTTGGCTGAAAACGTGTCCAGTGATGCTGTAACTGAGAATGGGGCCTTGTGATTTGGAGAGGCCGATGCTGGGAGTGGAACCAACCCAAAGCTCGTCACCAGGAACTGCGGGCTTTGAATCCCACCCGTGGACTGCCAACGAGCAACTGGGCATTGGCGTTATCATCTGTAAAAGGGGCAGTTTAATGACTAAGGGCTCTCACAGAGTTTGGATGTGTGTCCCCTCCAAATCTCATATTGAAATGTGACCCCTAATGTTGGCGGTAGGGCCTGGTGCGAAGCATTAGATCATAGGGGCAGATACCTTATGAATGGCTCAGCTCCATCCCTTTGGTAATGAATGAGGGAGTTCTTGCTCTCAGTTCACGGACAGCTGGTTGTTTATAGGAGCGTGGCACCTCCTCCCCATCTCTTTCTCCATCTCTCACCATGAGATATGCTGGCTCCCCCTTCACCTTCTACCATGATTGGAAGCTTCCTGAGGTCTCACCGGAAGCAGATGCTGGGGCCATACTCCTACAACTTGCGGAACCACGAGCCAAATAAACCTCTTTTCTTTATAAATTACTCAGCCTCAGGTATTCCCTTACAGCAATGCAAATGGGCTAACAGAGGCTCTGGCGTCTCTAGGTGTGAGTTTCAATTTAGCTGAATTGAGTCTTGGTTCCTCCATCCGTATGGGGGATCTGGGGATTGAAATACTCTCGAAGTGCCTTTCAGAGAGTAGATACTCAGTAAACATGGATGGGCTGAGTCCAGGGGAGGCAAATGCATGGGGGCAGAGGCAAGGGCTTCCCCACACCCACACAGCATCCACTTTTCTCCATGTGAAGAGTAGACTCACCAGTCCCCTTCTCCGGCGCTGTAGCACACACTCTAAACAGAGGCTGCAATATCCACTCTATGCATATGACAGCAGGCCAAGCATGATTGTTTGCGGCAAATGTCAGAGTGTCTCCAGAGGACCCTGTGGGATGTCTCCAGGGGTGGGATGTCTCCAGGGGCGGATGGCTCTCTGAAGACCTGAGCCCCAGACAGCAGACCTACTTAACCCACCAACCCACCCCAGGCAACACCCTCCCTGTCAAAGCCAAACAAACATCCTTCAGACAGAAGAGTCTGTGAAACATGGTGTGACTCAGAACCCCCAACCACTGGGATTCTGAGGTGCCTGGCTTTCCACTGACCTGGGAAAGGACTGGCTCTTCATCCCAGGAAGTTTCTCAAACATCCCCCACACACTGAAAGAACTAGGGGATGCTGAATAATCACGACGATCATAAGCATTGTCTGGAACATTTGCTACTCCAGACACACCCCAAAACATAAATCACAAAACTGGTCGTGTCACCAAGTTACTGAATCCTCATCACAGTCTGGTGAGGCACTTTCATCTCCACCCATCCCATTTAGCAGACGAGAAGACTAAGGCTCTGTGTTATGTGATCTGGCCAGGATCCCAAAATGAGAAAGTGGCAGTGTAGGGATATGAACCCAGGTTACCATGATTCTAAAGCCCTTTTACCAGTTCAGAAGGATGAGGCTAGAACACACACTTCCAAAAATGTATGAAAAGCCTTAAAAAGGGCTCATAGAAAATGCATCTATCTTTTGCCCCAGCAATTCCTTATCTGCCAGTATAGCCCCCAATGAAACACTTATGAATGTGCTCAAAGGTTTATCTTCAAGGATGTTTGTGGCAGCATTGTTTATAATAGCAAAAAGGAAAAAGAAAAAAAAGAAAGGAAATGGCCTAAATTTCCCTCAGGGGAGGACAGATGCCAATAAGCCCTAAGGCATAGCACAGTGAAAGAAAATGCTCACAACATATTAAATGAGAAAAAAAAAAAAAAACAAATGTGAGAAGGAATGAGTCAATGTTTATAAAACAAATTATGTAGAGAACAAAAGATCACAAAGATGTTCAATGTTATTAGCTGTTACAGGTGCATTCTATTTTTATTTCTGCACTTGGAAAATTTTCAAATTCTCTAAAATAGATATGTGTTAATCCCCCCCAAAAAACAAACAATACATGTTTTTGGAAATACACACAGAGTACAGTATCAATAGGTTTACCACAGACTCTTTATAAGCAATTCAAAGCATATCCAATAGCTCTTAGAATGACTACAGCATTCTGTCAAAGAGAAAATTCTTATTCTCAAGGCTCACAAAACCCACTCTTACACATCCAACCCTTGGCAAAAACATGAACTTGGGTGCTCCATGGAGACCATAAGGCTATTAGCTTGGATAGACTGCATCTACCGGGATCCAAGTGGATTTTGCAAGAATAGCTGCCCAGCTGAGAACAAACAGATTCCATATTAATGCATGCTTTTCCATTTGAAAGGTGGCTGGGTGAGCACCACCATTAAATGACCAAACAAACAAAAAAACTTAGAAGAAATGTCAATGGGAAAACATCCAGGTGATTAATGCATAAAGAATTTAGACACCCAAAAGAGGCTAAAAGGGGAAAACGAAAGGGCACCACCTCTCTTCCTCCTCTCCCTGTGATTCCTTTATCAGTAGAATCACTAACAGCTACTGGGAGAACAAACCTCACATCACAAGGTATAATGGCTGGTGCAGTGTCTCACATTAGTAACCTATTTGCAGATGGTGTTAGATTTCGCTCATCGGCCTCCTTCTGGAGCACCCCCACAAATGGCCTATGCCCTTGAGCACAAATATCAGGCGACAAAACTAATTACCCCAGATCTGAATTGATAGCAATGCAAATATTGAAGCTGCCCCCTGCTCACTCTCGCCTTGTGTTGCAACAAAGGAGCCAACAGGATCCTGAAGAGGACTGAGAATGAGCAGGTCTCTTTCCATCTCTAGTACGATCACAGGAAATTAGACAAGATCATTTGACTGGGCTTTAAAAACACATTACATTGGTCAAGTCCCTCTTGCTGGCAGAGAGTCAGATCATTAAGATGCGGATATCGCCTGGAATGTTCTTTTTCTGTCAAACTACACTCTTGGAGCTCCCCAAATCCATTTTCGCTAACTAGCAAAAAACACTAGACATTATATCTGGGGCCACAAATAAGCCTCAGATGGTGCTCAAAAGTGGGGGCACTACAAGGAACCCTCCCCCTCTTTTCCTGTTTCCAAGCCCCACCTCTCACATCTGCTGCTCCCGGCCCCAGGGCACAGCCAGCTCTAATTAAGCCCCTAGCTTCCTACCCTCAGGCTCAGCTCTGCCCCATTTAACATTCTACTGTGAGCATTTTCCATCATCAAAGTCTTTGAAAACATTTTCAATGGTTGTATTATAGTCCACTGTATGGCCGTGGCATAATTTAACCATTCCCACATCATAGGACATTTGAGCTTGTTTTTCGGCCAAATTAGGAAGAGACAGAGCTGCCACTGGGACTGCCCGGCAGCCTCCACACCACTGGCCTTTCCAAAGAGGACGTGCTTGGCACTTCAGAGGAGGCAAATACAGCCAGACATCCCCAAATTCACCTCTCCTGCCACCCTTAACATTCAGGAGGGAAGAGAGGATACCATTCCCTGCAAAGAAGTCCCTGGCCTCTGCAGGTCTGGGTCAGATCAACTTCTAACCAATTTCACATCCATCAGACCGCAATGTTGGAGGCAGAATTTGCTTCTCCATCCTCAGCAATGGTTGGAAGAGACCATTGCTCCCCAGGATTCAGCCCCACAGGGATACGGGCCATGCCTGGGCATGGCTGCCTGGCATCTTCAGGTGCCTCTCCAGGGCTGTGGTTCTCCATCGGGGGTGATTTTGCCCTCCAGAGGACATACGGCAACGTCTGGGGACTGTGTGTCACAATGGAGGGAAGATGTGCTATTGGCATCTAGTGGGTAGAGGCTAGGGATGCTGCTAGATATCCTACAACGCACAGACAGATCCCAACACAAGTATTATCCAACCCCAAATGCCAACAGATCCAAGGCTGTGAACCCCGGCTCTAGAGTGAAGTCGGAATTCCAGCAAAACCCCCGCCAGGCATCTGCAGAGCTCAGAGCCGAGGGGCTAACCGTTCAGAAGGTTTGAGTTCAAGTTACACCCACATCCAAGGGCGAGACAAGGGAGAATGGATGGACAGTCTTGGAGCCAAAGGCTCACTCCGTTGGACAGACAGTGGCTTTAAAGGCATGACATCCAGGGCACTGTTCTTGCCCTACCTGAAATCCCTAACTCCAGAACCAGGTCACAGGTCGACCTCTGCGGCAGCTTTGCCAAGGCATCTCTGAGGGTGCCCCTGAGAAATGCTGTCTCCCAGAAGGATCCGAGGAGAACTTTCCTCCTGCATTGGACAGGTCAGCTGCCTCACCCCACCCCCAACCCTATCCATGCCTCATCCTCCTCCCTGGAGGTTCCCACTTCTTCCTTCAGGCCCCCACATCCTCTCTTGTGGATTCCAACCCTTAGTGGTGTCTTGTGGTGTCTCTTAGACCTACCCCTCCTTTATTAGCTCTCATCCTCTCCCTGCTCCAGAACATCCTACCTGCAGCTATAAAGTGCCACACAAGCCATACCAGCCCCTCCCTGCCACACCAACAGTAGCTCCCTCTCACCCACTGAAAAAGGTCTAAACCTTGAGTCAGGCATCCCAGTGAGACGGCTCTGATGACTGCAGGAACACCAGGGTTCTTGTCTCATGCCGGTTTAGATAACCAGGTGGGGTGATTTTAAGGAGTGAAAAGTTTAATAGGTAAGAAAGAAGGAAGAAGAAAACAGCTCCCCCATACAGAGACAGAGGGAGGGGGGGCTCGAACGAAGAGAGAACCCCCGTGCGCAGCGGAAAAGTGGCTGCTTATATTGGGATGCTGGAGGAGGCGGTGTCTGATTTCCATAAGGCCCAGGGGATTGGTTTGACCAGGTGTGTCATTTACGTAGCCCTGGAAAAATCTGGCCCTCCCACCTTAGTCCTTTACTATGCAAATGCAGGCCTCCATGATGTTTGAAACACATGGTGTTATCTGGAGGTGGCTATGACACTTGGTACACCTGGTTACAAGGAAAGAATCACCATACTGAGTGAACCCAGTTTCTTTTCTTTTTTTTTTTTTTGAGACAGAGTCTTGCTCTGTCACCCAGGCTGGAGCACAGTGGTGCCATCTTGGCTCACTGCAACCTCTGCCTCCCGGGGCAAGTGATTCTCCTCCCTCAGCCTCTTGAGTACCTAGGCCTACAGGCAGGCGCCATCACGCCCAGCTAATTTTTTTTTTGTTTTTCTCTTGAGACAGCGTCTCGCTCTGTCACCCAGACTGGAGTGCAGTGGCGCAATCTTGGCTCACTGCAAGCCCCACCTCCTGGGTTCAAGCCATTCTCCTGCCTCAGCCTCCTGAGTAGCTGGGACTACAGGTGCCCGCCACCACGTCTGGCTAATTTTTATATTTTCAGTAGAGATGGGGGTTTCACCATGTTGGCCAGGATGGTCTCGATCTCTTCACCTCATGATTCGCCCACCTCGGCCTCCCAAAGTGCAGGGATTACAGGCGTGAGCCACTGCACCCGGCCCTTTAAGCCGCCTTTTCTGTTAGAAAAGAGATTGTTTGGGAGTTGTTTCTTATTACAGGAAAATTTCCACCCAGAACCTTACAATCTGCCTAAAATAACTTCTTAATAACTCTTATAACACAAGGCCCTCTGCAATTTGTGCCCCCTGACCTTTCACAGCACCCCAAGTAACCCTGCACGCTGGGCCCCCTGGGCTGCTTTCCCTGCCACCTGGTTCCTACTCAGCAGTTGCCTCTTCTTGGAACATACTCCTCAATCCCCTCAGCCACCTGCCGACACCGCCCCGCGCATCCTCCAGCTCCAATCGTTCCCAAAAGTTGCAACCATCTTCCTTTCTCAGCCTCCTTCCAAGCCTTCTTCATCCTCTTCAGGCACTGCCCTTACTCTGCCTCCAGTGAGAGTCACCCTCCCCTGGCTGTGCCCAACGTCTCAGCCCTTGCGTTTTGCCAAGTCCCACTGAATATGTGTGGCCGATACCCACGTTAAACTTTAAAGCTGGAAATGATGACGCTGTTCCTCACAGCTGCAAATGTTGCAGCCCTAAACAATGGAACTCAGGAAACGCCACCCTCCCAGCCCCATCCCACCACACAGAGGCGGCCGGATAAGGATCAGGTGTCAGCACCCACTCCAATGTGATGAGCGCGGAGGACAGAGGCTGTTTCTGAGAAACCTGGATGCTCTTTTCATGTAGTTCTGGCCCAAACAACTCACGACTGCTCCGACCAGAGCAGAGAAGGGAACTTGTCCTTGAAATGCATGGTGAGGGGAGATGGACAAGGTGCTAAGATGTAATGGTACAAGACATCAAGAGCCTGCGTGTATCTTCTGGCACGTGCTCCAGTGTGAAACTGCAGCGATCTGGATTTATGCCAGTAAATACGAAGAAAGGCTGAAAATACAAGTTGAAGAGTTTTAAGTCTTTACATTCTTGTCTGTAATCACAAATATGAACTCTCTGGACTAGCCGAGCACAGTGGCTCGTGCTTGTAATCCCAGCACTTTGGGAGGCCAAGGAGGGCAGATTACTTGAGCCCAGGAGTTCAAGACCAGTCTGGGCAACTTGGTGAGACCCCCGTCTCTGCAAAAAATACACAAAAAAATTAGCTGGGCACGGTAGTGTGTGCCTGTCGTCGCAGCTACTCAGGAGGCCAAGGTGGGAGGATCACTTGAGCCCAGGAGGCAGAGGCTACAGTGAGCTATGATCACACCATGGCACTCCAACCTGGGCATCAGAGCAGAAAAAAAAAAAAGAACTCTCTGAGCCCTAACAAAGTACCCAAAGGGAAGAGCCCCAGAAAACTGAGGCATCTGCCTGAAATGCTGCTTTGAACCCCTCAACACACACAAAAGACGGGCTACGACGGTGGCTTGCCCCCCCCCCACACACATCACTGATCGGGGTATAAAGTGAATACAATCCTTGCCAAGGACAACTTGGCAAAGTTTACCAAAATGATTAAGACACTCAGTCTTTGACCCAGCATCTCCAAGGAATATTTTTCTTACAGAGTCACTCATACAAAGTGATCTATGTACATACACCGGCAGTCCCTGCCGCATTGTTTGTGAAGGCTGGAAGTAGGCGGGGAACAGTTCACAGCAGGGAACTGGTTAAATACATGACAGGACATCCGTGTAATGGTAAAAAAGCATGAGAAAGCACTCTGTGTCGCGTTGCGGGACAATCTCCGAGACAGGCTGTCCAGTGAAGGGTTCAGTGTAGAAGGGCGGGTGCAGATCCTTCCCAGCTGCGGGGTTGGTTACAGAATGGGCAAGGATACGGTTGCTTGAATATTCAGTCTCTGTGGAAGTAGACACGAGAAGCCAGGACAATCCAGGCAAGGAAACGCACGGAGTGAGAGGAAGGCTTCCCTGCTATGCCCTTTGGCGTCTTCATTGTGCTCCAAGTAAGCACGTTCCTATTTAAAAATGGTCCGAAACACTAATGGCTCATGGCCACAATGGCCACCCCTTTTCCTCCTCTTCCTCCTCATCTTCTCTGTCTCTTCCCCCTTCCATAACGCTGAGTGGCAGCAGTGTGTAAAAGCACGGGCTGTGTGTGGCGTCAGGAGCAGGGCCTGCAAAGCCGGCCGCTCTGTGCCTGTGTGTGAAGGCTCTCAGCTCTGCACACCTGCCCAGCCTCTCGCAGCAAGCAGGGGTCTTGCTGCGAGAGTATCTCCCATTGGGAGCTACTGGGAGGATCAAAGCAGATAACCCCCTGCAGGAAGGCTCCTAGTGCCATGCCCAGCACACAGCAGGAGTCTCCAAACTGGTTGCTCAAGGGAGGCCTGCTTTCAGCCTGGTCTGGCCCACAGAGTTCCTTTGATTCCAACGAGAGGGCCTCTGAAGGGAACTGCTCTGAGCTACAGGTGCGAGGGAAGCCCTGGGAGGGTGGCTTATTCTCCTGAGAGCACCAGCAGGGCCGGCAGCTGAGTGGGCATCCTTGCTGCCTCTACCCATCGCTCTGCTCCCATGAGGAGGAGACAGGATGAGGAGGTCCCCAGGCCAGATGTCTGCAAATCAACAAACTGCCTTCTTGGCTCATTTCATTGTGTCGTGGGTGTCCTGATGCCCAAGACATCCTTGGCTGTGGTTTTAGAAATGCAGGTGATGCAGGAGAGTCACTTCAAAGGATGCACTTGGACAAGAAGAAAGCACATGGGAAAGGCTTTGTTCTCCAGCTCCCTTCAAGGGAGGTGTCCCCAGAGCACAGTGGAACACGGGAAGCAGGGAGAGTGGGAGTAGGGGGTGCAGCAGAAGAAGGCTGTGCTGCTCCTGCAGGTCTGATCATAATCTGCTCCCATTGAAGTCCACCCCTGCACCTTTCAACCCCAAGCAGACTATGGAGCTATCTGAGTTCAAATCCTGACCCTACCACTTACTGGCTGTGTGGCCTCAGGCACGCAGCTCAAACTCTCTGCCTGTTTTCTCACCTGGAAGATGCAGATAATCACAGCACCTACGCTGTAGGGTTGTTAGGAGGATTACACGAGTTAACCCATAAAGCGCTTGGAACAGTACCTGGCACGGATGAGTGATTAACGAATGGCAGCTTCTGTTGATTGTCATCATCATCCTGGCCAAGGCCATCCTCTCGCCTTAGCCCTGTTCTATTACATTGCCAAGTACCAAAGCCACATTGAGGGTACTGCAACCCCAGCATATGTGAAACAGCCCCAGCACCAAGCCTACCGCCACCGAAGGCCATTTCTACAGCCACAGCATCCGCCCCAATCTGGAGTCTGCTGGTGTTCTTCGGACAGAGTCTGCCGGGTCTCCCCAGCCTTGCCTCACACACTCCTGGCCCTGCTTTTTGCAAGCCCCCTCTGGCCTCGACCAACTTTCCCCACCCCAGAGCTGGCATGCAAGGCAGGGTCGGTGGCCTTTGGTGCCTAGCCCTGCCCCTCCATGGGGTCGTGCTCTACTCCTCAGCTCAGGCTGAACCAACGATGCAAGTGTGGCTCCAGCCCCTGTCATCAGATTCACAGTCCAACACTGTCAGCACCAATAACAGAAAATCCATCAGCTATCTCCAAGTCCCTGAGCCAGCATCTTCTGGCTTCCAAACCAAGTCAATTTAACATCTGACACTTGTGCCAAGAGTTGGCATCCAGAAAGGCACTCTCCTTTCGGCTCCTTCCGTCAGCCTTGCTGACAATTCCCCACCCAGCCTCACATGGCGGACAGAGGCGAAGGGCTCCCCGCCGGTTCCCTCTGTGGCACCTGGTGTATGCCTGCCTCCCACCCATGCCCCCATCCTCTGCTCCCATCTGGACTGCCAGAGTGGACACCCGCAGCCAAGCACAGGCGTCCCCGTCTCTTCGGACCACCACACACACTTAAAGGAAAGGGTTGTGAAATGATCATTTGGTCTTACTTTCTGGGAACAAAAGCCCGAGCAAGTCTCCACGGTCACATTGGCCTGTATCAGGGAGCTGGGGAAGGCGTGCGTGATGTTCTCTGGCAGTCGGAAGCACCCGCGGTAGGTGGCGGTCCGCCCTGGGGGGAAAGAGAGGGGTTTCTGGTAAGAGATGGTGTCCAAGTTGTTGGTGCCTGTCACCAGGGAAAATGCTGGCTTTAGGGCCCGAGACAGGTATAAATAAACTGAGGAGACGCAGATTTCTAATCAGGGAGGGAAAACGGCCCTGGGTGGGACATAGTCATGCTGAGCTCCTAAGAGAAACCAGGCAGTCAGGACCTTGAGTCCAGGGTCACCTACAAGGGACCACGTGGCTGAAACTGCAGCGCTCAGCTCTTGCTTCTGCCAGTTCTCCATAAGTCATTCCTCCCTCCCTCCTTCCCTCTCTCCCTTCTTCTTCCCTCCCTCCCTTCCTTCCCTCTCTTGCTTCTGCCAGTTCTCCATAATGCCCTTCCTCCCTTCCTCCCTTCCTCCCTTCCTTCCCTCCCTCCCTCCCTCCCTTCCTTCCTTCCTTCCTTCCTTTCCTTCCTTCAACAAATTTGGATGGTGCATTTACTAGGTGCCAGATTCCTTCCATGGTAGGTGACCTGACAGGCTGATCCCGTGAAAAATCCAATGTCTTCCCAGAAGATGCATTAAAAGAAAAGCAGACATAGAAATCTGAAACCCGGCTATGTTTGCTCTTGCCGTGCCATTGGAGTCATCCCACTGCTTTGCCTCTGTGCAAGGTTTGCCTCTCTCTGATCTTGAACTCCCACTCAATTTCTAGGAACACTCCTCAAGCCCATGTTACAAAGAAGCCTCCTGCCAAGCCTCCTGCTGCTCTGTAGAACCTCCAGGTGGAAAAGTGCAGTGCCCTAGCTGGCTTCCTCGGAGCTGAACAAACTTTCTGGAATGTTCTTGCATCAACTGCTCATATTTCTTCCAGACTCGTCAGGGTTTCTCTAGATGGCATCCTGATTCTTACCCCATGCTCCTCGCCACACGGGGTCTCCCAGGGCTGAGCATCTCCCCCGGCTCTCTAGCTGCCACACCACGTGGTGCAAGCAGAAACCCTCTCACCAGCCAGAATCTGCCAAGTAGGACCAAACCCTGGATCTGGAAGCCCATCTCAATTGACCACAGCACCTGTGGTCCACGTGTCAGGGCACAACCTATTAGGGCACAGACACCAGCCTAGTGTGAGGAAAACACCAGGGCTTAGGGTCGTAAGTGCTGAGGTTCAAGTTCTTGCACTGCCAGTGACTAGCTCTGCAACTCTGCCATGTCTCGGGCTCAGACTCTCAATTTCCTCACCTACATACAGCGTAGCTCCTAGGGCTGTCACGAGGAACAATGTATACCCACGCATATCCCCTGATGGGGCCGCGTCTCCCCACCAGCATGTTTCTGCCCTGGGTTTTGGTGTCAAGGTCGAGGGTGGTGGCAGGTGCTGGGCTCACAAAAGTCTTTCCTGTTCTTTGGCATGATTGGAGCCTCAAAGAACAAACATTGCAATGGACTGGGCACTGGTCCTCAACCAGCTCCACAGGGGTAGAACAGACAATGGGGACAGTCAGCAAGGCAGGCATGATCCAGAGATGGGGGAGGGATCAAGATTCCAGCAAGCCCCGGGCCACAGGGAGGGACAAAAGGGGGCTACGAGGCCTCCAGAACACAGCTCTTGAGGGGAGGCTACATTCTGGGTGACCCCTGTGTTCCCCACACCCAGCCCCGATCCTGACACACAGCAGGCACCCACTATGTGCTGAGCGAATGAATGAACTGAATGAGATAAAGCAGGAAGGCACTGCGTATACTGCAACAGGTGAGTGATCCGTGAGCCGCTAAAGAAGGAAGCCTTGGCTGCCTCTGATGCAACTCTCAGGACACAGGTTGTCACCTGGTACAGTCCGGTCTCCCTCACTCCCCAGGTGGGAGCCTGAGGGCCACTTGGGGCAGAATGATGCCTCCAAGGCGAAGACGTTGATGACTTGCTCAGAACCCACTCTGATTCCAATCTGGGGAGCACATTCATGAGTCTTACTCTTTGTGAATGTTCCTTGCTGGCAGAAGCTGCAGCTCATAATGGTGGTCACGTGGTCACCTCTTGATCCTGTCAGTTCCTCCCCTCAAGAAGGGGGCAGGAAGGAAAGGGTACCTCACAGGACGCTCCACAGCCTGCCCAAAGGGGCAGCTAGGACACCATCTTCAACACTAACCATGACAGCAAGTCCAGCCAACTCCAGATCTAGGGCTGGCTTGAATGATTGGACCATCTGTCTCTTAATCCATGGGTGACCTAAAGCAAAACAACTGCCTCTCAGAACCAATGACTGGGCAGGCAGGTGGGGCTGGGAGGGCCAGCAGGAGTCTACATATAGAATTGGTCTTACTTGGGGGCAGGAATGTTGTTTGAAACCAAAGAAATAAAAGCTCCCAGAAGCCAGCGTGGAGCAGTTTGGTCTTCAGGAAGCCTATTTGGATGTCCAAGTGGCAGGACAGGACTCTGCCCATATGCCATGGAGAATCCCTGGGTGAGGTCAGGGCCTGGCAGAGTAGGTGTCGATGAGAAACTGTCGAGTTAATGGTGTCGCTGGTGAACCCATAAGCTAAACAGTGTGTTGTCAGTTTCTCCGTCCCTGTCCCCATTGCCCCATCTGGACCCCTGAGCTCCCAGACACATCCTGTTTGAATGCAAGAGGCACCTAAGGTCAGCTGGGGTCAAACACGGAGCGGCTCTCCCTGGCACTGTGACCACACAGATAGTTGACAGCCAGGCTGGCTTTTAGGTTCAGCCACAGTTATCAGGGCTCGGCTTCTGTGCTGCTTGGAAAACCCATTCCCTGCTAGGACAGCCCTCCCAGAACCCCTGTGAAGCCTTAGCTTTTGATCCAACACCTCTTTTGTGTGTGTGTGTGTGTGTGTGTGTGTGTGTGTGTGATAGAGTCTCACTCTGTCACCCAGGCTGGAGTACAATGGCGTGATCTTGGCTCACTGCAACCTCCGTCTCCCAGGTTCAATTGATTCTCCCACCTCAGCCTCCTGAGTAGCTGGGATTACAGGTGCCTGCCACCACGTCCAGCTAATTTTTGTATTTTTAGTAGAGAAGGGGTTTCACCATGTTGGTCAGGCTGGTCTCGAACTCCTGACCTCGTGATCTGCCCGCCTTGGCCTCCCAAAGTGCTGGGATTACAGGCATGAGCCACCACGCCCAGCTGATCCCATACCTCTTTACCTGGGCTCTGCCCCATTCTTGAACTAATCTGTCAGCTGTCCTGGAGCCCTGTTACTAGGGCATGACCAGAGGCGGTCGTGTCTATGAGTCAGCAAGCCTGGACCCAGGGCTGTGCCTCTGCCTCCATCACCGCTGCCCTACCCTTGCCAGTGGCGGGGGTGGTCTCCCAGACTCTGACTCCTGCCCAACCCGCCTCTCCCAATCATGAAAAGAACTGGTCCCCAGCATGTGCAATGGTGCACAGCCCTACTATTTTACCAAGGAGCCTTCTGTGATTAGAGGAAGTGGATTTGTGCTCATCATCTTGCAGTGAGGACAAATCTGAGTTTCCAACTCCTCCTTTGAGTTGGGCCCCTTCAGAGCCATCTCTATTTGCTAGCCCTTGGCACTGAAATTCCTTGGAGTCCGATCTTGCTGCCTGATGTGTCAGCTTGGTTGACTGTGTCCTTGTGAGTTCCACCACTTTGAACACAGCACTCAGTGAGAATTCGCCTCTGGGCACCGCTACGCTTGGGCTGGTGGCACAGCTCTCAAGGGGACACCGCATTTGGCTCTGCCAGAACCTCCAGGTGGCCCAGAGCCAACTTTTATGTTGAAACTTTCAGGCAGATCATATAAATTCGAACCCCCAAATGCATACAAATGCAAGCCTGTGCGGTGGTTACAAATTCTCAGGAAGACGTTTATCTTCACCTGAACTCAGGTCAAGACAGACAAGCTTTGTTCTAACTCTCTGAATGGGTGGGAGATGTTTTTTTTTTATCTAAACTTTTGCTGATCTACATTTCAGTGAAATTGAATCCCACTGTATACAGAAGTTTCAATCCAATTCCTTGCCCTGAGAAGCCCAAGGCCTCCTTCCCTATCCTGCTTAGACATTAAGATCTAAACTGAGTGGCCACCCAGCCTGGCGGCTTCCCTCCGCTGAGCCCCAGGGCCACACAGCGTGTCTCTAACTCTCTCCACTGTGGCTCTTTGTTCTTTCTGCATTGCTGGATCCAAAGGATTGTCTTACTTTCCTGCTAGTTCAGCTATGCATTTACAATAATGTTTGCTAAATGTTACACAGCATTTCTAGGTGCTTTATAGTTAGGGAATTTTCTGATTGTCTGGCTCACACCATTGTTAGAAATCTAGGTCTCCCGGCTGGGTGCGTGGCTCACGCCTGCAATCCCAGCCCTTTGGGAGGCTAAGACAGGCAGATCACCTGAGGTCAGTGATTCAAGACCAGCCTGGCCAACATGGTGAAATCCCGTCTCTACTAAAAATACAAAAAGCAGTAGCCAGGTGTGGTGGCGGGTGCCTGTAATCCCAGCTCCTCGGGAGGCTGAAGCAGGAGAATTGCTTGAACCTGAGAGGTGGAGGTTGCAGTGAGCCGAAATCATGGCACTGCACTCTAGCCTGACCTGGGTGACAGAGTGAGACTCTATCTCAAAAATAAAAAATAAAATATAAAAATTTTTAAAAAAGAAAGAAATCTAGGTCTCCCTCTGCAATTTGCAAAATAGACTATAGCTCGGAGAGGGGCAGTAAGCTGCCGGAGGCCACACAGCATGTCTGAGGCATACTCAGGCCTCCTAATCAGTCTATCTCTCCTGCAGGGGACAAGCAAAGGTATGCTTCAGTGAGGAACTCAAGCAATTAAGCCTTTGATGGACCCTAGCCCCATCCCTGCCCTGCCAGGAGCCTGACCAGTGATGGCAATAGGGAAGGGAGGGCAGAGGTTGGCACAGGTTCCATCCCAGGTAGTTTGGAATGAGAGGTTGTGGGAGACGGGCAGCCAGAGTGAGTGGGATGGACAGAGCTCAGGGAGAGGCTGGCACACTCACGCTTCCTGGAGCCCGGCTGCAGCTCGTCTACACGGTACACGGAGAGCCGGTCCACAGCGCCACACACAGAGCCCTTCTCACCTTTGCACTCATGGCTACACTCTTCCAGCCCGACACTCGTCGCTGGCAGCCGGTTCCCGCAGTAACACTCCGCCCCGGCCTCCAGGCCGGCGTAGACATAGGACCTGAAGGGAGACAGGGCCTGGGTGAGTCTGGACCTTGGCCCAGAGCTAGGGCTGGGGTCTAAACTGTAGGCTGTTTCAGCTTGATCTAGACTAGAAAGTATGTTTAAGTAAGGACCTTGTGTTTTCTTTCTTCTGCCTCAGATTCTCCATCCGTCTAAGAGGGATAACTCATTGCTACTTGGCAGACTGTGGAGAGGATTTACGTGGTCATGCAATGGCAACTGGGTCTGGAGTTGGGATATGGGCTGGACTTGAAGCTGAGTTTCGGCCTGGGTGAACAGGCAGACAGGGGCTACAGCCTGTCAGCCTATGGCTGGCCTTAGGAATCAGTCTCCAGCCAGACTCAAGGGTCACCTGGCTAAGTTCAGGGAACAGTCTTTGCTTTGTGATAAACTAATGGAACCAGCCCCATTGCTCCCTCTCGCCAGCCCTGAGTTCCGCCCTGCAGGGTGCCATGGTTACAGGTTATAATGGGTCTAAATCTGTGATGTGCCTGTAAACTGGTTCTCAGTATGTGACAGGGAGAGCTCTGGTTTGTACTGTTTGCCAATTTCTGTGGTGTAAACACTCCCACTGTAGAATATTTTAAGCTACCAATGGTTTTATAATGGGCTCACCACAACTCTAAAAATTTAACAGTTTACCCTGGTGAGTGGCCATGAGCTGGTCTGAATTGCCTGCCACATGTCACGTCTTGTTACACACAGCCCTCGTCTCCACAGCCATTTCTCTACTTACTTTTACCTAGTTGTCACACCGTAGGTAAAGAAAGGTTGGAAATGGAACCCACAATGAATCACACAGGACTCCAACTACAGAAAGCAGTCAACACTTTCAAATCAGTGGATCTAGATGTGAAAAGCCCAGTCTGAAAATCCAAACACAAGCTTCAAGTCCCCATTTGACCACGTCCTAGCGGTGAGACCCCGAATGTCACTTACCATCTCCGAGTCTCAGTTTCCTGATCTATTAGGAGACTAAAAAGAGAATGTATCATCCTGTTTCCACTTTATCTAGACTATGACATATGTTTATGTAAGGACCTTGTTTTTTCTTTCCCCAGCCTCAGTTTCTCCATCTGTAAAATGGGGATAACCCATTGCTACCTAGCCGACTGTGGAAAGAATTTATGTGACATATATGTGACATAACAAAGGCGAAAAATACCTGAGGGATAAATAAGTGAAGAGTGAAGTCTGATTCTGTTTAACCCACCTCTCTCAGATGTGTGACACACACACACAGTCAATTGTGAGGGCCTTGACATTAGGGACCATTGTCCTGGCATATGACAAGTGTCTGACAACTACTGGGTGAGCTGGAAGTATCAGAAAAAGTAAACCTTGTTATACACACAAGATGAAAATACTTTTCCTACCAGAGCTGGAAAGATCCTCTCAGAGAAATCTCAGTTAAAGCCCTTTATCTTATTGTAAAACATATAAGTAAACGGAGTCCCAGGGAAGGAAAAGAACTCACCAAAGTCACACGCGGAGTCCCTGCTATGGCTGGACTGGAAGTCGCATCTCCCTGCACTCAGCACCAGCACCCAAGCTCCCAGCACCCAGGTCATCACCCAACTCCCAGCACCAGGCCATCACCCAGCTCCCAGCACCCAGGCCATCACCCAGCTCCCAGCACCCAACTCCCAGCACCAGGCCATCACCCAGCTCTCAGCACCCAGGCCATCACCCAGCATCCAGCACCCAGCTCCCAGCACCCAGGCCATCTGCCAACAAACTTTCTTTCTTCTGGACAACTGGGATCTGATCAGTGCGTTCTAATTATGCTATGACAGCCAACTGGTAGCTGATATGCCTCCTCATTCTGGAACTGTCCCTGGACCTTCCTCCCACTGGAATCAACCGTCCAGGACCCCAGCACTCACCGCTCAGCACACGCATCCTGGCAGTGGGAGACAGTCATCTTTCTCAAGTCATAAAACACAGCTCCTTTCAGAGTCCTCTCGTGGCCATGATCACTGAAGCATCCAACGTAGGTGCCTGCAGAAAGGGAAGCATGGCTGAGACCAGAGGCCCAGGAATCACGGGCCCACCCTTAGGAAAAGCCAGGGGAACTTCTCCCTTCCTGGCCAGGGCCACTTCTCAGAGAAACCCGGGGGATGAGTGCTGCGGGCAACCTCCCCCTCAGTGCTGAGTCAAGTGAGCATATGACACCTCCCTCTTGTTTGTTTCCTGCCCATTTTCTCTTAGTTAATGGCCCACTGTCCACCCAGACAGCTCTGCCAGGAGCCTGGCGTCAGCCTGACCACTGCTTTCTTCCACTGCCCCCAACTCATAAGTTGGGAAGGCTGGATTACCTCTCATGGGCTCCAACCCTCCTCTCCAGCCCTGCCCTCCCTGGGCTCAGAGCGGCCTCTCTACCTCGGCAAGTGTCCTGAGAGACAGGGTCCTTGCCTCCTTGTGGGCCAAAGAGAAGAAATCACGTAGGGCAAGTTTGATTTTAGCAAATTCAAGGAAGAGCTTTCAAATGGGGAAAGCTATCTCAAGATAAAGTCTGTCATCCCAAGAGGGAGTAAGGCCCCATCTCTGGAGTGTGTCCGCAGAGTCTGTTAAGAGTAGGAGAAAACAGCCTGTAATCCCAGCACTTTGGGAGGCCGAGATGGGCGGATCACGAGGTCAGGAGATCGAGACCATCCTGGCTAACACGGTGAAACCCCGTCTCTACTAAAAATACAAAAAAAAAAAAAAAACTAGCCGGGCGAGGTGGCGGGCGCCTGTAGTCCCAGCTACTGGGGAGGCTGAGGCAGGAGAATGGCGTGAACCCGGGAGGCGGAGCTTGCAGTGAGCCAAGATCAGGCCGCTGCACTCCAGCCTGGGCGACAGAGCAAGACTCCACCTCAAAAAAAAAAAAAAAAAAAAAAAGGAGAAAGCGTCCTGTGTGGGAAACAGCAGGGCCAAGTGACCGTAGAGGCCTCTCCAGGCTGGTCACCTGCACACATCCCTGGAAGGGGAGGCCGGGGACACCCATGCGGCAGTGGCAGTGAGAAGCCAGCCATTGCCTGCACCAGCGAGAGTCTCTCACAGCCCTGCCCTGCCACCCCGAGGGAGGGAGACATCTCCCAGAGATGCGCAGAGAAGCTCGGAGATGGCAGTCCCAATGCAAACGCGGGTAGGCACGTAAATGTCACGCGCACCAGTGTTTTGAAGGAGCGGCACGGGAAGCTGCAAACATGCCGTCACACAGCCCCCAAGCTGTGAACGCACACCCACAATAGCTGCGCCGAGATCTGGATCGGGCACCTGTGATAAAGGCACCGCACGTCTCCCCAGGAAGGGCTGCGTTCGGCTCGTTCATGTCATCTGGGGCCCGCGCCACTGCCTCCAGAGAAATTAGGCTGTTTCTGGGAAGTAACACACCCAAGGCCTCCCAGCAGCCTGCCAGTGGCTCCCAAGCGGCTTTTCAGTGAGGAGAAAAGTCCTGATGGTCCACAGGCCTGGGTGCTCCATGAGGGCAAGGGAGACTGTCTTTGTTCCTGCCAAGAGCCTGGTCCGGGGCAGCGGCTGGGGGAGCCAGGGCACCACTGAGTGGCCTGGGGAGGAAGCCTGCCAACCATCCGCTTCTGGCCCCTAATCCAGGAGTGACTTGTATTTAGCAGAGAGCCTAAATACAAAGGCGGGGGCCGGGCGCGGTGGCTCACACCTGTAATCCCAGCACTTTGGGAGGCCGGGGCGGGTGGATCACTTGAGATCAGGAGTTCCAGACCAGCATGGTCAACATGGTGAAACCCTGTCTCTATTAAAAATAAAATAATAATAATAATAAAAAAAAGTATCTGGGTGTGGTGGCACACAGCTGTAATCCCAGCTACTCCAGAGGCTGAGGCAGGAGAATCACTTGAACCTGGGAGGTGGAGGTTGCAGTGAGCCAGGATCGTGCCACTGCACTCCAGCCTGCGTGACAGAGTGAGACTCTGTCTGACAGTAAACGCCACATTTAATTCCACCTCTGCCCTCGCTAAATAACTTCAACCTTCTGTGCCACGTTTTCCTCACCTGTCGAACAGGTATGTGCCCACCCACACTGCCTCCCCTTGCTCAGGCTCATGTCTCCTGCCCCCAGGTTTGGGCCTGTCACTGCTTATCCCTCCTACCTACCCTTTGCTTCCTGCCTGTCCTCAGGCCTTACATTTCCGACCCTGACCATGCCAGCGCACAGTGGCCTCCCCTTTCTCTGGGTTTTTATATGCTGTGCTTGAAAAACTCCTCCACCATCTATACCTTGCCATTAGCTGTTGGAGTCAAAAATCTTTTACACCTGGCCAGGTGCAGTGGCTTGTGCCTGTAATCCCAGCACTTTGGGAGGCTAAAGTGGGTGGATCACCTGAGGTCAGCAGTTTGAGACCAGCATGGTCAACATGGTGAAACCCTATTTCTACTAAAAACACAAAAATTAGCCAGGTGTGGTAGCACACGCCTATAGTCCCAGCTACTCGGGAGGCTGGGGCAAGAGAATTGCTGGAACCTGAGAGGCAGAGGTTGCGGTGAGCCGAGATGGTGCCACTGAACTCCAGCCTGGCGACAAAGCAAGACTCCATCTCCAAATATATATCTTTTACACCTGTGCGTCCCATCTCTGCAGCATGATTGAAGGCTCCTAGAAGGCAGGAATCACACCTTTACTAGAGCTGGTGACTCCCCGGTGACTCACCAGGGATCAGTGCAACGTCAACGTCCACACCTGACTGTGAACGGTGGGTCCCAGCTCCTAAAAACCATGCTGACATGCCTGGAGGGTGCAAAGTTAGGAGCCGAGAGCCTAAATACAAAGGCTGGGGTCAGGCGTGGTGGCTTACACCTGTAATCTCAGCACTTGGGGGGACTGAAGCAGGCGGATCACTTGAGGTCAGGAGTTTGAGACCATCCTGGCTAACATGGTGAGACCCCGTCTCTACTAAAAATACAAAACATATATATATACAAAAAATTAGCTGGGAGTGGTGGTGCACGCCTGTAATCCCAGCTACTTAGGAGGCTGAGGCAGGAAAATCACTTGAACCTGGGAGGTGGAGGTTGCAGTGAGCCAGGATCATGCCACCGTACTCCAGCCTGGGTGACAGAGCAAGACTCTGTCTGAATATATATATATATATATATATATGAATGAACAATTATAGTACTGTTTATTATTCATGGGGACTAGCAGTAATGCACGAAGTACATAAATACATATATATATACACACATATATATACACACACACATATATATACACACATATATATATGAAGGCGGGGACGGTCTTACTGAGTGCACCAAGGTGCAATATCCTGGGCCCTAGGTTAAGGCAAATCAAAGGAGAACAAGCAAGATGGCAGGAGACAGGACTCCCCACCACACGAAGACCCAAGGGACCCGGAAGACCCTCAGACCAGAGAATCCCAGGGCTGAGGAGGGAACAACAGCCACCTTCTCCAATGTTTGCCTGGTTCCCTGCCAGGCTCTGAGCCTCTTGAGGTCACCTACATCTGGGGACACCCATCAGCACATGTGGCCATGCCCACAGGCACATGCTACTGCCCCCCGCTGCCCAGACATCCAGCCCCACGTGCATCTCTCTCCTTCTGTAAGTCTCAGGTCCACCGCCACCGGCATGGACCACTGCACGGAGCTTTCACCCACGTCAGTGAGAATGAATCCTTCTCCTCCGCCTGCCTACTTAGCAAAAGAAAACTAATATTTGAGAAATTTGTGATGGGTTGCTCAGCAAAGGAGTTCCGTTTCAGCTTTCAATTAAACAGCCAAAGCATAAGCTCAGGATTATTAAACATTTATCACTGTAGATGGGAAATTAACCACAAGGTTTTCAAGGTGCTTGGGCTCAAGACCTTCCCAGGCTGAGACTGCATGTTGCTGTACGTGCTTCTCAGGCTGCATAAGCTTCTGGGGAAGTGGATGGAAACAGCCTTTGGGAATAGGCTCCACCACTATCTGGCTGTGCCACCTGGCATGTGCGGCTGCCTCTCTCTGAGCCTCAACTTCTCCATCTATAAAATGGGAATATGGTTCCAATTCCAGGAGGTAGTTGTGCAAATTCCATAAGGTAACACATGTGAAATGTCTAATACAAGGCTTGGCATGCAGTCATTACTCAGCAGCGATTGTTTTTACCGTTAGTATATTGTTATTAATAATGAAAACATTCAAATTACTTTTCTTCCCTGAAACTCAAATTCTTCATCGTTAAAACAGTGATAGCACTACTTACATCATAAGGCTGTTTGAAGATTAAATTAAATGAGATAACAGATGTATGTCTATACAATACAATGCTTGGCACATAACAGATGTTCAAATAAGTAACAGCCATTATTATTCTGATCCTACACTCTAACCTGGGATGTGTGATGGATGGATCAGTAAATATTGGCTGAATAATTAACACGTTAATAAAAAAGAGAAAAAAACATTGTTTCAAGCAGTCAGGCTCTGGTTCTTCTGGAAACAAGGAGTGGCTCACCTGTGACCAGCCGGCCATTTGATGGAGGGCGAGCCCGGGCCTGGCTGGCCCCGTCTCAGCGTGCAGCAAGGGGCCTGAGACATAGACGGCCCCTCTGTTTGTGAGGAGGAGGCGAGCTCTTTTATCTGGACGCAGAATGAACAGCTTTTCTAACTCTCCGACAGAGGCGAGAATGTTCAGGAAAGAAAGAACTTCCGAGGGATACACTGGGACCCATTCTGAGGCGGATTTATTACTTTCGGCTGAAATGGAGGCATTGCCTTATTGTCTGTGACTCTGCATCTGTTCATTTGCACATCAAAATGGACACTCCGTGAGGCTATTAACGATGGCTTTGAAGATATTGGAATGTCTTTGGAAATTACTATCAATAAAAAACAAACTGGCTATGGAGAAGTTACTATTTTTCCCCTAGTAAACTTACTGACATTTTATTCCATTATGGATGTTGTCCAAGGTATAATGAAATGCTCAGTGATTGATGGTGCCTCCTGCAGCTTCCGCGCCTTGCAGGATCCCCTTTCAGGAGGATGGCGGGCTGCCCGGGCCACAAAGAGACACCCGCTTTGTTTGCAGCCCCAGCAGCTGTCCCAAGGGCTGGGCCGCGGGCTCTCTCCACCAGTGAGGCCCGACTGGCTGTGCTTGGCCCATGGAGCCCCACGACAGGAAGGGGCCCAGAGGGCTTGCAGGTCAGCACTCTGCCTTCCCCCATTCTCTGATGACCATGACGGCACAGCCTTCCCAGACCTGGTTCTTATACTGTTCAAAGGAGAGCAAATTCTTCCTTCAATCCTGGCACACATTCACAATACTTGACAACCTATGGAGGGCACTGACCATTCGGAATTGCCACCGTCTGGTACTGGAATCACATTAACCCTCTCTTTGCTGGATAAGGGGGAGGTCTGGGGGCCACTGGGGAGGTAGCCAGAGTGTAGAGGCACCCCAGCGGCCCAGGTCAGGAACCATTTACCAACCAACCTGGAAGTATTGCAATTATTTTAACAACTGATAAGACCATACTGGTATATAAATGTGGATCTCAGTCCTGCTTATATCTAGCCACAATCTCTCTAGCTTTTACTGGATCCCTTCCATCACCTCTATAAGTCATTAGGGGTGACTTAAAGTAAAGGGGTGCCACTGGTTCCCTGAGACATACACGTTCTGCACTCAGGGCTGAGCCCTCCCCTCTCCTCGTCAGTTATATTTTTATTTTTATTATTATTATATATATTTTTTGAGACAGGGTCTTGCTCTGTCACCCAGGCTGGAGTGCAATGCCACAGTCTCGGCTCACTGCAACTTCTGCCTCCTGGGTTCAAGTGATTCTCCTGCCTCAGCCTCCCAAGTAGCTGGAATTATAGGCACGTGCCACCACACCTGGCTAATTTTTATATTTTTAGTAAAGTCTGCATGATTCAGCGTGAAGAGCTCCAACCCGGAGCCAGACTATCCTCATGCTGCAATCCAGCCGTGTGACGATGGTGGACCCCGCCATGTCCCTTCCACGTCTCCCAGGCCTGCCACTTCCAGCGGGTCCTATGAGTGCTCTGGCACTAAGCCTCCAGCCGAATTAAGTCCCGTTGCCCATTTGTAACCTGTTTGATAACACGCCCTTCACTGGCTGCCTTCTCTTCCCTCTCCCACTTCCCACGCCCCCACGCGTGTTCCCGGGGATCACATCCCAAATATACTGGATGCATGTGAATCCTGGTTTCAGGGTTTGCTTCTAGGGAACCCAAACTGAGAGACAGGTTTCACCATGTTGGCCAGGCTGGTCTCGAACTCCTGGTCTCAGGTGATCCACCGCCTCGGCCGGGCGTGGTGGCTCACGCCTGTAATCCTAGCACTTTGGGAGGCTGCTGGTCAGTTATAAAGGTCACTTCTGACTGAGTCCACAGGCCCTTTGCATGTGCCTCTAGCATACCTTGGCCGTGCTTTATAGAAATTATTTGGGTGCATATCTGACTCTATCGCCAGACTGAGCTCCTCCGGGACACAGTGAAGTGCACACATGAAGACTCATGCAGTGGCTCTTCAGTAAGTGTGGAATGAAAGCAATGAAGAGAGGAATTGAGCCCACTATGCCCAAGGTCACAGGCCCAACAAGTGGCAATACACAGGTCTATTTTCAAAACGTGTGCATTTTACATGGCTTCCTCTCAAGCAATGCACATGACTCCTGCCGGTCACGTACACCTTAGTCTAAATAAGTTACACTGATAAAACCTGCACAGAGATGCAGTCTCTTGGTGCATTGCAGAAAGTTTGCAGAAATCATGCCTGTGTCAAATGAGCTGAAGCATCAGCCCCTCATTTCTCCTTCTGACACACGAGCCTTGCTGAGAAATCCTACAGCAAGTGCTATGGCCTGAATGATTTCTGAAGGAACTTTCTTCCGCGGCGGCACGAACCCACAGCCCTCCGGTCTTTATTTGACTGGGCTACCAGTCAGTCTCCTAAAGTAAGGACAGCTCGGGCTCTGTTCTCTTCCACAGAACCTTCTCATCACGATCAAAATAAGGCCAAACTCCTAGGCCTGGCACGCGTGGCCCTCCCTAATCCAGGCCCCAGTGCCATTCCTGCCTCATCTCCTTTTATATTGTGCCAGGTGGTAGACTATGCTCCGACCTTAATTATGACAGTCCAGAGAGCAGTTCCTCTTGTGACTTCAGGTACAGGGTCCAACAAGGTGGTGATGGGGATGCTGAGAAGCTGACTGAGCTCAGCCACCCTCCAGACAACTTCCACACTTACTGGGAGCTCCCCAAGCACCAGGCACATTTGCTGCGCCCTGCAGAGAAAGTCTGCATGATTCAGCGTGAAGAGCTCCAACCCGGAGCCAGACTATCCTCATGCTGGAATCCAGCAGTGTGACGATGGTGGACCCCGCCATGTCCCTTCCACGTCTCCCAGGCCTGCCACTTCCAGCGGGTCCTATGAGTGCTCTGGCACTAAGCCTCCAGCCGAATTAAGTCCCGTTGCCCATTTGTAACCTGTTTGATAACACGCCCTTCACTGACTGCCTTCTCTTCCCTCTCCCACTTCCCACGCCCCCACGCGTGTTCCCGGGGCTCACATCCCAAATATACTGGATGCATGTGAATCCTGGTTTCAGGGTTTGCTTCTAGGGAACCCAAACTAAGAGCATAACCTTGGCAGTTGACTTAACTTCTCCATGCCTTGGTTTCTTTACCTGTAAAATTGTGATATAACACCTGTAAATAGCAGACTTACAGTTGTACAGGAAATCCCATATGCATTAGCTGCTTCTATTGAGTCATGATAGCTGCCAGTTAGAGCCCCAAATCATACACCAGGGCCTCTGTCCTGGGAGTTCTCAGCTTACGAGTGCACCAGACTCACCTGGAGAGAGCGTTACATACAAAGCCTGCTGGCCCCTACCCCAGAGTTCCTGACTGGGTAACTCTGGGAGAATCTGAGAATCTGCACTTGTGACAAGATCCCAGGGGGAGCTGATGCTGCTGGTCAGGGACCCCACTTTGTGACCCACTCCTCTGTGTTATCACACGTGCTCCTCACAATAGCCCAGGAGTGGCATCTTTAGCTCCATTTCAGACAAACCTGGTGACACATCTATTTTTTTTTTTTTTTTTTTTTTTTTTTTTTGAGACAGAGTCTCCTTCCCAGGCTGGAGTGCACTGGCCCGATCTCCGCTCATGGCAACCCCCACTTCCCAGATTCCAGCGATTCTGGTACCTCCGCCTCCTGAGCAGCTGGGATGACAGGCATGTGCCAGGACACCTGGCTAATTTTCATATTTTTTAGCAGATACGGGATTTCACCATGTTAACCAGGCTAATCCCAAACTTCTGACCTCAAGTGATCTGCCCGCCTCGGTCTCCCAAAGTGCTGGGATTACAGGCGTGAGCCACTGTGCCCAACCTATTCTCGTATTTTCAATGAAACTTGTCCTACTAGATTCTCTGAGATAAAAAAATAAAATAAAATAAAATAAAATAAAATAAAATAAAATAAAATAAAAAAATAAAATAAAATTGTTGGCCAGGATTCCAGCCAACGCCTGTCTGAATCCAAAGCCGGAGTGCTAAGTGACCTGCTCACAACATCTCAGCCTTGAGTCCTGTGGAATTCCAGCTGGTGAGTAAGCAAAACCCTAAAGGACTTCACGTCACAGGCCCCTCCCTGTCCTGCCCAGCAGAAGGAAAGAACCATCTAGCGGTGAAGGCTATGAGCCTGCAGACAGAAAGAAGACCCCAAACCTGTGACCCTGAACAGGGGTCCTGGGAACGGCTCTCCTAAATGCAGCTGAGCGCCTACCTCGGCTGTGGACGGCGGGCCTGGGAGCCTCGGGGCCCAGGGCGGGCGGTCCCTGGGAGTCACTCATGAAGTGGTGGAACCAGCGACGACGCAGCTGACGCAGCTCCGAGTTGCGGCTCCGGAGCCAGCGGGGGCCGGGACGGGGCCGGGTCAGGGGGCTCTGTAGCATGTCCACGCCCAGCAGCAGCTCTGGGCTGACTCGAGGGTCATGCAGTGCTCTGCTGTCCAGCAAGCCCACACCCAGTGCCACGGCGGCCACTGGCAAGGTCTGCAGGGGGCCAGGTGCCCGGGGGCCCTGTGGGAGGGCCACTCGGGCCCGCTGCAGCAGTAGCAGGCTGCCGGTCATCAGGTAGGCAGCCGTGAGGAAGAATAGCAGGAACTGTGTTCGGCGGAGAAACTTCTGGAGTCGGAAGAAAGGTTTGGCCATGCCCCTGGGCAGCAGGGCTCCTGGCTGGAGCCCCGGGATGGCTCCTAGCGCCCAGGCGGGAGGGAGGCCAGGGCCTCCGGAGACGTCATCCTTGCATCCTGGCTCCTGGCACCTGCCTGTGCTGGCCTGGGGTCACTCACTGTTCCTTTCCCGTTTCCAGTAGGTGTCCGGATGGCACCATTACTTATCTCCAGTGGCCACAGGGTCCTGCAGCTGCAGCTTCTGCCCAGGCGTCAAGGACATCTCCATTCTAGGGCTCTACCGACCCTCATCTCCTGGTGCAGAAATCTGGAAGGTGGAGAAAGAACACTGGGATGTAATAGGAGGGTCCACTACACGGCAATCCCAGGCTAGGACACCCTTCACCCTGTGCTTGCTTTATCCAAGGGACCAGCTGTGTTGCGGGAGCACTGGACAAAGCCAGGTTTAAATCTCAGCTCTGTTACTGGCCAGCTGTGTCACACTGGGTAGGTTGCTTAACCTTGCTGGGCCTCAGCTTCCCCATCTGCAAAATGGGGATAACAGCTCTGCCCTTGAGGGGTAATGAGGATGATAGAAATAATAAGGAGGAGGAGGAACAGCAGCAGGGGCTCTTTCCTCAGCCCTTCCTGTGTGTCAAGCACTCAGCTAAACACTTCGCATATTATCACACTTAACCCTGAAACCAATCCAACAAGGTAGAGATATCACATCCCTGTTTCACAGATGAGGAAACTGTGGCACAAGAAGGCATATTAGCTAGTTTTCCCCAAGCCACAAAGCTGGTAAACAGGCGAGCCAAGGTTTGGAAGAGTCTGTGTGCAGAGCCTGGACTCTCAATGACTACACGGCCCGGCCTGCAATGAGACACTACCACATATAAATGCACCTAGCCCAGGCAGGACTATGCTGCAGGTGCTTGATACATGCATGCAATCAGCTGACTCCCAGCGGTGCACTGGAGCTGTGGGCCCGGGTTGGAAGGAGCTTCTGCACAGGCTGGTCATTGGCTTTTACATAGGATGGGGCCCAGGGGAGGGAGGGGATTGTGTAGCCTTCCCAGGCCTCCTGGACTCCAGAGGCCAGAATCAAAGGCCCAGGGTAGCGCCTGAGCTGTGCACCTGCAAACAGAGGCCGAGCAGCCAGAGCAGGGAAGGCGGAAGGCTCTCTCATCTGCCTTCCATGGGTCTCTCCACTCCCCAGGACTCAGCTGTCACTCTGGGTTTCGGTTCCCATTGGCGGCCCCTCTGAAGTGTGCTGTTGGGGTTGGCAGAGGGTTTTGCAGCTGCAACGACCTGGGCTGCTGTGTGAGCGAAGCCCTTAGCACAAGGACAGGCTTATCCCAGAAAAAAAGGCCCCTAGAAGCGTGACTAAGCCACTGCCCGTAACTAACTTGGCCCGGGCCCCCTGCCAGGCCTGTGCAGCCACTCAATGGCTGCTCTGTGCGCCAGGGATAGACAATGGGTGTGAGAGGAAGGACAATGTTTGAGCTGGCATTCCAGGCCCCCAGAAAGCTTGGAGGCTTGGGACAAAGATCCCACATAGGCATGAGCCTCTCTGATTAAACGGTGAGGGCTGCCAGGTTCTGAGGCCCTCGGGGAGGGCAGAGATGTGGAAATACGGGTCAGCTGGTCCTTTAGGCTGGGGCAGAGGTAGCAGACTCAGTAATCAGCAAGTGAAGGTGGAATTAAATTCTGGGTTTGGAAATTGCGGACGGTTCTCCAGAGCTTCTATTTTCTAGGCTGACGTATCTGCCAGGCCCACCCCAGACAGCCTCATCAGATTTGTAAAACCACAGAGAAAATCCCAAGAAATCCTGACTGATCTCTCTGCCTCCAGCTTTGGACCCTCTGATCCATCTTCCACAAGGCTGCCAGGGTGATCCTCCTAACACGCAAATCTGATCATGGTGCACCCCTGCTTAAAACCCCGTTCAATAGCTCCCCGTGGCTACTGGATAAACTCTAAGCTCCTCGCCCTGACATACAAGGGCCCCTTCGTGATCCAGCCCATCCAGCCTCATCTCTTGTCTGGTCTCACTCTTTGGCTTCCCCATCTCAAATGCACACATGCGCACACACACTCCACATTCCAGCAGAACCACCAGGAACCACAGCACATCTGCCTCAGTGCCTTTGCACAAGCTACCCTTTATTTATGCCTTTTCCTTCCTCTTCACTTATCAAACCCCTGTGTATCCTCCAAGGCTCAGACCAGATATTGTTGCTCAGAGAAAGCTTCCCTGAAGATTCCTCAGTCTTTCCGCAGCCCCTGCTGACCCTCAGCTCAGCACTTGCTATCCTGAGGCTGATCAGAATTGTCCATCTACTTGTCAGTTACCCTCCAAAGTCTGTCATCTACCTAGGGCTAGAGGCCATGCCTCTGTCATTTTCCTAACCCCGGCCCCAGCACGAGGCCTGGGAATGTGGATGCTCAGTGATCTTCGTTTATGAATACATCTTAAAAACGAACGAGACCACAGATAAATTGATACGTAAATCCTGACATCAGAACCTGCTCCTATGGGGTCAGGGCAGTGAAATCTCAAATTCCACTTACCCAGAGCCATGGATGAAGCCTGAAACGTGGGAGAGATGGAGCAGTGCATAGGCACAGGCCCCCAGGCAGTCCAGGAACACAGCTTGATGGAGCTGAGGGCTTTCAGAAGCATGGAGTTAACACGAGTGCCTGGGCTGAGCTTTATGTCATCCTTTCTATGATGGAATTCTATGAGGAGGGGTCTCCAGGTCTGTTCACAAAGGGGCTCCGGTTACAAACTAGGGATCACATCCATCCTGTGCGACTGAAGGGGAGAGGGTAGCACTCCTGCCGTGAGAAGGTTTCTGATGAGATGGAGCAGGAAGGCAGGCAGGAGCTCAACAGTTCGGAATTTTGAAGGCAGGGTATACTGGTGAATTCTGTATAGATTTTCTAGATAGGATTTGGATATACAATACAAGTAGGGCTGGGGTGGGGAGTGGTCAGAGCGGATGAATCAGGATTCAATCCATCTCACCCAGGATCCCACGGTCCTCCAAAGTATTTTCTGGTGCTCCCCCTTCCCAAAAGAGGCTTCCCTGGTCTGGGGAGGTAGGTGCTGGTGTGGACACCACAGACAGCCATGTGCAGGCCAGATTTCCATGGCCCAGGTCTTCTATGAAGCAGGCTGCATTCCCAACTTTTAAAAATCACAAAGCAGATTCCTAGCCTGGAAAACTCACTGCGGGTAGGCTGGTAGGGGGAAACAAAAGGCTGGGCGCGGTGGCTCACGCCTGTAATCCCAGCACCTTGGGAGGCCAAGGCGGGCGGATCACAAGGTCAAGAGATGGAGACCATCCTGGCCAACATGGTGAAACCCTGTCTCTATTAAAAATATAAAAACTAGCTGGACGTGGTGGCATGTACCTGTAGTCCCAGTTACTCGGGAGGCTGAGGTAGGAGAAACGCTTGAACCCGGGAAGCGGAGGTTGCAGTGAGCCAAGATCATGCCATTGCACTCCAGCCTGTTGACAGAGCAAGATTCTATCTCAAAAAAATAAATAAATAAATAAAAATAAGCATCAGGAACTTGTCACCCTGCCCTGGACTTCCACCACACTTTATAGCCAACATCACAACATGACACTCTCTCTCCTCAAGGCTGGCAGCCCCGCTCCAGGGCACAGATCACACCTGGTTTATCTCCATGTTCCCAGATCCCAGCACACAGCTAGCAGGGCAGTGATGGTAAATGTTTATTGAGTGACTGAACCCACAAGAGGCCTGGGGGTGGGCTAGGAAACTTGGAGCATCTGCACAAGGGCTCACAGCCAAGCCATGAGGTAAGTCAGAGAGTAGAACCAGCCAACACCTGGGGTTGGGGACAGAATCCTAGCCATTGCTCGTCTGCATAGGGCCTGGGAGGCCATCAGCTATATCCACTACACCCGAAAGCCAGAAGGCTGTCCATGACAGTAAACCTACCTCGAGCAAAGCATTGCACAGGGCAGGGCCTCAGGCTCATCGTCTGTTAAATGGGGGTAAATGTGCTTTATGGGATCAAATTAGGGAGTGGGTATGAATCCTCTGTGGCTCTGTTCCCTACAGACTGTGGCATGGCTTGGTTATGAATGCAAAAGAGGCAAGCAAGGAAAAGCCGGAGGATGGGCCTGTAGTAGCTGTGCCACTGGTGAAGTCAGACTCGAGAGGCCTCTCCCCAGCTCTGAGCCCCCACAGTCCCTGGAGTGCACCCAGGATCCCACTCTTGCTCGCAGCTGATCCCCATGCTGAGACTGCTGTTAGCAATTGCTTTGTCAATGCCACCATTTATGAAGCATTTGCAGTGTGAATAGGTTGAACTGGGCTGTACCTGCACCATCTCATTTCCTCCAGGCAACCCACCAAGCAAATGCCCTGTATACCCCATTTGAGGACTGAGGTCTCTGAAGCTGAGCCAGGTGATGTACGCTGCCCAAAGCCAGACAGATCAGGGCCAGCACCAGAGCAGGCCACCTGCTCCCAGAGCCTCCATTATGCCCACTAAGCTTCCTATTTCTCTCCCCTTCCCAGCTCCGGCTTCACACGAGGCAAGATGTATTCTTGAGAGGAGTTTAGTGCGCCTCCGTCAGCACCTTTTTGAGGTCATGCCGGGCCAAAGCTCCTAGAGATGATGCCCCACATGGGGTCTTCCCAGCCAAGCCTTCCGGACAGTGCCTTGTTGGTGAGTGTTCACGCCCCAGCCCACTGGGACTGGCAGGCAGCCTGGGGCCCTTCCCCTGTGAAAGTCTGGAGAACTTTTCCCCAAGGTGTGCTTCCCGTGGGCACCTCCCGTCTTGGAACCCTGTAGAGTGCATCAGGGGAAGGCTGGGGCCGGGAGGCTGGGGGGTTCTATCCCTGCCTGGGGCTTGGCCTTATTGGGGGTAGACAAGGCACACCAGGGCTGGACAAAGGTGCACACTCACTGCCCTGCCCTGGGGTCACCCTAGAGAAGAGCAGGGCCTGCAGAGGGAGATCCTGAGTTCCCTGTCAAGCATGAGAGGAGAGTAACAGAACAAAGGGGCTTCTGGAAGTCTCAGGAAGGGAGCAGGAGTCCAGAGCACCTGGGGACTCAGACAACCTGAGCTGTTGTCTATTACTTTGTTGCCCTCTGGGACCGAGGGAGTGGCAGTTGCCCAGCCTGGCTCAGGCTGGTCAGGTGGCCACCTCTCAGCCAGGCTAGGGGTCCAGAGACCCAGGGGTGGCAGCAGGGAGAGGAGAGGAGGCAGTCCCTGGGGGTAGCAGCTGCAGGATAGAACGCAGAGCTGGCCCAGGTGCAGCTAGTGGCCACTGGGGTTCAGTCAGGTGACTCCACCTCCCTGCGACCCCCGGTCAGAGAGAATAGGCCGTGGCAGCTGAAGGGAAAATGACACCAGACATCCCCAGAAGGATCTCAGCTACTGTGGCAGCTGCCGTAAGGGCTGCAAATCTCTTGGGACTCAGAGCTGCCTGCTTTTTGCAGGGCAGGAGCCCCAATGACAAGAATAGGGCCCCGAATATATTCCTCTCCGAATATGAAGGTGATGGGCATCTGGGTCCTAGAAGCTTGGAGTCTCAGCCTCAATGACTGGCAGCCAGGGGGTCTTGGCTTTAGGACCTGCGCAGAGTACATGCAGGAGCCTCCAGCTGGGCTCACAGCTCCTGGATTCCCCTCCTGTGACTTTCCCCTTGCCCCTGCCCCTGCCCCTCTCAGGCATAGTGCCTGGCTTCTGGACCCCATCCCCTCTCCAAAAGGCTGTCCCTTTTCATCTAAGAAAGTGATCTTTCTAATATGAGGAGCTAATGATGCTACAGCCTGTAATGGCTTCCCAGGGATACCCAAGCAAGCCCTGTATCCCACCAGAGCATCACCTGGTTAGCGAGAGATGCCTCAAGCACCCTCACGCATGCCCTTCCACCAGCCAGGGATGCTTGTGCCCCATCTTATGGCTCTGAAATGCTCCAGGCCATCAAGTTTCAGCGCCCATGCCACCTCTTCCATGAAGCCTCCCTGATCTCTGGAGCAGAACCACTCCTCAGTGCTAGGCACTAAGCAACAAGGCTGGATGCTGCTACAAAGTGTGCCTGGGTGGTGTGTGGTCTTGAGTCAGGGTTCCCTGCTAATGTCCCTACCTCTCCTTCCAGCCTGAGGGCCTCTCAAAGGCACAATCAGTGCCTCTGCCCACCTCTGGGTGGGGCACAGGGAATGCCCCTGAAAATAAGTACCTGCTGGACTGGACGTCCTTCAGTGCTGAGGGCCATGCTGCCATTACTCACAGGCCTCACGACTCTGTGTCTTAGAGACTGAGAAAAAGAGCAAGAGACCCACTAAACGACAATCTGCTGTGTCCTTTGGGGGAACAAGGTCTGGGAAATGCAAATGGAGTGGGAGCCTTGTCTTTGATGAGACAAATCTCTTGAGAGTTTGAACTTCAGAGCTTGAAAAAAGATTCAACATTTTAATAGGTTGCTAAAAGGGTATAAAACATAACAGGTCAAAACTCCATTCCATGCAAAAGAGGAAAACCCCTTCAGTTAACCCACTGCTGGGGTTCATATAAATAAAAACTTTAACCCACCATATGAGAGTTCAAGGTACTTTCACCAACTGTCAACTGGATGAATAGTCAGATGGAAAAATGAATGGGTGATCTCCCCACATATCTGTGAGGCCAAAATCATTACCATCCTCATCATACAGACGCAGAATCTGAGACAGAGAAGGCCAATTAACTTGAACAAATACAAACAGCTATTGCTAAATCGCTCTGATTCCAAGTGCATATCATCATCAACCATATCACATGATCTTCATGTGTGCAATACCAAGGACAGAGATCCTTCCAAACACCATGCTAGGGGCTGGGTCCACACAGAAAGACAGAGCACCAGCGCGGGAGCCGGCATTTTTCCTTTCCTGGCACCTGATTTGCAGCCTTTCTCACTTTTGAAACAGCCAGTCTCAACCTTTTCCAGCCTATCTCTGGGCTATCCCTTTTATTTTTATTTAGTTTTATTCATTTTTCAAGATCGAGTCTTGCTCTGTCACCCAGGCTAGAATGTAGTGGCATGATCTTGGTTCACTGCAACCTCCACCTCCCGTTTCAAGCGACTCTTCTGCCTCAGCCTCCCTAGTAGCTAGTATTACAGGCACACGCCACCATTTTTGTATTTTTAGTAGAGATGGGGTTTTGCCATGTTGACCAGGCTAGTCTCGAACTCCTGACCTCAGGTGATCTGCCCACCTCAGCCTCCCAAAACATCAGGATTACAGGTGTGAGCCACCACGCCTGGCCTGAGCTATCTCTTTTATAGAACCTTATTTTGTTCACTTGTTCATGTGTTTCTTCCACCTGGTGCTGAAAGCTTAAGGGTCATCTCAAGTCCATCTCAGAACCTGGAAGGCAAACAGGTGTTCAAACTCCACTGAGTGAGTTGGATACAGGTGGACAAATGAGTGGAGTGCCCAACCAGAGTCAGACCTGCCAATGTGACGGGGGACTCGGGCTCTGGGAGAGAGCCCAACACACCCTGCTGCACATCCCTGTCCTCAGAATACTCATGACCCCCTCATGTCAAGGGAGCCACCCTCCGGGAGGGAGCTCACATCTCCAGGGGCTTTCAGCACCAAAGGAAGGGAAGCGAAGTGGAGGGGAGGGGGGTCTTAATAGCTACCAGCAGGTGTGCTGTATTTTATAGCTGATGAAATTAATCCAGCCCATTCTTCCATCCACTTCTCACATCCACACCAGGAGGCAGGACATATGCAGAGTTCCTCCCTCATCACATTCTCCAAGTGGCACACTTCCGATAATTTTTCAGGCATATGTCAACACACTTAGCAAAGCCATGATGAGGAGAGATTAAAGGAAGAATGTGAAGCCCAGGAGGCCCAGGGAGAAGGTAGTGAGTGCAAGGCCACGTTCACTCCCTCATTCCCTAGATGAGCAGTCCTGGATGTTAGGGCCATCTCTGGCCCTGCTAGTGTATATGATTATCACCTGCATTTTAAGGCCTAAGACCCTGAAAGTCTAAACATTGAGCTGCCCCAAAGTCCTTGGCCTTGACCTCATTGTACCTCCAGAGAAAGAGTCGGGGAGCTGGTCTCACCAAGGCTGATGGGAGTCTGAGCCGGATGGCAGTACAAGCTTGGGGCTTCTGTGATGAGAAACAGCACTTCCCAAGAGGCCCTGCTCAGAGGGGTTCCATCAGGGCCTGGAGGCTCTGGATTCAGAGGCTCTGAGTTGTCTGCTCAGGCCGATGCCATAAGGAACCAGCTCTGTGACTCACTCCCCAGTGCTCTGGCTGAACTTATCAGGTTGGAGACTCAAGCTTCAGCAGCAGACCCACTGGTGGGCCTGAATATCCACTTCTGCTCGGTTAGGAAGACAGGAGGAAGAGACAGGAGTCTGGCCTTCTGTCTTATCCCAGCTTCTCTTCACTTCCAACCAGACATGCTAAAGGCCGCAGGACAGTACCCCATAGAGCACAATGCCCACTAAAGAGAGGGATCCCCTCACCCCAGAATAAGGCATTTTTACAGAGGAGCTGTGGAAATGGCCCTGCTGAGGGCTGGCGGATGCAGCCACAGGTGAGGGCCTTCTGGCAGGGAAGATGAGGCAGTCAGGCTCAGCCACCAACCCAACCACCGCCAAGCCCCCGTGCCTGGGAGAGCGCCTGCTCTTCCTCCTAGAAATCCTGGGCTCTGGCAGCCGGTTGAGGCCTCTTCCTGGAGGATCTCCTGAGGGCCAATCTAAGTGTGTGGGGGTGGGGAGCATGCTTGAGAGAGACAAACCTCATTCTCCCATAGCCCAAGGAAACCTCCCCTAGCTCTCTCCCCAGCACCTGCAGCCACCGGGAGGGGGTGACTGCAAATAGCACAGGGCAAGCCAGCTTTATACCTCCTCTAACTTTCACTCCCCACCACCCTTTCTGTGCCTGACAACCTAGGCAAATCAGAGGAAAAAAGAAAGGCCCCCACTCTTGATCCCAAAGTGGGATAACCCAAGTGCCTCCGTAAACCTAAGCACGCTGTTCTAGCAACAAGAGGGATGCGGGTATCTCATGTTAGAAAAGTATAGGGGAGTCCTGCATCTGTCCATCTTGGGAACTGCAGGGGCAGGGCCAGTATGGGGAGCAGCTGGATCCCAGTGCAGGGCTATGGGGCTAGAACTCCTATATCAGCCTTCCCACCGCTCAGCGGAAGGAAGCGCGGTCCTCTTCCCCACCCGCATTCCGGATCAGCAGAGCAGGCATCATCCCAGGAGCACAAATGCTCAGGAAAACAACCAGCGAGGTTACCGGAGGCAGAGGACCCAGCCAGGTACGCTCCAGAGTAGCCAAGAAAAACGCAGTTTAGCAACCTCCAGTCGTGAGTCTCCGTCCCAACCTACGAAGACACAAAGCTCTACACTGGGTAATTTTCCGGACAAAATACATACGTTTTGCTTTTGCCTCTGTTCAAGTTCACCAAGAGACGGAGCAAACCCTCCGCTGACCGGAAGCCTCTCTTGGTAGCGGAACGAGAGGGAGTTGCTTCTGGGTAAACGTCGCCGCCTAGGACGGAGGCTGTGCGTACCCCACACCCTGCCCTCGCCCCCTCCCCGGGCCCCGCCGCAGCGCCCTCCCAGGAAACGGACGGGCTCTCAGGACTCCGGAGGGCGACGCGGCTCGTGCGGCGCCTCGCGCACCCCCGCCCCATCCCGGCCGCGCCGAGCGCCCCCCGCGCCCCGCACGCACCTGCTCACTCTCCCCTGCCCCGGCCGAGCCACCCCGGGCCCCCGGGAAGGCGTCCCCCGCAAGCCCGCCCGGCAACCGGAGCAGGTGCATCCCCGCCGCGCTCCCAGCGGCGTCTGCACAAACTTGTTTGCCCGCGGCGGGGGGAACACCCTGCTCCCAGCCCGCGCGGGGGTCCGGATGGAGCGCCGGGAGACAGGACTCACCCCGCGATCGCGGCCGGCTGGGGCGCCCGCACCGGCGCCCACGGCCCACCTCCCCCGGGCGCCGAGCCCGCAGCCCCCGCAGTGCCCGGAGCCCAGGAGCTCCCGCGCCCGCACGCCCCCGGCCGCCCGCGGCGAGCGGACCCACGCGCCCGAGCACAGGGCGCCGCCGCCTGGCTCCCTTGGGCTGCTGGCGTCCGGGCTGAGCGGCGGGGCGGGCTGGAGGGCGCGGAGCCGGGGCGGGCAGCGGGCGAGCGGCGGGCGGGCGGGCGAGCGGGCGCCGGGCTCTGCACATGCTCACTCGCGCGGCCCGGGGACAGCGGCTGGCCGCCGCCGGGTCCTAGAGGCGCCGGTGCGCACCGCCCGCCGCCCGGGGGAGGGGTCGCGGCTTCGCCGGAGGGGGCCCACGCCCTGCCCGGGCCCGCGAGACACGCGCGCGGGGCGAACCACACGCGCCACTACCGAGCAGAGACGCCGCCACCCACTCTAATACACACACACACACCAGTCACCCAGAGCCACAGCCTTTCATCGGAGCCCCACGGGCTCTAACACACGCACCATGACGCTCACACCCAGACACAGACCCACAAACACACGGGGCACTGCCGCGCAGAGGAGCATGCCACCACTCTCACTCCGATGCAGACTCACAGCGACAGCCGCACACTCCCTGACACACACATCCCGAACCACTGTTTCCCAGACAGAGACACCGACACCCACACTCAGACACACACTCTCGGGGCTCTGCCCCACTCACCCAGAAGCAGGCTGGGCCACCGTGACAGGCGCGCACACATACACACACAGCCACACAGTTTGTAGCACTCTAATACACACACGCACACACACACACACACACCGGATCACCGTCCCATGCAGAGCTAGAGACAGACAGTCACAGCTTCACACACATTCACACTCAGAAACAAGCACCTGCTGGAACACACACACTCTCACACAATCTACACAGAACAGAACCGCAGCCCCACCAACACCCTGACACCAGCTCCCGTGTCTACACACTCGGGTCGGCCACCGGTTTATCATCCTGCTCCACACCGCACACAGTGACAGACCCACGCCTTGACATAGTCACCCACAGAAGCAATGCCACACACTGGTGCCTACTAACAGACACACTCTCGGATAGAGGGGCACACTGGGCAATTGACCCACAGGTTCTTTCTCTCTCTCTCTCTCACACACACGCACACACACACGCCGAGGTGGAAAGATACTGAACAGTCACACAAGTCTATACACAATCCCCCTCTTTAAATAAAGGCTGGATCCAAACCTAAAGATTTTTCCCAATGAGGAGCCCCACCCTGTTCCCCCAAATCCCCCAAGTCACAGCATCTACCCTGCTCTGCCAGGTGCACCGGTGGACCCTGTCCTCACCTGGGGCTGGCTGCTAAGATGCTCCCAGAAGCTGAGGACAGCAGAGGCAGCAGGAGCAGGTGGCGGTGCTTCTTACCGGGTCTTCCTAAAAGGGAGTTTCATGCCTGGGACTCCCGCTAGGGGCAGAGCTGCTTGGCCTGGTTCCGAGGAGCTGGCTTGCAACAGGTGCAGGTGGCAGGGAAAGCGTTGCCTGGGGACCAGTCACAGTCCCTCCTTATGCGGGTCAGTCAGGTGGCACCCAGAGTAGGAAGAGACTCACTGCAGTTTGCATAGCCATGTCTGGCCAAGTGCAGAATTAGGGCAGAGTCTGCACCATCGGCCTGAAGGCTGAGTACTCTGAAGATCTTGGGGCACCTGGGTTTAATATCCTTAAACCCAGGAAGAGGATACAGTAAGTGAGAGACGAATTCTGTGCTGCCTCAACGTCCCAGCCTTGTAGAAAAGCCCCCTTCACATATATATCCTTTACAGAATGTGAATGTGCGTGTTGTTATTATTACAACAGCAACCCACTGTGCAGTCTCGCAATGCTGTTTGGTTTGCAAAGCCCTCTCCATGACCAGCTACATAATTTGAAGGGCCTAAAATAAAGAATTTCAAGAGATAAAAGGAGGATATGAAACCAGTACAGGTCCCTTCTGAGCACAGAATTCAGAGCCTTTCACAGGTCTCGTACCTATGAAGCCAGCCCTGGCCCTCTCGTACCCATTGTCCCACTTAAAACTCATGATAAGTCTACAGATGCCTTCATGTGCCCATTTGACAGAGGAGGCCCTAAGGTGGGTGATCACAAAAGGCTCACAGCCAGTTGAACCCAGGAGAACTCAAGCCCGGCTCCTCTGGAAAGCCAGACACTTCCCGGCAGCTACTATTCAGGAGAAGTGGCCGTCTGCAGCAGCAGACTCTTGATACAGAATAATCAAGCAGAAGAATTGATGTGGCTGCCACCAGGGAAGGAGGTGACTCGAGAAAGGAAAAGGCTGCTGGGTATCCATGCCATCTGTGCCGATGTCAGGATGCACCTGCCCTGCAAAGCCCCCCCCCCCCGCCCCCACCAGGGGAGCACCAAACAGCCCCTGTGTGGGTAGATGCTAGAGGCAACTACTGACTCTAGGGAGGGAGGTTGAGGAAGGAAGTGCATGAAAGAACTCAGGAAGTAGTTGAGAAGGACTTGGGAGTCAACATGGCCAGGAGTATTTCAGTGTCAGGACAAAGCCCTTCTTTCTAGTGATGATGACCAGTAAGAAGTGATAGGGAAGACTGATAACAGAGTCACTCCTAATCACAGTCCAACGCCTTGCCCCTCAGCTCTTCTCTCCACATAGTTGGGACTGTTTCACAGTCACTTGTATACCATCCCTGTCCCAAAAGCAATGGGTCCCACAAAGCTGCCGTCATATGTCCATTTACTACTGAGAAATGTATCCCCCCACCCCCCAGGAGTCTGGGACTAAGAATCAGACAGGTCTGATTTCACAACAATCCCATCTCTCTGTGTTTGGCTCTTGAGTCGTCTGCTCCTCTCTTTGCAGACCTCAACTATTGGATCCTAGGTATTTACATCACCTCCTAACTTCATGTCATCTGATGGCTTATTCCTCCTTCCTTCCAGCCAGCCACCTTTTCATTTATTTACTAAGCGAGGCACCCATTGTGTGTTAGATTTTGTGTTGAATACTGGAGAGTCTTTGATAAAAAGAACCAGTCCCCTGCAGGAGTTTCCAGTGTGGAGAACTGGACGAGAAAACAGACCAGAGTGAAAACGTACCACAAAGAGAGAGCTCTGCTATATCAGTCAGGATGCCTGCAGCCTCAAGTAACAAATAGCAAAGTAAAAGTGGTGTCAATCAAAGGGTTTATGTTATCAGACAGCAAGACACCTGGAGGTAGGCAGTTCCAAGGTCGGGTGATTCAGCAGCTCAATGATGTCAGGATCAGGGGTGGCCTCTCCGTGCTCCTGGACCGCCCCCTCCTGACTGCAAAATGACAACTGAAGCACTGTTTGTGACTTCCCCAAATGACAATTCCCTAAGTCAAGAAAGAAAGGAACATTTCTTCCCATGAACTTCTTTTTTCACTGGGTAAGGAAACTTTTGCCAGGTCCTCCTTCTGGCATGGCCCATTGGCCAGAAATGAATCCTATGATTACCCCTCAGCCAATACCTGGCCAAGAGGAATGGGTTTGGCTAATTATAATTCATCTTCTGGGGATAGGCCAGTCTTCTCAGAGCACATCCCCACTTGATCAAAATTGTTTCTATGTTAGTAGATGGCTGCTGGGATGGCAACTAGCTGTGATAGATAGAAGATAAATAGATAGATAGATAGATAGATAGATAGATAGATAGATAGATAGATAGATCAATCGATAGATATAGATGATAGATAGTGCATTGGAACCTAAATGACTCGCAACATCAGTGTGGAGGAATTCAGGGAAGACTTCATGGAGGCCGTGACATGTAAGCTGACTTTCAGAAGAGAAGTGGGCATCACCTGGGTCACCAGGTGCAGGGGCCATTCCAGACAAGGGTGGGGGGGCATCCTTTGCAAAGGCAGGGAAGTGTGAAACACACAGGATGTCACAGAAACTGCCAGTGACTTTGCACTAGCTGGTGCAAGGTCAGAGGTGGTTGGAGAGGAGGCTGAACCGTGACTGGCCACTGAACCCCCATTCAGGTCATTGGCACCAGTGGACAAGGCAGGGCTGTGGACCACCCCTGAGCTACCACCCTGATGAGCTCCCTTCATGGTAGTCATCTAATCATCATCAGCCGTGGAAATAGTCATTCAACCGGTGATGAGTCATCATCCATCCCACACTTCTATGTCATGTTGACAAAGGCAGCCTGACCAGTCATAGCCACGGGGGTGACAAGCCCAGGTGGGGGTGAGGGCCAGGGGTGGGGCTCATATCTCTCTCGCCTTGACCAAGTCACAATCTCTCTGGACCTCAACACTGTCATCTGCAAATCAGAGAAAATGCCTCCGTTATGGGAGTGCCTGTAAGGACCAAATAAAATATCTGTTGAGTGTGTAAGCAAAACAACATTTGCCATGGAATATGCACATAACACATTTTAGTAAATATTACAAGAAGGGGTTTTTCCCAAAGCTTTGCTAAACTCCAGAAATGCCACATGTGCAATGTTCTCCTGAGCCACCAAGCTTATGATACCTTCTCTTCCTCCAAATGCCACCTCCCCAGAGCCTGCCCTGTCATTCTGGCTAAAGCATCCACCTCACTGTCCAGTTTCCAGTCTTCATGAAACTCACTGTCCTATCATCTCTCTGTGTATTTGTCGGTTTATGGTGTGTCTTCTCCTCCCCAACCCTCACAGCCCACACTGTTAGAATTTAAACTCCAATATGGCCCGGGAACTTACTATCACATTCAGAACTGTATCCTTGGTGCCAAGTTTAATTCTTGGCACATAAGCATACTCACTAAATATTTATTAAATAAATGATTGTGTTTTTAAAAACATGATGTGCCTAGCATGACACATTTTTAATAAACCCAAGAAGGCTTCCCACGGTGGTCATGTTTCTTCCCAAGAATTCAAGAGGCTGCTTCCCCTTGCTCTGGTCACAGACTGATCCCTGTACCACAGACTGAGTCCTGTATCCAGTCCATTGGATTCCATTGGCCACCAGGGAGACCCAGAGGGTGAGTGCGGATGGCTCACTGCACTGCGTGCCCCTTCCAGGGACTGTGGTGGGATGAGGAAGCAGGTGCTCCATCGACATCTAGAGGCACCTGTGTCTCAGTAATCTCCTCCTTTACCCATGCAGCTCTTGGCTGCTGCTCCACCAGGATGCTGGCCCGCAAGGTGACACAGGCTTGACTGTCCCACCTGTGAAGGTTGTCTTTTGCTCCTCTGGACATCGCATCATTCAGAGATGGAGAGAAACTTTGGCAACATCTCCAAAGGGAAGACGCAGTTTCTTCTTTCTTTGCTTTGCTTTTCCCCCCATAGTGCTGTGAAGTGATGCCCGCTCCGTGCAAGCAGACCTGAGGCAGGGTTCAGCGCTTTGCTGGGCTGTGTATTTACTTGGTTTCTCCTGTGAGTGCTGCAGTGACTTAAATATGCCTCTGTAAAGATGCCAGTGACACAGATGGTAATTGTACCCCCTGCTGAGCTATGCATGCAGACACGGGGGTGTCGGGGGTGGGAGGACGGCAGGGAGAAGTGGAATAGGGAATCTGTACCTGACTGGGAAGGGAGGAGCCTCCTGGAGCACTGGTCTGGTCTAGAAGCAACTAGACTTTCTAGGCATGGGCCATAGGTACCCAGAAAGCTTCAGTAATTCAGAGGTGGCAAAGAGAGCACAGTGAGGAAACCTGAGTTCCTTTTCTGGCTAGAGGTGAATAGGCTGTGTGGTCTCACGCAAACCTTACCTCTCTGAGTCCTGTTTTGCCCTTCTGTGAAATGGGCAGGTTGTCTAGTTGCTATTGAAGAGCCTTTGTTTAAGGAAGGCAGGGGAATAAGAAGAGAGTGATTTGGGGCCAGTTGTGCTTTTTTAGTTTGGGTAAATGACATCATTTTCCCAGATGTAGTTTTTTAATCTGCAAAATGGGGAAAGTATTTTATTTCTAGTGCAGAGTTTCTGGCATAGGGTTTATAGTCAAGAAATGATAGCTATGATGATTCTTCCAGCTCTAACCAGTTCTGGTATGGGGTGTGATATAGCAGGTGCTGGAATAAGGGTTGTCAGATCTGGGTTTATAACATCCTGATCCCACATCACCTCCTCTACTGGCACAGGGACAGCAGCTGGGAAAGTCTGAGGGACAGAAAGCATTGAGGGACCACGGATTGCAGAAGTCGGTGGAGTTAGAGGCAGAGCCTGTGGGATCAGCCATCCACCGGCAGGTGCAAGGGTGCTGGGGCAGCAAGAAAGCCCTGGGGCAAGAGGATGACAGAAGTGGTCCCTGCTTTGCTCCTCTTGCCACCTTGGGTGCACCAGCCAGTAGACACTGGTGCTTAGTGACGAAAGTGCCTTGTCTTTATCCCATTTTTATGAATTTTCCTGTAAGTCACTCATCAAAAGTCTTGAACTTGCAAGTCATATTCTACATTAAGCTACTGGACACCTCAAGCTGATAGCATTGATAAGAGAGGAGGTGGGTCCACTTTAATAAACTTTTCGTTTTGGAATAAGTTTATATTTACAGACATGTTGCAAAGAGAACAGAGACTGCTCACGTACCCCTCACTGGTTTTCCCCATTGTTAACCTCTTTTATTACAACTGTACTTTTTTTTGTTGGAAACAGAGTCTTGCTCTGTTACCCAGGCTGGAGTGCAGTGGTGTGATCTCGGCTCACTGCAACCTCCGCCTCTCAAGTTCAAGCGATTCTCGTGCCTCAGCCTCCCAAATAGCTGGGACTACAGGCTTGCACCACCACGCTCAGCTAAGTTTTGTCTTTTTAGTAGAGACGAGGTTTCGCCATGTTGGCCAGGCAGGTCTTGAACTCCTGGCCTCAAGTGATCTGCCCACCTCGGCCTCCCAAACTGCTGGGATTGCAAGCATGATTTACCGTGTCCAGCCTACTATAGGACTTTTGTCAAAACAAAGACATGGGTTGACATTGGTACATAGCTATTAACTAAACTCCAGACTAAGTTCCACTGGTTTTTTCATTGATGGCCTCATTTTGCTCTAGGATCCAGTCCAGGGTACCACACTGCATTGCGATGTCATGTCTCCCTATTCTCTTCTGGTCCTTGATGGTTTCTCATTCCTGCCTTGCTTTTCGTGACTAGGCATACTAACCACGTAGAGTGTCCAGTGGGCTCATTTCAAACAACCGGACATCACAAACTAAAGGAGATTTTGAAGTCGGTGGCATCATGTGACTACTGCTACCGCCTCTTGGGATATGGGGCCTACTGGCCAACCTCCAGTGACAGAGAGCTGGTTGGTGTCCTGAGGAAAGGCAGGGAGGAGGAGAGGCTGCTGCGGAAGAAACTCTAACAGAAGTGGGGCTGGCAGATGGCTGGTGGCTGAAATGAAATTCTGGAGAAAACATGATGTCAAGTTCCGAATGCGCGGATAACGGATTCCAGGAGGCACACCTGGTCTGGGTGAGGGGCCTCTCCCTCATTCCCTGTGTCCCTCTTCATCCCAGCAGCACAGGAAAGGGTCACTGGAGAGGCAGAGTGGTTTCTCCCCAGCCTCTACTTCCACCTCTGCTCCTTGATCCCATCTGGGCAGATTTATCCACTTAAACAGCCAGTCGCCCCTGCCTTACTTCAACTCAAGAGAGAACAACACACTGATGTCAATGGGTGCAATAAATGCTTTGTAAGCATCCTTTCCAGGGCCAATTCATTCTTTGGAAATATTTTTAAGAAAGTGAAAACACTTTTAGTTCTTTCTAATCCCTTTCCTCGCCCTCTCCTTTTTAAGGCTTTCTGTTGGAGCATATAAAACTAGCTGCACTGCTGGCTCTTTTCTGTGTCATCTTGTGACCAGGAGGTGACAAGCCAACCCTCTAAGGGGAAAAAGCACAAATAAAACAGCATCCCAGGTCCTTGGTGACACGCCTGAGCTTCTCCACCAACGGAGGACCCTTTATCTCTGAACATATGGCAGAAAAATAAAGTATATTTGTACTGGTGAAAAAAAACCTGCTCACTTAGGTGGTTTTTTTGTCTGTCTGTTTGTTTGGGTTTTTTGTTTGTTTGTTTTTTGTTGTTTTGTTTTATTTTTGGGGTTTCTTTTTGTTTCGTTTTGTTTTTTTTTTTTTTTTTTTTTGAGACAGAGTCTCGCTCTGTCACCCAAGCTGGAATGCAGCACCACGATCTCAACTCATTGCAAGCTCTGCCTCCCGGGTTCATGCCATTCTCCTGCCTCAGCCTCCTGAGTAACTGGGACTACTACAGGAGGCTGAGGCAGGCGCCCGCCACTAAGCCTGGCTAATTTTTTTGTATTTTTAGTAGAGACGGGATTTCTCCATATTAGCCAGGATGGTCTCAAACTCCTGACCTCGTGATCCGCCCGCCTCAGCCTCCCAAAGTGCTGGGATTACAGGCGTGAGCCACCGCGCCCAGCCTCACTTAGCTGTTTTTATGAGCCCAAACTATGAGCCCACCATAGCCAGCATGGGATCAGTGAATTCCTAATGGATGTCTACTGACCAAGTGAGTGGAACGCTTGGAAGCTCATACTCACACTGTTTGAGTCTTTTCAAACACACTTTCTCCATCAGTCACCTCCTCTGTCCAGCCACTTCCACCTCAATCTCTCCCTCCTCTCCCCCTACTCCTCCTTGAAGCCCCTCCATGTGGAAACCTTCCCCCTTCACCTGTCCAGGTCATCTGCCCCCAGCTGAGGACAGTAGGATTGCTGGGCCTTATGCTAAGCATTTCACATGCCGTTTTATGTAATCTTCCTCACACCTTCTTCAATGTGTCCTGTTTTAGCTTCATTTTGCAGATGAGAAAACTGAGGCTCAGGGGGTTAAGTGACTTCAGTCAAGATCATACAGCTAGAAAGGGAAAGCTGGTTGAAGTTCACGTCTACTTGGTTTTGAAGGACCCCATCCCCATGGGCTCTAACGAGTCACCCACATCCACCCACCTGTCCATTCCCCACCACCCCACCCATGGAGCACACCGGGACAGCTGCAGCTCCTCTCAGGGAAACCTTGGCCTCTTTCCTCTGTACAGTCATCTCGCGGCCAGCACACACGTGCTTGTTCTCCATCTCTCAGATGATGAAGGAAATTCCACGGAAAGGGCACTGCTGAGTCATTACTCACACAGGGCATGGCCAATGTCAATCCCGTGAGCCCAAGGGATCAAGGAGGGAGGAGGAGCTGCTATTCTCTTCGAGGTCCTTGAGCTCGATCAAGGGATCCTCTAGGGAGAAGAAGAGGGAGAGAAAAGAATTCCCAGACTCAGCCCTGCATCCACCCAAGTGCCAGATCCCCTAGGTCTGTGGGCTCGCTGTCAAGAGAAAACCATTCTATCACAAGATATAAATAGGAAGGGAGGGCAAAGTAACCTGAATAAATAAAGAACTTCTATCACAAGATATAAATAGAAAGGGAGGGCAAAGTAACCTGAATAAATAAAGAACTTCTATCACAAGTTATAAATAGAAAGGGAGGGCAAAATAACCTGAATAAAGAGCTCCTTTGGGTTTTTGTCTATTTCTTTCTGTTTCCACCCATGTGTTCTCCCCAGAGGGAACTGAGGGATAAAGTGTCGAGAAGAAACAGAATGCCTATAATCCCAGAACTTTGGGAGGCTGAGACGAGTGGATCACCTGAGGTCAGGAGTTCAAGACCAGGATGGCCAACATGGTGAAACCCCATCTCTACTAAAAATACAAAAAGTTAGCTGGGCTTGGTGGTGCATGCCTGTAATCCCAGCTACTCAGAAGGCTGAGGCAGGAGAATCACTTGAACCCAGGAGGTGGAGTTTGCAGTGAGCCGAGATCACACCACTGCACTCCAACCTGAGCAAGAAGAGCAAAACTCTGTCACACACACACACACACACACACACACACACACCAGAAATGCAGAAGATCAAGACTCTCCACAGACCAGGCTGACTCTGGTACTTGTGATTCACATGATCATGTGTTCCTCAAGTCTTCTTACCCCTCAGAGCCTCAGTTTCCTCCTCAGAAAAATGCAGATCATGAAGTTAGAGAAGAGAAGACCTGTTGGGTATTTGCCTTGTGACTCACACCTTCCAGGCATGATTTTACTTATTTCTTTTCCTTCAGAGATTTTGTCCTAATTTGTAGTTATATTCTCATGTGGGTACTTAATGGGTTAATGTCTGCTTCTAACACTGGACATATCCACAGGCAGGGGCCATGCCAGGGTTGATGAATGCTGCTTCCCCAGAACCTAGAGAGCATCTGCACAGGGCAGGGCTCAGGAAGGATATGTTTGATGAATGGTACCCAATAGCTGGCTTCTCCGTCCATCCCCTCCATCTCTACCCAGGGCTGTGTTGAGGTAGGACTATGTTTCCACGTCTGGGAGGTGTGAGATTTGGACACCGGCTGGGGTGAGGAGGAGGTGGTCAAGGGCTGGGAGCCGGTGGAGGACCTGGAGACACAGTGGGTGTCCGTAGCATTCAGAAAGGCTCTGCCCATCCTGCTTTCATCAGTGTGGGCCGCTCAGAAGAACAAGGAATGCATTTTCAAAGAATTGGAGCAGCGTCAGAGGAGAACACTTCAAAGAAGTGGATGGAGTGGATGGAGCAGATGAGTATTCAAGGATGACGACGGGATGGTGTGGTTTGCCTGGGTCTAGAACAGCAGACATATGTGGAATGCTAGGGGAAGGGGAGAAGTTCCTGGGGTGTGAGCACGGGTTGAGGCAGGAGGCTGGAAGTGCGCAAGGAAACCCCAATGCACTTGGCCTTCTCCTGGAGCTTGGTGCTGAGACCGCTGGGCATTCTTCACCAGTGGGTGGAAGCCCTGATATAGAGGAGGGAGGGAGGGTGCATCCTGACCATCGCCTGGGCCTGCCGTTGTCATGGCAACCGGTAGTGGGGAGCGTGGAGCAGGGTCTTTTGGTTTATATATGAGTTTGACCCTCAGAATCCCAGTCTGAGCTTAGGACAAAGAGCTGGGGCCACCTGCTCCCCTTCAGGATCCCCAGGTGCAGAGGCAGTTTCAGCACCTGCCCGCCTTCCTCTCCCTGCTCCCAACTAGCGCAGTCCTGGATGGTGGACCCGGCGTCAGCACCCCTCCTGGTTCCTCACACCTGAGGGCTGACAGGGCTCGGGTGCACATCAGGCTCTCTGAGAGCCTCCACCCAGTTCCCACCAAGCTGGGAGGAGCAGTGAAATGGGAAGTGACAGCAAGCACTAGGAGTCACTAAGTCTCTGTCACCTCGATTTGCAGGCGGATGGAGCTGGCTCTGCACGAATGCGGCACTTCAGAGACACCCTTTACCCTGCAGGATCCACCTCGCCCTCCGCCCCTCCCTCATCCCAGATCAGGCTCAGCTGTCTCCTGTGTCGACCCTGGACCCCCTCTCCAGGGTCCAGCTGCAGCCCCAGACCCGCTCCAGGGCTCATCCTCGGTGTCCATTCAGAGCCATCCTCGATCTTTCATAAGGTTAGACCTCACTCCTCCACACCCAAACCACAAGCACCTCTTTACTCATCTTCAGGATCTTGCCCTCAGCATAAACAACTCTCTTCCTCGCTTGCTTAAAATTACCCTTGAAAGGGTTGCTACAAAACATCCAGCAATCATGGGGTCAGGCTCTCAGGGATAATTAACTACTCCATCTGTGTTCAATTTATTGTCTCCTTTTATTTTTACTGACAGACTGACAGGGTTTCAAGCTACCATGACTTTCTCCAAACAGTACTGCTTTTTGAAATAATCTAGGCAATGCCCTCTTTGTTATGTGACAAATTTTGGAAGGAATCTTTCCTGAGGGAAAAATCATTTCATCCTATACGCAGGGATTTATAATATCTAAGATGCAGGTTTGGGCAAGTCATCGTCTTGTTATGATCCTTCAAGGCCCTACAAGATAAGACACAGACTCCATAACCAGTCTACACCTGACCCAGCCAGACTCGCCATCCACGTTTTTCCAGCCTTGCCCAGGACTTTACCCTTAGTCCCTGGATTAAATTTTCTCTCTCTCTCTCTTTTTTTTTTTTTTTTTTGAGATGGAGCCTTGTTCCATCATCCAGGCTGGAGTGCATCTCGGCTCACTGTAACCTCCACCTTCTGGATTGGATGATTCCCCTGCCTCACCCTCCCAACAGGCACCCGCCACCATGCTCAGCTAATTTTTGGTATTTTTAGTAGATAAGGGGTTTCATCATGTTGGCCAGGCTGGTCTCGAACTCCTGACCTCTGGTAATCTGCCCATGTCAGCCTCCCAAAGTGCTGGGATTACAGGCGTGAGCCACCATGCCCAGCCTCCTGGATTAAATTCTCTGACTCCTCCAGACTGAATAAAGTGTCCCCCAATCCAATCACAGACACACATATGCAAGCACACACACATACACATGCATGAGGGTAAATACACATATGCACACATGGGGATATAAAAGATTCACACACAACACACATATACGCACATGGGCATATAAAAGATACACACATAAACAACACACACATATGTGCTGCAGCACATCCACACAGACACACAAGCACAGGCATGTATCCAGAGGCATTCCCAGGTACACATGTATGTACACGTCTATGTACCTGCACACACATACACACACACACACACACAAATGCTCTCTTGTGGGTTTGTTTACATTATGACACTGAGAGTTTGTACTTACTGCAGTGTCTTTGGGTCCTGGTGCTGGTCTGACCCGCCTCAACTCAACTCCTGGGCCTCAGGAAGCTGACCGTTCCAGTGCCTGGTGAGGGATCATTTAACACCTCCGTCAGCCAGGAAGTGGGGCCCGGAAACTGGTTCTGCCACTGCCTTTTGCTGCAGGACTGTGGACAGTCCCTGCCCCATTCTGAGGTCCATTCTCCCACGAGGACAATGGATATGGACTGGCCAGCCATGGGTCCTGCCATCTATCAGCCTGTGTGGCTCAGGAGGAAGCAGGCCAGTCACTGTTCCTCTGGTGGGCAGCAGCTGGGAGATCGCTCTGTAACTCCCCAGTGTGGCTGGCACAGTCTCCCAGCCCAGCTTATTTACGACGCTTTTAGCTCTGAGCGGACCCATTTCCGAACTCGTCTCCAAGAGATCAATTATCTTAAAGGGCTGATTTGTATCACTGTGGTTGGACAATGCCTAACCAGAAAGCACTCCTGCCTTTCAACAATTTCAAGCCAGGGAGAGCTATGGATTTTTTCCTTCACCCTAATTGAGCACTTCAAAAAGAGGGGTTGAAAACCTTCAATAGGTTTCATTTTTTAGGGAAAGCAATTTTGACTTATTAGGCACTGTTGGCATCAGAAACATGCTCGCTAATGACTTCTATTTAAATGTTTTCCTCCCGCTGAGAGGTTTAAAAAAAAAATACAGTGTTAATGGATTCAGCATCCCATCTATGAGTATTTTCTCACTGCAACCTCTGAACTTTCTTGGCCAGATCCTCTCAAATGGTCAAGAGAACCCAAACAGATTGTGTTAAGAAAACCCCTGGCTGGGCGCGGTGGCTCACGCTTATAATCCCAGCACTTTGGGAGGCCGAGGCGGGCAGATCACCTGAGGTCAGGAGTTGGAGACCAGCCTGACCAATATGGGAAACCCCATCTCTACTAAAAATACAAAAATTGGCCAGGCATGGTGGCTCGTGCCTGTAATCCCAGCTACTCGGGAGGCTGAGACAGGTGAATCTCTTGAACCCGGGAGGCGGAGGTTGCAGTGAGCCAAGATCTTGCCATTGCACTGCAGCCTGGGTGACAGAGCAAGACTCTGTCTCAAAAAAAAAAAAAAAAGAAGAAGAAGAAGAAAGAAAGAGAAAGAAAAAAGGAAAGGAAAGGAAAGAAAAGGAAAGAAAAGAAAAAAGAAAAGAAAGGAAAGGAAAGGAAAGAAAAGCCCTTTTGGAATTACTTGCAGGAACAATGACTGCCACCCATCCAGCCCCTCTTTTTAGTGCTTCCAGTGGTCTGTTATGTGGAAACACAATCTTAGATGGCATCGCTGGTTTCTCAAAATCTTTTACTGGCTCCTCATCCCCTGCAGGTCTGAATCCACACCCTCTGGCTTTGCAAAAATAGGCCCACCCTGCCCTCATCTGGGACCACAATCCCCACCACGAGGAGACTGTGCTGGCTGCACTGGGGAATTATCGAGTGGTCTCCCCCTGCCCCTGCCGGAGTCACAGGGTTTCCCTCTTGAGCCGCTGGCAGGAAGCAACGGTGGGCGCTTACCCAAACTCCTGGCTGTCTTCTGGGGTGCACAGGCTCCCAGGGCCCAGGATCTAGAAAGGTCCACACCTGGTTTAATGTCCTGCTCTTGCTGTCTTGAAACACTCTCATTTTGCACTGGGCCCTACAAATCATGTAGCAGATCCTGCCCAGGCTCACTGTTCTCTCCTCCTCTTCTCTACCGTTTTCTGTCCACGCCGTCTCCTCTACACGAAGTGCATTCCTGCCTGCTCCTTGCCCTTGTGGTAAACCATGCGGAGGGGTACAGAGGGCAGGGAGGCAGTCAAGCCCAGTGGCAGAACAAAGCCAGGGGCGAGGGCAAATCTCAGCTCCACCACTGCCAAGATGCGATGATCTTAGGCAAGCAACTTTGCCTCTCCGAGCCTTAGTCTTCCCATCTGAAAAATGGGATCATCATCATCCCTATTTCCTAGGCTGCTACAAAAACGAAGTTACAGATAATCAGAGAGCATCTGTAAGAGTGTCCGTTCCAGGGTGAGAGGTAAATGATGTTGGTCGCTGATATTAGTCCTTCCTGACTGGAATTGAATGTCCATTTTTTGGGAAGCCTTTCTTCGCCCGCCTGACTCCATCATCTGGAGTTAAAGGTCCTCAGTTCGTGCTCCTGCAGCTTCCTCTCCTGTCCATGTTACAATTGTTTCAGTATATCACAACTGCCTGTCTCTACAAACACTTTTGTTTATAAGCGTCAGGCACTTGTTCAAGCTAGCTTGCTGGGCATCCATAAGGTTTGGAACAGAAACTTGGAAAATCTCTGGAAATGCAGCAATTACGCACTTTCCCCCTTTTACTTCTGCTTTTCTCTGAGCATTGGCCTCTTTCTTTCTCTCTCTCTCTCTTTCTCTCTCTCTTTCTCTCTCTCTCTCTCTCTCTTTCTCCATCTGTCTGTCTCTCTCTGCAGACCAGCATCCTCTTCGATTTAGCCACAAACTTAAAAAGTGTCACCCCGGCTGGGCGCAGGGGCTCACACCTGCAGTCCTAGCACTTTGGGAGGCCGAGGAGGGCGGATCACGAGGTCAGGAAATTAAGACCAGCCTGACCAACATGGTGAAACCCTGTCTCTACTAAAAAATACAAAAATTAGCCATGTGCCTGTAGTCCCAGCTACTCAGGAGGTTGAGGCAGGAGAATTGCTTGAACCTGGGAGGCAGACGCTGCAGTGAGCTGAGATTGCACCACTGCACTCCAGCCTGGGAGACAGAGTGAGACTCGGTTTAAAAATAAAAATAAAAAGTGCCACCCCGCAGGCTTCTAACTGTACCTTATGGTTCTAGCCACTGGAAAGTTGGGTCGTTCCTGATTCAGTTGCAAAGTTCTGCAGACTGAGGCTTGATTGGCCCCTCCAGGCTCAGGTGCTCATCGATGACCCCGAGCTATGAGGTGACCTCACCCTCCAGCCTAATTCAATCCTTCTGCACCCATCTACCGCACACATCTATCTTTCCCTAAAGGGCCATAAAAGACCGCTAAAGCACCACGTATTTCTCATCTTTACCACCTCCAAGACCCAGCCCAGTGCTTGGAACATATGCTGTTGTTGACTTAAGGAATGAATGAGCGATGAGAGAGGGGTTTGCATGTCCCACTAGGACACTGTGCAATCTCACAGCTATTCTGGTTCCCGCAGGAATCCAGGAAAGGGGCCTATCCCAGGGCCAAAAGCCTCCGAGGCAACAACTCACCCAGGAAAAGACCACCCCTAAGGCCATACACTCAGGTAGGGCTATGCCTGGCCCCTCAGCTGCATGCAGAGCAAGTCCTGCTCACCTCTCCTGCTTGCACCCGAAGCAAATCAGGGCTCGGTCTTCCTGAGTATGCAGTGTGCAGCCTCAGAATTTAAGTTGATTTCTGCAGGAGGGAACCTGCTCACTCGACAGAATTGACACCCTCAGAAATTATTAAAGGAGCAGAAATTAAATTCACTGGGGTCAGAGGTCAGAAAATGCTGGAAACAAGGCAATCCCAGCAGAACCTTAGTTAATTGCCGCGGCTGAACATGCTACAAGGGCAGAAACACTGCTGAATTATTTACTTGGGCCCTAATGTCAAAGTAAATAACAGAGGACCTGTTTCACAGCCAGTGGCCCCGTGAGCTCAGGGCATAGTGGCAGGCAGGGAATTCCCAGCACCTAAGGTGTTTCTAGAACCAGCACCTATTGACCCTAACTGGCCCCTGCCTAGCTCCTTCCCAGAGCAGAACAGGGCCAGGTGAAGATGCAAACGAAAGACAAGAGTGTGCCTGCTCAGGATTCCTCAAAGGAAACCCAATATGCTGACTGTTGGATTTACAGCTTTTGCAAAGGGCTCTGTGCACTGGAAGACTTCTAGGAAGCCAGTTTGATACTCTTCTTCCTGAGTTCCCATCTCAAAGAACGGAGTTGAAGGGAGTGTCTTCTCCCCTTTCCTGGTTTGCATGCAGAAAGCTTTTCCTTTTCTTTTTCTTGTTTTTAGACAGAGTCTTGCTCTGTCGCCCGGGCTGGAGTGCAGTGGCGCGATCTCGGCTCACTGCCACCTCCGCCTCCCGGGTCCAAGCGATTCACAAAAGCTTTTTTCAAAGCTCCCCCCGCCCCCCACCCCGGTCTTTGTTCCTTCATCCTCTCAGAAGTGATCCACCACAGGGAGCGGGGACTCTACTGCTCCATCCCTGCAGGGGGACCACCTGCCCTGGTCCAGGTAGCAGAGCACAGTCAGGTCCCTGATGCCATAGTGAAAGATTTGTGCACCTCTATCTTTATTTTTTGTTTGTTTGTTCAACTCTTTCACACCTTGAGTGAGGAATAAGGTGCTATTTATTGGGGAGGTGTTCAGAGACCTCAATTTTTTTCTGCATGGATCAAAAGCTATAGTCACCCACAAAGTCAACGTATCACTTGGCCTAAGGCACAACCTGCCTGTCCCTACAAGAACTGTTAAAAGACAACCACACAGCTATACAGAACCTATCTGGACGAATCCAGGTGTCTGGAAACTACCGAGGTTAAAGTGTGATGCCCAGAGTCATAGCCACAAGCTCTTGCTGCCCCTGAAACTGCTCCATATACAAATGTGACTTCCTGAATTCTAGACCTATTTTTTTCTTCCCCAGTGCACAAAATATTAAGGATTTGTGAAGAAATCCCTACCAAGTGGTACCCTGCTACTTCTAGGTTTTGAACAAGTTGTGAAATAGAATAAAAAGTAAAGATAAAGGCCAAAATAACAAGTTTGTTACTTCTAGAAGCCAGGTGGAAAATGTGGCTTTGGGTCTATTCGACAAGTGGCTTCCTAGTCCTAAACCCCCGAACCGGCAGGTGTATCCACCTGGTCCCAGGCAGCGCCAACCTGCAGCATGGAGGGTTCTGCCCAAGTGAGTCTTGTGTCTTAGAAGAGCAGAGAACTTTTGCGCTCTGAAGTCAGAGGGCAAAAGTTCTTGACCCAAAGAAGAAGGACAAAGCCCAGCGCAGTTATTCTTCCCAAGTTTACCTGTCAGAAGAGTCAGCATGTGAAAAGCTGGAGAAACGTCGTGTGTGCTCGGGGGCAAATCTCTTCTCCTGGGAACCAGGAGTGGGGAAAAAGGAGTTTCCTTCTAACAATTGGTAACCCTGTTTGTTCTGTCACCCAAACCAGAAACGAAGGCATCATTCTCTCCTCCTACCTGTCTCCCTCACACATGACTATTTAGTCACTATATCCTGTTGATTCCAAATTTCCTTTTTTTTTTTTTTTTTAATTCTCACTCTGTAGCCCAGGCTAGAGAGCGGTGGCACAACCTTGGCTCACTGCAACTTCTGCCTCCCGGGTTCAAGCAGTTCTCTGCCTCAGCCTCCCGAGTCGCTGGGATTACAGGCGCCCGCCACCATGTCTGGCTAATTTTTTCTGTTTTTAGCAGAGACGGGGTTTCACCATCTTGGCCAGGCTGGTCGTGAACTCCTGACTTCGTGATCCACCTGCCTCAGCCTCCCAAAGTGCTAGGATTACAGGCATGAGTCACCGCCCCCGGCCCCAAATTTACTTTCTAAATAAACTTCAAATCTGTTCACTTCTCTCCAACACCACTGACAATGCCCTGGTCCGAGCTGTCTCTCTCCCAGACAACAGCAGTAATTTCCTTGTCTCCTTGTTTCTGTTCTTCCCCCTCCCCTAGTCCATTCTTCCCTCCTCAGAGTAGTCCTTCTAGAATAAAATTCTGGTCATATCAGTGATCTTCTTAGAACTCTCCAGATCCTTACAGCACTGCTTTCATCTTTAATCTCATCTCTCCCCCATTCCTCCTCATTCTGTGCTTCAGTTATATTGACCATCTCCCCATGCTGCCAGTGAATTCTACCTACCCCAGGGCCTTTATACATGCAGCTTGCTGGTTTGTTCTCCTGCTCCTTCCTGACTTTTTTACCTGGATAAATTTTAATAATTGCTTAAGTCACAGGATGGAGCTAGAGCTATACAACATTCATGGACAGGGTCAGTCTTAATACCATGAAGGTGCTCAGATCCAATAAAATTCCAATCAAAATTCCAGAGTGCTAAATTTTTAACAGCAGCTTCTAAAATGAGTCTACATTTGCATGTAGGAGTAAAGCCTGTAGAAAGTATGTATGTAGGAGTAAAGCCAGGACATTTCTGACAAAGAAGATCCAGGAGAAATGACTTATGCTAACGAATAACAGGACTTATTTTGATGCCAGAGTAATTCAGTCAGTTAAGGAAATGGTGCAAAAATAGAAAAATAGACTAATAGAGTCCAGAAAAAGATTCATACACAAATAGACAATAGACTTACATATCAAGACGATGGAAAAGGGAAGGATTTTTTTTGTTTTGTTTTCTATTTTGTTATTTTGTTTTTAAATAAATAGCGCTATTTTAATTAGGTATTCATCTAGGAAGAAGTACAGTTTGATGCCTACACTTCATGTCATATGCAATAAGGCTAGAAGAAGATATAATACATACAAGGATTAGTGTCAATAACATGTAAAGAACTACAACTGGGCCAGACACAGTGGCTCACATCTGTAATCCCAGCACTTTGGGAAGCCGAGGCAGGTGGATCACATGAGTTCAGGAGTTTGAGACCAGCCTGGACAACATGGCAAAACCCATCTCTAAAATTAAAAAAAAAAAAAAAAAAAAAAAAAAAAAAAAAAAAAGCTACAACTCAAGGTAACCAAATAATTGATAATTAATTAATAATAAAATTGGATCACACATGGACCAAAAATGAAAGTGTATTATAAAAATGTATTCATCTGCTCAGGCTGCCATAACAGAATACAAAAAACTGGGTGGTTTAAACAACAGAAATTTATTTTTTCACAGTTCTGGAGGCTGAAAGTCCAAGATCAAGGTGTCAGGAGGGTTGGTTTCTGGTGAGGGCACTTTTCCTGGCTTAGGGATGGCTGTCTTCTTGCTGTGTCTTCACGTGGCCTTTCCTCTGTGGGCCTGAGCTCCTGGTGTCTCTTTGTCTCCTTCTAAAGACACCAGTCCTATTTGGATTAGGGCTTCATCATTATGACTTCGTGTAACCTTAATTATATCCTTGACAGTCCTGTCTCCAGTTACAGTCAAACTGGGGGATAGAGGTTCAACATATGAACTAGGGGGAAATACCATTTGGTCCACAACATGAACTAAGGATTGTGCTTAATCCAGTTCTGTGCACCTAAAATGTAGGTATTACTAAGACCATCTATACCCAAAATATTTGAAAATAGGGACTAAGCAGACACTCGCATGCACATGTTCATAGTAACATTATTCATAAAAGCCAAAGGGGGAAACAACCGAAGGGCCTATCAACAGAGGAATGAACAAAATGGGTTCACTGTGTGGGTTCACACCCATTCAGAGACATTTCCTTGAGCCATAAAAATATTAACCAGCTCTGATACCTGCCACAACATGGATGAACCTTGAAAATATTATGCTAGGCGAAACATGCAGACACAAAGGATACATTTCGTATTTTTCTGTTCATGAGAAATATCCAGAATAGGCAAATTTATAGAAACAGAAAGTAGATTAGAGGCCACCAGGGGCTGGGAGAGGAGGGAATGAGGAATAATTGCTTAATGGGCCGTTTGTTTGGGGGGATGAAAAAATTTTGGAAACAGATAGTGGTGATGGTTATATAATGTTGTGAATGTAATTAATGCCACTGATTACATGTAACCAATATGTACCTAAAATGGCAAATAAATATAAATATATTCATAAATATATACGAAATGTCATATATACAAAATATATACTATATAAAAATATATACTATATATACACACAAAATATATGTACTGGGTGTGTATGTGTATATATACACAAATATATATACTATATACAAATACATACATATACTATATATAAATATACGTATGCGACCAGGCGCGGTGGCTCATGCCTGTCATCCCAGTACTTTGGGAGGCCGAGGCGAGCAGATCACCTGGGGTCAGAAGTTTGAGACCAGCCTGACCAACATGGTGAAACCCTGTCCCAGGTGGTGGTGTGCACCTGAAATCCCAGCTACTTGGGAGGCTAAGACAGGAGAATTGCTTGAACCTAGGAGGTGGAGACTGTGGTGAGCCGAGATTGTGCCACTGCACAACAGCTTGGTGACAAAGTGAGACTCCATCTCAAAAACAAACAAATAAATCCATAAATAAATACACTATGTATATATGTGTGTGTGTGTGTGTGTGTGTGTGTGTCACACTAATAAAATAAAGAGACCAAGGCAAATCCCTTTCCTAGTCTCCCACGGCACCTACATGTCTTCATAATATTTATGCCAGTGGTTCCTTGTTTGTCTGTCCAACTTCAAGTCTGCTCAACAAATTAATACATAATCGTTAAGTGGTTGAATGAACAAAAAGCAGGAACTACATTAGCCTTATTTTCTGCTACATCTACAACTTCTTGCAGGGTAACATACACAATTAAATATTTCTGGAATCTATGAATTTGCAGAACAATGCCCGAATTCACCAACAAAGGGCAGGGGAGTTGTGTCAATTATTGAGGTCATCACTGTATTCTCTGGTCCTAGCAAAGCGCCTGTGACCTAGCAGGAACTTGGCGATGTATTTATTAAGTGAACGAACATGTGAATGAATTAGTGAATGAGTGAATCGGCGTCTAGGGTACAGAAGGAGGGAGGTGAAAGTCCTGCTGCCCAGGTACGGTCAGAGTAACCTGAGAGTTTGGTCCACAGGCTAAGAGCAAGTACAGAGGCAACGAGCATTAGACAGAAGATTTCTGTCAAAGTTGAAGGAACGGGAAAAGGTGTGACACTCTGTGTTCAAATGTGTCTTTAAACATCTGCCAGGCTGTCATGGGGAGGAGGAGGCAGATATATTCTGAGGTCCCCAAGGAACCAGTGTTGGAAGTTTCAGTAAGGCAGATCTGGGCACAACGTAGAAACGAAGATCTGTACGCTTTGTGCACCAACCACATGTGAAGCATTTTGCAAGTTGTTTTTTTGTTTGTTTGTTTGCTTGTTTGTTTGTTTTTGAGATGGAGTCTTGCTCTGTCGCCCAGGCTGGAGTGCAGTGGCGTGATCTCTGCTCACTGCAAGCTCCGCCTCCCAGGTTCATGCCATTCTCCTGCCTCAGCCTCCCGAGTAGCTGGGACTACGGGCGCCCACCACCACACCTGGCTAATGTGTTGTATTTTTAGTAGAGACGGGGTTTCACCGTGTTAGCCAGGAGGGTCTCGATCTCCTGACCTTGTGATCCACCTGCCTCGGCCTCCCAAAGTGCTGGGATTACAGGCGTGAGCCACCGTGCCCGGCTGGCATTCTGCAAGTTTTTTTTAACATACATTCAGTTACACATCACACCTCCCTGAACCAGGCACGACTTCCCCACACTTTATGAATGAAAGATGATGTGGCTTGCTCAGAGTCACCATTAGAACAGGACAAGCCAGGACACAAACCCAGGGCCAGCTGACTTCATGGCCTGTAGTTCAGAGCTGAGCAAAAAAAGTCATAGGCTTCCTTGTAAGATCGTGAGTTCCTCATCACTGAGCTGGTCAATCACTTAACTGAGAGAAAACACAAGATGTAACTGAAAGGACAGACTGAACTGGAGTCTCGCTAGTTTCCTGACTATGGGTTCACCCACTCTTTTATTGGGCCCACCCCAGCATCATAATGGCTTTTAAAACTTTGGTCTAGTGAACTTACTTTAAGCAAGATCTATCTGTCCTCTAAGACCGTACCTGACTTCAAGGGCAGGCATTGCAAATAGATTTTATGTTTCAATTTGATTCCATTGTTAGTGGCTGTCTGAAGTGCTGCCTTAAAAATAACTCTCAAGCTCTATTTAGCCTTCATGGGAACGTGTGCTTTGATTGATTAGTGAAGTCTGTCATGGGTGCAGGATGGTAGCTAGCAGACATTTGCTCCGTGTTTGCCATCCTTGCTCCAGGACTTGCATTTCAACTCTGGAGAGCCTCATTGGATAGTAGTGGTAAAGCCACATTCATCTGAGAAAATACCAAAGTACATTGTCTTAGAGCCAGAAAGGGGATTAATTTTCAACATGGAGATTTGCAGCTGCCCAGATTCCAATTCCTGAACATTACTCAACTCCCTTCTTTGTGGGCTTATTCTTTAATTAGGAAGCAGTGCAAACACTTTAAAGCTGAGTTGTTTCCCGGCCATCCCAGCCCAGTGCCTGTCCCTGCCAGCTCCCCAGTCGCCCCAACCCACAGTCTCCTCAGAGCACCAGACTGGGTTTTGATCGAGCAAATTGAAATGTATGTTTCCCACTGTGAAGTAAATAGCCATCCCCCAACCACATCTTTATCCCTGAAGCCAATTAGTGGCATGGCTACCTTCCCAAGCAGAACAGGAGAGCCTCTCTGTTCATCTCTTCTTTGGATGTTTTGGGGATGCCATAGGCCTGCATCATAGCCTGTCTAGGCCTCCAGAAAATCTAGGAACCTTCCCTGGGCAAGTGACTTCAGGAGATTTCTTGGACAGCCCTGCCTTTCCAGTTTGCAGACACCTTCCCACAGGTGCCTCGGTGGTTAAGAGTGTGGGGTTTAGGCTGGGCGCAGTGGTTTACACCTGTAATCCCAGCATTTTGGGAGGCCAAGGAGGATGGATCACTTGAGGTCAGGAGTTGGAGACTAGCCTGGCCAACATGGTGAAACCCCATCTCTACTAAAAATACAAAAATTAGCTGGGCGTGGTGGCGCGCACCTGTAATCCCAGCTCCTTAGGAGGCTGAGGCAGGTAAATCACTTGAACCCAGGAGGCAGAGGTTGCAGTGAACCAAGATGAGGCCACTGCACTTCAGCCTGGTGACAGAGCAAGACTCCATCTCAAAAAAAGTATAAAAAGGAGTGTGGGGTTTGGAGTCTGATCAACTTGGGTTCAAATCTTGATTCTGCCATATACTTGTCATGTTACTTTGGGGAAGTCATTTAGCCTGTCTGAGCTTTACTTTCCTCATTTCTAAAAGGGGAAGAAGAATATTCTAAACCTCATGATGCTTTATTCATTCTACTGTCACTCATGCATATCCAGTATGCACATCTGCTCCATGCCACTGTCACAGTTTGCATTCAAGCCTTATCTGATATACTTCTCTGTCTAAGGTTTGTGCCTTATTAGGCATAACTTAACATTTTTTTAAGTCAGAGACACGGCTGTTTGAATTTGTCAGTGTCTTCTCTGCCTATGTAGGGACATTAAGTCATCTTGAAGCAAATTTTTTTCTTTCCTGGGAAGAATCTCTGAAAGGAGGCCCCTTAGTAATGGAATAAGGTGCACCAAGGAGCTCTCACTCTCCCAGAAGAAAGGAACCAAGGGACCTTTCCTGAGATTTGATCATGGTTGCGCCTCCCAACATTCTAGAGCTGGTGACTTGGAGAAAATTTGGCAAAGCAGGGGCCTGTTAGGGAAAAAAAATAAAAGCTTCAAGAGCCAAGCTTCTTTCTCGCATCTGAGGTCCAGCAATGCGGTCTGAGATGGGCCTGACTCAGGTCTAGGGGAAGCCCTGGGAGAATGTACCTTGAGCTGTGCTCAGCCTCCAAGTCTGGGCTGTGGTTTTTGTCTGGCCCGTGGTTTTTGTCTGGCCCAGAGGTGGCTCTGGCTGGAGGCTCCTCTTCCCAGAGGATGTGCTCTGGGGAAAATACTGGAGCCAGAGGGTGTAAACTAAGGACATTATCCTCAGGAACTGAAGAATGCCAGCAGCCTGCCGAGCTTGCAGATCTGATATAGCATGCTCCTGATACAGTAGCCATTAGCCAGCCACGTGTGGCTACTTAAGACCAAAATCAAATTAATTAAAATGAACTACACTTGAAATTTGAGTTCTTCAGTCCCAACCAGCCACCTTTCAGGGGCTCAATTGCCACATGTGGTTGTGGTTACCTTAGATGGTGCGGAATGATAGGACGTTTCAATCACTGCAGTAAATTCCACCGGACAGTGCTAATCCAGAAAAGAGTTTCTCAACATTGGCACTGCTGACATTTTGGGCCTGATACATTTTTGTTCTGGGAGGCTGTCCCGTGAACGTAGAATGTTAAGCAGCATCTCTGGCCTTTACCCACTAGATGCCAGTAGCACCTCACCCCCAGTTGTGACAACCAAAACATCTCCAGGCATGGCCAAATGTCCTTTGGAGAAGAGGGGAAATTGCCCCCAGTTGAGAACCACTGGGTTAGACCCTATAGACCATCATGAGCATTGCTCAGGAGTGGACTTAAATGCAACTGGGCTGGGCTAGTTTTCTTCAAGACCCTGGGATAGTAGCAATAGACTGCACAGTCCAGCCAGCCCTATCAGAATGAGCCAAGCAAGCGTCTAGGGTTCTTGGACACTGGGAAGGATGGAACAGGAGAAGGAGGGTTGGCAAGGAGGCTCTAAGGAGCACTCGGCTCAGACAGGTTACATCTGCATCCCTGCCATGCCTCCTCCAAGGCCTGCCTTCCAGCCTCCTGTTTCCTCCCTCACGATTAGCCCTACACACTGGCTACTAGAGTAATTGTTGTAACAGTAATATCCCCCTGACTGTTATTTCTCTTATTAAGTATACCCAATGTTTTCCATTGCTCGTAAGATAAAATCCAGACACCTTAGCCTAGCACTCAGGCCTCTCACAGCCCAGTTCCTCCGAACTTTTTCAAGTTTATCAGCACCTTCCTTTAGTTAGCTGCAGGCCACACCATTCCCTGCCCAAACTACACACTTCCATGCTTCTGTGAGTTTGCATATGCTGTTTCCTATACCTGGAATCCCCTCTTCCTGTTCTTCCCATTAAAATCTCATTCATCTTTTCTATTCTAGGGGGGCCTAAGACCACCCACATGCTCACTGGGTCACTAGAAGAAATCATGGGTCTCAGCATAATTGACTTCATGGCTATAGTTTATTGCAGTAAAAGAAAACACAGTAAGATCTATACAGGGAAAAGACATCAGACGGACTCCGGAGAAATCCAAGCACAGGTTTTCTCTCCCTCCCCTGACACACTGAGGAAGGGACATGCTGAGCACGCTCTTTTCTCCAGCAGCAAAAATTACAGCAACATGTATGTAAAGTTTCTGCCTAGGAAAGCCTGTTTGAGACTCAGATTTTAGGGTGGGATTTTGGTTTAGTTTTGTTTTTAATTGGGAGTTGATCACGTAGGCACTCTTTGCCTAGCAACTACCAACATTTCAGACTCCCATCAGGAAAATACATAAAACGCATTGTGCAAAGAGTCCAGGCAAAGCAAAACAACTTTATCCGTGAAAGAATGTTTCAAAAGCCAAGTTCTATGACTCCAGCCAAGGGCCTACCTTGCAAGCAAGCTCTTCTAAAGATAGAGGCTTCAAGCTTGCTGTATTACTGTATTAGTTCTTTTCTGCACTTTTCCTAAACCAAAGGCTACTACACTCTTTGTAACCGTTTCCTTGCCTCCAAGGTAAAGCTGATTCGTGGCCTCTAGTCCTGTAGCTTCCCATGACTCCCTGTATCACGAGAAACCATGAGGGCCTTGGAACTGCCTGTGTATTTCCCACTGCAGACTGTAAGCACCTTGAAGGCAGGGACTGGCATTATGTGTTGGTGTTCCCAGGGCCACCACCCCAGAGGCAGATCTGGTGGTGCCTCAAACAGGAGAGTCAAAAGTAGCCTGAGCTCACATCCTCACTCTGCCACCAATTGAGATCATATTTTTCCAGGTGGCTCATTGGCAGAGAATACTTGGAATGCAGTACCGAGATCCAAGCTGGGCATTTGGCGAGGCATCTTGAAGTGCCCAGGTGAACCAAGTGAGGGGGAGAGCTATCACTGGCTGGCAAATAATGCTTAACCTCACCTTAGGAGAAGGACACTAGTAAGATGTCACTGGGAAAAGATGAGGCAGAAGAACGGCTACCTCAAAGTTCTGTCCTCTTAGTTAAACACAGGAGTCCAAGACGGGCAGATCACGAGGTCAGGAGATTGAGACCATCCTGGCCACTATTGTGAAACCCTGTCTCTATTAAAAATACAAAAGTTAGCCAGGGGTGGTGGTGGGTGCCTGTACTCCCAGCTACTTGGGAGGCTGAGACAGGAGAATCGCTTGAACCTGGGAGGCAGAGGTTGCAGTGAGCCAAGATGGCACCATTGCACTCCAGCCTGGGCAACAGAGTGAGACTTCATCTTAAAAAAAGGAAAAGAAAGAAAACAGAAAAACAGGATTCCTACCCCATCCCCTGGACTTTGGTGTCCAGGTGACCTGCATTGAAATTCCAGCTTCAGCATTTCCTGTGTCATCTGGTGAGAGTCTTAGCTCCTCTGAGCCTCGGTTGACTCATCTGTAACGTGGGAATAGGTACTCCTTCATGAGGCTATGGTCAAAGTCATCTGAGCTAAGACACATACAGCATTTAGCTTAGCACATGCCCAGCACCCAGTCAGTGGAGCTGGTTGTGACTGCCATCCTCATAGTCACAGAATGATTATTGTCGGAGTGTGGGGCTCAGTTTGCCCTGCTCCCTTGACCAATGAGCAGAGGAAAGGCTTCCCGAGTGTCGGGTTCTGCCTGGCTGCACCCATCCTTTGGGCAGCAGTTCCAGCTGCTGCAGAGGGGTTTGGCTGGGGCCCCAGAGCTCCCTCACATCCCTCAGGCCAGTGTGGTCAGTTGGACTTACCCTGGGAAAACATTTACCATCTCTTGCCTAATAAAAAACAACCCCACAGACTTGTGCGTAACCATGGCAACTGCTTTCTGAGCGGGATTATTGTCACTTTATCAGAAAGTTCTCTTTTCCTTCAGCTTTTAGATGCTCCAAAGTTCACTGAATTTTTAAGTGTGGTTTTATTTATCTTGCAGCTAAATCTTTTTGCACTAGAAGCTGTTCCCCAATCAGCAGTGAAAGCCTCCAAGAAAGAGTCTAGAAATCTCCCCCAAAGCAAAGACAACTTCTAATCCCCCAAGTAGCCCACCACCACTGCCTACTTTTGCCCCTAGTTAATATCATCTGGGAAGCCCATGTCTTCTTGCTCTGGATGACCAGTTTCGTCTCCTGGGTCTTCTCTAAGCTGCTCCACCCACAGAGCCCAGGGGAAGCAGAAACTGTGGGCTCCTCAGAGCAGGGACCCACCAGATTCAGCTCTGCAGCTGAGCTTCCTGGGCACCAAGCACAGATAAATGGTGACTCGTTGGTTGAAGCCTATCCCAGCTTTCCAGACTGAGGGTGAGATTTTTTAACCTCCTTGGGCTCCAGTTTCCGCTCTGTAAAAGGGCTAATGATGTAAGTTAACAGTCTAACACATTGTTATGTATCTAATAAGGGCTCTATCACTGAATAAATGAATGGTTTAGCTAATTAATTCCTTGCTGTGCCTCTTGCAAGTTTCAAATGAAAAAATGACTACAGAAGTTCATTAGAAGCTGCAAAATGCTCCTAAGTGCGTGTGAGTGTTGTTTAGGGTCGTTGTGGCTAATAAAGAGAATGCCAGGCCGGGCGCGGTGGCTCAAGCCTGTAATCCCAGCGCTTTGGGAGGCCGAGACGGGCGGATCACGAGGTCAGAAGATCGAGACCATCCTTGCTAACATGGTGAAACCCCGTCTCTACTAAAAAATACAAAAAACTAGCCGGGTGAGGTGGCGGATGCCTGTAGTCCCAGCTACTCGGGAGGCTGAGGCAGGAGAATGGCGTAAACCCGGGAGGCGGAGCTTGCAGTGAGCTGAGATCCGGCCACTGCACTCCAGCCCGGGCGACAGAGCGAGACTCCGTCTCAAAAAAAAAAAAAAAAGCGAATGCCACCAGCAACTGGCCCGCCCTGCCAGCAGAAGTGCCTCCTGCTAACCCTGCTCCGCTGCGCTCAGCTTCTCCATGCCTGCCTTGATCGTCTGCGCTCCTCACAGAGGAGAGCCCGTGAGCCCAGCCTCGATAGGTAACACTCCGCGCTCTTCCACCCTATCGTTCTTCCTGGTGTCCTTCCACCCTCTGGCTTTCTCGGGGTTCAGACTGAAAGCCACCACCTACAGGGAAGGGTGAAGGAGAGAACGTAAATGGCAAAGCCAAACTGAGAACAGCGGGGATACGGTTTGGATATTTGTCCCCTCTAAATCTCATGCTGCAATGGGATCCCCAGTGTTGGAGGTGAGGCCTGATGGGAGCCATCTGGGTTATGGGGACAGATCCCTTGTGAATGGCTTGGTGCCCTTCCCATGCTGATGACTCACTGAGAGACCTGATGGTTAAAAAGAGTCTGGGAGGCCGGGTGCAGTGGCTCACGCCTATAATCCCAGCACTTTGGGAGGTCAAGGCAGGTGGATCACCAGAGGCCAGGAGTTCAAGACCAGCCTGGCCAACATGGTGAAACCCCATCTCTACTAAAAAGACAAAAAGTAGCTGGGCGTGGTGGCGGGCACCTGTAATCCTGGTTACTTGGAAGTCTGAAGCAGGAGAATCGCTTGAACCTGGGAGGTGGAGGTTGCAGTGAGCTGAGATTGTGCCATTGCACTCCAGCCTGGGCAACAGAGTGAGACTCCATCTCAAAAGAAAAAAAAAAAGAGTCTGAGACCTCCCCACCCCGTCTCCTGCTCCTTCCCTGGCCATGTGACACACCTCCTCTGCTCCACCTTCCACGATGATCTTAAGCTTCCTGAGGCCTCACCAGAAGCAGATGCCAGCACTATGCCTCTTGCTCAGACTGTAACCATGAGCCAAAAATAAGCCTTTTTTTTTTTTTTTTTTTTTTTTCAAATTACCCAGCCTAAAGTGTTCCTTTATAGCAACGAAAAACGAACAGGTGGTTTATCTGACTTCATCTTGTTGTTGTCCAGGGAGAAATAAAACCCTGGGGGTTTCTCCATGAATTAACCAGTCCCCGGAAAAAAATGGCCACGCCAGCCCTTCAACCCTTGAGGTTTAGAGCCTGCATAGAGGACATTCTTTTCCCAACTGCCTTAAGGTGAACGAGTCCTTGGAAAGGAGAGGAGAGCAACAAGGAGTCCGAGCCCAGACGGGAGGCTCCAGCCTGTTCCCGACACAGAAGCTGGTGGCAGCGCCACGGGAGAGTGGCCGCACGCAGCTCCACAGGCTGCTCACAACGGGGCCAGACGGTGCTGGACGGTTTCCAGCAAACACAGAGACAGAGGCATTCGACCTGGAGGTGGTGTCAAGGGGACAGCGTGTGTTGCCTTGCTCCAAGGAGCTACTTAGAGGGTTAACCATTCTCGGAGAAGGAAGGAGCCAGCTCTTGCCCTCACACCAGTGTCTCTCACACTTGCTCCACTAAGATGATCACCATTTTACAGCGAGGGAAACTGAGGCTCGGAGTAGTTGAATAAATTGCTTAAGGGCCATGGCTAATAACTGGTCTGGTGACTGCCGGAATGCCATCCCAGGGGTGCTGTGCTCCCACCTCTGGCTCTCTCCTGCTCCAGGAAGTCCCTGCCAAGGTGGGAGCCCAGCCTTAGAAGAGCCTTGGAGGAAGGGCTGCTGAGGTGAAGGTCAGAGCACGCTGGGAAACAGGAAGGTGCTGAAGGGGTTTGGGGAAGGCAGGGGAGTGGGCAAGGTCACGGGGGATCAATGTCCAGCAAGAAGAGAGCCAGAACGAGAAAGCTGGGGGCCACCCCCTTGGAAAAGATGCCTTCTCTCTACTGACTTAACAAGGATGAGTTATTTAAGCACACACCATCAATGCCCAGGCTGAGCCCGAAGTCGGCCTCCAATGAACCCTGGCTTCATCCGTGAATGACACTATCTTGGGAAGCGCACCGGCTAGAGCAGCTCCAGTGAGGTCGCCTTTTACCCTATTATCCTGCTGGTGTTAGTGTCTAAAATTAGCTGGTCGATACTGTAAATACTGCTGAAAGGTCAGGTCTCCTGGAGCCCGCAGTGGGGGAAGTCTCAGGACTGAGTGACTTTGACCAAGTGAGAAAACACAGCTGTTTAAAATTTCAAAGCTGGCTCAGAAAGAACTCGAGGCTGGGTTGTCTAAAATTTCTCCCTTCCTCAACCACCTGTGACCAATGTCACCAAGTCCTGCTTATTCAACCCCAAGAACAGCCCTGATGTCATCTGCCTGCCCCTATCTCAGTCCTGGTCACAGCATTTTCTGTGAGCTGGACAATTTGCTCAGCTTCCCTTCTCACTGGCCTGCCTAGCCCTCCATCCAACCCTCCAAACTGGCCCCTCACAAATCTTCATAAAGAACCCTTATTATTGGCCAGGGGCGGTGGGCTCACACCTGTAATCCCAGCACTTCAGGAGGCTGAGGTAGGCGGATCACTTGAGGTCAGGAGTTCCAGACCAGCCTGGCCAACATGATGAAACCCCATCTCTACTAAAAATAAAAAAAATTAGCCTGGCATGGTGGTGGGCACCTGTAATCCCAGCTGCTCAGGAGGCTGAGGCATGAGAATTGCTTGAACCCGGGAGGTGGAGGTTGCAGTGAGCCGAGATTCTACCACTGCACTCCAGCCTGGGCAATAGAGCAAGACTCAGTCTCATAAAAAAAAAAAGGACACATTATTATTATTATTAAGTTATGTGAGCATTTAATGAGGGATTAATACATGCCAAGCCCAGCACCAAGTACTTTATACACTTCTCAAAATAATCCTAGGACGAAGCTACTATTATCATCCATGCTATCATCTGAATGTGTCCCCCAAAATCTACGTGTTGGAAACGTAATCCCCAATGCAATGGTGTTAGGAGGCGGAGTATTTAGGGAGGCATTGAGGTCATGAGGGCCCCACCTTCATGGATGGATTAATACTGCTATAAAAAGGGCCTGCAGGAGTGAGCCCATTCCCTCCTGCTCCTCCACCTTCCACCATGTGAGGGCGCCGTTAGAAGGCCCACACCAGAAGCTAGGGCCTTGATCTTGGACTTCCCAGCCTCCGGAACTGTGGGAGAATGTATTAATATTTCTGTTCTTCATAACTTACCCACTCTCAAGTATTTCCGTTATAGCATTGTCCCCACGCTCCAAGGAGCTACTTAGAGGGTTAACCCTTCTCAGAGAAGGAAGGAGCGTGTTACGGCAGCACAAAACAGACTAAGACAATCGCCAGTTTACAGCTAGGGAAACTGAGGCTCGGAGTCATTGACCAAATGGCTTAAGGACCATGGCTTATTAATCAGTAGCAGACCTGGGGTTCCAACATAGCTCTATTTGATTTTGTGGTCCTTATTCTTAACCCCTACACCATACGGAACAGCCCTAGTGCCAGATGTAAATTAGGCACGGCTCCCTCAAACAGCTCAGTGTTTCAAGAGACAAATAGGCCCGGAGAGAACTTATAAAGCAATAAGGCGGAGGCTGTTCAAACGGAATAAGGGGCTGTCAGAGATGATACATTTACCTGACTGGGGTGGCTGGAGGGGGGACTTACCACCTCACTGAGGACTTTGCTGGAGGAGGCATGGGATGAGAAGGACATTTTGCGCAAAGGGAACAGCATATTGGGGGTAAAACTGAGAGTTATGACCTGGTAGCAGAAGAAGTAACAGCAACGAAGTAGGGGCAAGCAGTATGACTAACAAGCGTCTTGCACATCATGTGTCCCCATTACACTTTGCCTCCAAGCCAGCTCCTTGCCGCAGATATTCTTATCTCACTGCATAGCAGTTCCATTTTCCAGACGCTCAGACCAAACAGCTTGGCATCAACCTTCACTCCTCTTTGTCTTTCATCTCATATCTGGGTCATCAGCAAATTTATTCACCTCTACTTTCAAACTCTATCCAGGATCTGATCGCTGCTCACCACCCCCTCTGCTCCCCCACACCTGGTCCACACTGAGCCACTGTGACTTTGCCCCTGGATGATCACAGTCACCTCTGAACTTGTTTCTTTTTACTTCTGCAGTCTTTTTTTCACAGTGACCAGAATGACTTTTTTTTTTTTTGAGACGGGGTCTTGCTGTGTTGCCCAGGCTGGAGTGTAGTGGTATGACCTCGGTTCACTGGAACCTCTGCCTCCCGGGTTCAATCCTGCCTCACCCTCCTGAGTAGCTAAGACTGCAGGCACCCACCACCATGCCTGGCTAATTTCTGTATTTAGAGTAGACATGGGGTTTCACCATGTTGGCCAGGCTGGTCTCAAACTCCTGACCTCAAGTGATCCACCCGCCTCGGCCTCCCACAGTGCTGGGATTACAGGCATGAGCCACCATGCCCAGCCTAGAGTGACTCTTTTTTAAAGTAAGTCAGATCGTTTCACTCTTCTGCAGAAAACCCTCCCATCGGAGTAAGTCAGAGCAAAAGGCAGATCCTGACAGTGACCTGCAGTGGCTGGTGGAATCTGCCCCACCTTGAGCCCCTGAGCTGTCTTTCTTGTCCCTTTGCCCTCCCCGCTCTGGCCACACTGGCCCACCAGCTGTTCCTGGACATTCTAGCATGTGCCCTTTTAAGTCCCTGCTTCTATGGTTCCCCTTGCCTGGTACCCACGCAAATCACCTTCTTACTTCCTTCAGGTGGGTGTTCACTCGGTCACCTTTTCACCCAAGCCTTTTCTGCCCATGCTCTTTAAAGTCTGAACCTTCGGGCCAGGTGCAGTGGCTCATGCATGAGGCAAAACCCCGCCTCTATGAAAACAAAATGCAAAAATTAGCAGGGCATGGTGGCGGGCATCCTGTCATCCCAGCTGCTTTGGAGATTGAGGCTGGAGAATCGCTTGAACTCAGGAGGCAGAGCTTGCAGTGAGCTGAGATCGTGCCACTGTGCTCCAGCCTGGGGCATAGAGCAAGACTCTGCCTCCAAAAAAAAAAAAAAAAACAAAAGCACACAAACAAATGAAAAAGACAAAGGAAGCTTTGCTCACTCACTCCCCCACTCACCTCTGGCTGTGCAGCCTAATTCCTAACAGGCCACAGACCACCACCAGTCTGTGGCCTCGGGGTTGGGGAACCCTGAGTTACACCATGCAACACCCATCTACCCACGTTTCCCGAACAGACTCTCTCCTTTCACACCCCCGAACCTTGATCAGGCCGTCCTTTTCCCCAGTCACTCCGCGTGGGCCTGGCCTGTCCTAACGTCCAGCTCTATCTACTCTTACCTTCCCCAGGAAGCCATCCTTCAAAGTTCTCCCTCAAATACCCTGGCTCTCTGCTCAATCGGCTTGGTACCAGAGCCAGTTATTGGTTTATTAGCTTATTTCTGTTTCCTGGTTAGATTGTGAGCTCCGTACATAGGGCGTAGAGGGGGTCCTCACCGGGGGTGGGGCTCTGCAGCCGCCTGCCGGAAGCATGGCAGCACCTGATCAATGTTGGAGTAACTGGATTACAGTAGAGGAATTGAGGGGAGCAGCCAATTCGCCCTCAACTCCCCTTCCTGTCAGATAGCTAACTGCTCCTCTAGGATAGGAATTAGTTGAATCAAGGGAGATTTTCCTAGCAAAAAGAAGCCAATTTAGGGTTTTCAAAATAATTGCAATTCTGTGTTATAGCCCATTTGGGGGAGGTGACAGGATGCAGATAAACAAATTCACAGCAAGCCGCAGAGGCGTCACCATTTCTCTTAATAAAGGATGCACTTCACCACTTAATATCACTTACAAGGTGCCCTCCCACCAGCTGAGATTCCTTCAAATGCCTAGACACCCCCACCCACCACAGTGGGGCTCAGAGCAGGAGCCACAGGTCTCCTGGCTCTGCGTCGAGTCCTAGCTGCCTGCACGATCTCCAGGTCAGCGTTTGCTCAGGAGCTACCGGCCACCCAGCCAGTGTCTGCTGCCTCCCTCACCTTCACAGCCCATCCTCTGCAGGCTTCAGTGTGTCTCCAGCTGGAGGGCCATATGGGCCACCTTGCTGGTTTCCCTGCTTCCCGAGAACCCTCCTCCAGTCCCTCCTCCGTGCTAACTGGCATGGGGAAATCTTTCTGGAGTAAACATCTGAACATGCCCTTCTCTCCTTTGTCACTTGTAAAATTTTTTCTCTTCCTTCAAAACCCAGCTTGAATGTTACCCCATCTGTAAGGACTTTCTTTGTCTCTCCAAAGTTAAGGCTACTCTTTTTACACCTGTGTTTCTCTTTGTGACACTTGTTACTTCGTGCAGGCTTGTTTTGACATGTCTAACCTCCCTGCCATGAGCCCTTAAACAACTGGGCAGAGATGTTGGAGGAATTCTCCATGTTCCTGGAACCACAAAGATGGGAGGATGAAGGGGAGCCTGTCTCTTCTGCCTCTTGACTGTGACCACAGTTCCCCGTGAAGGTATGTCTGCCACTCACAGGGTCTGCTGCAACTCTCTGGCTTGGAGGTACCACTAGTGCTAAGCAGGTTGGCAGGGCCAGCCAAGCAAACTGAATTCAGAGCAAGATCCTGTCCCAGTGAGAGGCCTGGAGAGCAAATCGGGGGAATGGAAGCACCCAGGGAGGGCCGTGAGGAGGCAGAGGCTGCTTGGATATGCAGCGGCCCAGAGCTTAACCTCAGAGCTTACGGAAGCTCCTGGTGGAGGATCAGAGCCTGGGGAGGCAGCTGCTCCTCACCCACCAGGCTGTGAGCTCCTCCAGGGCAGGGATAATCGGCTTGCTCTGTGTCCCCAGTGTCTCCTAACACAGAGCTGAGCATGAAGAGTGTTTGTTGGACAGAACTAAAGGATGCTGGCTGGCTTGCTGCTAGAGTTGGGGCAGAGAGAAGAGAACCTACAGAGTGGAGATGGTGGGGCCTGGAGCCGCAAGGCAGGAGAAGGCAGGGGCTGACACACACACCACAAGCCCCCCGAGCCCAGCCTTCTGCACCACCTGCCATCTCTCCAGCCATTAACGATCCCAACACTGCTCTACTGAGATGGAGCTGCCTTTGCCAGAGCCCTGAGATCCATGCATCTCCTCACAGTGTGTTAGAAACCCTTTGTGAGAAGGTGATGTGGTGCCCCGTATGCCTACAGGAGGCACAAAACAGAGACTGTGGTGTCTTGTCTGGAGCCTGATTTCTCCCAGCTCTAGCTGGAGGTTGCCAGCCTGGTCTGCAGACTCTCAGCAGTGGATTTTCAGAGCATGTGGCTGAAAAATAGCCACAGCAAATTCTGCACAGGGACTGTCTCTGGATGATGGGCTTTTAGCAGAGTTCACTGTCTTCCTTACTTTTCAATGTCTTCCTAACAGTGGCAATATGCTTATGATATTTTAGTAACCAGAAAATGCAAGTAACAAATGTCATCTTTTCATGTAAAGAGATTGAGAGTACGGCCGAGGTGGCACAGGGGCATTCCAGAAAGCTCGCGTGAGGTGGGAGTGGGCGAAGCACCCATATTCTTGGAGTAGAGGGTGGTTACATTGGCTTGGGGGCCAGGATCCACTCAGGTGCAGTGGGAGATGCAGATGTAACCGAAGGATGGCCCCATCTGCGAAAGGCCCTGAAGGCCAGGTGAGAAGCAAGGACTTGATCTTGAAGGAGAGGTAGGAGTCACCGGGGCCATGAGCTGAGGAGCTCCTGAGTCAGTGCTGTGCTTCGATGGACTGCTCTGGCTGCAATGGCCAATTGGAAGATGGCTGTCACAGCCTGGGGAAGATTGGAGGGGGACACTGAGCCACAGTTGCAGGGGGCTGGAGAAGGAGACAGACATGAGAGACAGTGCAGAATTCTGCCAGGTAAATGTTCTGAAGCGGAGATGGGAGTTCCATTTGAAGAGATGGGATGTTTGAGAGGCAGAAGTGGAGGGCTATGAGCAGGGGTGTGATGCGTTCTGATCTGCCCTGGTGGGGACATCATCCCTCCTGTCATAGGCTTGGTGCAAGTCTCCATATTTCTCTCCTGAATCATGAGAGCAACTTCCTGACTACACTGCCATGCTCACCTGTGGCTCCCTCCCATCCGACCTCTGAGAACAACTGATGGGAACTTGGGAGAGCAGGGCTCTTCAAACTTGGAGGTGCATCCGAATCATGCAGATCCTCTTAAAATGCAGGTCCAGGGTAAGGATGTGAAATGGTTTTGTTGTGTCCCCATCCAACTTGAATTCTATCTCCCAGAATTCCCTTGTGTTGTGGGAGGGACCAAGGGGGTGGTCATTGAATCATGGGGGCGGGTCTTTCCCATGCTATTCTCGTGATAGTTAATAAGTCTTACGAGACCTGATGGGTTTATCAGGGTTTCTGCTTTTGCTTCTTCCTCATTTTTTCTCTTGCTGCCACCATGTAAGAAGTGCCTTTCACCTCCCACCATGATTCTGAGGCCTCCCCAGCCATGTGGAACTATAAGTCCAATTAAATCTCTTTTTCTTCCCAGTCTCAGGTATGTCTTTATCAGCAGTGTGAAGACAGACTAATACAGTAAATTGGTACCAGTAGAGTGGGACATTGCTGAAAAGATACCTGAAAATGTGGAAGCAACTTTGAAACTGGGTAACAGGCAGAGGATGGAACAGTTTGGAGGGCTCAGAAGAAGACAGGAAAATGTCCAGGCTGAGGTCATCTCAGATGGAGATGAGGAACTTGTTGGGAACCAGAGTGAAGGTGACTCTTGTTATGTTTTAGCAGAGACTGGTGGCATTTTGCCACTGCCCTAGAGATTTGTGGAACTTTGAACTTGAGAAAGATGATTTGGGGTATCTGATGGAAGAAATTTCTAAGCAGCAAAGCATTCAAGAGTTGACTTGGGTACTGTTAAAGGCATTCCGTTTTATAAGGGAAACAAAGCATGAAAATTTGGAAAATTTGCAGCCCAATTATGCTAGAGAAAAGAAAAACTCATTTTCTGGGAAGAAATTCAATCTGGCTGCAGAAATTTGCATAAGCAGCAAGGAGTGTAGTGTTAATCCCCAAGATCATGGGGAAAATGTCTCCAAGCCATCTCAGAGACCTTCATGGCAGCCCCTCCCATCACAGGCTCAGAGGCCCAAGAGGAAAAAGTGCATTCATGGGCCAAGCCCAGGGTTCCCGTGCTGTTTGCAGCCTAGGGACTTGGAGCCCTGTATCCCAACCAGTCCAGCTGAAAGGAGTCAAGGTACAGCTCGGGCTGTGGCTTCAGAGGATGGAAGCCCCAAGACTTGGCAGCTTCCATGTGGTGTTGGGTCTGTGGGTACACAGAAGTCAAGAATTGAGGGTTGGGAACCTCCACCTCGATTTCAGAAGATGTATGGAAATGCTTGGATGCCCAGGCAAAAGTTTGCTGCAGAGGGGCAGGACATTCATGGAGAACCTTCGCTAGGGCAGTGCGGAAGGGAAATGTGGGGTCAGAGCTCCCACACAGAGTCCCTACTGGGGCACCGCCTACTGGAGCTGTGAGAAGGGGGCCACTGTCCTCTAGACCCCAGAATGGTAGGTCCACTGACAATTTGCACTTTGGCCTGGAAAAGCCGCAGACACTCAATGTCAGCCTGTGAAAGCAGACAGGAGGGAGGCCGTACTCTGCAAAGCCACAGGGGTGGAGGTGCCCAAGTCTATAGGAACCCACCTCTTGTATCAGCGTGACCTGGATGTGAGACCTGGAGTCAAAGGAGATCATTTTGAGGTTTAAGATTTGACTGCCTCACTGCATTTCGGACTTGCATGGGCCCTGTAACCTCCTTGTTTTGGCCAATTTCTCCCATTTGGAATGGCTGTATTTACCCAATACCTGTACTCCCATTGTATCTAGGAAGTAACTAATTTGCTTTTGATTTTACAAGTTCATAGGCAGAAGGGACTTGGATTGTCTCAGATGAGACTTTGGACTGTAGACTTTTGGGTTAATGCTGAAATGAGTTAAGACTTTGGGGGACTGTTGGGAAGGAATGATTGGTTTTGAAATGTGAGGACATGATATTTGGAGGGGCCAGAGGTGGAATGATATGGTTTGGCTGTGTCCCCAACCAAATCACAACTTGAATTGTATCTCCCAGAATTCCCGTGTGTTGTGGGAGGGACCCAGGGGGAGGTCACTGAATCATGGAGGCCACTGTTTCTCATGCTATTCTCATGACAGTTAATAAGTCTCATGAGATCTGATGGGTTTATCAGGGGTTTCCACTTTTGCTTCTTCCTCATTTTTTCTCTTGCCGCCGCCATGTAAGAAGTGCCTTTCACCTCCCGCCATGATTCTGAGGCCTCCCCAGTCATGTGGAGCTGTAGGTCCAATTAAATCTCTTTTTCTAAAAATAAAAATAAATAAATAAAAAATAAATCTCTTTTGCTTCCCAGTCTCAGGTATGTCTTTATCAGCAGTGTGAAAACACAATGCAGGATGGAAAGTCAACATTTCCAACAAGCTCACAGGTAATGACCACACTGCTAGTCCACACTTTGCATAGCAAGATTCTAAAACCCAGGTCTGATCAAGAGACTGTCCTGCACACAGCACTTTCGTGGTACCCCATGGCCCGATCCATCAGGACCAAAATGCTTCACAAGGCTTCCGAGGCCTGCAGGGATCCTGCTCTTGCCCACCTCTCTGGCCTCTTCCTAGACCACTCAGGTCCCAGTCTCTCTTCTCTCCAGATGTACAGGACCATTTTCTTCACTTGTGGGCTGCTGTCTGACCTCCAGAACCTCCTTCATGTTGTTCTTGCTGCCTTGGATATCCCGGTTCCCTCCACCACCACAACCACCACCACCACCACCACCACCATACACACACACACACACGCCACAGTCTCTTTGCTTGTGGGAGCTTTCTTATCCTCCTACTCCCTAACATGCTCCCACTTTGTAGCATTTATCTCTTTTGTAATTACATATTCCATGGCTTTCCCTGCCACTGGTTCATGGTAGATACTCAGAACATTTTTGTTGAATGGTCCTGAACTCAATAATCAAACCCAGTCTGTATAACTCCAATCAGTATGGTTTCATTAAACCACATCTCCCTGCTTTTCAAGTAGAACTCAAGAAGGCCACCTGAGCAAGGGCTGCCTTCACACGAGTGTCTGAACATCCGAATAGCCTCTGGAATCTGATTTCCAGACCCCCATCAAGGTTGGCAGCCCCACCCAGGAGCCACCTGGCTCTTCCTCTCCACTTAGGCCACCCCCATCCCCTCTCCCACCTGCAGGTGCAGTTCTGCCCTGGCCCTTGTATGAGTCCTGAGGCAGGAGGTCAGGAGAGGCTCATCTTGCTCTGACTTGGATTCCCAGAGCTGATACCCCCTGGGTCCAGGTGTCTCCCAAGAGTCAGTACCATCTTGCCCCACAGCCCAGTGACTGCCTGGTCCCCAGTGCTTGCATGAGGCTTGAAGAGTCCACCCTGGGCTTCAGGTCTGTTCTCTGTCATCTGTTTCCCCTAGGGCTGGAGTCTACAACTGGAGTCCTGTTTCCGTCACCCACCCAGTCTCCTAGAGGGCTATTACCTGAGCTCTATCAAAACGCCCTGCCACGCCCAGGTGGGCGTGACTCCTTTTGGCAGCCAGGGAGATCACCGTCTTCTTCAGAGTCAATATCAAGATGGCCAGACTTGAAATCCCCGCTTCACTGACAGGCATTTCCCCAGCCCTTAACCCTGTCCCCAAAACGATGCCTGACCTAGGATGAGATCCCAGCCCTTTTTCCTGTGCTCTCAGGGATTTTTTTTAAATTTATATTTATGTATTATTATTTATTTATTTTATTTATTTTTTTTGAGACAGAGTCTCCCTCTGTCGTCGAGGCTGGAGTGCAATGGTGCTATCTCAGCTCACTGCAACCTCCACCTCCCAGGTTCAAGCAATTTTCCTGCCTCAGCCTCCTGAGTAGCTGGGATTACAGACATGCACGACCACACCTGGTTAGTTTTTTTAATATCTTTAGTAGAGACAGGGTTTCACCATATTGGCTAGGCTGGTCTTGAACTCCCGACCTTGTGATTAGCCCACCTCAACCTCCCAAAGTGCTGGGATTACAGGCATGAGCCACCGCACCCAGCCTCAGGAATTCTAATGAAAGATCATTAGGATCAATTATTACCTAAGTCTCCCTTTGGCCTTAACAGGCAAATCACTGAGAGTTTCAGATTTCCATCACTGACTGAGTCCAAACATAGGTGACCTCTCTCGAATCTGGGAAGGGCACGAGAAGGGAAGACCCGTCATTAGGAAAGCTCACGAGGGGCTGATTACTGCTAGCCATGCTGGATTTTCCTTTTAAATTATTCCTAAACACAAGTTTAAATGTGTGTGTCCAAGCAGCCATCTAAAAACTAAATAAGCTGATGCAGTTAGAAAAAAACTGCCCTGTTGGAAACAGCAAAACTGAACTTGACAACTGAGTGCTTTGTGAATGAATTTATTCTGTTTTCAGTATTTCAACCAGCACTTCATGAGCTTGTCCTGGAAGGAAGAAGGGGACAGTCTGTATTCTGCTGGTATATAACCTTGTACTAGCCTGACCCTTGCTGTGGGCTTGCTCATCCTGTGGCTCTGCACCTAGCCCCTTAGTATTTCCCTAAACCCGGCTAAACCTTGCCCTTTGCCGGGTTCTCTGGAGTCCTTGTGGTGAAACGCACGGGAATCTCACATGTGGTTCATCAGAGAGGGCTCTCCTGAAGGGTAGGTGACGGAAATATAAACTTTCCCAGTCATACTTGGAGTCAGCAAATCTCACATTTGGGAGTTTATCCTAAGGAGGTAAATGACAGGTACAACAACACAAAGGCAAATAAATGCATTTTCTGAAATAGCGAATGGTCTCATACACGTGGAGGGACCAAATTTGGAATTCAGTTTCCGTTAAAGAGGAAGAGCCTTCATCATATCCCAGGCTTTAGGTTAGGACACCTTGAAAGAGTAGTGGTTAGCTAGAAATAGATCAAGCTTGAAACAGTTAAAGCCTGGATTCAAACATCCATGTTAATGAAATACAGGAGAAAAGTTATGTAATCATCTCAATAAATGCAATAATGCATATACACATGTATTCATTTTATGTATTTATTTATTTTGAGACAGAGTCTCTCTCTGTCACCCAGGCTGGAGTGCAGTGGCGCAATCTCGGCTCACGGCAACCTCCGCTTCCTGGGTTCAAGTGATTCTCCTGCCTCAGCATCTGGAGTAGCTGTGATTACAGGCGTGTGCCACCACACCTGGCTAATTTTTGTATTTTCAGTGGAGACAAGGTTTCACCGTGTTGGCCAGGCTGATCTCGAACTGGCCTCAAGTGATCCACCTGCCTCGGCCTCCCAAAGTACTGGGATTACAAGCGTGAGTCACCATGCCTGGCCCTAAAAATTTAATATTCATTTATGATGAAAAATTTATAGAATATTAAGAATAGTCAGGAATTTCCTTAGTTTGATAAACCTGCAGGAATATTATTATACTTAATAGCAAAATATTGTGTTTCCTAGAGTTTGGAGATACTTTGCTATCACAAATTCTATCCAATATTATATTAGAGAGATCCTAGTTAGTGCAATAAGAAAATACACTTTTTTAATATATAGGAGTAAAGAAAAAAATACTGAATTGTCATTTTTCACCAATGACATGATTTTTCATTCTTCACCAGTGATGTGATTGCATATATAGAAAACTTAAAAGAGTCTACAGATAAATTATTAAATTATGAATTTAGTCAGGTCACTTAATACAAGATCAATACATAAAAATAAATGATGTTTCTACATAGTAGCAACAAACAGAAAATTTTTTTTGAAGTATAGCCCTTACAATAGCATAAAAATCAAATACTTGGAAATAAATCTAATAGAATATTTGTGAGACCTCTACCTAGAAAACAATAAGACATGGAGTTAAATTAAAGAATCCCTAAATAAATGAGCTGTGTTTATGGACTAGAAGATTCCATATTACAAAAACATCAATTCTCCCCAAATTGATCTATAGACTCAATGTAATATTAATACAATTCCAGAAGGTGCTGTATGTAGAAATTAATCATTCTAAAATTTATATAAAATGAAAATGGCTGAAATCATCCAAGACAACCACTATCTGATTTCAAGGTTTTTTCTTAGAAAGTTACAGAAATTAAGATGGTATTGTATTTGCACAAGACACAAAGAGAGAACTCACAAAATGACTCATATATATGTGTGCATGTGTCTACACACAGATTGATTAATGGCAAAGATGGCATTGCCCAACAGTGGGAAAAGGACAGTCTTCTCATCAACTAGTGATAGGGAAATGACCGAGTATCCATATGGTAAAAATGAATGTTGATCTGTACCTTACCTCACACCATACACAAAATTAATTCGGGCTGGATTATAGATTTAAATGTGAAAGGTAAAACAGTAAAACTTCTAGGGAACAATAAAGGAAACTGTCTTTATAACCTTGGGGGAAACAAAAGGTTCTCAACCAGGACACAAAGATACTTAACTTTAAAGAAATGATTGATAAATTGGACTACATTAAGAACATTATTTGTCAAATGACACCATTAAGAGAGTAAGAAGGCAAACCAATGTGCAAAAAAGATATTCTCCACACACACAACTGACAAATGACTAATATAAAATATGCTTAGAATAGCTACAGATACATAAGAGAAAAATAATAGAAAACTAGGCAAAATATTTGAACAGCCCTTTATGTAAGAGCTTATTTAAATGGCCAATAAACTAGGAAAATATGTTCAAAAGTATTGCTAATCAGCGAAATGCAATGAGAGCCACTAGATTGTCTAAAATAAAAGACTTTCAGTGCTGACAAAGATGTGAAAACTGGAGCTCTCTTCAACCACTTGAGGGAATGTAAGTTTGAACAATCACTTTGGAAAAGAGTGTCTCCTCCAAATTGAGAAGACACATACCCTATAACCAGCAATTCTAGTCCTGGGCACATGACCAACAGAAACATCCAGCTATGTCTGTAGCATACACTATGAGAACGTTCACAGTAATATGACTTGTGATGCGCAAAAAAACTGGAAACGACTCAAATTTCCATCAAAAAGAACCGTAAATCAATTTCAATCTATTTGTAGAGTGAAACATGAAACAACAATGAAAACAAGCAACTGAAATTTGCAATCACATGGATGAGTCTCACAAACAATGTTGAACCCAAAGCCAGGCACAGCATAGCATATACTTGTTGATCCCATATAAAACCAACAAAAATGGCCTGACTCTCTTGATTGCAATACTTGCTTGATTGCAGTGGTCTCGAACCGAACCTGCAGTATCTCCAAGATATGCTTGTCCCTCTGGGTAGGCTGGAAAAGGAAAGATGGGAGAGAAAAGGTTTTAGTTTCCCCAACCTTTGCCACTAAGTTCTAGGAGATGAAATTATCTGCCAGGCTCTTACCCGACTGACACTCGCAGCAGATCCTTAATAACTTGTTCTTGGCGAGAGTAAACTTATTCGTCCCTGGGAATTGATGATGATTTTATTGCCCCCGGGAGTTGAGGGCGTTGTTTCTTCTTTTTCTGTTTCCTTAGCTAAACGTTTCACCACGCTGTAGTCAAAATACAGCGACTGCTGAAGAGGAGGAAAAATCAATAGAGGACTTGAGTTTATTAGGTTTACCTTCTGGCTTTCTATCATGAAATAATTTCTAAAATTGGAATCCAGAAAATGAAGCAAATTGCAGAGCGCAGGGAGATTTTGTAATAGCTTTGCTTTGCTACCCTGCCTTTGACCCACCCTGACTGTGATTTGAAATGCTGGATCTTTCTCAACATAACGCCAAAACATACATGCGTGGGCGCACTCGGGCAGGCACGTTTCCGGACTCTCAGTCCTGACTCTTTCTATTACTTCCTGCTTCCTCTTTGGACATTGCTTGGCTGGGTGAAAAATTCCTGTCATGTTCTTGGCCTTGGTTCCTCACTTGAATAGTGAAGGAGCTGGATAAATGATCTCTCTGATCTCATCTTAGTCCCCAGACTTTGGTTCTCTGGCTCTCCCTGCCTCTTTTGGAAGCAACATGTAGGCACAGGATGAACACAGACAAGGCTGAAAGCCTTTTGATCCTGCAAAGAATTCAGCAGGATCTAAAAGAATCATCTTATGCCTTCATGTGACTGTGGCCCCATGGTTTCAGCTTAATCCTATACGCAAAGCCAGCAGACAGAAGGGGCTGTGGAATGGGCCAGTCGTCTCCATCACACTGCCTGGGCTGTCCAGCAGCCCCCAGGATAGCCTTCCCGCCTCTAGAATGCCTACTCCATTCACATATCCACTCGCTCACTCATCATTTAATAACTCATATACTCCACAGTACACTGACAAGTCCTGGATCTTGAAAAGACCTCCCCGCCACAAAGTCATCAGATACAAGCCCCTGCCTTAGCACATTAATGCCTCAGCATGGACCACTGAAATTTGCACTTTCTTTGCCAATGTCCTTAGCCAGGGACCGCACAGCCCTCCTGAGATGCAGCCTCAAATGTGAGTGCCTTGTGGGTCAGGAAGGGCTTGCCTGGCTGCTGCAGTCACCGACATGTCCAGCACCCATGGCAGTGCAGCTCAAGGAGGCACCTTTGCGGCTGCCAGGGGCTCCTATGTCTCCCCTCCAAGGAACCTGAGAAGCTCACGTGGAAGGAGCGTACCCTTTCTGGACCAGCTCTGACTGATGTAGAGCCCCCTTAAGACCCAAGGTACCTTTGGCAGCCCCAGGGATTGGGCTGGGTGGCAGTTGCCAGCGTTCCTGTGACTTTCATGACCAGCCGCATTAATGCCGCTCTTGGCCTCACTTCATCACATTACCTGGCTTCCTTTCAGCACAGAGGCTGCTCAGCGAAGGGTGTAATTTCCTGACTCTAATGCATGACAAGGTTCCACTTAAAGGATAAAATAAAATCACCTTGGGAGGCAGACACTAGGAAGTCATAGATACGATTTGGTCCGCAGGGATATTCAGGGCCAGGCAGATTGGAGAGAGCGCAGGTGAGCCCCTGGTGTTCCTGATAACACAGCCACCCTATGACTCCCAGTTCCCAGTTCCACAGCCAGGTTTGGGAAGCAGTGGGGCCAGGGTTGGAGCTCTGCACAGAATGAACCTATTACTTCCTTTTTTCCCACTGCTAATCCCTTTTCCCCACACTTTAGATCACTCTGCTTCTCTAGCCCAAAAACATCCCCAAGCCTTATCTGTGGGGAGACAGATGTGAGAGCTGTCCTTCTGCTGGAGTCAGGACTCTCTGTGTGGCCACGGAGTTGACTGTCCTAAATCTAATGGGCTTTTTTAAATGACTGGAATCTAAGACCTCGGATCCATCCACCTGGGCTCCAACCCGTGGACCTTCAGGCCACCCATTCCTCCAACAAGGGTTGGAGGAGCTTTCTCTTAGATGCAGAAGCTTCTCCAGTCATGCATGTGGCCTTATGGAAGCCTTGCCACCACCCTTGAAGTAACACAGAGCAATGTGGAGCCAGGAACGAGGAGGGAGCTGGCCCTGACCCAAGGTTATCAGGTGAGTCACTGACCTGGAGAAGGTTCTGACAGTCAGGAGCCAAGGGCACAACACCCGTGGTGAAGAAGAGATGCCCGCTTCCACCCTGGCCACCACTGACACCATAGCAATGGGTAAAGGAAGGAGAGGGGACAAGGGTGGAAGGACTGGTGAGACCCACAAGGGCAGCTCCTGCCTGGAAGTGTCCCCACATAGACACCAGCCCTCCTAGAGGCACAGCTCAGGACAGAGTATTCTTTGGCTGGACTTGCAGAACTTTGATAAAAATCTCCCTCCAGGAAGGTGGGGAGCAGCTCGGCCACCTCCCCTGCCCTCTTTCTTGACAGGATGGCTAAAGCAGAGGTCATGCCCAGAGAAGTCCAAGAAGATGCTGGGAAGAATGGGATGTTCTCTGACTCTGTCCTTAGGAGGAGCTCAGCAGAGCCTGCCCCAGCCACACATGCACAGACACGCTGCATCGGGGATGAGGGAGCTCGGGCTCTCCCTCCCTCAGCCTGGGCCAGGCACTGCATGTGCCTTAGGGATGGCCCTTCAAGAACCCACTGTGCTCCAGGTCATAAGCAGAAGGCTTTTGTTATTCCCAGAAGAATGCAAAGGGGCTGGGTTCCAGGCACCAGAACTTGTCTCCATTTCTGGCTCTGGGAGGAGCTCAGATTTCTGGAATCTCCTCTAGGCTGGGAATAAGAAGGTTCTCAGTGTCTCCAGAGTTGGCCCTCACTGAAGGACTGAACCTGAGGGAGACGGTGGTCAACAGAGGTGCATTTAGCACCTTTGCTCATAGGAGCTCCCTGAAGGGGCTCTCTTGCCATGCTGCCATTGAAACTGAGGGGCTAATTTCACCAGGTCTGCCTGCCTGCTTGCTTTTGGTTGCTCGCTTTTTATTATTTTTTCCTCTTTTTCCATGAAGCTTAAGGTAGCTGAAGTCCTTGTGGCTGAATGCTGAAACTTAACCTTCAATGGCTACTTTATCGCTAACATTTGCAGGCCACATGGAATGATCGCTTTAGTTGTTTCTCAGGAACGGGGGCAGCTCCTGGACCAGTGGAGATCACCAGTCATTCAACGTGGCCTGTGCAAGTGACCAAGAGGTGGTCTTTTTATATAGGAGGGCCAAAAACTCCACCCTCCATCCTCAGATCATGTTAACACCATTATTTTCTGTACCTATGTCCCATAATACGCCATGAACCCTGACTACGCTTGCACAGAATGGACTTACTACTTCCTTTTTCTCCACTGCTAATCCCCATTCCCCACACCTTAGATGACCCCACATCTCTAGCCCATAAATATCCCCAAGCCTCACCTGTGGGGAGACGGATGCGAAGGGTGTTCTTCTGCATCCTCACTTGGTGCCCTTGCAAATAAATCCTCTCTCTTTTGCAAAACTCATGCCACAGTGATGGATTCCCTGTGCCTGGGCCAAACAGACCTGGACCTGGAATATGACCTCCTTCAACCTCCTGACCTTGCTTTTAGGTAAGGACAGAAGCACTAATATGCAGGGATGAGCTTTAACAAGGGGAAGAGGAACCATGAATACCCACCAAAATTGGGAGGAGTTGAGATCCACAGCAGAGAAAGAGCTGAAGAGAGATAGCTTCAGCTCAACCACGCACTCCCTGGGCAACCATAGACAAGTGGCATTTTTCTCTCCAAACTTTCACTTGTAAAATAGAGATGGCCTCTAAGGGATTCCCTCCTATGGGATGCTGGGTAAGAACCCAATACACATAAGGTATAAAAACAAGTCTGTAGAAAATGCACACTGGCAGACGAGGCTTTCTCCACTCCCTGGCCAATTCACCAGAGCTTCAAAGTCTTCAGACTTTAACAGAAAGTGTCTGCTCAGAGCAGACTGGCTGTACTTGAACTACCCCGTCTCTCACTCACATACACGACAGGTCTTTTTGGAGGGATTGAAGCTTGGACTGAGGCAGTCTTCAAAGAGGCAACACCAATTATTTTGAATATTCATGGAATGAGTTTCATTCGGGGGAGGGGAGGCAGGGTGCTAAGCATAACAGCTGGACGTGCAGGTTGCAAAGAGACCTAATTTTAGAATTGTTTTGATATCTTTCCAGGGCTTAGTCACTGGTGTCTGGGATAAGAGAAGCCCAGAAGCAGGGAATGCTGCTTTTTAAAATGTGTGTCTGTCCCATTATTTCTGAAGCAAAGAGAAATTCCTAGCTAGAAAGGTACAGGGGCCACATTGGGAAACCCTCTGCCAATTTCTTTAAGAGTTAAACACGCATCTACCCTATGGACTTGCTGTTTCTCTACTAGGTATTTATCCAAGAGAAATAAAAGCATATGTCCACGGAAAGCCTTGTATGAGATTGTTCATAGCTTTTTCATGATGGTCGGAAAACAGAAGTAATCCAGGTGTCCATTCCCAGGAGAGTGGATAAACTGTGGCAGAGCCATACGGCGAAATACTACTCAGCAAAAATGGAAAGAGACAAAGTCTATTGATACATGTTATACAACGTGGATGAATATCAAAAAATAGGGTTTTGTTTGTTTTGGAGACAGAGTCTCACTCTGCCAACCAGGTTGGAGTGCAGTGGCATGATCTCAGCTCACTGTAACCTTTGCCTCCTGGGTTCAAACGATTCTCCTGCCTCAGCCTCCCTAGTAGCTGGAATTACAAGTGCTCACTACTGCGCCCAGTTGATTTTTTTTTTTTCTTTTTAGTAGAGACGGGTTTCACCATTTTGGCCAGGCTATTCTCAAACTCCTGATCTCAGATGATCTGCCCACCTTGGCCTCCCAAAGTGCGGGGATTACAGGCGTGAGTCACCACGCCCGGTAAAAATAGGGTATGGAATGAAAGAAACCAAATATAAGAGAACATGCAGTAGGATTCCCATTTCTATGAAACTCCGGAATAGGAAGACTCGCCTATGGAGAGAGAAACCAGGTCGGAGGTTGCTTTGGGGTTGGAGGATGGACAGGGAATGGGCATGAGGGAGATCTCCAGGGTGAAGTCAACGTCCTGTCTTGAATCCATCACATCTCTTCTCCTCCATGCCTTCTGTTCAAGTGACACAGAATTCTTTCTTGTCCTCATGCTTCCAGCCTTCTGTTTCGGCTCATGTTATTCTTCCCCGTGAACAGCCCCTTCACAGCCAGTCTCTGCAGGCCCAGAGCTTTCTAACCCCAGGAGCTCTCATCACCTTCTCCAAAAAGCCTTCCCACTCTACTCCCTCATAGCAGGAGCTGCCCTGCCCTTCCAGCACTGACCCTACAGGGTTTTTCTTTTCTAGTTTTCTTAGAGCCCTGATTACTCTTTGTGTGTTCTTTTTTAAACAGTTGGTTGTGCTATCTCTTAATTCCCTGGCTACAGTCTGACCTGACTGACAGCCGAGGTTATGTGGCCACCCCAACTCTTAACAAAGGGTCCCCATTAGATGCTTGATATCTACGTGAGGAATAAAAGAATCAACGATTTGCGAATCTTCCTTTTCGTGTCTGCCAGGCACTGCATTGGACTGTGTTCTGACTCCTTTCATTTCTCAGCCATGTAGGATGCAAGCCACACCGATCTTTGCAGGAGCATCCTCTGGGCCCCCAGAGAGGGCTGGGCTGCCAACTTCTCATGGAGTAATTAAATGACAAATTACCTGCAGGCTCTCAGCTGGAAAACCTGTAGGAGCACAGCCTTTCCATATTCATATGATTTAATGAAATCTGAAAGCTTGGAAAGACCTTCACGGCTTTTGTTCTAAGGGCCTTTGTTTGCAGATGGGGAAACTGAGGCTCAAGGAGGGTCAGTGACTCATTCAAGAACATATAGGGCCTTTTGGGGGTGGAATGCTTTTCACCCTCTCCTTGTGTTTCTGTGGAGAGGACGCTTCCATTCCACTTCCCAGGATGGGACAGGATTGGAGGAATATTTTTTTGTCTTTCTCTTAACTCCTTCCCTCAAGAAGAGGAAACTCTTATCTGATGGAGACGTTGGTGTAAAGAAAAACCACTGGTCAAGGACTGCCCAGCTTTTCTCATGAACCACAGCAGTTTCCTTCCAGCTGCTTCCGCTCTGCGGTAGGCTCAGGGGCAGGTTTCCCGAATCCACCAGCCCTCACACACACACCCAGGGGAGCCCAGATTCTTCAGGCATTCCAGCCCTCACTGAGGGGTAAATAAAATTCAGGAGAAAAAGATTTATGACCTATTTCGTGCTCAGTGCAACGTGAGTTCACCAATCCACCCCTGTTGTAATAAAGCTGATGCTATATTTTGATCATTATACGGCTTCTTGTGTCTGTTCGCAGAGTTGTGATGATCACGCTCACCCTCAACACGGGGCCCAGTGGAAGTGCTATGGAATAGCCAGGCCCCTCTCCCCTCTGTCCAGCAAATCTCCTAGAAGTGAGGTAGGAACTGGGAAAGAGGTGTGAGGGACGATGCCCTAGTTTCTTGTCTGAGTGACTAGATGGACGGGGAAGTTGATCTCTTTTCAAACATGAGCAACAGGGGAAGGAGAAGGTTTAGGGAGAAGAAAGGGAGTTCAGTTTGGGCCACGCAGGCTAAAGAGGCTGCAGAACCTCCAAGTGGAGCTGTCCAGGGAGTGGGTGGAGACACGACAACCTGGAGCTTCCAGGAGAGCCGTGGGCTGGAAACTTATGAACCATCAGAGAACACGGGCGTGGGTATATGCCCATGGAGGGTGTGCAAAATGAGATGGGCACTGGGGACAGGGCCCACAGGAGCTGCAAGTCTGAGTGGTGGGTGGAGAATGAGAACACCAGCCAAATGAAGGAGAAGGAGCAGGACTGAAACCAGGAGTATGTGGTGCCTCGGGAACTAAGGATGAAAAGACTTCCAAGGAGTAAACACTCAGAAAGTGACAGGTGCATGTTTTCTAGTTTTCAGCGTTGAGCAGAAGTTCTCAAAGTGTGGTCTGCAGCCCACAGCACCAGCTCCCCCTGAAAACAAGGTATGCAAATTCTCCAGCCCCACCCTAGACCGCCTGAATCAGAAACTCTGGGCTTGCGGCCCAGCAGTCTGTGTTATAATAAACTCCCTGGGTGATTCTGATGAACACTGAAGTTTAAGAATCTCTGGTGTTAGAGAGTGCCTTCTTACACATCTTTGATTAGATTTGTCTAGGTATTTTCTGGGCATGTGATGGGATTTGATGCTATAATAAATGCTATTTTAAAACTTACTTTTCTAGTAGTAGTAGTTTATTGCTAGTATATGTGAATACAATTGATTTATATTGAACTTTAATCCGGCATCCTTGCAAAATCCACTTATTCATTCTAATTAATTGTCCACAGAGTCATTCCTTTGGATTTCCTATGTGACTGTTGAATGATATAGGATGATGACAGAGAGGAGCCCTTAGGTTTAGAAATCAGTAGAACATTGTGAGCTTAATAAGAGCTATTTTGTAGGAAAAAAATAAAAACAGTGGTTCCAAGTTAGACTGCAAGGAATTTTGCTATGCGCCACATGGGCGTGCATATATGAACCTAGAGGCACAGAGAACCTTCCAGATACCATGTGTGTGAAGCGTGAACCGAATTGCAGACAAGCCAGTATCTCCTCTTTTGACCCACTCTGACTGTCCTTCTTCCTCTAGGGACCAAAGTCAGAAGTTATCCCAGACGGACTGATGCAGGTAAGTGAAAGCAGCTTTCCAGGTAAGTGAAAGTAGTATTCTCAGATCTGGACAGGATTCTATGCCAGTTATGGTGACCAACCATCCTGTTTTACCTGAGAATAGGGGGTCTTCCGGGAGGCCGAACTTTCAGTACTAAACTGCAACAGTCCCAGACAAGCCAGAAAGATTGGTTACCCTAATTTCCCACTTGACCTTCATGGAGCCGAGCAGCCTGGTGATCCAAAAAAATTCCAGAGACCATCGCGAGAGTATTGCCTGACCCCAGACACTTGTGAGGATGGATTGTGAGGACGGTGAATGTTCTGCAGCTGTTGTTTCTAGTCACACTCCTTCAGTCTTTCAAACCTATGAGCCTGCAGCTCAGCCAGCCGAATGGCCTACATATCTGGGCTGCCTTTTCTGGATAATGGGCAGAACAGGGGTCTTTGTCGCCAGAGGTTTCCTCTGAATCTTTTAACAGTCAGTACCTTGCAGGTTTTTGACCACTGACAGTCAGCATCCAGGGAGTAGGAGAATATGACATATCCACGTACTTTCTACTGAAATGTCAGTTCTTTGTCACATTCCCCTTAACACTCAAGACAAATTCTCATCTGTAACTTCCATCTCACAGATAAAACGTTGTCACTTTCCATGCAAGAAGGCAAATCTTGGAGACCATTATAGAGATCACCTTGAATTCTCTCTAATTTTTATTTTTTTAAAAACGATGAAAGCATTTGCAAATGCCAGTCATTTATTATTAGTAACAAATTACTAGCAACGTGGCATGTGTGCACACCAGCATGTTGAGGTACTTCCTTGAGGGGCACCAGGCTTGAAATAAATCTCTTGGGACAAGAAGATGCCTGTGTGTGGACAGGTGGTGGCTGAGACGTTAGATGTGACCAGAGGTACTGCTAGGACAATAAGTTCTGATCTGCCATCCCAGATGGAGATGCAGACACTGTGGCCTCCAGATTCCTCCTCGTGATGGGATCCATGGCCAACAGCTGTAGTGAGTCATGGACATCACTCACCACCCCCACCATCCTTCATGCCTCCTTCTCTTGCTGTCTCTTTGCAGGAGACTGAGGCCTTGGGGATTCTTAAATCTTCACCGCCCTCTCCCAGACAGGCAGGATGTTGAGGATCCAGGTGTCATGGTATCTGGTCCTGCAGTGAGACTGCCATGCGCCATCACTCAAAGGTAAAGGGTAAGGAGCAGGCCGTCTCATAGCAGGGAGAAATGGAAACAGTCTAGACATTGAGTCAGAAAGCCCCGAGTTTCAGTCCTAGCCTAACCTCTCTGAACCTTAGCCTCGTCATCTCAAATCTCTCCAAATCTGCGTGCCCAAATCACCATTTTGAAGCCAACAATGTAATAACAGATATAGGCAAGACTCATCAATGGACACCAAAACCAGTGGATGAGATGATGCGGGAGAACAGGATGTTCATGCAGTCTCCAAGTATCGCCCCACAGTTACTTGTTAATTACAAAAAAAAAAAAAAAAAAGTGTACTCATGCAACAAGGAGGGCTGGTGGATAACTTAACCAGGTGATCAAATGTAACATCACCAAAACTGGGACAACCCGACATTATGTATCTCTTGAGAGATGGGAAGTACAAAATGTTTATAGGATAACTCTAGTCAAAACTTTAGTCTAATCATGAATAAATAATTAGCATATTCTGACGACTTGAACTCTTCAAAAATGACAATATCATCATATATATGAATATATACATATATAATGATTTAAAGAATTTTATACATGTATATAAAGATTTAAAGGTAGAAAGATATTTTGAAATTAAAGAGTCTAATGAGAATTGACAATCGAATGCAAAGTGGGCTGGGTATGGTGGCTCACACCTATAATCCCAACACTTTGGGTGACTGAGGCAGGAGGATCACTGGAGCCCAGGAATTTGAGACCAGCCTGGGCAACATAACGAAATCCCATCTCTATTTTTTGAATGCAATATGATTGACAATCAAATCCTTGATGAGTCTTGGATTTACAAAATTGAGGAAGGGGTATAAGGGACATTGCATCAGACATCTTTTCTGTGTCTTTCCAAATTCTCTTAGCTCCATCTCTCTCTAGCCATTGCTTTAGGTACATTCCATGCGGGCTTTAATCAGCGTTATGCAGGTGCAGCCTGACAGGTCTCTCTTCAGACTTGAGCTGCTATGGACCCCTTGATTTCAGCCTGGGTGTTTCTCTGAGCCCCCGCTAGCATGGAATGCCCATGTCCAGGCTGGATGTGCAAGGCTGTTAATGCCCCTGTGGTCATCACTGACCAGGAGAGACAGGAGCCAGGAGACAAGTCTCAAGCTCATTGTTCAGGGGAACCTAGGCTGGAAGAAACAGTTTTGGTAGATTCAAGAACTGTTCAAGTAGCATTTGAATATGGACTGTAGAGTAGATGATGTTAATGCTTCAATGCCAGATTAATTTGTTCAATAACCGTGCTGTGGAAGAGAAGGTTCTTGTTCTTGGAAGGCACATGTTGAAGCACTCAGGAGGTGAAGTGTCATCATGTCTGCAATTTACTTTCAAATAAACTTGCAAGAAAAAGTGTGTGTGTGTGTGTGTGGGCGTGCGCATGTACACACATACACACACACAGAATGATAATTTGAAATGAACACACAGAATGTTCATTTGAAAGACAGATGATACTGATAACACCTGAGGGCCAGGTGTGAGCCTCAAAGCACTCACAAGGATTGCCTCATTTCCCCGTGACTGTTCAGAAGGGGTGCGTGACACCACAGCTGACAGCCACGTGCTTCTGATCCCACCTTCTGAGCATTCCTGTGGGCTTCAGCCTATGAGCCACATTGTAGCACAGCGAACAGCAAAGACCCCCAAACCTGACCTGCTGTGGTATTCCTTTGCATTCGTTATCTATTGCAACACAACAAATTATCCCAAACCTAGTGGCTTAAAACAACGGATATTTATTTGCTTCCTTTCTGTGGGTCAGGAATCGGGCAGCAGCTTAGCTGGGTTGCTCTGCCTCAGTCTCTTGGAAGGCTGCAACAATGATAACAGCTGGAGCTCAACTGAAGCTGAAGGAATCGCTCCCAAATTTACGTATGTGACTGTTGGAAGAGAGCTTCACTCATTTCCCCACCACATGGGATTATCCATAGGGATGGCAACCGTCTACCCCCAGGTGAGTGATGAGAGAGAGGGACACAGAGAGAGAGGGACACAGAGAGACGGAGAGAGACCAAGCTGAAAGCCTCAGTGAATTTTATAACGTAATTTCAGAAATGCTCTATTATCACTTCTGCAATATTCTGTTGATCATACAGACCCACCGTGGTACAATGTGGGAGGCGACTCCACAAGAACATGAATAACAGGAGGCAGGGATCAAGGGCACCGTCTTGGAAACTGGCTACCACATCCCTGAACAAGCTTTTTTTTCCTACCCCTAAATCACATGTAACTTCTGAAATCTGCTAGGGTGCAGTTTGGGAGGCTCTGGGAGTTCCAAAAATACATGAGTGTGTGCATACACACACACCCACACACACACAATCCTAAAACAGAGCAAAGATCCTGCCTTCATGGGCCATCTTTGTTGTGTGATGCATTTGAGCAATGGTCAGTTGCCTGAGTGGAGACACCTAGAAGATGGATGCTGGATCCATCAGGGTTTAGATTTCCTTAGACAAGAAGACAAGGAAGAAAGGCAAGGAGGAGATGGTTGTTATGATGGCCTATTGTAGGATGAGGAGGGAAGTGAAGTCAAAAGGAGGGGATAGGCCGGGGCAGTGGCTCACACCTTTAATCCCAGCACTGTGGGAGGCTGAGGTGGGTGGATCACGAGGTCAGGAGATCGAGACCATCCTGGCTAACACGGTGAAACCCCATCTCTACTAAAAATGCAAAAAATTAGCCAGAAGTGGTGGCAGGCACCTGTAGTCCCAGCTACTTGGGAGGCTGAGGCAGGAGAATGGCGTGAACCAGGGCAGTGGAGCTTGCAGTGAGCCAAGATCACGCCACTGCACTCCAACCTGGGCAACAGAGCGAGACTCCATCTCAAAAAAAAAAAAATGAAGAAGTCAAGTCCCTTGCCTGGGTCACACAGCGGTAAGGTGGCAGAGCTGGGATTTGAACATACATTTCTAACTTGATCCAATTCCCTTTCCATGGTGTCATAGATCTTAGCATGAAGTCAGTTTTCCTGAGCTGATCTATGAATATGTACAGAGCACAAAGCAGCAAAATCCCTCATTGTCCAGAGAGAAAAGAAAATCCTATCCTAGTCTTTCCCAATGACTCGCATGATGATAATGATAACCACCATCCAATGGGTGCCTGCTTATATCCGGGGACTTTATCCTCCATGTGGTCCTCATGGAACCTTGTGAGGTAGGTATCATCATCCCCACGTCATCCATCCTGAGGCAGGAGAATGGCGTGAACCCAGGAGGTGGAGCTTGCAGTGAGCAAAGATCGTGCCACTGCACTCCAACCTGGGCAATAGAGCGAGACTCTGTCTCAAAAAAAAAAAAGAAAAAAAAGGAGGGGATAAATAGTCAACAGTAAGTCATCTCCAAATAGAGGTCTCCATGAGGGCTTAGAACTGGAACACTTGAACTGGTTCTTAGTGTTGGAGATGACGATACTAGAGTGTGAATGAGAGAATGATTGAGGCAGGGCTGGGGTGGGAAGTGTAACTGTAGGAGAGTTGGTCAAGGATAATGATTACATTTCTCTGTATCTATTGTTATTCCTTTGGTCTCATTTTATCTTCGGCCATTTCTCGTGCTCACATTTCTAATTTAATGTATTTGCAGCTTTCCTCTTTTTTAATTTTCTTAATTATGTTAACTAGTGCTTACTTATTTTATTGTCCCCACCCATCCCAACAAAGTACTAGCTTTTGTATTTGTTAATTCTACTTTTCTTTTCTTTTCTTTCTTTCTTTTTTTTTTTTTTTTTGAGATGGAGTCTCACTCTGTCGCCCAGGCTGGAGTGCAGTGGCACGATCTCAGCTCACTGCAACCTCCACCTCCCAGATTCAGGCAATTCTTTTGCCTCAGCCTCCCAAGTAGCTAGGACTACAGGTGCACGCCACCATGCCTAGCTAATTTTTGTAGTTTTAGTAGAGACAGGGTTTCACCATGTTGGCCAGGCTGGTCTCGAGCTCCTGACCTCAGGTGATCCACCTGCCTCCACCTCCCAAAGTGCTGGGATTACAGGATTGAGCCACTGCACCTGGCCACGTAGCATTTTAATTGATCTTATTTTATTTATTTATTTATTTTGAGATGGAGTCTTGCTATGTCGCCCAGGCTGGAGTGCAGTGGTGCAATCTCGGCTCACTGCAAGCCCCACCTCCCAGGTTCACGCCATTCTCCCGCCTCAACCTTCTGAGTAGCTGGGACTACAGGCACCTGCCACCATACCCGGTTAATTTTGTTTTTGTATTTTTAGTAGAGATGGGGTTTCACTGTGTTAGCCAGGATGGTCTCGATCTCCTGACCTCGTGATCCACCTGCCTCAGCCTCCCAAAGTGCTGGGATTACAGGCGTGAGCCACCATGCCCAGCCTAATTGGTCTTATTTTTAAAATATTCTACAATTTTGCTTTGGATTTCCTAACATGACGGTATGTTTTTTGGGGGATGGGGGTGTTTGATTGTTTAGGTGATAGGTTTTTGTTGTGGTCATGTTTTATTATTATTATCTGATGTTACCAAATTACAATCAGAGAGTGTCTTCCTTATTATTTCTACTGTTTGGAATATATTCAGTGTTATTTTATGTCCTAATATCCTATATGGCCTCTTTGATAAACATTCCAACAGGTGTTTCAGGTGTAGCAAGAGTGTGTTATCCATTGCTGAGGTTCGGTTACATTGTTGTACTTTATTAGTCATAATTTATTAATTTTACTTATTAATTGCTTTATTACTTTTTAGGTTCAGTTGTTTTTATCTATTTAATCTATCATCATGGGCTGAGGAATGAAGTTACCCATTACTATTGTATTTATCTCTCTTTTCCTTTGATTTTTCTGTTTTTTTAAAATGAATTCATTGCCATGTATGGAGGCAAAAATATTCATGACAGATCATTAAGATTTGTTTCCATTTGTGAAAGGCTCTTTTTGGCCTCTTGCTTCATGCTTTTCATCTTAAATTCCATCTTGGTGGATAGTGAGGCTTTGACTTCTGCTTGCCTTTCTCTGCACTTGCCAGGTATGAGCTCAGCCATTCTTTTATTTTTTTCCCTCTTCCCTCTCTGTTTGTCATTTGTTTTTGTTTGTTTGTTTGTTTGTTTTAAGACAGTCTCACTCTGTCGCCCAGGCTGGAGTACAGTGGCATGATCTCGGCTCATTACAACCTCTGCCTCCTGGGTTCAAGCGATTGTCCTGCCTCAGCCTCCCTAGTAGCTGGGATTACAGGCGTGAGCCACCACACCCAGTCTGTCTCCTTGTCTAGATGCTCTTGTCTACAGCATGTAATTTTGTTGCTTTTTGATACCATCTGAGAGCATTTTCCTTTAATAGGAGTTTATCTCATCTGCAAATTATGTACGCATAAGACATTCATGTTTGTTCCTCGTTGGTTCATCATCTTGTTTATGCTCTTTTAAAAATTTGAATGCATCTTTATTGTTGTTTTAAAAATGTGTCATTATATGGCCTATTTTCTTCAGCTCCTTTCAAATGTTTTCCTTCTGATAATCTGAGAAGCTTAAAACTTATTTTAATTTCTCTTCATGGTGACCTCCTTAACTTTCTGTACGATGCACCTGTTAGCCAACGTGTCTCTTGCTCTAGGCATCGCTGCGGCCACCAGATCTGTGCTCATCGGCTTGGCTTCCTGCAGGCATAACTGGACAGGGCCTTGCCTCGGGCATGAGCCTTGCACCCCCCGCCTCCCTCCTCGGGCTTTGCTATCGAGTCCGAGGCATGGAACATCAGGAAAACTTGTGCAGCATCCACACATGTGCGACACGGAAGTACCGGGCGTTGATACCCTATGAACCACTACCCAGGGGGAGATGGGAGTTTATGGATCGATTCTGCCTGTTTCCTCTCCTTGCACAGACAGTCCTGAAGCACACTGTATTCCCATTCATGTTATCCTCCCCTCTTGCCGTGAGCACTGTGTGAAGAGCTCCTCACTCATCATTTTTACCCGCTTTGGGTATCATCTTTCCGGGGGGCTCCATCGACATGTGGATCACCATCATCTTCGCTCCTTTTATTCCTAAAGTTCCTCTGCACAGACGCTGCTTTCTTCTGGGTTATGATTCCTCTTTCAGCTCCGGGCGCGTAGCTCCTCAGCTGACTGTTGGCAAAGAAGGCAGCTGTAACAATGTCTCCTGCATTGGTGCCCTCGCATGCAGTGAAGACAGACCATGCTCAGGAGTGGATGGCTTCAATCTCTGTGGTCACAGCACAGGGTGGGGCATGCTGGCCACAGCCTCTGCCCTTCCAGAATCAGAGAACCATGCCTTCCTCCCGGTCCAGGACTGTAAGTGGATGGGACACTTCAGGGACTGGGAAGAAGCTAAGTGTCAGGCAAACTAGATTTTGGTCGCTGGTCCACTCTCTCACTGATTCTCTCCACTGGGTTACGGCTGTTCTGGGCTGAGAGAAGTCTCCCTGGCTCCCAGTGAAGCCCCGCCCTCACCCTGTGCCACACCAGCAGGCCACATGTTTAGGCATCTATTGGTTCATCCTTTGCTCCTCTGCAGCTCTTCTGGGCTGCTCACCACCCCCAGCCTCCCTGCTATTCTGAAACTTGCTTATTGGAAGGGTGATGTTTCTGTTGTTGGGCTCTGCCGCTGAGATCACCTTAGAGTAAAGCCAGGACTTAGGAGGCTCTCCCAGCCTGCCCACTGTCCTTCCTGGCCAGGGGTCGTGAACTTTAATCTTTAAGGTCCCACTTTGTCAGACTCTAAGGTTTGTGGAAGCAAGAATCTCTCATCTCCTTCCTCCTCTGCTCTGATTTTCACCACAGTTGCAGTCAACCCCCATACACGGTAATTCAGGGTTAGGGGCATTTCTGAGTTTCATCACCGATAAAACTCACTTTTGGCTTTCAAGGAAAAGGGGGCAGAGATACATTTTCTTTTTCTGGCTTTAGTCAAATGTCCCATCCACTCACAATCTTGGACCAGGAGGAAGGCATGGTTCTTGATTCTGGAAGGGTAGAGGCTGTGGCCAGCATACCCCACCCTGTGCTGTGACCACAGAGAACGAAGGCACCCTCTCCTGAGCATGGTCTGTCTTCAGTGCATATGCGGGCAGCAACGCAGGAGACATTCTTAGAGCTGCCTTCTTTGCCAACAAAGGCTTTTCAGCATAATGTGTAGTGGACATTAAGGGACCCCGCCGATGAAGTGACTAAAGGAATTTGGATTTTGAGACCCCTTGGTCTGGGGAGAGAGTGGCACTCACAACCCTTTTGTGAAATAACAGCTAGGCTGGGGTCTCGGTTTGACCTTATCCCCTGGACTAGAGAAAGGAGGGTGTACACATCCAGTATCTTCTCTTTCTTCCTATTTCCCCTGCTCTCTCTCCTCCTTCTTCCTCTCCTTTGTCCTCCTTTCCAGCTCCCATCCCCTGTGTGAAATGTCAAAGGCATGAAAATCATGTGGAATCAGGCAGAAGTTTCTTGGGTGCTGAGCCTATGGCAGAGGGAATTGGCATGACTTGTAAGTCCAGGCCATGGAGACACTGTTAAAAGGTGATCAGCAGGAGAGGGAGGAAGAAGACATTTTAAAATTTAGGTCACAGCTTTGGGTCAGAGGTGAGGAGGGTTTTACAGCTGGGAAAGAGGGGAGAAAACCTGAGTTTGGGAGACAGAGCTAATTGGACTCAACTCTCAGCTGCACTGCTGACTAGAAAGGATATAGTCAGGCAAAGTGATCCATCTTGCTGACTCTCAATTTCTTAATTGATTGAACGGGAACAATAGGACATCCATATTAGAAATTATAGTAAAGATTAATGAGACTGTTATACTCTGAAAGATGATGATCTAAATTTATACAGAATCCTTCCGTCTACAAACACTTAGAAAGTTAAATACAAAATGTTTTTTCAATAAAAAACTCACAAAAAGGGAAAATCCCCAGAAACAAAAGCAGTAAATGTGTGAAATCAACAACACAACAGTCCCGGTTGCATATGCTCACCAGAAACATGAAGAATGTTCATACCAGCATGGTTTTTAATAGCCCCAAATTGGAAACAGCCCAAATATTCAACATAAGTAGAAGGATAAATAGTGATATGTTTAAATAACGGACCATGCAAATGATTACAAGAAAGAAACTCTAGTTACACACACCGGCCTGATGTTTACAATCAATGGCAAATGAAAGAAATACGAGGCACAAAGGAGCACATACAATCCGCATCTCTTTATGCAAAACTCAAGTACAGGTTTTGTTTCAAAAATCTTCTGTCTGAAAATGGAGTGGTGGTTACATAATTCCATGCATTTATCAAAATCGATAACTTAACATCACACAGGATGATCTTTAATGTATACGAATGTTTTGAAACTCAACCAGGAAACCAGGGGATCCCAGAATTGAATGAAGTCCAATACACAAATCTAACAGCGTTATAAATGTACGGCATAAGCAGAATGAAGGGGTAGGGGCAGGGAACTTAAGAAATTTTGAAAAACTATGTTTTGATGGAAAAGTGTAAAGTTAAAGGAAAAAAACGAACTGACTCTGAGGATTGCACTCTGGTTGGTAAGTTTGTTTCTCACAAGGGCACAAGCTAACATTTCTGAAATTACATTGCATGTATCCTAGGGTCTAACAAATAAGTTAATACACGGACAGATCATGGAAGTGAGGTTTCTCTTTGTCAGGGAAAGTTACAATGTTGCAAATAAGTAAGGCACTGAGGCTAAAAGCAATAGGATATTGGGTTAGAGTCAGGCAGTAGGAACTCGTGTTTAGTTCGTATTAAACTATACACACACATATACACACACAGATGGATGGATACAGAAATAATTACAAATATGTATGTATGCATGGATGAGTGAGTGCTCCCACATTTCCCAGCTCCGTGTACTGAGTGGGCCTAGAAGCAGTGACCCCCGATTAGTGATACACACACGGAGAGTCCAGATCACGGTGGCAAATAATCATTCTCCGATAAAAGAAACCAGGGCTCCTTGGAGAAATGGCTGACCGAGGTCAGGAAATACAAAAGATGAAACTAGAGTACCTTATAGTGCTAGAAAGTAAGAATGCTAAAATAAATAAAAGGATAAATAAATAAATGGATAGGGTATGCCAAAGGGACACAAAAGTCAATCTAAAAACCTGAAAGCCCTTCCAACAGCCAAAGCTGGAGCAATTTCAGCAACAACAAAATTGCCTAGTATTTGTTTAAAACCCTCAGTATAAAATAAATATACACAAGTCCATATTGATATAAACAAATGAGTTAACAAATAAACAAAGAGGTAGAAAAGATAAATTTTTGTTTACAAGAGAATTACAAATAATATAAATAGGTTCTCCTCCTCCAGGATCCCCCAACACACTCCCTACCGAATGAGGGCTGGATTTGATGACTGAAAAGGGGACAGGGCGCAGGGGCTCATGCCTGTAATCCCAGCGTTTTGGGAAGCCGAGGCCAGCAGATCACCTGAGGTCAGGAGTTCAAGACCAGCCTGGCCAACATGACGAAACCCTGTCTCTACCAAAAATACAAAAATTAGCCAGCCATGGTGGTGGGTGCCTGTAATCCCAGCTACTTGGGAGGCTGAGACAGGAGAACTGCTTGAACCTGGGAAGTGGAGGTTGCAGTGAGCCAAGATTGCGCCAATGCACTCCAACCTGGGTGACAGAGTGAGACTCCATCTCCAAAAAAAAAAAAAAAAAAAAGAAAGAAAGAAAGAAAGAAAAGAAAAGAAAGAAAAGGGAGAAACAGCAACTTAACAGGGGTGAAACGTGGCAAACAGTACCTTAGCCAAGTGATCACCATTCACACTGCCAGGAGTGAGTCACGCGGGCATCACCCATCCCTGAAGTGAGGCAGAGGGCAGTTTAGCTCTATGATGCTCTTCCACAAACCCATCACCCCAGTCTTATGAGAAACATATCAGACAAATCCAAACTGAGGAACATTCTGCAAAACAGCGCTGTTCAAAACTCTCAAGGTCATTGAAAGCAAGGAGAGTCTAAGGAACAGTCCAAGACAAGAGATGAGTGAGAAGACACGATGGCTAGATGCAATGGACTGTCCTGGATGGGACCCTGGAGCAGAAAAGGTACCTCAGGGGAAAACTGGTGAAATCCAAATGCACTCTAGAGTTTAGTTAGTAATAACGGGCCAGAGTTAATTTCTCAGTTTTGACAAATACACCAAGGTTATGAAAGATGTAAGAATTAGGAGAAACTGGGAAAGGGGTATAGGAGAACTCTCCGTGCTGTCTTTGGAACTTTCGTAAATCCAAAATTATTTCTAAATAAAGTTTATTATTTTATTTATTTATTTATTTTTGAGATGGAGTGTCACTCTTGTTGCCCAGGCTGGAGTGCAGTGGTGCCACCTCTGCTCACTACAACCTCTACCTCCCGGGTTCGAGTGATTCTCCTTCCTCAGCCTCCCAAGTAGCTGGAATTACAGGTGCCCGCCATCACACTTGGCTAATTTTTTGTAGTTTTAGTAGAGATGGGGTTTCACCATGTTGAGCAGGCTGGTCTCGAACTCCTAACCTCAGGTGATCTACCCGCCTCGGCCTCCCAAAGTGCTGGGACTACCGGCGTGAGCCACCGCACCCTTAAAGTTTATTATTAATAGATGTAGCAAACTGCTTCCTAGGTATTTTCCCCCTACTGATTCTAGACACTTAGGTAAACATAAAAACCTGCTCAGAAATGTTAATAGCAGCCTTATGCATAATTGTGAAAAACTGGAAGCAACCAAGATATCCTTTAACAGGTGGGTGACTAGATAAACGAACCATGGTACCATATTCCTCACTTACCTGAGATTTTGCTTTCTGTTGTTTCCGTTACCTGAAGTCAACTACAATCCACAAATAGCAAATGGAAAGTCCCAGAAATAAACATTTCATAAGTTTTAAATTGCATGCTGTTCCGAATAGTGTGTTGAAATCACGAGCCATTTCACTCCATCCCACCTGGGATGCAGAAACGACGCGAACCATCCCTTTGTCCAGAGAATCCACACACTGTAGACTCTCCCTGCCTATGAGTCGTTCAGGAGCCAGGCCTGGTCATTGACTACTGCAGTATTGCAGCCCTGTGTTCAAGTAACCCCTGATTTTATCTCCTCATGACCCCAGAGTGCAAGAGTAATGATGCCGGCATATTGTAATAATTTTTCTGTTTTTCTTATTAGATATCATTGCTAATCTCTTACTATGGCTAATTTATAAGTTAAATGTTATCATTTATGTATGTATGTATCATTTATGGTATATATGTATGTATAGGAAAATACATACTATAAGCAGGGTTCAGTATTATCTGCTATTCCAGGCATCCACTGGAAGTCTTGGAATATATCTCGCAAAGATAAGGGGGCTTACTGTGTATACATACAGTGGAATTCTTTTTCATTGAAAAAAGAAATTAGTTACTAAGCCATCCAAAAGATCTGGATGAATCTTAAACACATATTGCTAAGCTGAAGAAGCCAGTCTGAAAAGGACTATATGATTTATGATTCCAAATATATGACATTCTGGAAAATGCAAAGCTGGAGACAGTAAACCAAATCAGTGGTTGCCAGTGGGTGGATGAGTCAAGGGACAGTTGAATGGTTGAAATACAAGGGATTTTTTTTAAAGGCGGTATCATTATTCTATATGACACTTTAGTCGACAGGTTCTTGCTCTGTTGCCCAGGCTAGAGTGCAGTGGCACAATGATCACAGCTCACTGCAGCCTTAAACTTCTGGCTTCAATGGGGCCTTCTGCCTCAGCCTCCTGAGTAGCTAGAACTACAGGCATGAGCCACCATGGCTGCCTAATTGTTTTTAGAGATGGGGTCTCATTACGTTGCCCAAGCTGGTCTTGAACTCCTGGCCTCAAGCAATCCTCCTGCCTCGGCCTTCTAAAGTGTTGGGATTATAGGCATAAATCATTTCACCTGGTCTATATGCAAAGTTTTAAAAAACACACTAGGAGGCCAGGCACGATGGTTCACACCTGTAATCCCAGCACTTTGGGAGGCTGAAGAGGGTGGATCACCTGAGGTCAGGAGTTCGAGACCAACCTGGCCAACATGGTGAAACCCTGTCTTTACTAAAAATACAAAAATTTAACTGGGCGTGGTGGTGTGCACTTGTAGTCCCAGCTGCTTGGGAGGCTGAGGCAGGAGAATCGCTTGAACCCAGGAGGCAGAGGTTGCAGTGAGCAGAGATCACATCACTGCACTCCAGCCTGGGCGACAGAGTGAGACTCCATCTCAAAAATAAATAAATAAATAAAAAATACACTAGGAGATCTCAGGAAGAAACATAGAAGGTAACCCAAAAAACTAATTGTATTAAGAACATATGAAAGGACCTAATTGGAGGAGGTAGGAGGAAACGGTGCTGACGGAAGTAACCTCGGAAATGAATGGCGTCTGTAAGACCAAAGGCAAAATAAAGCACTCTACGTGAGCACTCTATTTGATAATGTTGTTTCCCATAGAGTTGGGTTACCAGTTCTGAGCCACTATGCATGTATATGGAACTTAAACAATTAAGTAAATGGATGGTGAGGGCAGGTTTCTCACCGTGAGTGGGAGCTCAGACAAGCAAAGGGAGGAGCCAGAATGATGCATGAAAAAAACTCATAGAATGTTACAGTAGAAAGAGTGAATCTTTAGGTATACAAAGTTTTTTGATTTTTGTTTTGTTTTGTTTTGTTTTGTTTGTTTTGTTTTTACAGAGACTGTGCTCTGTCACCCAGGCTGGAGTGCAAAGGCGCTATCATAGCTCACTGCAGCCTCGAACTCCTGGGGTGGAGGATTGCTTGAGTGAAGTCTGTAAGAAGTGGCATTGCACACATCAGTGTGAATTCATGTTTAGCTGAAATAGACACAGAAGTTTACAAATAGAAGTAGTTATAGGCATGTGTACGGACATGGCTTAATATACATAAATATATTGCATTGTTCTGTTGGTTTGAGAGGTCCCAATAGCAACTGTACCCCAATAGCAACAAATCCACCTAGCACCCAGACCTGGGTTTCTACGACTGTTCTCAGATAATAGAAACAGAACCCCTTGGAGAAATGGCTGACTCTAGGGCTAGGGCAGGAAATATACAAAATGAGCCTGGAGCATGTTATAGTGTCAGAAAGTAAGGGAGTGTTCAAAACACACACACACACGCGCGCGCACACACACACACGGGAGGGTGTTAAAAGGACAGAGGAGTCACCTGTGAGAACCCCCAATGACCAAGGCTGGAATAATTTGAGCCACAAAATAAAGAAAGTTGTATTGGATTAAAACCCAAAGCATACAATAAATATTCATGAGTTCATCCTGATATAAAGAAAGTATTAAATCAGTAAATAAACGGTAGCGATAAATGTCTTGTGGAGAAAAATTCCAAATAATCTATGTAGCTACTCTACCCTTAAGGAAACAGCACACAACTCCCCACTCCGTCATATGGTGACTGCATTCCAGAGAGTACAATACTGGAAGAGACGGGGGATAAAGGATAACGTTACAACAGGAAAACCTGACAAACACTACCTGAAGCCGCTGATCAAGGTTGACATCAGCAGGGACATGTCATGTTGAGAGTCTGCATCCTTGGTGCGATTCGATGACAACGACACTTGAAATGTAGTGAATAATTGTGTCAGTCAATATTGATTTACACATTGTGACAAATGTGCCATCAGGAAAGGTGTTAATAACAGAAACTGAGTGTGGGGATATACAGGAACTCTCTGTACTGTCTTTGCAATTGCTCTGTAAATAACAAAAGTATTCTGGAATAAAAAGCTTACTTTATTTTTTTTCTTATTTTACTTTACGTGCTGGGATACATGTGCAGAACGTGCAGGTTTGTTACATAGGTACACACGTGCCATGGTGGTTTGCTGCACCTATCTGGGTTTTAAATCCTGCATGCATTAGGTATTTGTCCTAATGCTCTCCCTCCTCTTGGTCCCCTACTCCCTGACAGGCCCCGGTATGTGGCAACCTACAGAATGGGAGAAAATTTTTGCAATCCACCCATCTGACCAAGTCTAATATCCAGATTCTATAAGGAACTTAAACAAATTTACAAGAAAAATACAAACAACCCCAACAAAAAGTGGGCGAAGGATATGAACAGACACTTCTCAAAAGAAGACATTTATGTAGGCCAACAAACATATGAAAAAAAGCTCATCATCACTGGTCATTAGAGAAATGCAAATCAAAACCACAATGAGATACCATCTCAAGCCAGTTAGAATGGCAATTATTGAAAAGTCAGGAAACAACAGATGCTGGCGAGGCTGTGGAGAAATAAGAATGCTTTTACACTATTGATGGGAGTGTAAAAAAGCTTACTTTTAGAAACTGCATATCCCTCAAAAAATTAACTACCGTATTAACAGTGCAGAAAAAAAGTTTACTAAAAAAAAGATATTAATGATCCTGGGTTAACTGATCTTAAAGAATGACAGATTGTTGGATAAAAAGTTGCTCAGGAGAACAAAAATAAAGACACATGCAAGCAGAAAAAAAAAATCCTTGACATTAGCAATGCATCCTTCGGTGGTAAAATTATAAGGAAAATCCAGGGAATAATTACCATAAAAAACGATGATTAATTTTGATGGGATAGGAGCTGCGGGCAGTTTCTAGGAATGTTGGTAATGTTCTATTTCTCAACTTGGGGAGCAGTTTCAAAGGTGATAAATTTGTGATACATTATCAATAAAATATGGAGCTATACTTCTTTCTTTTGTGAACTTTTCTATATGTGTGTGCTATCGTTCTCAACAAAGGTTAGGGAACATAAACAAACACAGAAGAGAGAATGCATTGGAATGTTCCATAGTGGATGAAAGACATGAATCCTCAGACTTCTTCAACCTGAAACTAACAAAACTTCTTTTTAAAAAAAGTAAATCCACACCCAGACATATGATATGCAAGACAAGAAAGAAAACCAAATATGAAAAATATTTAATTCTATGAAATCTGGAAATTCAACTCATAGGTGTCATATTATCTTCTGTGCTTTTCTGAATGTTTGAAATATTCTATAATTAGCTTTTTTAATATAAAAGAACAAGTGAGATAATGTATAACCATATCCAAAATGTCTGTTTAGGTAAGTCAGATTAGTGGTCACCTCAAGGAAGAGATTTTGTAACTGATCAGAAAGCGGTAGAAAAGTACCTTCTGGAGGCTAAAAATGTTTATGTCTTGATCTGGTCAGTGGTTGCATGGGTGTACACAAAATCTAACCAGCTGTGTATGTGAGATAAATACACTTCACATACTTTAATGCATGTGTGTTAAACATCGATGGAAAAGTTTAAAGACACTTAAAAGCTGTCAACATTAAATAATGAGATTCGGAAAATATGATGAAGTATAGAGTTGATTTCAGCACAAAGCTGGAGGATAGCTGCCCAGAAGACACTGACTTAAAACGAATGAACTTTCCCCAAGTGGAAAAGTTAAGGTTTCCTGACACAGGCAGAGTCAGAGAAATGTTAGCAGAATTGGAACAATTTCCATACAAGAGCAGTACACACATGACAGCAATTTGATGGGCTACAGATTGCTATTAATACATTCCAGGGAAGACTATTACTCCATGAGGAAGGGCAGTTATCTCTGATGGTTTCTTCTCTGGCACCATTTGGTCTTAATTATTTATTGGGGCGGGGGGGGAAGGCCAGGCATGGTGGCTCATGCTGTAATCCCAGCACTTTGTGAGGCCAAGGCTGGCGGATCACCTGAGGTCGGGAATTTGAGAACAGCCTGACCAACATGGAGAAACCCCATCTCTACTAAAAATACAAAATTAGCTGGGCGTGGTGGCTCATGCCTGTAATCCCAGCTACTCGGGAGGCAGGAGAATCACTTGAACCCGGGAGGTGGAGGTTGTGGTGAGCCGAGATGGTGCCATTGCACTCCAGCCTGGGCAACAAGAGCAAAGCTCTGTCTCAAAAACAAACCAACAAAAAGGTAGAAGTTGCAGCTGCCTGCTGTATGACTCAGACTGCATAGCCACATTCCTCTCAAGGCTCAGAATAATGGAATGTCTCAACAGCCTTAAGTTTGAATGATTTTAAGTTCGAAGTATTTAATTTTACAAAGGGCTGGCACATGGTTGACATTAATATGATACATGCATGCTTTGGGCCCTGTAGAAGTTAGAAGGACTTTTCCTTGAAATAAACAAAGACCCTCTGCAACCTGAGTAAAAAGGGAGTTTACACAAGGATAGGACACAAGGATAACCTGGAGAGCGCATGGGCAGGAGGCACCTGGACCTGAGGACACAAAGAACTGGAGGAGGAATACAGCCCCCTGGACTCTCCCTCCACCCCTCCTCTGTGCTCCTCTCTGTCCATCCTAATTTTTCTGTCTCCCAGATGCCTGGTTTCTCTGCCTCCCCAGATCACAAGACAGAACACAGGTCTCTCTCACTGCTGGGATGAATTCTGCTGTTTTAAAGAGACGGCCAGAGCAAGGGTAGGAAGTCTTCCAAATTCCTAGGGGAACAGCCTATCTTCAGTGCTCAACCTTGAGCTAAGTATGCTGACCAGGGCAGTGGACACCATGGGAAGCCCCGTGACCGGTACAGGTTGAATCAGGGGCTCATCCACTGTGGCCAAGGCAATCCAACAGGTTTTGTCTACGACCTGGCGATGGTCTACGTGGTCAGGCAATGACTTGACAGCCACTCCTTAGGTCTGGACAGTGTTTTCTACCTTATGAGGCACTTTCACACTCACGATTACATTTCTGCCTTTGGATCTTCTTGGGATTTTGATGTGAAGGCTAATTTACAGATGAGAAGATGGGATCCTGGAAGACAAGTGACCCGCTCAGGATCACGCAGTACGTGCAGCCCAGCCGGGGCTCAGTTCCAGCTGTGCAGCTGGGCCTGGGCACCCCTGCCTGCTCCTCCTAACTATACTCCTGGAGCTGAAGTGGTTTATGGCAGAGCCAGAGGCCTGCATGGTGTGTGTCACACGCAGGTTCCACGCTCCTGTGGCCAGGACTTTTACAAAGTACACTGCAAACCGCTTTGCCATTAAAGCAGTTACCACTTCGAGGACAACCACCCTTCAGGCCTTTGGCTGGACATTGGGCCTGAATGCCCCGTCCCATGAAAATGAAAAACGCCAAGTGTATGTGGAATGGCAGAGAGTGAGCAGGCCCAGGGTCAGGGTCTATGAGCACTAGCCTCTTCCTGACTATCTGCCCCTTCCCACCCTAAAAAAAAGGCCTGACATTCTGGGATGCTTCTTCTTTTTTTTTTTTTTTTTTTTTTTGAGATGGAGTTTCACTCTTGTTGCCCAGGCTGGAGTACAGTGGTGCGATCTTGGCTCACTGCAACCTCCGCCTCCCGGGTTCAAGCGATTCTCCTGCCTCAGTCTCCTGAGTAGCTGGGATTACAGGCATGCGCCATGTCACCCGGCTAATTTTGTGTATTTTTAGTAGAGACAGGGTTTCTCTATGTTGGTCAGGCTGGTCTCGAACTCCCGACCTCAGGTGATCCGCCCGCCTTGGCCTCCCAAAGTGCTGGGATTACAGGCGAGAGCCACCGTGCCTGGCCTTGGGATGCTTCTTAGTAGCATATTCCAGATTACAAGAGCACCCTGGTGCCCATTTTTTCACAGGATTAGTCCTCATGGTCACACTGGGAGAAGGTGGATGGGAACAGGAACCCGTGGCTTCTGAGGGTTTTCTGGCCCAGCTGGGACTTGAACCCGAGTCTCCTGATCTCGAGCCCCATGCTCCACCCAGAGCCCTCTGCTGCTCCCTGCACCCATGGAACAATCAGAGAGGGCAGGACAAAACCATGTGACAAATGAGCGATTGAGATCCCAAGAGCTATGAGACAATTACCAGACCGTCTTCAAGCTCTGTAGAAAAAACTAAGACCTTTCAGGAATCATAAATACTCCTCAGTTATTATTTTCTCTACTGTATTCCATTCTAAAACGTGAGGCCACAATCTTTTCTGCTTTTAAAAAGAAGCTCACAGCGGCCTGGGTGCAGTTGTTCATGCTGGTAATCGCAGGCACTTTGAGAGGTCGAGGGAGGGCAGATCACCTGAGGTCAGAGGTTCGAGACCAGCCTGGCCAACATGAAACCCTGTCTCTACTAAAAATACAAAAATTAGCTGGGCATGTTGCCACGTGCCTGTAATCCCAGCTACTCGGGAGACTGAGGCAGGAGAATTGCTTGAACCCGGGAGGCAGAGGTTGCAGTGAGCCGAGATCATATCATTGCACTCCAGCCTCCTGGGTGACAGAGCGAGACTCCGTCTGAAAAAAAAAAAAGAAAAAAAAAAAAAAACAGAGAAGCTCATAGCAAGAAAAGAAAGAGTCAGAGTCCAACATTTTAAGTCTGGAAGTGATAAACTTTTTATTAAGACAGCTTCAACTTTTATCATTAGCATGTAATAAATTATTCCCAGCTTTCAGTGCCTTGGTAATTGTCTCCAAAGAATCTCATTAAACATTGCTGGATCCTTTTGATCATTTTTAATAAACGTGATAACTTGGAATACTCTTGCATTTCTTAGTGGAAACTGCAAATCTGAAGCATTTTAATAGATAATTAATGACAGGGGGAAATCTCTAGGGGAAAGCACCAGGGGTGTCTTGCTTTTGTTCTTCCCAGCAGTCCCTCTCTAGGTCAAGGAAAAAGTTTGCCAAACAAAGTCAGATCATCTTGAGTTCCTGCTCCACTGCTTCCTGGCTGGGGGTCTGTGGGCACGTTTCTTAAGTTCCCTGAGCATCCGTTTTTTTCATCTGGGTTGTTGTAACTTACCGGTGAGAGGATAAACTTCAAAGCTGCAACACAGAAGATGCTCAGAAAACGCCAAGTTCTATTCTCATTAGCCAAGAAACATGTTCTCATATATTTTTATCCAAAGCTCAAAATTGTGAAATTTTAGTTGGAAGTTTCTAAAGTAGCCAGGATTAGTTCATCACAGCCCCTTGGAATCAAGATTCCTCTCTGTTTCTGGCATACTAGACTCACACCTGTAATCCCAGCACTTTGGGAGGTAGAAGAGGGAGGACCACTTGAGGTCAGGAGTTCGAGACCAGCCTGGCCAACATGGAGAAACCCCATCTCTACTAAAAATACAAAAATTAGCCAGATGGTAGTGGTGCGTGCCTGTAATCCCAGCTACTCGGGAGACTGAGGCAGGAGAATCACTTGAACCCGGGAGGTGGAGGTTGTGGTGAGCCGAAGTCACTGCCACTGTACTCTAGCCTAGATGATAGAGACCCTGTCAAAAAAATATATATATATATATATATACACACACACACACATATTAATATATATTATGCTTTTACTAGATGCCAGGCACAATGTTATGACCTTTCATGTGAATTATCTCATTTGGTGTTTATGACACTTTTAAGAAGTGCGAACTACTGTCCACATTTTACTGATGGAAAAAATGAGGTCAAAGAGGTTATTTAATTGTCCAAAATCACTCAGGTAAGAAGCAGTGAAGTTGGGATTCCAACTCATGCACTCAACCTCTGGCACCAGCGTCCTGTATCACCTTCTCGCATTTCTTTCAACATTTTGGGGTTCAAGCTCACCTTTATGAAAGCAGAGGACTGATGGCTTGGAATTTGCTTCATTCTATCTCCAGCCTCCTCCCATGTGAACCAAAGAAGATTCTAAGATTTCCCAGTCAATTTCCTAATATCCAGCCAATGTCTTTACTAGCTACTTCTAAATCTGAGATGTGAAGCAGATTACGTTTTCCAAAAATAGTCTATCGGTATCTCCAATCCCACACGCTCTTCTCCTCTTCTTTTTTCTTTCTTCTTCTTCTTCTTCTTCTTTCTTCCTCCTCCTCCTCCTCCTTCTTCTTCTTCTTCCTCTGCTTCTGCTTCTTCTTTTTTTTTTTTTTCTTTTTTGAGACAGGGTCCCACTTCATCACCCAGGCTGGAGTGCAGTGGCACAAACACAGCTCACTGCAGCCTTGACCTCCTTGAGCTCAGATGATCCTCCCATCTTAGCCTCGCAAGCAGCTGGGACCACAGGCATGCACGCCACCACATTCAGCTATTTATAGATAGATAGATAGATAGATAGATAGATAGATAGATAGATAGATAGATATAGTTTTTTCTTTTTCTTTTTTTTTTTTTTGAGATGGAGTTTTGCTCTTGTTGACCAGGCTAAAGTTCTATGGTGATCTCAGCTCACTGCACCCTCCACCTCCCAGATTCTTCCACCTCAGCCTCTCGAATAGCTGGGATTACAAGTGAGTGTCATCATGCCCAACTAATTTTTGTATTTTTAGTAGAGATGGGTTTTCACCATATTAGCCAGGCTGGTCTTGAACTACTGACCTCAGGTGATTCACTTGCCTCAGCCTCCCAAAGTGCTGGGACTACAGGCATGAGCCACCATGCCCGGCTTGTATTTTTTTTTTTTTTTTTTTTTTTGTAGAGAAGCAGTTTCTCCATGTTGCCCAGGCTGTTCTTGAACTCCTGAGCTCAAGCAATCTGCCCACGTCGGCCTCTCAAAGCATGCTCTTCTTATAATCTGATTTTGACAGTCTTTCCACTCAGAGATGGGGGTCCATGTTCCCTTCCCTTAAATCTGGGAGGGTTTGTTGCTATGTGGCTTCCAAGGGTAGATCATACGAGACACTTCAGCATCCACGTGAGTCTCCTGGGACGCTCAATCTCAGAGCTCATCACCACACTCAATCTCAGAGCTCATCACCATGGGGTGAGCAGGCACAGATATTCTGTGATTGGGGCCCTGAGAAAAGGCTCACATGGAAAGGAACTGAGACCCCTCCCACCAGCACCCAGAGCTAGCTGAGATCCTAGCCAATTGCCAAGGCCAAATGCTGCCTCTGTGAGTGAGTCCCCCATACTGGCAGTGGATCTTGTAGCCCTCAGTTGAGCCTAACCAGCTGATGCTACATAGAGCACAGACCAGGCTTGCTCACCAAACTCTGTCTAAATTATAGATTTATGAGTGAAATCAACATTGTTGTGGACTACTATGTTTTGGGGTAGTTTGTTATGTAGTGATAGATAAACTGGAACAAGTTTCAACCTCTTTTTTGCTTTCCTGGCCGATACATTGAACTGTCCCTGCATGTGTTTGCTTGAATGTCCTCAAATCACTTCAGACTTCATGTGTTTATGGAGTTCCGTTTCCACTTCCACGCTGGATATGGAAATCCCCGAGAAATGTCATTCCCATCCTCACTACAAGAAAGAAGTCCAGGTAATCCACAAAATTGTATGTTTTTTGAGCCTATTAGAGAGCTGAGCTCAGAAGGCAGCCAAGTGAACTGAATTCTGAAGAGTAGCAAATCCCTTTAAGGAGCAGTGGGTCATATGAAATGTTTCACCTTTGGCAAAACATTGGAAGAAGATGTGGTCACCATAAAAGTAGGTAAGAAGAAATCAGCTAAAATGCGAATGAATCCTTAAAGAATGAGTGTAGGCTAGCATGAAAGTATAGAACGTTGAGAGCCCCAGAGGCAAGGGAAGTTTGCACTCACTTGCAAGCTCTTTTCCAGAAGTCTCAGCTGTGTGGTCATGGGGGAGACCCAGGGCAGGAGACTGAAGAAGGCTCAAGTCAGGGGCACAGGCAGGCAGGCGCTGGTCAGCTGCAGCTGGGTCACAGGAACAAAGCCCTTCTCATTTTCTCAGAACTCTCTTTCCCAAAGCAAAAGCTTTGAGCCACTGGGAGGAGAGACAGAACCCCCCCCTGCCCTCCCCGGGCCTAAGCAAAGACACTCTACTTTTGGGAAGAGATAGGAGCCAACCCATCTGATTCTGGGGGAGGAGCAGAAACAAAAGCCTTCCGCCCTTGGGGAAGGAGAGGAAACAGTATCAGGTCCAGGATCTTGCACTTATACGAAGCATAGGTCTACTCATTCTGGGAGAAGAAGGGGTCCCGTGCCAACCACAGACACAAGGAGTGTTAGGCTGCCAGAGAGAGAAGCAGGACTGTCAATAAAGTCCCATCCCTGAGGCCCAGAGGCACAAGGTCTTCCCAAGACTGAAGATCAACAAGAAGCGAGAAAAGCCCTCATGCCATCATGAGCCTCACACTGAGCACAGCCACAGCGAACTTCTGACGGAGCGTGGAGAAAGACTCCTTCTGTGTTGCAGGTGTGCAGGGGCTGCTAAAATCTGAGGGTGAGGCAGGACAACCAAGAAAAACTCCCTGGTATGGCAGGCCCAATACTAAGCACAAAAAAATAGCAGATCTCCTCAGGAGGAATTTAAAGCTTGTGGTACATGGAAAGAAGAGATAGCAACAGAAAACCTTAACCCAGCTCAACCCTTCATTAGATTAACACAGCCTCTACCCTAAGAATCTGACCGAAGAAGAAGTATGCCCACTCCTGGGGTAAAAATCACTGACCTCAGCTCCTACTGTTCTTCTACACACAAGGTCAGACATTCAATGTCAAGCTGTGAGACACGCAACAAAAGAAGGAACACACCATGCATTACCAATACATAAAGCAATTAACAGAACCAGACTCAGAGATGATACTGATGTCAGAAACATCAGACTAAGACTTTCAAATGATGGTGACTCATATGATAAAGTATCTACTGGGGGATAGGCGGAAGAGATGCAGGAACTGATGGAGAATTTCAGCAAAGAAATGAAAACTATTTTATAAATGGGAAAAGTCAATTGCTATACATGTACAAATATGATGTCAGGGATAAAGAATTTCTTTGACATGTTTATTAGTAGAGTAGACTCAGCTGAAGGAGAATTGGCGAACCTGGGCCGGGCGCGGTGGCTCAAGCCTGTAATCCCAGCACTTTGGGAGGCTGAGACGGGCGGATCACGAGGTCAGGAGATCGAGACCATCCTGGCTAACACGGTGAAACCCCGTCTCTACTAAAAATACAAAAAACTAGCCGGGCGACTGTGGCGGGCGCCTGTAGTCCCAGCTACTCGGGAGGCTGAGGCAGGAGAATGGCGTGAACCCAGGAGGCGGAGCTTGCAGTGAGCTGAGATCTGGCCACTGCACTCCAGCCTGGGCGACAGAGCAAGACTCCGCCTCAAAAAAAAAAAAAAAAAAAAAAAAAAGAATTGGCGAACCTGAAGATGTCAGTGAAAATTATCCAAACTAAAACTCAAAGTGAAAAACAAACGAGAGAATTCAAGAGCTGTGAGATAATATAAAACAGTCTAGCATACATGTAATTGGAACCAAGAAAGAAGAGAGAAAGAGAACATAAGGGCACATATTTGAAGAAATAGTATCTAAGAATTTTCTAAAATTAATGAAATACCGTAAACTATAGATCCAACTTCAGAGAACCTCAAGCAGAATAAGTTACAGCACACACACACTCTCTCTCTTTCTCTCTCTCACAGACACACCTAGATGCATCATAGCTAAACTGCTAAAAACTTAAAATTAAAAAGAAAAAGACAATCTTGAATGTAGTCAGAGGAAATAAATAAGCATTACATACAAAAAACAAATGTAAAAACTCAGCAGACTTATGGAAAGAAATGTTGGAAGCTAGAAGAAAATGGAGTGATGTTTTCAAAGTCCTAAAATAAAAAGCTGTCAATCTAGAATTTTATATAAAGCAAAAATATCTATTAGAAATGAAGGTAAAATAGAGATTCTTCGAACAAAAGCCAAAAGGAAGTACTGCCAGCAGACCCGCCCTCCAAGAACTGTTAAGGGAAATTTCTCAGGAATGTAACACCAGAAGGAAATTTGGATCTATACAAAGAAATGAAATACAAAAAGTGTCAAAATGTTGGTAAGTATAAAAGATACTTTAAGACTAATTTTTAAATTGCTTTAAAAAATAATTGTCCAGTACTTTGGGAGGCCAAAGCAGGTGGATCACCAGGTCAGGAGACTGAGAACATCCTGGCCAGCATGGTGAAACCCTGTCTCTACTAAAATACAAAAAATTACCCAAGTGTGGTGTCACGCACCTGTCATTCCAGCTGCTTGGGAGGCTGAGGCAGGGAAATCGCCTGAACCTGGGAGCTGGAGATTACAGTGAGCCACTGCACTCCATTCTGGTGACAGAGCGAGACTGTCTCAAAAAAAAAAAAAAAAAAAAAAAAAAAAATACATACATATATATATCTGAAGTAAAAATAGTAATAATGTGTCTGAAGTTTATAGCCTAGGTAGAAGTAAAATATATGTGAGCAATGGCGCCAAAAATGAGAGTAAGGAAATGGAAATATATGGCTACAAGGCTGTTACACTATACCTGAAGTAGTGTAATATTATATGAAGAAAGACTGTGATCGGTTAAAGGTATATATTTTAAACTCTACAGCCATCACTAAAAAGTTGAAAAAGAGATACGACAAGCAAACCAACAGTGGAGATACAAATGAGTTATGAAAAATGTCCCACGGGCCGGGCGCGGTGGCTCAAGCCTGTAATCCCAGCACTTTGGGAGGCCGAGACGGGCGGATCACAAGGTCAGGAGAACGAGACCATCCTGGCTCACACGGTGAAACCCCGTCTCTACTAAAAATACAAAAAACTAGCCGGGCGAGGTGGCGGGCGCCTGTAGTCCCAGCTACTCGGGAGGCTGAGGCAGGAGAATGGCGTAAACCCGGGAGGCGGAGCTTGCAGTGAGCTGAGATCCGGCCACTGCACTCCAGCCCGGGCGACAGAGCAACACTCCGTCTCAAAAAAAAAAAAAAGAAAAAAAAAAGAAAAATGTCCCACTGATTCAAATGAAAGCAGAAAACTAGAACAAGGTTAAAAAAAACAACAACAGCAGATGTAACAAATAACAAACAACCAGCAAGATTAATATGAAGAGCCCTTGTTTACCCTTCAGCCTTCTTTCCTCCTGAGCCTGCTGTAATATTGAAGTTAGAATGCGTCATTCTTAGTGAGCCTCTGCCTCCTTCATCAGCATCCAGCCGTTCTGTGTACTATTTCTGAAGGTGCCAAAGCACCTTCTGCCTTGATCCATTAACTCACAGCCACAGAACATGTCAAGCCCTAAAGAATCTTTACAAAAGGTTATTGATTGTATCAAAGGCGGATCAGAGTCAAGCCTGTTATCTGAAGATAAGCCTGTGCAGAGCTGCCTCGTCAGCAAAACATCACCTAAGAAACAAACCTCCATGTCCTCACTCCTCCCTACACTGGGCTCCGGCTTCTCGTCAAAGAGCCACCACATATTTGTTTTCAGGCTGAAATGGAATTTTAAATATGAGATGGTTTTAGAATAAAATCAGGTGTTTTTTTTTTTTAAATATGAGATGGTTTTAGAATAAAATCAGGTGTTTTTTTTTTTAAAGTGAAAGAAGCAAAAAGATAAAAATCGAGCAAAATCGTATATTTAAATGTGTATATTAAATCCAGCAAGCTTATTAACAGAATTAAATATAAATGACCTAAGCAGCCCAATTTAAAACCAGAAATATCAGATTTGATTTTAAAAAAAGCAAGACCCAGCAGTATGCTATCTATATAAGAAACACACTTTCAATGTAAAATCATAGAGAGGTTAAGCAAAAAGAATGAAAAAATATAAAAACTGATTAAAAGAAAGCTGGAGTGGCTATGTCAATATCAAACCAAGTAGACTCCAGAGCAAAGAATATCATCAGAGATAGAGATATTACATAATCAAAAAACAAAGATCTTAATGTGTATGCACTTAACAACAGAGCTTCAGAACAAATAAAGCAAAAATTGATAAAACTGTGAGGAGAAATAGGCAAACCCACAATTACCCTTGGAGATTCCCCACTCTCTTGGTAATCGACAGATCATGTGGACTGAAAATCGCAAAGGACGTAAGTTCCACCTGAACAACAGAATCAGAGAAGGTGAACCTAAAGTCTCTTCCAGAAAATAGAAAGGGAGGGAAGACTTTCCAACGTATTTTATGAGGCCAGCATTACCCTAACAATTATGTCAGTCAAAGAAATCACAAGAAAAGAAAACTACAGGACACTGTTCTTCGTGCACGTCGTTGAAAAATCTTTAGCTAAATATTAGCAGATTGAATCAAAAATATATTAAAATAATAATATGATACAATCTAGTGAAAATTATCCCAGGAATTCAATATTTATTCAAGACTCAACCAATGCAATACATGATAACAACAGACTGAAAAAGGAAAAGCATATGATTGTCTTAATAAATGCTGAAAAAGAAGATAGTAATATTCAGTATTCATATATGATATTTTTAAACTATCCACAACCTAGGAATAGAAGAAATTTTCACAGTATAAAAAAAGACATCTATGAAGAAACTGACAACTGAAATTTCATAGCCAGTGCTGACAGATTAAATGCTTTTCCTCAAAGAGAATAAGACAAGGATGTCTTTTTTCACCACTCCCATTCAATATAATACTGGAAGTCCTATCATTATAAAAGGCAAGAAAAGGAAATAAAAGGCGTATCACTTGGAAAGGAAGAACTATAATGCTATATTAGCAGATGGCATGATTGGCTATATAGAAAATCTCAAAAATGTACAAAAAAAGTTAACTGAATTAATAAGTGAATGCATCAAGGTTAGTTGCAGAATACTCTGAAGGCTTCAAAACATTTCTGAGAGAAAATAAAAGAGAACCTAAATAAATGGAAAGATATACCAAGTTCATGGATCAAAAGACAGCATATTTTGAAGACGTTTATTTTCCCCAAATTGATCACAATTGCAGTCAAAGTTTCAGGAGGCTTCTTCTGTAAAAATTAACAAGTTGACTACAAGATGTATGTGGAAAAATTTACGTGGAAAAGGACCTAGAAGAACCAAAGCAATTTTTAAAAAGAGCATCGTTGGAGGATGCACACTAGCTGATTTCAAGACTGACTATGCAATTGTAGTAATTAAGACAGTGCACACTGGCACAAAGAGAGATGTATATTGCAATGTAACAGAAGAATAGAAAATCCAGAAAGAGATATACACATGTGCAGTCCATTGATTTCCAATGTAGGTGCCAAGGAAATTCAATGGGGAAAGAATATCTTTTCCAACAAATAATGCTGGAAGTAATGGATATCTTTACAAAAAATTAACCTTAACCCTCCACTTATACCATATATGGTAATTAATTTCAAATGGTTTGTAGACCTACAGTTAAAACCTAACTTTTAAAAACTTCCAGAAGAAAATATAGAAACAAATATTTAATGACTTTGAATTAGTCCAGGATTTCTTAGGATACAAAAAAGTGCAAACCAAACGTGAAAACACCTGATAAATACAATTTATAAAAATTAAAAACCGTCCTTCCTTTGAAGGACATTGTTTAGAATTTTATAAATTTATTTATTTTATTTTTTCTTAAGTATTGGGGTACAGGTGGTGTTTGCTTACATGAGTAAGTTCTTTAGTGGAGATTTGTGAGAAGCTGGTGCACCCATCACCTGAGCAGTGTACACTGCACCGTATTTGTTGTCTTTTGTCCCTCGCCGCCTCCCACTCTTCCCCCAAAATTTAAAGACAGGCCACAGAGTGCTAGCAGATATTTGCAGAACAGCTATGTAATAAAGGACTTTTGTCCAGAATGTGTAAATAACTCTAACAACTCAGTAAGAATAAAATAAAACAAAAGTGGGCAAAAGTTTCAAACACACATTTCACCAACTAAGATACATAGATGGCAAATGAGCACATGAAAAGCTGTTCAACATCATCAATCAGTACCGTAAGGAAATGCAAGTTAAAACCAAAGTAAAATATCACTCTGTATCCACTAAAATTGCCAAAATTAAAAAAACAACTGACAGCAGCACGTGCTAGTGAGGATGCAGAGCAACTAGAACTCTTGTATGTTGCAAGGTGCAATGCAAAGTGGTGCAATCACTTTTGGATACAGTTTGGTGGTTCCTTCCTTATGGTGGGAAATATACATTTACCATATGACCTGGCACGGCTACTCCTCAGTATTTACCAAAGAGAAATGGAAACTCTGTCTACACAAAGATGTATGTATCAGTGTTTAGAGCAGTTTTGTTCATAATAGCCCCAAACTAGAATCAACCAAGGTGTCCTTCAACAGATGAATCAATAAGCAAACTATAGTACATTCATAGAATGAAATACTATCCAGCAAATAAATGAAATACTGACACACAAATGATATGAATACATCTCAAAACTGTATTCTAAGTGAAAGAATAAACATGTGACAATGACTATTGTATTTTTTATTTCAGGTTACATTCTGTAAAAGTCAAAGCTATAGAGACAGAAATCAGGTCAGTGTTTGCCAGGGCTGTGGAGGTATGGAATACTGATGACAAAGGGGCAGAAGAGAATGTTTCGGAGTAAAGAAAGTGTTCTGTATCTTGATTACAGTAGTGGTTATACAATTTTATCCACTGTCAAAGATCACCCCAAAAATATAGATATTTTTGTTTATATTTTTGCTTTCAATAAGTCTGGATTTAAAACAAACTGTAATATGTGCAGGCCAAATTCATCATGTTCCCCCTCCACGAGCCCCCTCTTCATGATGGTACCTGGTCCTCCAAGTCTGAGAATTAGCCAAAATTTCCCTTTACTCACTTCCCATTTCCAGACGTTAAAACCCACCAAATTCTACCACCAACATATTTCCGTTTCTCTTTTCTCGCTCTCTTTCCCCATTTCTATCCCCTCATCATGTCCCATTGGTCTGTCCGCCTCCAGTTCACCCACACCTGGTGCCCAAGTGGACTTCTCCCTGACCATATCACTGGCCCACTTCACACCCTTCCCTGGCTCCTCATTACCCGCCCACCGCCAGGGACCATTCCAAACACCTTAGCAAAGAAGGAAGCCCTTTGTAATCTGCTACCTGATGACCAGAAAAGCCTCTTCTGTTCATGTCCTTGGCCCATTTTTTTATGGTGTTGTTTGGTTTTTACTTATTAATTTGTTTAAGGTCCTTATAGATTCTGGGTATCGGGCCTTTGTCAGATGCATAGTTTGCAAATATTTTCTCCCATTCTGTAGGTTGTCTGTTTATCAATAGCTTCTTTTGCTGTGCAGAAGCTCCTCCATTTAATTTCATCTCATTTGTCAATTTTTGGTTTTGCTGAAATTGCTTTTGGAGTCTTTGTCATGACATTTTTCCCAGGGTCTATGTCCAGAATGGCATTTCCCAGATTTTATTCTAGGGTTTTTGTAGTTTTAGACTTTACGTTTAAGTCTTCAATCCTATTTCAGTATTAATGGATGTTAGAATTTCTTGTGCTTGACTACTGTTTTCAATGAAAAATTATTACTAGAGTGCCCGTTGATATCCCACAAAGAGCAAGATAATATTTCTCTAGTACATCATGTTACTATCTTCAAAAGGAAAAGATTTTTAAAAAAGATTAATGACTATAAAAGATGGCCATATATTAATTGAAATGATAAGTGTTGTTTCTATTTTTTAAAAAACAAAGAAGAGAAAAGAAAAGCCCCTTCTCATGCCATTCTGCCTACATGCCCCATGTTCCAGGCGTGGTGATTGACCTCATTCCATGACTTTCCGTACCTTGGTCAATGCTGTTCCCCTTTCCCTACTACTTGTTTATACAGACTATGGGTGATGGAGGGGAAGGACAACCTACTGTGAAGAGATCACAGTCTGGAGCCAGATTGTCTGGGTTTGAATCCAGGCTCCAGCACCTATGCACTATTTGACTTTATGTTACTTGACTTTTCTGTGCCTGTTTCCTCATCTCTAAAATAGGGATGTCAAACTGTCTCTCTAATTATAGTGACCATACGTCCTGGCTGACTCTAATGTCCTCTCTTCCCTTTATACTCACAAAGCTGTCTTGGTTTGGACGATAAATATGTGATCTTCCCATCTATAGAGTTGTTAGGGAGATTAAGTGAGGTAATACGTACAGTGTCCTTGAAAAAAATGCCTGGCATATGTTAAGTGCTATGTGTTTCAGGAAAAGTTAATCCAGCAATTGAAGGGATTGAGGATAGAGAGAAGGAAGAAAGAAAATAAAGAGGGGAAGAAGGGAGGAGGGAGGAAAAAAGGAGGAAGGAAGTAGAGATGGAAAGAGGGAGGAAGAAATGAAGAAGAAGGAAAACGGAAGGAAGGCAGGGTAATGTCTTTACAAACCACTTACCAATTTGGGAAGTTTTCCCTTGAATTAATGACACAAAAATCAGCCTTTCCACCAGAACATCATTTGTAGGCAAGGCCAGATTCCAGAATGCCCAACATCTTTCAAAGACACACATTCTCCTACCTTGTTTGTGAATAACGACCTCTTATTTTCTTTCCAGTGGAACCAAGTAGGAGCTGCCAGACATCCCAGGCAGGCTGTTCTATGCTGTCTCACTGCAGAGAAACACAGCCTGATTCCCAATTTCTGGTGCAGAACCAAGCAGAGGATCTGTGCTGGGTTTTAAAGAAGGCCTTTTAGATACTTTAGGAAAGTCATACTTCTTCCACGGTTGGGATTTATTAGAAAAGGTGCTGTATGCCTCCAGGTACTTGACCAATCTTGGACTGATGTCTTTGGGACTCAGAAGGGTAGGGACAGCAGATCAGGTGTGGAGTCCAGGCTCCCATCCGGTTCTCAGAAGTCATCATTCCCAACTATGATCTCATTATAACACAGTTTTATTCAAAGCCCATCATTAGCTCCTCAGTGCTTCATGGATGATCCAAACTCTGTACCCCAGTAGGCCTCAAACCTCCTGTGCTTTAGAATCTCCTGGAGACCTTGTTCATATGTGAGTCGCTGGGCTCTACCCCCAGAGGTTCTAATTCAATAGGTCTGTGGTAGGGTCCAGGAAAGTGAATTTCAAACAAATTCCCCACAAGATCTTGGCTGTTAGTACAGAAATCATACTTTAAGGACCACTGTCTTGGACAAAACTCAGTCCCTTAGACCTTCCCTGGCCATTCCTATCTCCAAGCCTTTGTTTAACCTTTAATTCCCACTGGAAAATAATTCTCTACTCATACAATGCTATATTTCAAGATTTAACTCGGCTGGGCGCGGTGGCTCACGCCTGTAATCTCAGCACTTTGGGAGGTTGAGGCGGGCGGATCACGAGGTCAAGAGATCAAGACCATCCCGGCTAACACGGTGAAACCTGTCTCTACTAAAAATACAAAAACAAAACAAAAGAAAAACAAACAAACAAAAAACAATTAGCCGGGAGTGGTGACGGGCGCCTGTAGTCCCAGCTACTCGCAAGGCTGGAGGCAGGAGAATGGCCTGAACCCGGGAGGCGGAGCTTGCAGTGAGCTGAGATCCTGCCACTGCACTCCAGCCTGGGTGACAGAAGGAGGCTCTGTCTCAAAAAAAAAAACAAAAAACTCTAGTTCCACCAGGATGTTTGAACACTTTAGTCCTTGCTGACAGCTCCCTTTAGCAAAATCAGGTCCTGGTAGGAGTATCCAGGCCCTTGATGACTTGCTGTTTGTACTAATATTTTATCATTTCAAACACATTTACAGTTGTGAACTAAAAAGGAACCTCTGCAAACCTGCTCTGTGTTCTAGGTACAAGTGTGGCAGCGGATTTAAGATTTTAAAAAAGGCAAGATTTCTACCACTGTTAACCTTACAGACCTGTTAGAGAAGCAAAGTGTACATCAGTGCTGCCCAATAGGAATATTTTATTGTCTAATATACAATAAAAGAAACATAGCTATGAGTAAATTTACCATTATATACATATGCATACATATATACAATATGTAATTGTAAATTTGCTCATAGCCATGTTTATTTTGTTGTATGATTATGTTTCAGTAAGCACTTTTTTTTTTTTAGATTGGGGGTTAGTGCAAGTTAGTTTCATGGATATATTACATGATTCTGAGGTCTGGGCTTCTGCTGATTCCATCACCAAAATAGTGAACATAATATCCAAAGGGTAGCTTTTCAACTTGCGTTAGTCTGTTTTGCATTGATACAAAGGCATATCTGAGATTGGGTAGTTTATAAAGAAAAGAGATTATGGAGCACACGGTTCTGTAGGTTGTACAAAGAATGAAGTCCAAACATCTACTCTGGTCGAGGCCTCCAGAAATTTCCAGTCATGACAGAAGGCAAAGGGGGAGCTGGCACGTTACATGGCTGAGAGGGAGCAAAAGAGAGAGGAGAGATTTCTCAAACTCTTTAAAACAACCAGATCTTACATGAGCCCATTATTGGAGGATGGTACCAAGCCATTCATGAGGGATCCATGCCCATGACCCAAACATCTCCCACTAGGCCCCACCTCCAACACTGGAGGTCACATTTCAACATGAGATTTTGAGGGAACAAAACATCCAAACCACATCACAACACTGGCCCCTCATCCCTCCCTCCTGCCTTCTGGAGTCCCCAGTGTCCATCGTTCCCATCTTTATGGCCACGTGTACCCAGTGTTTAGCTCCCACTGATAAGTGAGAACACATGGTATTTGATTTTGTTTCTGCCTTAATTCACTTAGGATAATGGCCTCCAGCTGCATCCATGTTGCTGCAAAAGATATGATTTTGTTCTTTTTTATGACTGTGTAGTATTATTTCTGTGTAGTGAATATGTACCACATTTTCTTTTATTTTACATTGAGTTCTGGGATACATGTGCAGAACGTGCAGGTTTGTTACATAGGTATACATGTGCCATGGTGGTTTGCTGCACCCATCAACCCATCATCTAGGTTTTAAGCCCCGCATGCATTAGGTATTTGTCCTAATGCTCTCCCTCCCCTTCCCCCCACAACCCGACAGGTCCCACTGTGTGATGTTCCCCTCCCTGTCTATGTGTTCTTATTGTTCAACTCCCACTTATGAGTGAGAACATGTGGTGTTTGCTTGTCTGTTCTTGTGTTAGTTTGCTGAAGATGATGGTTTCCAGCTTTATCCATGTCGCTGCAAAGGACATGAACTCATTCTTTTTTACGGTTGCATAGTATTTCATGGTGTATAGTTCACCGCTGCTGGAAACTTAAGTTGATTCTATGTCTTTGCTATTGTGAATAGCACTGTGATGAACATGCCAGTACATGTGTCCTTTTAGTAGAACAATTTATTTTCCTTTGGGTATACCTAGTAATGGGATTGCTGGGTCAAATGACAGCTTTGTTTTAAATTCTTTGAGAAATTTCCAAACTGCTCTCCACTGTGGCTGAACTAATTTATATTCCCACCAACGGTGTACAAGTATTCCCTTTTCTCTGCAACCTCCCCAACATCTGTTATTTTTTGACTTTTTATAATAGCCTTCTGCCTGGTGTGATGGTTTCTCATTGTGGTTTTGATTTGCATTTCTCTAATGATTAGTGATGTTGGGCATTGTTTCATATGTTTGTTTGTCTTTTGAGAAGTGTCTGTTCATGTCCTGTGCCCACTTTTTTTTTTTTTTTTTGAGACGGAGTCTTGCTCTGCTGCCCAGGCTGGAGTGCAGTGGCCGGCTCTCAGCTCACTGCAAGCTCCGCCTCCCGGGTTCACGCCATTCTCCTGTCTCAGCCTCCCGAGTAGCTGGGACTACAGGCGCCCGCCTCGTCGCCCGGCTAGTTTTTTGTATTTTTTAGTAGAGACGGGGTTTCACCGTATTAGCCAGGATGGTCTCGATCTCCTGACCTCATGATCCGCCCGTCTCGGCCTCCCAAAGTGCTGGGATTACAGGCTTGAGCCACCGCGCCCGGCCTTGTGCCCACTTTTTAATGGGGTTGTTTTTTCTTGTTTTTGTTTAAGTTCCTTAAAGATTCTGGTATTAGTCCTTTCTCAGGTGCATAGTTGTGAATATTTTCTCCCACTCTGTAGGTTGTCTGTTTACTCTGTTAATAGTTTCTTTTGCTGTGCAGAAGTTCTCTGGTTTAATTAGGTCTCACTTACCAATGTTTGTGTTTTTTGCAATTGTCATTGCTACTTCTAAAATATCAGAAAGAAACAGATGACATTAATTTTAATAATTTAGTTTATTTGCCCCAATAGATCCAAAATATTATCATTTCAACATGGAATCAATATAAAATATCAACGAGATGTTTTGCATTCCTATTTTCTAACTAATGAGTATGTTATATTTTCAGCACATCTCAATTTCTAATTAGCCACTTTCAAGTACTCAGCAACCACATGTAGCTCCCGGCTACCCTATTAAGCAAAGTAGATAGGCATCAAAAGATAATTCATGGAATCTAGCAGATTTTGACAGGGAACTGCATGAGACAAGCTTGAACAGGGCTCAAGACTCAGTTTCATCCTGAATGTCAGCTACAGTGAGGAGAACCCAGGAGTACCCAGTCTGAGAACAGAGTCAAAGATCACCTGTGGTCCAGAGGGAAAAAAAAATACTGAGTGAGGGGCTATACGTTTGAGACCTGGGTTTTCCATAGACTAGTTGTGAAATCATAAGCCAGGCACTTACCTTCTTTGATCCTTGAGTAAAATGAATAGTGGGGGTACCTGCTCTAAACAAAGTTGCTATCAGAAGAATGTGAGTGTATCCGTATGCTAGGGCTACCATAACAAAATGCCACAGATTGGGTGGTTTAAATAACAGGAATTTATTTTCTCACAGTTCTGGAGGCTGGAAGTCCAAAATCAAGATGCTGGCAGGGTCAGCTTCTCTGGAGGCCTCTCTCCTTGGCTTGCAGACAGCCACCCTCTTATTGCCTCTTCATGTAACCATCCCTCTGAGTTATTTCCTAGTGCCTCCTGTGTCCAAATTTCCTCTTCTTATAAGGACATCAGTCAGATTGGATTGGGACCTACCCTAATGCTCTCTCTTTAACTTAAGCACCTCTTCAAAGTTTCTGTCTCCAAATACAGCCTCCAAAGGAGGTTAGGACTTTAACATGTGAATTTTGGGGGAATACAACTCAGTCTATATCAGAGTTAAAAGAAAATAGATGTCCTTTGGGTTGTACTAAAGAAGGGAGGAGATATTATTATGGGTTGAAGGCACGGCCAAATAGAAGGCTATTGCAGTGACCTGACCATGGGGTTCCCCATCAGAGGCCTGAAGGGGCTCAGGGGACAGTCACTGAATCCCTGTCTCGGACACTGACTTCCAGCAAACTGCTATAGGGATACTGTCTCATTATATCTTTTCATTTCAGTATCCAGGGATTTAAGAAAACAAGAAAGCAAAGAAATAAAATAAGACCAAAGAAACAGCAACAAATTTCCCTTCCAACCTCATCTCCACTAAAACTTTCTTTAGCCTTATACTCCAGAGACTTGGGCTATCTCCCAGGCTAGTGGTTCTCAAACTTGTTGTTCTCAGGATTACTTCATACATTGAAGAATGTTTTCATTATATAGATTATATTTATTAATATTCACTTATTAGAAATTAAAGCAGAAATCATAAAAGCATTCACTTAAAAATCATGTCATCACATGCTAACATAACATGTTTTTAAATAAAAGATAACTATACTCTAAAAAGAAACTAGTTAGAAAAGTGACATTATCATTTGCCTTTGCAAATTTCCTTCATGTCTAGCTTAATAGGAGATGGCTAGATCCTTCTATCTGCTTCAGCATTCATTCTGTTCCGTTGTAATATGTGGTTTTGGTTAAAAACATGAAGAAAATTGAGCCTCATACAGATATGAAGTTGGAAAAAGGGAGAATGTTTTAGTAATATTTAATAAAGATAATTATGGGTATTCTCCTTTGATACAATCATCTTTATTAAATGAGGAACCTGAAATCATATCAACAAACATTTTTGTACTTCATTGTATTAATGTCATCAGTCTATCTTGAACTTTGAAAGAACCTTACACCATGCATTACTTTGTAACAGCATGCATTGGTCATTTGGAAAATATTGGTCCACTGAGCTACACAGATATTTCAAATGTTGACACATTTCATTATCCAGTACCAAAAATTCACGTGTTTTAAAATCACCACAGAGCTCATCATGTAAGTCTTCAAATATTGAGAGCCGCTAGGCTCAATTGTGGATGTTACAAGATCTTCAAAATTCTAATTTTAATTTGAAAACTTGATTTTTATCATTGGCAACAAATATTGTCAGTTGTTTCTCTTGTAAGTAACAGGTTTGCTTTGTTTATTTTCAAGAAGTGTCTGAAAAATACCTAAGTTTGAATATCCATAGCTTGACTCCATTCTTTCAAGTAAAAATGGCATTCATTTCATGAGAAAGAGGCTAATTGAGCTCACAACTGAATCAAGCACATGAGAAGTTTACCTTGAGACAACCAGTGTACTCTGCTAAGTAGCAGCAGTGCTTTATTCATCATACTGAATATTAAAAAGATGTGTACTCAACCGGGCGCGGTGGCTCACACCTGTAATCCCAGCACTTTGGGAGGCCGAGGCGGACGGATCACAAGGTCAGGAGATCGAGACCACCCTGGCTAACACGGTGAAACCCCGTCTTTGCTAAAAGTACAAACAATTATCTGGGCATGGTGGCAGGTGCCTGTAGTCCCAGCTACTCAGGAGGCTGAGGCAGGAGAATGGCATAAACCCAGGAGGCAGAGCTTGCAGTAAGCCGAGATCACGCCACTGCACTTCTCCAGCCTGGGCAACAGAGTGAGATTCTGTCTCAAAATAAAATAAAATAAAAATTACAAAAAGATGTATACTCAAGACTTGAGAGTTAATAAAATTAATAACATTTGCTGCTCTATTCAAAACATTCTTAAGTGGCATTGATGCTTTGTTACTGCCTGTATCTGGCAGTGAAGAATACAGTGGCTACTAGTAATTTGTTGCCATTGCCTTGATTTATGCTAAACAATTTTACCCACCATTGTTTTGGAAATGTCGGTGCAAACATCTCATGGTGGAAAAGGCAAATAACATATCATTGTTATTATGAAAAACGTTTTGACCTTATGAATCTCCTGAAATGTCTCAGAGACTCCCCAAAACTCCAGACCACATTGAAATTTGCTCTTCCAAAGTTTGAAATCTGAAACTTGGCTTATTTTCTGCCTGAAATACCCATCTGAACTTCTCTTCCAGTGAAAATCAAACCCTTCTCTCTGACCCTGTTGGAATCACATGGTACCGATCATCCACATTTCACACCCTTCCTCCCTCCTGGGCCAGGGTTGGAGTTGACAGCAAAGAGCTGTTCAGGAAGCTGTCTATGGTGAGGAGGAGGCAAGTGGGAAGGGCTCAGAAGGAGTCCTCATGATGGTTTGTGCCAAAGCACAGGTACGTAGGTATGTGTTTCTGAGGCCCATAACCTGAAAGCAGATAACTTAGATTTGGAAAATTAAAGTTCAAAAGGGACAGGAGCAAGATTGCAACCAGAGGACAGAGCCAAAGGTCAGGGCAAAATGGTTGGGATCAAGTGAGTAGAACTGACCAGAAGAAAAGTTGTAAGGAGTAGTTAGTAGAAAGACAGTCTATGCAATCAATGAACCCTCGAGAACATGGGCAGATCTCTAAAACATTGTGGAGAAACATAGAGCCAGGAGATAAAAAGTGCAGAATATTTATATTCTTTGGACCAAAAACATGAGCTGAGCCAAGAGTCCAGTGTTTGGCAGAGATTTCACAAAGCCCAGCATTATTTCTCTACCACTTCCTGATGGCCTTGCAGGTGGAACCTCTCTCCAGGGAAAATAACATTATAATAAGAAAAACACATACACATACGAAGCTAACAATAAATGTTGTGTGGTTGATTCCATCTTGGGGAAAGCCGGGGAATAATTGCAAGGAGAGAGTGAAACTATGCATAGATAAATAACAGTCCAGGTGTGGTGGCTCACACCTGTCATCCCAGCACTTTGGGAGGCCGAACGTGGTGGATCACTTGAGGTCAGGAGTTCAAGACCAGCCTGGCCAACATGGTGAAACCCCGTCTCTACTAAAAATACAAAAAAAACCAACAACAACAACAACAACAACAAATAGCCAGGCATGGTGGCACGTGCCTGTAGCCCCAGCTACTAGGAGGCTGAGGCAGGAGAGTTGCTTGAACCCAGGAGGCGGAGGTTGCAATGAGCTGAGATTGCGCCACTGCACTCCAGCCTTAACAACAGAGCAAGGTTCTGTCTCAAAAAAGAAAAAAGAAAGAAAGAAAAGATAGATAACAAACTTATGAAGAAAAAAAGTATGAGTTCCACGAAAGGTTAATTGAGCCGAAATCATTAACAAAGGGTTTCTGGGTGTGCCTATGGTGTCTGTCCCTGACATTTGTTAAAGTCAGTGTAAGTTGGACACCACGTGGTCTCACAACTGTATTCCTGTGCCCTTCTACTCATGAGCAGTGCTGCCTGGATGAAACCTTGAAGGGAGTCAAGCATTTAACTGAGCCAGCTGCCTCCATCATGTTCTTCATGCTTCCTAAGGCCTGAGGGGGGTTCATGAGGGTAGACCTGTGAGCCAACAATTGAGGGAGGGCTTGAGGGTTTTAGACAGCTGCTTTGAACACTGATTAGCAAACAAATATCTGTGCACAGGGGCAATGCAGGGACCCTCCTTAACATAGAACAAGCCTCTGAGGGTGGACCTCCTGCATATGTCAGTTTAGGTCAGGGCAGTATAATCTGGAGTTCACTGTGGGGGCTCAGCACCTAGAAGAGGAAAAAAAAAAAAAACCCTGAGGCTGGACCAATTTCATTGGAAATTGGTAAGAAAGAGGCAGAGCCAGTAGGAGGCAATGGGAAGGAATTTAAACATGGCAGAACATGGTGACCCAGGAACATGGGTGATAGAAATCAGAAGCTTGTGAGGAGCAGTGGCGGGCATATGCGTCCTGCATTAGCTTCCTAGGTGGCTTAAAACAACATAAATGTCTTCGTGGACAGGTCTGGAGGTTAGAAGTCCAGAAGCAAGGTGTCAGCAAGGTTTGTTCCTGCTGGGACACTCTGAGGAAGAGTCCGTTCCATGCCTGTCTCCTAGTTTCTGGTGTTGCCTGCAATTCTTGTTTGTTTGTTTTTTGAGATGGAGTTTCCCTCTTGTGGCTCAGGCTGGAGTGCAATGGCATGATCTCGGCTCACTTCAACCTCTGCCTCCTGGATTCAAGTGATTTTCCTTCCTCAGCCTCCCAAGTAGCTGGGATTACAGGTGCACGCCACCACGCCTGGCTAATTTTTTGTAGTTTTAGTAGTGACGGGGTTTCACCATGTTGGCCATGTTGCCTGCAATTCTTGATACACCTTGACCTGTAGATGCATCTCTCTAATCTCTGCCTCCATCATCCCATGGTGAACTCTCTGGGTGTGTCTCTTCTCCTCTTCTTATGAGGGCACCAGTCCTGTTGGTTTAGGGCCCACTCTAATGGCCTTATCTCCATTTAATTGTATCTGCAAAGATCCTATTTCTAAATAAGGTCACATTCACACATAAAGAGTATCAGGGCTTTAATACATCTTTGGGGGTGAGAAGACACAGTTCAACCTATAACAGGCCCCAACCATAAGAGGCTGGTGAATTCACAAGCAAATAGAGCGGGAATGATATTCAGAAATCCAAACTGGTGTCAGCCCCAACGATGACGATCACCCCAACCTTGTGGGTTCTGTTGAGCAAAGCTGGCAAGACCAAAACAGAGGAATCCTAGACCTCTGTGCCAGAGTATGCAGTAAACCATCAAGATCGGGCACTCAGGAACAAGGCAGGGGTTCTAGGTCAGGATGGGACCAGCATCGGGGCTCCTTCTGGGCTGAGTCCCTTCCTCCAGGCTACTGAAACCCCACTTGTCTGGGTCTGTCTAATCTTGCAGGTGTCAAGGAAGAGGGCCCTGCTATGAAGAGAGGAGAGCTGGGGGCCAGGGACTGGAGCAGGAAGGGACCCAGTCAAGGCTGACGCTGACCCCAGAGGATGAGCCCTTGGGGGGAAATCGTCTCTTCATGATATAGCCTCCTGCGCCCAAGTTCTGCCTGTAAAACTAGAACAGGTTCCATCCATGCTGAACTGCTCGCCCTTTCTCTTCTTGGTTTCCCTCTGCAATGACTCACTGGTCTGAGCACGTTTCTCCCCACATCAGGGATGGGAAGCACGGAGAAGACCGCAGTCCGGTGCCCTCTGAAGTCATTGGCGACCGCGATGGAAGTAGCTGGGGGTCGACAGTAAAGTTGGAGACTGAAATTATTTGAGCTCTTAAAATGGGATAATAAGGTAACTTTCCTCCTCCTGGTATGAGCTCATTTAATTGTAAAGATCTTAATAAATTCAGCCTGATTAACTCCAACCTTGTGGGGGAAGGTTATTCAGTGTTGTGGAATTAATTTTAAACAGAAGCAAAAAAAAAAAAAAATTGGAGCGAGAAGAAAAAATATTTAGTGCAGGATAAGGTGGGAGGGAGGTGCGTGTGTAGGAAGCCACGGCTGGGGAGCACCCACTGAGCCTGTTCTGGAAACCACACCAGGGCCCTTGAATGATCAGTTGCTTTCTCAAACATGGTAGAGCCTCGGGTAACCCCCAGGCTGGGGCCAGCTTGATTTGCACACACCCCAGTGCTGAAGGTAAAGTGTGACCCCCTCAGGGGTCCGCAGGAGTGTCCAGGACCTCCTGTGCTTAGGAGCCAGGCAACCACGGCTTTGCTTTCAGGCTCTTTTTACCAGTTGCCTAAACGTAGGTAAGTTTCTCTTTGGATGTCAGTTTGCTAATGCGGGCAATAATCCTCACTGCAAGGATTAGGTACACATGGAGTACTTAGCCCAGTTCCAGGAGCATACCAGCTGTAACTACTACTGCTGCCCTGTCGTTGGTCTTGCTGTGTACTTTCTGTGGCTTTCCGCCCCTTTTGTCCCCATGGACTCTGGCTGAGATGCAGCCCCTGGCTTTCCCCATATCAGACCTCTCTGTTCAGCTGCTTGAGTGCCCAGTATTGGCATGGACCTACAGGCCAGCCTGAGCAATCTGGAAAAGGAAGTCCATTCATCAAAATACCATTCACCCAAGCCAGGCAGTGCACTCGATGTATGATAGGCATTATAGCTAAGCCTCAGGGCAGTCTTAGAATCCTATTGTAGAAAATGGGGCTAGGGGAGTTTAGAGAGGTTTAATGGCATGTGTTTGAAGCTGAGGAAGCCTAGTTCATTACCTACGCCCACACCCATAGTCCCTGTGGTTTCTAAACAATTCGAGAAATTGAAATAAGCACTATTCAAACAGCCTCTGCTCTATTGCCCAAAGTTCGGGACTGCCTTGTAAAATTGGATTGGAGAACATGGCTCTGACCAGAGGCAGAAAGAGGACTTTCTACTCCTTTTCCTTGAATTTCATTGACCCTGGTCTAGGTAGAGCTGCTGGGCAACACTAGACCTCCCTGTTTAGGGCTGGGAGGGACCAATATGGGGACAGAGTTCTGCCGGATAAGCTCTATCCATGGAAGAAAAAAAAGCCCAGTGCAGGATGGGTGAGGCTCAGGTTAAGCCAAATGGAGCAAAAACACACAGCTGGGACCACTTGGGTTTACTGCAGAGTCCCACCTCGGTGAGAGACAAACATGAGACACAGGTGTCATTCTCCAGCCACCGTCCAGCTTGTGCCTTGCCTCTTTCTCTTTGCTGAGCAACAGAGCCCCTGACTAGCTGGCCCCTTTCTGCATCTGAAAGTCAGCCAGGTTTAAAACACACAATTCAGATCTGATTCAAAGTTCTCATCATGAAGTAGGAAGAGAGCTCCTTTTGCTCCCTTGCTCCTCCCACTCCCTTCTTTGGAACAAGAAGAGGTAGGTTCTGCCTCTAAGACCTTGCCTCCCCTCTGTGGCCCAGGCTGCAGACATCTTTCCCTAAGCACCCTCCCCTATACCACCTCTCAACGTTAGTTCAGCCCTTGACAAGTCACAGCTGTAGGTATCTATGCTACTCAACAAGGATGAAACAAGAGCCCAGGACACTGAGGATGGTGGGCAGAGGTGGATGAGGATCCCAGAGTCTGGTGGCCAGAAGAAACCCTCGAGGGCACTCAGCTCGCCTTCCCATCATAATTATTTCTTGCATATCCCATGTTCTTTCCTACCATCATCCCCACTATCGTTGTCTATTTCCTGAACCTTTACTGTTACCTCCAAACGAGTAGGGTTGCCACCCACAGTCACTTGGGTCATGCCCTGTAGGAGAACACCAGGCCTGAGGGTGAATGGGGCTGAAATCCAGCCACACAAGTCTGGCCTGGACAAGCCCTGTATCTGTCGAGGAAAGGCTCTTTTCATGCCTCGGTCTCCCCACAGGGAGTACCTAGTTCTAATTCACATCACGCGTGCACACAATGGCTCGGCCAACTGATCTCCCTGCATCCAGCCTTGCCTTCACTGCCCTCCCCATCCTGTCTTCCACACCCCAAATCCATCCTCCACGCGGCAGAGTGATCTTTCAGAAAGCACTCATCTGACCATATCACTCATCTGCTTAAAATCCTTTAAGAACCCCTCATTGCCCTCAGCATCCATTCCAAACTCTTCATCTGGTTTTGTGAAGCCCTCGGTGATGGACCACCTGAATCTCAGCCCCTCCCTCACCCTCTCCCACAACACTTGTGCCCCAGCTGAGCTGAACTTTCCACTTCTCCATATGGCAGATGTGGCTCTCTCAGTCGCCCCTCCCCACATTTGCACCTGCTGCCTTCTCTACCTGAAAATGCTTTCTCCTCCCCATCCCTTTGCTTGGCTAACTATTGTCCATCCTGTGTCTCAGCTTATACGAGCCCTCCTCAGGAGGTCTTGCCCTAACAAGGTTAATGTGGATATTTTAAAAGCACCATTTAGTCAGAGTTGTTCTTTAACCAAGGGTCATGACCCATAAACAATCAGGGAAATTCATTTGTTGGTTCCAACCAGCATTTTTCAAAAGAGGAAATTGAGTAGAAGAAAATAGAATAAAGAATACCGGAGTGAATGTCACCGTCTTTGGTAAAATTGTTGAAAATGCATATGTGTACACACGTGTGCACTGGGTTGTGATATACTACGTTTCTCACTGTGGATAATGGTCCAAATCTTTGGAAGTCACAGCTGCAGGCGTCTCACTGCCCAGCCCAGGCTGAGAATGATTGCTTTAGTTTTTTCAGGGCTCCTAGAGTCGTGGAATTGTTGACTGAAGTAAATGATCAGGACAGGAAGGAAGGCAGCTGCTCGCGCTCTTTCTGGTTCCAAATGGCAGCTGCTGCTGAAGTGCTCTGGCTATGCCCACGTTTTGTCTTTCTGAGGCTTCGGCCTCCCTTGATAACTACCACCCCCAGGTTCTCAGCCTTCCCCCTACATACCCAGCCTATAGAATTTGCTTAGTAGATGTTCGTGGCCCAGATGTGTGTCTGTGGGCTCATGAGTATGTTGTAAGTACATCATAGGGCAACTACTTTCAAAAACAGGTTGACTCTCAGATGGCGATGATAGAAGCTGTCTTCAGCTGCCAAATTTCATTGTACCCCAACCATGAAGCTCTTGTGGGATCTACTCATGGCAGGTAGCTCGTACTTGGCCTTCATGTCCCCACTGTAGCCTCTGACTGAGAGGCCCTGCTAGGTAGCCAACGTGATGTATACCGTGCTTCAGATCCAGGTCCACTGGCTCCCTGAGAACAGCACTTAGCAGACTCCCACAAACGAGGACATTCATCTTTGTCAGCCCTAATGAACCAGATTTGTCAAACAGGAACCAGAGAGCAGCTGTGTTGGAGGGAGACAAATCACTTAATCCAAGCCTCCTGATGTGGCAGCCCCTGGCGCGAAGGAGATCATGGCATTTAACTGCAGAGGGGCCTGGAGGACTCACGTCGGGGGAGGGCTGGTTGCCCTCAACTCTTGCTATCAGGAGTGCTTCTCTCCTGGATGCTTCACTTGGCTCTGGGGATGTGCACCCTGCAGATGCCTGGGCAGGAAGAGAGAGATAGGAGGTGGCAGCCTCTGTTCCCAGCCTGATGCAGGCCCTAGAAAAATGACTGCGTTTAGAGTCAACTCTTCTGGTCCCACCAAGTTGCTCACACTGAAGTGTTTATGAAAGACTCTTGGATGCAAGGGACAGAAACCCATCTCCAATGAGCTTAGGCCAAAGGGGATGGATTGACTCATGGACTCTGAGGTTGAACAGCTATGCTGCAACCAAAGTAGGGGTGCAGCTGGGCTCATGAACAAGTGCATCCAGGAACTCACACATGACCTGGCACCTCTGCTGTCTCTCCATGCTTCTCCTGGCATGCCAGCTTTGTTCTCGCTCCCTGTAGACAAGCTTCCTCCATCACAGGGAAATTTTGACATTGACAGCTCTCAGATTTTACCTCTTAGGGCTCCTACCACCGAAAAGGCTGATAGATGCTTTCTTTGGCCCCAAACTGAAGAGAGAGGGAGGGAAAAAAAACACTCCCAGGAAAGGGCTCTGAACTCTGATTTGCCATTTCGGGGCAAGTGCCAACACAGTCATATATGGCATGAGAGGCAGAGTCACCTAGGGCAGCTCCCATGTGGACCACATGGCTGGAATCAGAGAGGAACAGCTATTGGGAAAAGGTGGGAGTCCTCAGCAGACATGCCCACTTTGATGGTCTTTGTCCTCACTTCCCCCAAATCCATATCCAACTCAGCATCTGCTTCTCTGTAACTACTTTCAGGTCCGGAAAGAGAAAAAACCACTCCCTTCCCTAAAGACACTGCAGGGAGTAAGATCAGGCAGAATGAGTGGGATTTTATAATGCTTCCTTCTACCAATCCAATTTTCAGGGCTACGTGTGACATTCAAAAGTGGCACCAGGACAAACGCTGGGCTTGCCAGGTAGTTTTACTTTGTTGACTTTGACAGTCAAATTTCCCTAAGGCCAGGATCCTAGTGGACTTATCATATTTACTAAGCTGCCCCTAATCTCCACCAGCCCTGGGTGCTCAGATACACCCAACAGAATAAGAATTGTACTTCTGAATGACAGTTCACTAACACGGTTGGCAAAAACACTTCACATTCATTTTCTCCACAGCTTTCAAATGGTTTCAACCACGAACCTCAGTAAAAACGACATCTTAAGAACAAAACCATACATTTTACATCATGATCCAGTACACAAATATTTTTATAAAACTAAAAGAAGTTTCAAAAAATCATACCTACCCTTACGAGAGTGATAAGGCTTGATGTTTTTAAATTATGGTCTTTCTTTTCTATTCTATTTTTACAACGTCACTTAAATTTTTTCATGACTAAACCTACATTTTGATAAACATGTACAATCTCATTTGTTCTTCCCACATGATTATCCTCGTTAAGCAGTCATCTTTACAGCAAGAGCTCCAGGAAGAAGGTGTCTTCTGGATGCCAGACCCTAGTCTGGGCTTTTTATATGTGATCTCACTTAATACTCTCAGTACTCTTGTAAGGTAGGAGTTATTGTTTCTATTGCATGGATAAGGAATCTGAGGAACTTATTAAAATCAGGTGTTAAACTGTTAAGTGGCAACACTGAAACCCATCAGACTATGAACCTCTTCCTATCACCACCTGGCTTCCCAAGACTTGGTAAGCCCCTGAGCAGAATCATATGCTAGGTAGAGTAAAGATGACTACAAGGTCTTTGATACTCCTCCCATGACAGGTGGGGTCTAATCTCCCTCCTCTTAAATCTGGGCTGGCCTTAGTGATCTGCTTAACCAACTGAATGACATGGAACGGATGTACTAAGGCTACTGAGGGTATGTCAAAAGAAGCCTTGCATCATCTCCCTGGGTCTCTGGGCCTTCTCTCGAGGTGCTTTGGGCCATCATGTGAGAAGTTCAGCTACCCTGAAACCACTATTCTGGAGACAATGTGTATATCCTCTGGTCGACAGTCCCAGCTCAGTTCAGCCTTCCAGATGTCCCCAGCAAGAAGCCAGACATATAAGCAAAGAATGTCTTGGCCAAGCCAGACTAACCCAGGTGAAGCAGAAGAATCACCCAGCTGAGCTCTGCCCTAATTCCTTACCCACACAATTATGAGACATAGTAAATTAGTTACTTGTCTCAAGCCACTAAGTTTTGGATATTTTGCTTACAGCAATAGATTGCCTGAACGTGAGCTTCAAGAGCTCCAGACTACCATGAGCTTCCAGCAGAAAGGCTCTTGGGAGCTTGTGCCTTTTCCCTCTGCAACTTAAGGTAGATTGAGTGAAGCCTCAACCCCACCATATGAATCCTGCTGAAACTGTGTTAAGGCCACTCCCCACCACCTTCCTTCTTCTTCTCTGTTGCTGAGGCTTCAAGTAAAGATTCTTTATTCTATGAGTCAAGAAGATGCACTCAGTGAGGCCTCTGAAGTCTTCCCCAATCCATCTTGTATATGTTAATCTGCCCCCATGGGTCACTAATCTGAAGCGTGGATGCCTTTCAGACAGCAGGTGTCTGCAAACTGAGAGGGCAAATGTGCCAGGCATGAAAGTGGGCATAAATAATAGAAAAGCATTTTCTTGCATTTCTACATGAGTCTCAGGGTACCCTGACAGACAGCAGAGGGAGGCAGAAAAATAGCCCTGATATCAAAAAGCTTTTCTTCTTGAAAGGAAGCTTTGTAGCAACTGGGCCCAACACTATAAAACGAAGGAAAAAATGAACCCCAGGCAAACCACACCCCCTAGGAGTATGTACTGTATGGGATGGGGTTGGGAAGGTAGAGGGTAGTGGAGGACGAGATGCAGAAACTGTTTGTTAATATTTACCCAAATTAATACCATGTTGAGCAACAGCTTCTACACAAAAGCCACAGTTAAAATTAGTAAGTAGTTCATCCTGTTCTAACAATATGGAATAATTAATTTCCTCACTTGTTTTTTTTTTCCATAAGCAGTAATTAAAGAGAAATATTATATAGCTGCACCTGTTTTTCACTTCTGGCTTACCACAGTGAGTAAACCCAATCTTTTATTGATGAGAAGAGATGCACATTGGGAACCCACAGGAAAAGCATCAAAATCCCTCCAGCCTTCCCTTGAGACGTGTGAGAAATCTCAAATTATTAAACCATATGGAGGCCGTACTGCGAGCGGGCTGTTCCCACTGCGGGGATGAGGCCTCATTTCTAATTTCCCTCTGACTTTCAGCTCCTCTGAAGGTTTCAGGGTTGTTGAAGGAATAAGGTTTGTCTGCGGAGTAAGGAGACTCCTGTGAATTGGTTACCCCGAAGACAAAGACAGCTGATTTTCTGCATCCTCTTTCTGCTGCCTTCTCACTGGGCCTGGATTCTCTGCCCCCAAGTGAGTGTGTCAGAAGAGATCCCAGGGACGACAGACCAAGTTCAAGTTCAGAGTCTCCTTGTGCCCCTCTGTGGACTCCAGCCATCTCTAACCACCTTATCTGCCCTTGTCCTCAGACAAAGGGCTTCAGCCACACTGTTAAGGGGAGGCCAGAGTTGGAAGAGACAGGAGAGCTAATATTTGCGTAGCACTTCACAGTTTATTCTTTATAGCTCTCACACTCATTATGCAAACTTACTTTGTTCTCCAGCTAAATCCCAGCAGGGATCCTGCCATCACTGCTACTTGGAAATTCTGGTTCCTGCTCTTGGTCTCTGATGCTGCCCTACAACCCAGGGACCCTGGACAAGCACCTGGACAAGCCATGGTGAGGAACACCCTGCCCCGCCTTGAACTCCAGTGGGTTTTGTTCCTGGAAATGGGCTGTGCATCCAAATAATGCCAGTGGCCTCTGGTATATCACTCAGGTGGGAACAAAGGTAATTAGAGGCAATGAGCCCTGATGGAGGACTCGGAATATACCTTTTCTTTTTCCCTTTTTTTTTTTTTTTTTTTTTGTTGAGACCAAGTCTTGCTGTGTTACCTAGGCTGGAGTGCAATAGCATGATATCAGCTCACTGCAACCTCTGCCTGCCAAGTTCAAGTGATTCTCCCACCTCAGCCTCCCATGTAGCTGGGATTACAGGCACGCACCACTACCTCCAGCTAATTTTTTGTATTTTTAGCAGAGATGGGGTTTCACCACGTTGGCCAGGCTGGTCTCAAACTCCTGACCTCAAGTGATCTGCTCACCTCGGCTTCCCAGAGTGCTGGGATTACAGGTGTCAGCCAAGCCACTGTGCCCGGCCGAAGTATGCCTTTTCTTAGATGCAAACATGAGCATTGTTTATTCAGCTCCAAATGATACAACTTGGGCTGATGAGTAAACACATTTCCCACAGACTCTACAGTGACTGGTTGTGCAGCACCTGCCACAGCGGCATGTAATTTAACTTACTGCCTATAACCCCCACTCAACTGTGAGCTGTGTGAGGCCAGGAAACCATCTTGCTCACTACCAAATGCCTTATACTGGGGCACAGGAGAGTCGTCCTGTCATGAGTTGGTAAGTTAACAGCAGAGGATTTGAGAACCTTCTTTCTGAGCTGGCACATTCTGTACTAAGACCCTCTTGTGACTTCTACCCCAGTAACTGCAGGGAAAGGGAGAAGGGGCTAAGCCCCAGGGGTTCTGGACTGCCTAGAATGCTTTCTCAGGTCACCAGGAGCATAGCGACCGCTGCTGATGCTTCCCTATTCTGTCTGTGGTCCTGATTCTTGGGATTTCCTTCTAAGCAGCAACGTCAGGAAGGATTACAGAAGAGACAAGGTGGGTAAGCCCCTGCATGGTTTATTACTTCCAGTGACATGACTAGGGTTGGTGGGAGAAGCGCCAGGTCCCTAGAACCCTGAGGGTGTCAGCTAAAGTTACCCCCTATAGATGCACTCTTCTCCTAATGACATCATTCTTTGTGGCACCCTCCCTCCCAAACTCCATCACATCTCACTGTCTTGGCTCAACTGTGGTGGAAGTGCTTTTCATTTGACTGATTGATTGATTGATTGATTGATTGATTTTTGAGATAGTTTCACTCTTACGGCACAATCTCCACTCACCACAACTTCTGCCTCCCCGGTTCAAGCAATTCTCCTGCCTCAACCTCCCAAGTAGCTGGGATTACAGGCGCCCACCACCACGCCCAGCTAATTTTGTATTTTTATTAGAGACGGAGTTTACTGTCTTGGCCAGGATGGTCTTGAACTCCTGATCTCAGGTGATCCACCCACTTCGGCTTCCCAAAGTGCAGGGATTACAGGCACAAGCCACCACACCCGGCCCTTTTTTATTTTATTGTGACTCCTTACTTTATTTTTTATTGGTACATATTAGAAGCACATATTTTCAGGGTACATATAATTTAATTCATTCATATAATCAAATTAGGGTAATTGGAATATCCATCAACTTCAGTTATCTTTTCTTTATGCTAAGAATATTTGAACTATTCTCTTCTAGCTATTTTGAAATGTACAACTGATGAATGTTGACTATAGTCACCCTACTGATCTATCAAATACCTTGTCTTATTTCTTCTAAGTGTATATTTGTCTTTTTCTCTTTCCTATGTCTATTAGTCTGTTCTCGCATTGCTATAAAGTCATGCCTGAGACTCAGTACTTTATAAAGAAAAGAGTTTTGGCTCACGGTTTCATAGGCTGTACAGGAAGCACGGCTGGGGAGGTCTCAGGAAACTTTCAATCATGGCAGAAGGTACAGGGGAAGCAGATATGTCCTACATGGCTGGTTCAGGAGGAAAAGAGAGAGTGAGGAGGTGCTACACACTTTAAAAAAATTTTTTTATTATACTTTAAGTTCTGGGATACGTGTGCAAAACGTGCAGGTTTGTTACATAGGCATACACGTGTCATGGTGTTTTGCTGCACCCATCAACCCGTCATCTACATTAGGTATTTCTCCTGATGCTATCCCTCCCCTAGCCTCCCACCCCACAGCAGGCCCCAGTGTGTGTTGTTCCCCACCCTGTGTCCATGTGTTCTCATTGTTCAACTCCCACTTATGAGTGAGAACACACGGTGTTTGGTTTTCTATTCTTGTGTTAGTTTGCTGAGAATGATGGTTTCCAGCTTCATCCATGTCCCTGCAAAGGACATGAACTCATCCTTTTTTATGGCTACATAGTATTCCGTGGTGTATATGTGCCACATTTGCTTTATCCAGTCTATCATGGATGGGCATTTGGGTTGGTTCCAAGTCTTTGCTATTGTGAACAGTGCCGCAATAAACATACATGTGCATGTGTCTTTACAGTAGAATGATTTATAATTATTTGGGTATATGCAGAACTCTCCACCCCAGATCAACAGAGTACACATTCTTCTCAGTACCACATTGCACTTATTCTAAAAGTGACCACATAATTGGAAGTAAAACACTCCTCAGCAAATGCAAAAGAACGGAAATCATAACAAACGGTCTCTCAGATCACAATACAATCAAATTGGAACTTGGGATTAAGAAACTCACTCAAAACTGCACAACTACATAGAAACTGAACAGCCTGCTCCTGAATGACTACTGGGTAAATAATGAAATTAAGGCAGAAATAAATAAGTTCTTTGAAACCAGTGAGAACAAAGATACAATGTACTAGAATCTCCAGGACACAGCTAAAGCAGTGTTTAGAGATAATCTTTTATTTTATTTATTTATTTTTTATCTTTTTTGAGATGAAGTGTCGCTCTGTCACCAGGGCTGGAGTGCAGTGGCGCAATCTTGGCTCACTGCAACCTCCGCCTCCCAGGTTCAAGTAATTCTCCTGCCTCAGCCTCCCAAGTAGCTGGGATTACAGGCACCTGCCACCAGGCCCCGCTAATTTTTTTGTGTTTTCAGTAGAGACAGGGTTTCACCTGTTGGCCAGGCTGGTCTCGAACTCCTGACCTCAGGTGATCCGCCTGTCTCGGCCTCCCAAATTGCTGGGATTACAGGTGTGGGCCACCATGTCCGGCCAGTGCTACACACTTTTAAACAATCAGATCTCAGGATAACTCACCACCTATTGCAAAAACAGCACCAAAGGGGAAATCTGCGCCCAAGATCCAATAACTTCCTACCAGGCCCCACCCCCAACACTGGGGATTACCGTTTGCTCTGAGATTCGGTCAGGGACACAGACCCAAACCATATCACTATGTAATAGTTACTCTCTGTCCTAGGCAAAGTAATAGCTCCCTAAAGATATCCACAGTTCTAGCTGACCTTAAAATGGGCCGATTACCCTGGATTAGCTGGGTGGGCCTGATCTCAAGGATCTTTAAAGGTGGAAGAGGGAATCAGAAGAGAGAGCCAGAGATGTGGCTGCAAGAGAAGGAAGGGACTCAGCCTGCCAGTGCTGGCCTTGAGGTGGAGGAAGGGCACCAGCAGTGAACAGGGAACGCTTCTACACTGTTGGTGGGAATGTAAACTAGTACAACCACTATGGAAAACAGTGTGGGAATTCCTTAAAGAACTAAAAGTAGAACTACCATTTGATCCAGCAATCCCACTACTGGATATCTACCCAGAGGAAAAGAAGTCATTATACAAAAGATACTTGCACATGCATGTTTATAGCAGCACAATTCATAATTGCAAAGACATGGAACCAACCCAAATGCCCATCAATCAACGAGTGGATAAAGAAACTGTGGTATATACATATATGGTGGAATACTACTCAGCCATAAAAAGAAATGAATTAATGGCATTCACAGTGACCTGGATGAGATTGGAGACAATTATTCTTAGTGAACTAACTCAGGAATGGAAAAATCAAACATCGTATGCTCTCACTTATAAGTGGGAGCTAAGCTATGGGGATGCAAAGGCATAAGAATAACACAGTGGACTTTGGGGATTCGGGGAAAGGGTGGGAAGAAGATGAGGGATAAAAGACTATAAATAGGGTGCAGTGTATACTGCTTGGGTGATGGGTGCACCAAAATCTCACAAATCACCGTTAAAGAACTTACTCATGTAATCAAACACCACCTGTTCCCCAATAACCTATAGAAATAAAAGAAATTAAAAATTTTACAAAGAAAAAGAAGAAAAATAATAAAATTAGAGATGAAATTGAAAGCAGGAAGTCTGTTTTTGTACTGGTACCATGCTGTTTTGGTAATGATAGCCTTGAAATATAGTTTGAGGTCAGGTACAATGATGCCTCTGGCTTTGCTCTTTTTACTTAGAATTGCTTTGACTATTGGGACTTGTTTTTTGTTTCCAATAAATTTTAGAATATTTTCTTCTAATTCTGTGAAAAATAACATTGGTAGTTTGATAGGAATGACATTGAATCTGTATATTACTTTGGGCAGTATGGACATTTTAATCATATTGATTCTTCCAATCAATAAACATGGGATGTTTTTACATATGTTTATATTATCTATTATTTCTTTCAGCAGTATTATGTAGTTCTCCTTGTAGAGATCTTTCACCTCCTTGGTTAGATGTATTCCTAGGTATTTTATTTTTACGGCTTTGGAAAGAGAATGGTATTCTTGAATTGTCTCTCTGCTTGAATGTTACTGGTATATATAAATGCTATTCATTTGTGTACATTGATTTAAATCCTAAAACTTTACTGAAGTCATTTATCAGCTGTAGCTCTAGAAGGCTTTTCATGGAGTCTTTATAAAACATTTGTCATAGGTTTTAATAGCAATAATTGAAAAAAATAGGAATTATCATCAAGATTCATAACTGGGCCTTGGACAGGCATTAAGAATTTTCTGGTAGTCCCCTCTAAGACTTATCTTTGTCTTGCCTCATACTTGACCACTGTCCTGATTCTTCGTATATTTTTGTATCTTTACCATCTGTTACTTCTAATTCTCCATGCTCTTTTCATTTTGCTCTCTTTGAACATTCTATGAGTACTAGTAAAATTTAAGTGAAAGGGTAAAAAAAAAAAAAAAAAAAAAAAAACAGGAAATTAATAAAGAAATTCAATGAAACCAAAAGCTTGTTGTTTAAAAGTTCAATAAAATCAATAAGCCTCTAGCCAGGCTAAGAAAAAATGAGAAAGGGCACAAATAACTAATATCAGAATTGAATGAAGAGAATCACTACAGATCCTACGGACATTATAAAGATCATAAAGGAGTACTAACAACAACTCTATGCCTACAAATTTGATAATCAAGATGAAATGGAATGATTTCTTGAAAGACATAATCTGCCAAAACTCACACAAAAAGAAATAGACAATCTGAATAGGCCTATGTCTATTAAATAAGTTAAATCAATAATAACTTTCCAAAACAGAAAGCATCAGGCCCCAACTGATTCACTGGTGAACTCTACCAAACATTTGAGGAGGAAGTTATGCCAATTCGCTATAATCTCTTTCACAAGACAAAAGCAAAGAGACTACTTCCCAATGCATTCTATGAGACCAGCATTACACTAATATCAAAATTAAACAGTCATTACCAGAAAAGAAAACTACATACCAATATCTCATGAACATAGATGCCAAAATCGTCAACAAATATTAGCAAGTCAAATCCAACAAGGTATAAAAATAAACATACACCACAACCAAGTGAGGTTTACACACGGCTGGTATGACATTTGAAAAATCAAGAGATACAATCCATAACATCAATAAGCTAATGAAATAGCACATGATCACATCAACAGACGCATAACAACCCCTTGACAAAACCCAACACCCATTCATAATAAAAAAAAATCTCAGTAAGTTAGGAATAGAGGGGAACTTTCTCAACTTAACAGGAAATATTTATTTTTTAAAAAACTACAGGTAACATCATACATAACGGTGAGAAACTCAAAGCCCTGCCATTAAGATCGGGAACAAGTCAAGAATGTCCCCTCTCACCACTACATTTTATCATCATCCGGGAAGGCCTAGCTAATGCAATAAAACAAGAAAATAAAACGTATACAGATTGTTAAAAAAGAAATAAAACTGTATTTTAACACAGATGATGTGATTATCTATGTAGAAAATCCAAAAGAATGGACAAAAAACGCCCCTGGAACTAATAAGAGATTATAGCAAAGTTGCAGGATACAAGGCTAATGTATAAAAGTCAATCATTTTCCTACATACCAGTTATAAATAAGTGGAACATAAAATTTAAAGCAGCACCATTTACATTAGCATCCCCCAAGTGAAATACTTACGTATACATCTAACAAAATGAGAACAAGATCTAAATAAGGGAAACTGCAAAACTGATTAAAGACATCAAAGAACTAAGTAAATGGAGAGATGTCTCACGTTCATGGATAGATAGACTCAATATTGTCAAGATGAGCATTCTTCCCAACTTGATCTATAGATTCAATTCCATCCCAATCAAAATCCTGACAAGCATTTTGTGGATAACAACAAATTAATTCTAAGGTTAATATGGAGAGGCAAAAGGACCAGAATAGCCCATACAAGACTGAAAAAGAATAAGGTTAGGGGACTAACACGACTGACTTCAGGATATACTATAAAGCTACAGTAGCAAAACAGTATGGTATTAGTGAAATAATAGACAAATAGATCAATGGAACAGAATAGAGAGCCCAAAAATAGACCCATGTAAATATAGCCAACTCATCTTTGATAAAAGGGCAAAGGCAGTACAATGGAGGAAGGAGTCTTTCCAACAAATGGTGCAGAAACAACTGAATATCCACATGCAAAAAACAAAAAAATGAATCTAGCTACAGACCTTACATCTTTTATGAAAATTAACTAAAATGAATCATAGATCTAAACATAAAACACAAAACTAAAACATTCTTAGAAAATACCATCGGAAAAATCTAGATGATCTTGGGTTGGGGATGACATTTTTAGATACATCAAAGGCAGAAACCATGAAAGGAAGAATTAATAAGCTGGATTTCATTAACCTTGAACATTTCTGCTGTGTGAAAGAAACTCTAAAAGAAGGAAAAGCCACAGACTGAGATAAAATATTTACCAAAGATATATCTGATAAAGGACGGTTATCAAAAATATATAAGAGCTCTTAAAATTCAACTATAAGAAAACAATCTGATTTAAAAACGGGTCAAAGATCTTAACAGATACGTCACAAAATAAGATATACAGACGAAAAATAAGCATATGAGAAGACGCTCCACATCCTATGTCATAAGGGAAATGCAAACTGAAGCAACAATTAGATACCATTACACACCTATTAGATACCATTACATACGCATTAGATACGATTACACAAAACCGAGAACCCTGACAGCACCAAATGCTGATGAGGCTGTAGAACAACAGGAACTCATAGTCAATGCAAAACGGCACAGCTACTTTGGAAAAGAGCTTGGTGGTTTCTTTAAAAACTGAATATACTCTTACCATATGATCTAGCAATCATACTCCTTGATATTTACTCAAAGGAACTGAAAACATATATCCACAAAAAAGCCTGCACATGAATGTGTGTAGTAGCTTTATTCGTAATTGCCAAAACTTGGAAGCAACCAAGATGCCCTTCAGTAGGTGACTGGCTAAACTGTGGTAGTATATTTAGACAAAGAAATATTCAGCACTAAAAAGCGAGTAGCTATCAAGCTATGAAAAGATATGAGAAAACTTAAATATATATAACTAAGTGAAAGAAGTCAATCTGAAAAAGGCTTCACACTGTACGATTCTGACTATATGACATTCCAAAAAAAGTAAAACTATGGAGATAATAAAAAGATCAGCAGTTGCTGGGTTTTAGGGAGGATGGAGGAATGAATAGACTGAACATAGAGGATTTTTAGGGCAGTAAGACTACTCTGTATGATACTATAATGGTGGATATGTGTCAAAATAAATTTGTCCAAACCCATACAATGTACACCAAGAGTGAACCCAAATGCTAACTATGAACTTTAGGTGATAATGATGTGTTAATATAGGCTCATCAATTGTAGCAAATGTACCACTCTACCAATGTTGATAATAGGGAAGCATTATGCATATGTGGGGATAGCACATTTATGGGAAATAGCTATACCTTCCTCTCAGTTTTGCCGTGAACCTCAAGCTGCTCTAAACAATGAAATCTGTGAATGAAACAAATGACGGAGGGAGGGAGGGAGGGAGGGAGGGAGGGAAGGGTTGACACATTATTTAAAGATTCAACAAAAGAAAAATTGTTATGTATAGAAAATCCCATGGTAAAATGTTATGCGGCCACTGAAGGTGATTACAAAGACATTATTTTGGAGGGCAAAATACCTTTGACATAAAATCGTATATCCAGAATGATTGAATGTGTATAGATAAAAAATAAAGAATACCTGAATTGAGGAATTTTCATGTTTGCTACTTTCTTTGTTATACTTTTCTACATTTTCTAAACTTTCCACAATGCTCACATACTACTTTTCGAATCATGAAACAAGCAAGCAAAATAAGGATTTGCTACTTTCTTCAGGCCCTTGAAGAGTGGGTTTCCTGAAACCCATGTCCCTCATTAACCCAGTTGAGGTTTATGAAGCCAGCTCCAACACCCTCCCTGTCAACCCTTGCCTGGCACAGCCCAGCAGGAAAATTGCCTGGTTCTAATTCCAAATTCCACTAAAAACACCACAGCTGCTGCCGGTTGGAGCTTTTCTTCTGAATTCTCAACACAGCAGATGCAAAACCTTCCCCACGCCTTTGATTCTCTTCTGCACTGCCAATCTCTCTTTTTATGCAAACACTAAATATATTTTAATGGATCTAGATTGTTACTGATGTAATTAATCCAAGATTAGGATACTGTAGGCACCATCAGCTGAGTTCCCAAACTGAGTTCAGGAACTCACAAGTCTCCACAAAAGGGTGGATATAAATCTAGTCCAGTCTTGAGAGTCATCTAAGTTCAGAATGGGAATCTAATTCCATCTTGGTTAAACATTAAAGAGAATTTATCATCCCATCAAAATGAAAATCCCAGAGGTAGGCAGGTTTCAGGCACAGTTTGATCCAGTAGTTCATGGTGGCTCAGGACTCTGGTCCTGTTTTCTCTGCCATGTTCTGGGCTGAGTTTCATCCTCAAGCTGGCTTCCCTTGGGGCTGCAGCAATCCGGTGGGTCTCTCGTCCACACGGTGGCCCATTCAGAAGAAGAGAGGATGTCGTTGTCCCAATATCCCCAAGAGGAGTACCATTTGCTCTGATTGGGCTACCTCCGGTCAGGCACTCACCCCTGAACTGTGACCAGCAGGATGGGATCCATTGATAAATGTAGACCAGTCATGGGCCCCCATCATAGCTGGCAGAGTAGCCAACTTCCCCCAAACCACATGGATCCCCCCAAAAGAAATCCAGTTTCTAGAAAGAAAAAGGTGGATGTTGGGGAGGTTACTACAAACATCTACCACAAGAATACTGTTTTTTGATATTGCTTTTTGGGAGTCTATCTAAAGAATTATTTTTGCAAGTGTGAACTACAGAAACACATATGGATGTTCAACTCTAGTGTTTCATTCAGAAAATGTTTACCATTCATTTACAAATCTACAGAAGTAAAATATTGTAATGTGTATAGTTTAATATTTTAATAAAAATATTGTAGTTCATTGTTTCTGGCATTTCAAGAAAATTAATGTCTAAAGGACATTGATTTAAAATACTTCAATGGTCCAAGGAAGCAAGGATTAGAAACCTATTGCAACATTTCTTTGGGGAAAGAAAAGAAAAGATGAGTTTAATAAATAGACCAATGAAAATCTACTCATAAGGATAGACTCCTCCCCCAGGGTCCTACCAGCTTCTGCTCATTTTCCCCTCTGCCTCCAGTGCTCCTACTTCCTGCTCACATGTCAACAGCCTTCTCACATCCCCTCCTTTGGGATGCCTTTCCAATCCTCTTACCACTTTGCAGAATCAGTGGTGCTCTCTCATGGTCCCCACCACAGCTGGCCACCTCTCACGGAATGACCACCCTGACTTTTTATTTATTATAGGGTGTTGTGTTCCTGTCTGCTACCCTGTAGAATGTAATACCTTCCAGAAAGAAGGATTTGGGTCAGGAAGGGTACTGTGGAGGATGATGATCAGAAGGAAATCCTGGTGACTAGCAGGGCCAAAGGATTTTTAACCCCAAATTTTCAGCAAATCCTACCACACTGAACCCTTCCTGGTGATCTGCATTCTGGAGACATGGGAGAAGGAATCTCTATTCCCATTGCAAACTGATGTGCCATAGGATGGTAAGTGAGTCAAGGCAGAAAGCAGAACCAAAAGCACGTAGGAGACACGTAATCCCTTCCAAGAATCCCCAGAGATTTGGAGCTGGGCACTGGGATTTTCCCCGGCATGTGGTGGGAGTCCCAGTCCTTCACAACTTTTTTTTTTTTTTTACTCTAAGTTCTGGGATACATGTGCAGAATGTGCAGGTTTGGTACAAAGGTATACATGTGCCATGGTGGTTTGCTGCATCTATCAACCCATCATCTAGGTTTTAAGCCCCACATGCATTAGGTATTTATCCTACTGCTCTCCCTCCCCTAGCTCCCCAACCCCCAACAGCCCCTGGTACATAGTGTTCCCCTCCCTGTGTCCATGTGTCCTCATTGTTCAATTCCCACTTATGGGTGAGAACATGCGGTGTTTGGTTTTCTGTTCCTGTGTTAGTTTGCTGAGAATGATGGCTTCCAGCTTCATCCATGTCCCTGCAAAGAACATGAACTCATTATCTTTATGGCTGCATAGAACATGAACTCATTATCTTTATGGCTGCATAGTATTCCATGGTGTGTATGTGCCAAAGATCTAGAGCCAGAAATACTATTTGACCCAGCAATCCCATTACTGGGTATATATCCAAAGGATTATAACTCATTCTACTATAAAGACACATGTACATATATGTTTACTGCAGCACTATGTACCATAGCAAAGACTTGGAACCAACCCAAATGCCCATCAATGATTGACTGGATAAAGTCCTTCACATCTTAAAGGATCATGTAACAGGAGGGGCAACCGACACCTGACGATTGGGTTGCCTTTTGGCAAAAAAAGAAATTGCACTTTAAAAAAAAATTCCCCCATTCCCAATATGTAGAGATTTCCTGACACCCAAGGGGATGTCGGCAAATGGTTTTGAGCAGAATCATCTGTCTGATTTCAGAAAACGGTCTCTCTCTCTGTCTCTTTCTCTTTCCCACCACTCTCTCAGAGAGAAAATGCCCACAGCGGGGCTGTATAGACGCCATCCTCCACCACTACCCTGAGCACCTCCTGCCCATCCCCTGTGAAAGCTGCTCTGGTGACCCTCTGTTGCCACTTCCCACCCCAGGGTACCAGCTGCTCCTTTGACATTTAGAGCAGGGATCTTGAAACCCACTACCTGTGAATAAAATCCAGCCCACCACCTACTTTGGTATGACCCATTGAGATGGTTTTCACATTTTTAAATGGTTGGAGGAAAAAAAAAAATCAAAAGATGAGTGATATTTCGTGATGTGAAAATTACATGAAATTCAAATTTCAGTATTTATAAAGTATCCAATAAAAACTCACTGTAACACAGCCATGCTCATTCATTTACATATTATCTACAGCTGCTTTCGTGCTACAATGGCAGAGCTGAGCAGTTGCCACAGATGCGGTCTGGCCTGCAAAGCCAAGAATATTTACTCTCTGACCTGTTACAGAATTTGCTAAGCCCTGGTTTGGATCTTTAAACTTGGCTCTGCTTGGGCCGGGCGTGGTGGCTCACGCCTGTAATCCCAGCAATTTGGGAGGCCGAGGCTGGCCGATCACCTAGGGTCAGGAGTTCAAGACCAGCCTGACCAACATGGAGAAACCCCGTCTCTAATAAAAATACAAAATTAGCTGGGCGTGGTGGCTCATGCCTGTAATCCCAGCTTCTGGGGAGGCGGAGGCAGGAGAATCGCTTGAACTCAGGAGGCAGAGGTTGCGGTGAGCCAAGATCATGCCATTGCACTCCAGCCTGGGCAACAAGAGCGAAACTCTGTCTCAAAACAAAACAAAACAAAACACACTTGGTTCTGCTCTAAGAAATCTGACCACATTAGTGACCTTTCTTTCTCTCTCTGACCTCACCTGGGACAACTTCACTACAGCAGAAGAAACAAAAAAAAAAAAAAACTTGCATTCTAAAGCTGACATTCAGCTTCCCAAACTCATCTTTGATGAGGTGCATCTGCTCAGCCTAGCGCCAGGTTAAGAGGCCACCTTGACACAACTCACTCATGAAGGGCAGAAGATTCTGAAACTGGCACCTAGGCCAGGAGCAGTGGCTCATGCCTGTAATCCCAGCACTTTGGGAGGCCGAGGCAGGCGGATCATCTGAGGTCAGGAGTTCAAAACCAGCCTGGCCAACATGGCAAAACCCTGTGTCTACTAAAAATTCAAAAATTTGCCAGGCGTGGTGGCAGGCGCCTGTAAACCCCAGCTACTTAGGAGGCTGAGGCAGGAGAATCGCTTGAACCTGGGAGGTGGAGGTTGGAGTGAGCCAAGATGGTGCCACTGCACTCCAGCCTGAGTGACTGAGTGAGACTCCATCTCAAAGAAAGAAAAAAAAAGAAAAGAAATTGGCCCATAGCCCAGAGGTTCTGCTCATTTCTGCTCGTCAGTCTCTCCTCTCCAAAAGCAGAAAACTCTCCTTGTGCTGTTCCCCGCCCCCCACACATGTATGTCCCCTGTGAGCCAGTCTGACCCAACTTTTACAGTTCCTGGACACCAAACATAGCCTGACCACCAAAGGAAGCCACCAGCTTTTGCAAACTCATTTGAAATTGAAAAGTGCTGATGAAATCATCCCCCATTTCTGACTGAATGCTTTCCTTTCTTACAGAATAAGGCAGAAAGTTGAAGCTGCTATTCAAACTAGAAAGCTCCTTTTTATAGTTCAAATGAGGAGAGGAAATGATATAAAGTGTGTTCTTGAAAGCTAATCAAACCCGCAGTTTTCCTTAGCCCTGCCGCTTGGATTCACAGGAGGAAGGTGCTGGTTGGAAAGTACCCTGGTACCCTGGAGACCAAGTGGCTTCACAGTGGCTTTGGAGCCGTTTTCAAGCTAGTGGAGTTCGGCGCCTTGTGAGGTGTCCCAGAATGTAAGCTGGCTTTGCTGCCTCTCAGGCAGTCCCAGGATCGCACTGGGGAGGAGCCCAGGGTGGGATGGATGTAGCCCTTCCTGCAAACCACACAGATCCGGGTGTGATTCTCACCTTCAGCCAGGAAACTGGAAAAGTAACACCTCTGTCTTCCTCTCCGAAATGAGAATATTCCTAGCTCACCTCAAAGGAATTTGGGGGATTAAAGAAACAATATAATGTGTATGAGCATACATTATATGTATGATGTGTCTGGCACATGACACATCATTAACCCATCTTAAAACAGCCTCAGCCAGGGGCAGTGGCTCACAGCTATAATCCCAGCACTCTGGAAGGCCAAGGCGGGCGGACCACCTGAGGTCAGGAATTTGAGACCAGCCTGGCCAACGTGGTGAAGCCTCACCTCTGCTAAAAAAAAAAAAAAAAAAAAATACAAAAATTAGCTGAGTGTGGTGGTATGCACCTGTAATCCCAGCTACTTGGGAGGCTGAGGCAGAAGAATTGCTTGAACCCAGAAGGCGGAGGCTGCAGTGAGCTGAGATCACACCACTGCACCACAGCCTGGGTGACAGAGCAAGACCCTATCCCAAAAAACAAACAAACAGAAAACCAAAAACAACAACAAACAGCCAAGAAGGCAGTATCTTGTTTTCCTTGGGAATTTAAGCCACCTGGAAGTAGAAAAGTAAACTTTGTGTTTTCTTAGCACTTTTGCTTAAAACTTATGAAGACCATCTGCTCTGCTTCCCCCCAACACTCACACAGACTCGAACACACTCCAACAGCAGCAACAATAACTACACTGTAACATGTGCGGAGTACTTAACCAGGTGCCAGGGCAAGTGCTTTACATAATAATGTATTTAATTTTCATAAAAACTCTACAAGGCAGGTGTTAGTACTGTATTCCCCCACTTCATAGAGGAGAATCTGAGGCATAGAAAGGTGAAGATCACTAGCTAAAAGGTGGCAAAGGCAGGATCAGAACCCAGACAATACAGATCCCAAGCCCATTACCTAAGCCAAGATCCTATATTGTCCTCAGCAAATAGATAGATAAATTGATGGGTAGACATGCAGATAGATAAGCAAATGAATAAACGAATTTGTTAATGCCTCACATGCATGGTGCCCAGGCTAAAGGCATATGCAGAAGTTTAGGGAGGTGACCTGCTAAGGGCCGGTTTGTAACTGCTGGGGATGAGGTGGCCAGTTAGAGTGGGAGAGAGTGCCCGCCTCCTGGGTCCATCCAATTCATCCACTTGGCACATTGTCCTTACCAAGCCCCTGAAAGCAAAAATTAGGGCAACAGAGAAAGGTCCGGAGAGTGAGCTCTCAGAAGAAAGATGCTCTGAACGGCCCCAGTAGGTCACGCCTGCCCATGAGCATCGTTTCAGATCCTAACTCTTATTCTGCTGTTATTAAATGTCATCCCATCTCAGTGAACCCTATAGGAAGAGGAGGAAGAAAATCCTTTGTTTGAAACTCCCATGTAGGCTAAGAAGCAACTTGAGCCCCCTTTGGGGAATCTTTATTGTCCAACCACACCAGCAGGGCCTGGAATTCAGCTCTCCTCTGACTGCTGGTATGAATGCCTGGATGTGCCTTCAGAGGGCAGGGCTTCCTTCTTGAGCCTTAGGGGCAGCCAGAGATCAAGTGCATGTTGGCAAATGCTTTTCTAGTTCAATAATACTGAGGTAAAGAAGCAGCAGTGTTTGACTTGGGCTAATCTTCTCCCCACACTCAAGAAGATGCAGCCTCACAGATTAGGTAGGTTTTGCAAGAGGAAGCATTTCTGCTAGAATGTGGCCACCCCTGGCAAGACTGACTGGGTCAGAGAAACATGTTCTACTATGAGACCCTAAGAGAAAAAGGAGAGATGGAAGGAAATATTTTATTGATCATGTACTTTCTTCCAGGCACTGGGCTGAACATTTTATTATTAGGCACAGGGGTGAGAGCACAGACTTGGGGCCAGAAAGACATTGGTTTGAGTCCCAGCTCTGGAAATTACACTTTATGATCTTGCACAAGTTACCTTACTTATTTGTATCAGTTATCCATTGCTGTTTTTCAAACTACCTCAAAGGGCTTAAAACAGTAACAGTTTAGCTCATGAATCTGCAATCAGGGCAGGGCTCAGCAGGGATGGTTCATCTCTGCCCCTTATAGATGAAGGATGGGAATTTATTTCAATGGCTGACAAGTGGTTGCTGGCTGATGGATGGCTGGGAGTTCAGCAGGGCTATGGGCCAAGAGTCTCAGTTGCTCATCCTGCAGGCCTTTGCATGCCTTGCTTGGGCTTCCTCATGGTGAGTGAGTTCCACCAATGAACATACCAGAAGAACAAGCAGGGAGTGCATGCATCTTTATGACCTAGCCTCTAAAATCACATAGCACCACTCTGCCATCCTCTGTTGGTTAAGGCAGTCACCAAGGGCCACTCAGCTTCAATGAGAGGAGATATAGATCCTGCCTCTTGCTTGGGGAGTGGCAAGGTCTAGAAGAGCGTGTGAAATGGGAGATATCTTTGTGGCCATCTTCAGAAAATACCACCTGCCACATTATCTGAACCTCAGTATCCTGACACATTGTGTTCATTCTTAAGTTGGCCTGGAAGAGCTATTACTTTTAGAAATAGAGGGCCGGGCACAGTGGCTCACACCTGTAATCCCAGCACTTTGGGAGGCCGAGGTGGGCAGATCACCTGACGTCAGGAGTTCGAGACCAGGCTGGTCAACATGGTGAGACCCTGTCTCTCCTAAAACTACAAAAAGGTAGCCAGGCATGGTGGCAGGCGCCTGTAACCCCAGTTACTCAGGAGGCTGAGGCAGGAGAATCACCTAAACCCAGGAGGCAGAGGTTGCAGTGAGCTGAGATCACACCACTGCACTCCAGCCTGGGCAAAAGAGTGAGACTCCATCTGAAAAAAAAAAAAAGAAATAGAAAGTTATTATAATGAAAGGAGGTAATATAGTTTAAAACTAAACCAAATTCAGCCACTTCTAACTTCTAAAAGATAATGGAATAATAAACCTCCATGCTGTTCTCTTCCACTAGAGTCTGTGATAGTAGAGACACTAATGAGCCTTAGATAATAAAGGGAAGCTGAGTACAAGGTAGAGAGTTACATTATGTGCATGATAAAGTGGGAGAGGAGAACTGGATTTAGAGAAGGGGTAGTGTCCAGGCAAGGAGACTTGAGAAAGCAGAAGTTGAGATATGCATAAAGCCAAGTGATGGTACTGTGGGCTTCATCTGACAACCCCACACCCAACAAAATGCACTACATTCACCATACCTTGCGTGTGGAGGTGCTTTTTGAGGGGTGGAGAAATTCTGGAAACGGCACAGAACTTCATGTTTTATCAGTGGTAAACAAAAGACAGAAGACAGAAATAGGAGGTAAGATGGCAATGAGGCTGGGCTTTCAATTGGAATTGGAATTTGGATCCCAATAGGACCTTGAGAAAATAAGACACTCCACCACACCTACAAAGAGAAATTCCTAACAATAGAGGAGTTGGGTCCAATCCTTCTGCTATCTCCCCCCAGCCTCAGAGAACAGAGAGCCCTCAGGTATGATGTGGGTCACTCAAGAAACACTGTGATCCTGCAGGAAAGTAACCCAGGGTGCATCGGGTCCCAGTTGTCCCAAGCCAGGGATGTGTATCTGGTGACCTCAGGATCTCTGGTCAAGCAAGCTGCCTAGTCATTGTTCAGCCCACATTAAGCCTCCCCAAAGAGAGGATTTGATTGGATCTGCTACACGTCACTCAGCATGGAGAAAAATTGATGTCACATCACATCAAAGAGACCTAGATTCCTCCTGTCTCACCCTCGTGCAGCTGCTTCTAACTTATGCACCTATCCTTGTACAATGCCCACCAGCTGGGAAGATCAGGCTTACTCTCATTAACTGGTATATTAGTTAGCTTGGGTAAACAGAAGGGGTTTGTGGGGTATTGGAGTAGTTGGGGCCTCTCTCCTCAAAGGATGGCTGTAAAACTCCATGGACGATCCCAACAGGTTGAAGTACAACCCATAAAAGTGGGGAAAGAATTCCAGCTGATAGCACAGTACCTGGCATATAAGTTAGACCTTGTCACTCCCCTGCTTTACACCTTCCAATGACCTCTCTCAGTACAATTAGAAGAAAATCCACACTCTTCACCATGATCTGCTGGCTCCTGCCTGATCTGGACCCTACCACCTCTTTGGCTTCACCCCCTTGTTTTTTGTTTGTTTGTTTTTTTGGAGACAGAGTTTCACTCTTGTTGCCCAGGCAGGAGTGCAATGGCACGATCTTGGCTCATTGCAACTTCTGCCCCCCACCAGGTTCAAGCAATTCTCCTGTCTCAGCCTCCAAGTAGCTGGGACTACAGGTGCGTGCCACCACACCCAGCTAATTTTTTGCATTTTTAGTAGAGACGGGGGGGGGGGGGGGTTCCATCATATTGGTCAGGCTGGTCTCAAACTCCTGACCTCAGGTGATCCACCCACCTCGGCCTCCCAAAGTGCTGGGATTACAGGCGTCAGCCACCACACCCACCAGCTTCACCCCTTTTACCCTCCTCTTACTGTACTGTGGTTCCTCAGATATATCAACATCATGCCCACCCAATGCCCTTGCATTTGATGGTCACTCTGTCAAGAAAACTCTTCACCCAGACTTCTGCATAACCAAGCTATTGAACAAGCACAGTATAGAAGAGGTGATCAAGATGCAACTTAATTTTTTGATAACCATGCACCTTTAAAATGCATTCAGGCTGGGCGCAGTGGCTCACGCCTATAATCCCAGCCCTTTGAGAGGTCAAGTCAGGCAGATCACCTGAGGTAGGAGTCCAAGACCAGCCTGGCCAACATGGTGAAACCCTATCTTTACTAAAAAATACAAAAATTAGCTAAGCGTGGTGGCACATACCTATAATTCCAGCTACTTGGGAGGCTGAGGCAGGAGAATCCCTTGAACTCAGGAGGCAGAGGTTGCAGTGAGCTGAGATGTACTCCAGCCTGGGCAACAAGAGTGAAACTCCGTCTCAAAAAAACAAAAAACAAAAAACAAAAAAAACATGTATTCAGTAATGGTCATCCTCACCTGTCCCTGGATAGAAACTTGAACTAAACTTTTCTATGCACTCTCAGGCAAGGGGCAGTCCTATGGTCATTTTCAATCACAAAACACTATTAGATTCAATCATATGAATGTGTCCAGCCCAAACTATTACTTAGTGCTTCAATATCTACTCAAAGACTTCTCCCTTTCCTTCACACCTAGACTTGTGTCTGGAGGCCCTGTCTTTGAGAAAGGGACATGGTCATCTCCAACTCTCCCTCTGCTCTACTCTGCTCCTCCCCCTACTTGCTAGTCGCTGTTTCGAGCCCTGCTAGAGTTAAAATTGTGGTGGGGGGAGCAGTAAGGAGTAAAACAACTCTTTTTGAGCTGGGTGGCTTGCCGCCATCTGAGCCTGGCAGTTAATTAGAGCTGACCTTCACCTGCAGGTGCTTTTATGCATTCTTTGGAGCCCCATCCCCCTGTCTAGGGTCCTTTTATCTGAAGCACTCATGCCCCCAAGTGACACGATGCATCCCTTGGGCAGGTTGCTCCCCTGCCAGGAGGACCCCACTTCATTGAAAGTACCCTCCACCCCACATAGATTATTAGAGTTGGAGTCCCCTCCCTCTCCAAAGGCAGTCCTCTGAGCCAGGACTTTAAAATTATATTTTGAATGCAACCACTTCTCCCATCTCCATGCCTACACTTTGAGTTCAAGCCAGCATCATCTATTGCCTGGTGCGGTAGGCAGAATTCTAATATGGCTTTGGCTTCAGATTCCTGCCCCCAGTGTGCACACTCCCGCTCCATGTGAGAGTGGATGGGATCTGTGGCTGATACAGATCCCCAGCCTCAGATGAGACCCTAGCCCCAGCCGACACCTTGACCAAAGCAGTATGAGATCCGAAGCATAGGTCCCAGTTGGGCCACATCCAGACTCCTGAGCCATGGACACTGTGAGATCATAAACATATGTTGTTTTATGCTGCTAAATGTGTGGTGATTTATTATGTGGCAATACAAAAACTACACATTTCGATTATTGTAATGATCGTCTAATTCGTATCCTGCCTTGCTCTTGCCCTTCTTGAGTTTATTGTCAACTCACGAATGATCCAAATTCAGCAGTCCTCTCCAAGCTCTGCCACGAAAGCCTCCCGACCCCTGGCCTTACCTCAACGCTCATAACCCTATATCCCATCACTCTATTTGTCATACTATCTGAAATTACCTCTGCTCACAAATGTAACTGAAAGACCAAGACTGTTGATGGCAAGCAGTGGAGCCAGTGGATGTAAATCTACCCTCTCAGCAACGCTTTTCCAAGCTTCTAGCGTCTGGCAATGCCACATCCTCCCATTTGTTTCTCCAGCACTAGGGAGGTCACTGCTTCCTGCAGTTACTGATCTCCAAGCTACCTCAGTACCTCCCTTTTTGCTTTTTTCAATTTTTCCATATGCATGTAACCAACTTCCTACATTAAATCCCCTCTGTTTGAAATACCTACTGTTCTGATTCAAGTAGCAAAGACAGAAAAAAAAAAAAAAGAATGAAATCCCTACCGTGGATTCTGTTTTCTTGACCTACTCACTCCTCTTCCTGAGTCAGCTTGACTGAGTCTCAGTTCCTTGAAATGCAAAGGTCTTTGACAATAACAGAGAGGTGTTGTGACTTGTCTACAGATAATAATACATTGCAGCAGATATCTGAATCCAGGTCAGCCTCCCCAGTACAACACCCTGGGATCATACAGACAGAAACAAAAAAAAAAAAAAAAAAGGTTTGCAGAACGAATGAATGAACATGGTAACAACAATAAGCACTCTGTACTCTAACTCTCTGCTCTTGGACAAAAACTGGATTAACCCTTTGCTGCCTGCAGAACTTTAAATTACCTATCCTTCAGCAAAACACCCAGAGATTAGGCTCTTGTCCAAACGCCTCTCACATCCCATTCTGCAATTTCCTCTGAACAAAGTGATTGCGCTATCCTTTTACAGGGGAAGATGAGTCTTCTCAGTCGGGTGACAGGAGCCAAATGGGAGGTGAAGCATTCTGCCTTCTCTCCACCATCTGTTAACATAACCCCAAGCCACCCTCAGGTTTATGCCTTCCCCGCTTGGCTTGCTCTGAACAGGGCTGCTGATGCCTTGATTGCTTTTCTTTCAGTGTGTGAATACTCACTTTCTGAGTGCCTCCCGTATTCCCACTTACTCCTCCTGCCTCTTTAGAGGAAGCATCCAATATAATGTGCATCTGCTGGCTGAACTCCAGTCCAGGAAGGACCGTGGCAAGGGCAGGCAACCAGAAATCAGCATCAGGGTGGTTTTTCATATTCAGGATTCTTTTTTTTTTTTTTTTTTTTTGAGATGGAGTCTCGCTCTGTTGCCCGGGCTGGAGTGCAGTGGCCGGATCTCAGCTCACTGCAAGCTCCGCCTCCCGGGTTTACGCCATTCTCCTGCCTCAGCCTCCCGAGTAGCTGGGACTATAGGCGACCGCCACCTCGCACGGCTAGTTTTTTGTATTTTTTAGTAGAGACGGGGTTTCACCATGTTAGCCAGGATGGTCTCGATCTCCTGACCTCGTGATCCGCTCGTCTCGGCCTCCCAAAGTGCTGGGATTACAGGCTTGAGCCACCGCACCCGGCCATTTGTTTATTACTTTGTGGGCTTCTTTCCACATGTTATCCTCAGTCTGGAATGTCATAAATACAAGACCCATTGGGATTGAGTTGACTTCAACAAGACCACCCTTTATTGCTGCAAAAATATGACCTGACAAATTCAACATGCATTGTTTTGGAAACTCAGAAGCAACATAAATATGATCATGGAACTGGAACAGGGTCCAACACCCAAGACAAACACTTCCTTCTGGATCTGCTCAGAAGAGAAGGGTGCAGGGGAGGAGAGTGACCTACCCCTGCCCACAACACCTGCACTATCTCATTTATGTATTTCCTGATAAAGGTGAAATGGATGTCACAGTCCATGGTAATCACCTCTTTTCAAATCATTTTACACAACTGACATGATAAGAGCCAAAAGAGTCAGGAAATGCAATCCTTTCTGATGTCTGCACAGAAGATTAACCACCTCAAAGAAATTAGGAAAGTGTCTTCATAACAGTGACTTGAAGACACCTGCTATTCAGTATGTTAATGAAAAATCCGTTGATGTTTGGCATTTATCAAGTGTCAAAAATTAAATTTAGCTGTCCTGTGATTTTAATTAGTGTTAACCCAGTTAAGCCAGCAGGTAGCTGCCATGATTCAAGCAGACACCTTCATCTGCATATATTTTCTTGGCTAACATGCAGACAAAGGCGTGAGTGGTATGTAAGAACTTCATGAGAAGGCAGTGTTTGAACTGGACTTTGAAGGAATTTGACAACTGTTCAAAGGGGAGAAGCTCATTCTAGAAAGAATGAACAGAACATGCAAAGGGGCTGAGGCTTAAAAGAACAAGACACATTCCCAGAATAGCAAACAGTCCCGTTTGCCTGGAGAGTGATGAGGAGATAAGAAGGCAGAGGCAGGCAGGGGCCTGGTGATGAAGGATCTCAAAGCCAGAGTTGAAATCATCTTACAGAAATTAGGAGTTATTAAAAGTTTTGGGGCAAAATGTGACTTGATTATATCCGGATTTTAGGAAGAACTCTGGGAGCAGTGGGCAGAATGAAGGATGGAAGTGTGGGTGGAAGGATTCAGGAAACATTTCAGGGGTTTCTTGTAGGCTCTCTACCTTTATTTGAAACATCGTAAGGTCAGAGAGATCAGAGTGAGCTCCTTGCCATTTCTGCTATAGATGTGAAAAATATGATCAGTTCACTAGATCACTGGGGTACAAATAAAGCTAAGGGTTTTATGACAGTTTGACAATACACACAGAAGCATATTTCACACTTCTGTGATCTTTGATAAAATCGAAGGCGTAGCATAAAATCGAAGCCAGAGCAGTCAAGGGTGATGCTAATGACGATAAGGCAATGGGACTCAGTCTTCACAGAGACTCATCAGCCCCAGGAGAGGAGGAAAGGCTTCTTGAGGGGTGGGGTATAGAGGTAGGATGTGTGTAGGAAAAGGTAGTAGACACTTTGCATATTTTACCTGTGAGTAAAAGCATAGCATCTTTGAAAAGAATGCAGATTTTGAAGTCAGACAATTTGTGAGGTGGTTTTAAAATAGGTCCATGAATTTTTTTCAACACTTCTCCCTTCAAAAAGCAGCCTAAATCCCTTCCCCTTGAATGTGGGCTACATACATATGAATGAATGAATGAATGAATGAATGAATGAATGAATACAATATGGCAGAACTGATGGTGTATAACTTTCAAAACAAGGTCATAAGTGACATTATAGCCTCTTCTTTGCTATGTCTCTTATATTACTCACTCTAAAGGAAGCCAGCTGCCGTGTCACAAGGACACTCAAGCAACCCTATGGTAAGGAACTGAAGCCCTCTTTCCAACAGTCAGTGGGGAACTGAGGCTTACAGTCAATAGCCATGTGAGTGAGCCATCTGGGAAGCAGATCCTATAGCCCCAGTCAAGCCTTCAGATGACTGCAGCCCCAACCAACATCTTGATTGAAACCTCATGAAAGACCCTCAGCCACAACTAACCTAAGCCATTCCTGAGTTCCTGGCCCACAGAAACTACAGGATAACATATTTATTGTCTTAAGCTGCTAAGTTTTGAGCAATAGATAACTAATACACCTGAGTTCAAATCCAGCCTCCATCACACATAAATTAGTTTAAGCGTCAGTTTTCTAAACTGTGAAATAAGCATAATGGAACACATATCCTAGAGTTGATGTGAGGATTATGTGAGACAAAATACTAAGAAAGTATCCCCCTGACCTGCTAGGTATTGCTGATGGTCAAAACACCTGTCCATTTATAATCACAGTAAATAATTGTCAAGTGCAGCTAACCATTGGCACCCAGTTTGACACAAAAAGAATGAGTGCAGCTTTGGAATTATGAACTGTATATCAAAAGTGTCATCGTGGCCAGGTGTGGTGGCTTACACCTGTAATCCCAGCACTTTGGGAGGCTGAGGCAGGTGGATCAACTCAGGTGTAGAGTTTGAGACCAGCTGGCCAATATGGTGAAACCCCTTCTCTACCAAAAATACAAAAAATTAGCCAGGCACGGTGACAGGCACCTGTAATCCCAGCTACTCAGGAAACTGAGGCAGAAGAATCGCTTGAACCCAGGAGGCAGAGGTTGCAGTGAGCCAATATCATGCCATTGCACTCCAGCTTGGGCAACAAGAGTAAAACTCTGTCTCAAGAAAAAAAAAAAAAAAAAAACAGTGTCATCATTACTAGGGTCCCCCATTGGCCTCCAGGCTGACTATGGTTGCCTGGAATTCTGAGAAAATGTTGTAAAAACAGAGTTCTCCATGACTGTGTTGACTTCAGAGTGACCACTGCTATCATGGAAGGAAGTAACATGATGATTCAAGACCAGCATTTCAAAAGGAATAAATTTTGAAAGAGTTTTGTATGTAAGTTCTCTTACAGTTTCCTTCCAGTTTAATCTCTTTGCTACCATCATAACACCCAATATCCCATAAGCAGATGTGAAGAGCATCTATTTGGGATTTTATATGGTGGTTTTATCTTCTTATGACCTCCTGGGAGCATACCTCTGAGTGCTGGGACAGGAATGTGGACACACCTGATGTCTTGGCTCCAGCCCTCCTGAGTGACTGAGAAACACTAACATTACTTAAATCCTAATAATATTATCTCAGGATTAGCATAACTTAGCATCTGGCATTTGCACCATGGAGTATGCTTTTAAAGGGGAATATTCAAAGGGAATTGCCAAGAAAATGCAGCTTTATTTCTTTCTCTATAACTGATATAATCTTCCTCACCATCCTCCATCCCTCTAGCTAACAAAGGACAGGAGGTATCGGGGGGAAAGGACAAACCTTAAACTTTACAATCAATGGTATCTTGGTCTCTGATGGCTTGATGGTCTCTTCTGAATAAGTCAGTCCCTTTCAGATGCAATCTTCATCTCTCAGATTTCTTCTCTCTACCTCTGCTTCTCTCTGAGATGGTGTCTGAGTGTCTGGGGGCTCTTGTGCCCTTGTGGCTGAGAAAATAAGGGGGCTTCTGGTCTTGATCTCTGTCACAGAGTGGCCAGCCACACTGTCTCATCCACTGGGAGGATGGGGGATCATGTTGACACCTCCTTGGACTCCAGGGTTCAAGCCACGCACACTTGGGGCCTTCATCCTCATGCCATGCATTGGAGTGTCCTCTGTACCTCCTGAGCTTCTGGTTCTCTGCACAGCACACACAGCACTCACAGGCCATGGGGGCCCAGGGCACCTCCCCAGGCTCATCTATCAGGGCTCACTCACAGCCAAAACTATACCTTCTTTCCTAGTCTACAGTGGCCTGTCTCTGAGCCAGAGACTGGGCTATGCCTTCAGAACTAAATCACCCCTCTGACAGTGCCCAGGGGAATGGTGCCCCCAGCTTCATCTTTTTAAGCTCTCCAATCTCTATGAATCTTTCTTCAGCATTGTCAGGTTAGGTGCATGTGCCTGAAAGGGCACAAAGACTCTGGCATTTGATCTCCTTGCTCCCCCTCCATCCCTCTCTACCCTTCTCCAGGATGGAAGAGACGAGCTTCAGCTTCTTTTCTCACTGGCAAAGCCTTCCCCTACATCAAATCCTCTTCTTCCTGGGCACTAGCCTGATTGAAGAAGAGGAACCCCTTTCATACTACCAAAGAAACTCTATGAGCTGACCCGCTAGGCCTGGCTGTCTTAATACACAAACTCTGAGACAACTCAAACTAGGAATTACTGTATTTGTTCGTTTTCATGCTGCTGATAAAGACATACCTGAGACTGTGCAATTTACCAAAGAAAGAGGTTTAACTGGACTTACAGTTTCACATGGCTGGGAAAGCCTCACAATCATGGTGGAAGGCAAGGAGAAGCAAGGCATGTCTTACATGGATGGCAGCAGGCAAAGAGAGAGAGCTTGTGCGGGGGAACCCCTCTTTTTAAAACCATGAGATCTTGTGAGACTTATTCACTATCATGAGAACAGCATGGAAAGACTTGCCCCATGATTCAATTACCTCCCACCGGGTCCCTTCCACAACACGTGGGAATTCAAGACGAGATTTGGGTGGGGACACAGCCAAACCATATCAATTACTAAGGACAAAAATACAATATTTAATAATGAAAAAATTACCTCATTATGCAAATTATGGAATAAATAATCCATTTGGGAGGCTAAGACCTGCATGTTTCCTAACCTGCAGAGACCTGACTGTGCTACGGACACATGGACCCATCAAGACCCACAATAATTTGAATAGCAGTGAGGGGAAAATGTGTGGAAGGCCAGAACATAACTCTCACGTGCCTAAGTTATCTTTGTTTTTAGCACCCCACAAAATAAGGACAGGAACCCACATGTTCTGATATAAGGGATTGAAGTTTCAACTAGTGATTTCTTTCTTTTTTTTTTTTTGAGACAGAGTCTTGCTCTGTCACCCAGGCTGGAGTGCAGGGGCGCAATCTCAGCTCACTGTAACCTCTGCCACCCAGGTTCAAGCGATTCTCCTGCCTCAGCCTCCTGAGTAGCCGGGGCTACAGGCATGTGCCACCACGTCCGGCTAATTTTTTTGTATTTTTAGTACAGACAGGTTTTCACTGTGTTAGCCAGGACTGTCTTGATCTCCTGACATTGTGATCCATCCGCCTTGGCCTCCCCAAGTGCTGGGATTACAGATCTGAGCCACCGCGCCCGGCCCACACAGTGATTTCTTTCTTTCTTTCTTTTTTTTTTTTTGAGACAGAGTCTCACTCTATCGCCCAGGCTGGAGTGCAGTAGCACAATCTCGGCTCACTGCAAGCTCCACCTCCCGGGTTCACGCCGTTCTCCTGCCTCAGCCTCCTGAGTAGCTGGGACTACAGGCGCCCACCACCATACCCAGCTAATTTTTTGTATTTTTAGTAGAGACAGGGTTTCACTATGTTAGCCAGGATGGTCTCCATCTCCTGATCTCATGATCTGCCTGCCTCGGCCTCCCAAAGTGCTGGGATTACAGGTGTGAGCCACTGCACCGGGCCCCACATAGTGATTTCTAATAAGATAGAGTAGCAATCCCAAAACGCTTTCCCAGTGCATACTGTGAACATCCCACATACCTGCTCACACACACCTGGCCCTAGCCTTGGGAATGGCCAGCAGAGCACTTCCATCCTTCCTTTGGCCTTAAGCAGTGGGTATCTGCAGGCAGAACAACAGCTCTGCTTCTCAGTCCTAACAACGTAAAGGGCAGTTTCTCAGAGACAAAAGGGAAGAGACTGCTGTTACCCCAAACATCCATGGACCGTCCTTGCTTATCTCCATTCCCGAGTAGTGCCCTCATTTCCATTCCATTTGTGATGCCAGTCAGACATGCAACTTGGGTGGCAATCAAGCCCAATCTTTCTTGTATGCTTGCAGTCCAGCAAGTGGCTGGGGGCACAGCCTCCCTCTACGTTTTGGAAGAGCAAAGGGGTATCTTCTTTAGACTGAAGAATGGCCGAGTAGCAAGGGGTCATCTTGAATGTCAGCCTCCTGTACCCAGAAACCATCAAACCAAGCCACAATTAGACCAGGTCAGATGCAACACCAAGGACCAAGGCCAGTACCTTGCAGCCTCTGAGCCTCTTTCCTGCCTGCGCTTCAGAGGGATCTAGGATGCCTGGACAGCAATGGCCATAAAGAGAACCTTGTTCATTCCAGGGATGTGATGACAGGGTGACCTGGGATGGCAGCCAAGTAGCTAGGACCCTCCATATGGCTCATAAGTGTAATTTTCCTGTGGTAGCAGAGGTTCTTTTAGTTAAAGGTAATTCATCTCTTCTTGAAGTGACAGGTGGTTGGAACAGTTTCTTTTACCACACAAGGTACAAGAAGCCTCATGCACAGAAGGAAGGAATTAGTCCCATGCAACAATTGGGACCTAATTTCTTAGCTGCCAAACAGGAATGAGGAAAAGAAGCCTGGGCTTTTTGAAGAATCTCTTTTATGCTTCCAGGAAACAGATCTCAAATCAAGTTTATTGTTTTCAGTTGTAAGTGACAGACAATCCAGAATAAACTCATTAAGACAAAAAAGAAAATTGATTGTCATATAACCAAAGAGTCTGAAGCAAGCATCAGGCATGGGCTGATCAAGGGTTTGAATTATGTCACCAGCAACTGCTCTGTCTCTCTCTTCATGTCTTCAGTTTTCTCTCCGTGTGGATTTCTTTCTCACTTGAGCACTTCCCTTGTGGCTGAAAAATGACCACCAAAAGCTCCTGGGACCATATACTTCTAGGCTCAAATCCAGTGGGCTGGAGGAAATACTTCCACGTCTTTGTCCTGACATTGACAGCAAAATCATGATGTTCTCTCTGATGGGACAAGCTTCGGTCAGGAGACATCCATGAGTCAATCATGAAGGCCCAGATAATGCAGCATACTAACTGGCATTAGGCTGGGTTGCATGCTGCATCCTGGCACGTGACTGAGACAGAGGGAGGGGCAACCCATAAACAGAATTGAAACTGTTGCCAGGAGACCAGGCAGGAGGGGGTGTGTGGGTGCTGAAGAGGAAAACAACCATTATCCTCTACAATTACTAACATTTAATGAGCTCCAGCTGTGTGCAGAGGGCTTTCCATGCCATCTCTCATTTATCCTGTCAACAGCACTGTCCCTATTTTACAGAAAACACAACCGAGGGTCAATGCAACTAAAGGACCTGCCCCCATGTCAGCCAGCTCATGAGTGGCAAAGGCAGGATTTGAAACTGGGATCCTCAGTCTGTATTTTTCATAGTCACAACCTCCATGCAGACTTCCTGAGCTCACTCAGAAGACTGCCAGGGAGGCCCTGAGCCGTAATCCACCCACAATGGGCTCAGCCCAGGGCCACGCCTAACTCTGACACTGCGATTATATGACAATAAATTTGTGCTTGTTGGCTGAATATGTTTGGTCTGGAATTTCTGTCACTGGAAATGGAAAGACCCCTAATGGATAAAGCAATCACTGTTAGTACACCTGGTCTATGTGCAGAACGTGAACTTTTCCTGACTCCCTAAGAACTCAGCTTCTGCCAAGAGCAAAGAGTCTATCTATCCCTGGCATCTCGACACCACCAGCTGTGGACACATCAGCAAGTTCAAACTCATCTTCAGAAATAATCATTCCTTTTCCAAGTGAATCACTTCCACCCGCATCCCCAACTCCTTCCCACTAATCACAGTCAAGATGGTGCTGTTGATTTCAGCTGTTCCTCCACTGAATCAGGAAGCTTCTTATCTTATCTGAACCAGATACAGCCCCTTCAGGGAGTAGTCAGGCCTCCCAAGGCAGAACATCTGCAAAGAACACCCAGTGCTGAGTGCCCCACGCATCTGTCTTCACGATGAGCTGACAGAGCGAAATCAATGCAGGAATAAAGAGAAGCTTCCAGGTGAGCGGTGGGAGCGGATGACAGCGGGCAGTGCTGTTTCAAATGTCCGAAATGTTGGTTGTCAAAGCCAAGGAGAGAAACTCAAGCCCGGAATTCAGCTGTTGCGCCTGCGTCTGAAACGAGAGAGACCTGTCCTGGGGCTTCTCTTGGCTGCTCTTCCTGTCCCTTTGGAGGTCAAAGCTTCCCCTGATGGCTCCTTCCCCACCCAGCATCCAGCACAGCTGCCCCTTGCAGGTGTTTCAAGGGCAAGCAATGCTTTCCACGTATTTCCATCGTGCTCTGATAAACACATTCCCCCCTTTGAACTCATTATCTGCCCTCACCACCTGCCTCCACCTCCATTAGAGTCTGTCTTTTGCTGAATGGCTTTAGGCAGGCTAAAAATACCAACATTTTGGTTCCCCACACCGTCGTCTGATCAGTATCTAAACCAGAGGTTCGCAGCCTGAGTGGTACATTAAATTCACCTGTGAGTTTTGTTTTTCCTACAGATGCCTGCCCCACCCCCTTCATCTCTGGCAGGATCAACTTTTTCAACTATGACCTGCTCAGAACACTCCTCTCAATGTATGAAACAACCCACAGCCTTGCTATGTGGGAGGTACTCTGATATTTTCTACGCTACTCTCTCTCTTTTTGTTATGCTGATCACGATCTGCTAAGAGCTCATGCAGATTGGAAAAAACTTATCTGAGATATGAATTGGTGTCATTCTCTCTGAATTTCTTCTCTCTATTCCAGTTTCAGGCCCATAATCCTTTTCTTTCTTTTCTTTTTCTTCTTGTGCAATTCCCTGTCTTAGAGACACTTTTTATTTTATTTTAATTTTTTTGGCTGGGCAGAATACAGAAACTGCCTGCCTGAAGTCAAAGGTCTTTCCAGACTTTTGTAAAATCCTCAACTGTCTGATGAGGTTATGCTCGATACTTCTGACAGGGAAAGAAAGAATGGCTTTGGGAAGTGACAAGAGGTTTGGGGCGGGTTTCTACCAGACTGGAAATAGGAAAGCCCTTGGAGATTCTGGAGTAGCTGGGAGCTGTGTCCCACGTGCTAGGCGTATCCTGGAGAGGATTCCTCCACCCCTGCAGCTCCTCCTGCATGCTGTCCTTGCAAAGTTGGATGCTAACATTCCCCAGCCCTGGCAAAAATTCTCAGCCCCCAACGGAATCAGAAAGCTGCTGGACTTCCAGGGACCACACTGGGACATGAGGATTCTGTGACAATTCCTGTCATGACCTAGAAATTAAACACCTAGCCTATTTTCCAGGTGCCCCTTAAACTCCTGAAATCTTCATGGAGCCCAAGAAATGAGGAGGAGGAGGAGCCTGTCGATGAATGAAGCTGGCTCTCCCACCCTCTCAGTGAGATATGGACTCAGTCAGACTTAGGTGGATTTAGAATAAAATTAAGAAGTGTAATATTCCTTTTATTCCTGCATTTGTGAATTAAGAGTCGCATCCAATTCTACTTCCACTGGTTCCTGCTCTTCATCCTCTCCCCGCCATCTGCACTGCCCCTGCTCTGATTCACACCAGACTAGATTCACTGTTCTCTCCCATTTTATAAACAGGAAGGCAAGGCCCACTGGGATAAAGGACTTGGTACGGTCACTCCGCAAACTGATAGCCAAGTTGGTCCTTCAAGTCCCGCTTCCACAATAGCCCACACTGGAGGTGAGAGACCAAGCCAGAAATGCTGTAAAGGGAGAAAAACAGGTTCCTGCTGCTCAGAGTGGCTCACCAGGCACTTTCCACAGTGCTCACGCAGGCATAGCCAGGTCAAAGGCCCAATGGCCTGCAGTCCACCTTACCCTGCCTCACCCTGCCTGGAAGCAGCCCTGTTACATAGAATGGTGTCACCCGCTCCCCAAAGGCCTCCGCCGAAGCAGAAAGCACTGTGGGTCCAAGAATCCCAGCATCGTTGTGGGCAGGCAAAAGTTTCAGCATGTGTGATTCGGAGCAGGAACAGAGCAGGAGATGGCCCAGTGTTCTCTGCAAACATCAGCCTCACTGAGCAGGATCAGAGCTTAAGCCCGATACACAGGTTTCATAAGGTGTTTAAAACCAACTCAGCATCATCAACTTTACATCTTCGTGCCAATCCCAATTTCCTAGAAAATCTGTCCCTTAGTGTAGGTCCCTCTGCCCATTACAAACTTTCTGTCCATAGTACCATAGGTCTTTGAAAATTACAAAACTGCATTTCTTTTTTCGTTTTGTTTTGTTTTTTTGAGATGGAGTTTCGCTCTTGTCGCCCAGGCTGGAGTGCAATGGCACCACCTCAGGTCACTGCAACCTCCGCCTCCCAGGTTCAAGTGATTCTCCTGCCTCAGCCTCCCTAGTAGCTGGGATTACAAGCATGTGCCACCACGCCTGAATAACTTTTTCAATTTTTAGGAGAGACGGGGTTTCGCGATGTTGGCCAGGCTGGTCTCAAACTTCTAACCTCAAGTGATCTGCCCACCTCGGCCTCCCAAAGTGCTGGGATTACAGGCATGAGCCACCGCGCCTGGCCCATTTCTTTTATTTATTTAAAGCGGTGGAATACACCTAACATAAAATTTACCATTGTGACCATTTTTAAGTGTACAGTTCTCTGGTATGAAGTACACTCACACTGCTGTGCCACCCTCACCACCATCTGCCTTCAGAATGCTTTTCATCTTGCAAAATCGAAACTCTCTACCCATTAAACAATCACTCCCCATCCTCTCTCCCCTTTGACAACCACCTTTCTACTTTTTGTCTCTGAATTTAACTACTCTAGGGACCGCATGTACGTGGAATCATACAGTATGTGTCCTTTTGTGAATAGTTGATTTCACTTAGCACGGTATACTCAAGTTTCATCCATGTTGTGTAGCACGAGTCAACATTTGTTTCCTTTTTTTCTTTTTTTTTTTTTTTTTTTTTGAGACGGAGTTTCACTCCTGTTGCCCAAGTCGGAGTGCAGTGGCTTGATCTCGGCTCACTGCAACCTCCACCTCCCAGGTTCAAGCGATTCTCCTGCCTCAGCCTCCCGAGTAGCTGGGATTGCAGGTGCCTGCCACCATGCCCAGCTAATTTTTTGTATTTTTAGTAGAAATGGGGTTTCACCATGTTGGCCAGGCTGGTCTCAAACTCCTGACCTCAGGTGATCCACCCACCTCGGCCTCCCAAAGTGCTGGGATTACAGGCATGAGTCACCGCACCCGGCCAAAATTTCTTTCCTCTTTATGGCTGAATAATATTCCAGTTTATGCATATATCTTATTTTGTTTAGCCATTCATCTGTCAGTGGACACAGCTTGCTTCCAGCTTTAGCTATTGTGAATAACGTCACAATGAACATGGGTGTGCAAATATCTCCTCGAGACCCCACTGTCAGTGCTCTTGGACATATACCCAGAAGTGGAATCGGTGGATCATACGGTAATTCTGTTTTTAATTTTTTAATGAACCATTATACTGTTTTCCTTAGCAGCTGAAAGTGCATTTCTTGGGGAATTTTCCAATATCTAAAATGAATCTTTAGAATAAAGCTGACTTTCATTTGATTCAGAAAGGGTTTGATTTCTTCATTTCTAGAAGGTAACCAGAAACTGCATAAAATATTTACACAGAATATTATAAATTATGCCTCGTCCAAGCTGGCTGCCTCTGAATGAGAAGACACCAGGTTCCTACTGCATCCCTGGCCTCAGTGTGGGTCATTCAGTCTAATCTTAGTGGAGAGCCAGTCCTCTGGGACACAGCCACACCTCTCAGCCACCCTGGGCCCTGGACAATGGTGTCTTAGTCTTCAGATCACTGAGCATGAAGGTGAAGTGGGTTAGTTATTGTCCTGGGCTGTGATTGGCAGCTCCCTCAGGAGAATGTAGAGTTGGGGATGGGCAATTTCCCCCAAATGCTGTTGACAGAAGAAGGGAGGAGGAGATTGGGTGGGCCATAACCAGACATTCACTACATTTGTCTTTGGCTTACCACTTCACATGCATGTGCACACACACACACACACACACAGCAATTTTTACTAACATTAAGATCTTGGAGCCGGGTGCAGTGGCTCACTCCTGTAATCTCAGCACTTTGGGAGGCTGAGGCAGGTGGTTCACCTGAGGTTGGGGGTTTGAGACCAGCCTGGCCAACATGGTGAAACCCTGTCTCTACTAAAAATACAAAAAATTAGTGGCACATGCCTGTAGTCCCAGCTACTCAGGAGGCTGAGGCAGGAGAATCGCTTGAACCCGGGAGGCGGAGGTTGCGGTAAGCCGAGATCATGCCATTGCACTCCAGCCTGGGCAACAAGAGAGAAACTCCATCTCAAAATTTAAAAAAAAAAAAAAATAGATCTTGGAGGAGCTGCATTTAAATAACCACTTCATGGTTGGCCAAAAACACAATACCTCCCTCCCTCCTTTAAAAGATGAAAACCCAATGCTGTGTCCAGCTTTAAAATGTAGGATCTGGCCGGGCACAGAAGCCCACACCTGTAATCCCAGCACTTTGGCAGGCAGAGCTGGGCAGATCACTTGAAGTCAGGAGTTCGAGACCAGCCTGGCCAACATGGTGAAACCCTGTCTCTACTAAAAATACAAAAATTAGCCGGGCATAGCAGCAGGCATGTGTAGTCCAAGCTATTCGGGAGGCTGAGGCAGGAGAATTACTTGAACCCAAGACGCAGATGTTGCAGTGAGCTGAGATGGCGCCACAGCACTCCAGCCTGGGCAATAGAGCAAGACTCCATCTCAAAAAATAAAATAAAATAAAGTCTAGTATCTCTGGAAAATGTCCCTTCTATTTCAGGTTTTATCATAATCCTTCTGTTGCGATACTCTGCCACCTCTGAACACAATAGGAAGTTTAACTACATTTATATGCCTTACAGATATGAATAAGAAGAGAAAAGATACGTCTTAACCTTTTAGCAGAAAACAAATAAAAAAATATAAGTAAAGGTCATAGCCTTCATTCTGCCTTAAGTCACATGACAAAGCTCATATTTATGACTTTCTCGCCTATGCTCGTCCTTCCTAATTCCCCTCGCTTATGTGCCTTAGTTGACCAGGGTTCCTCACCTGCTAAACCAATACAAATATTGCATCCTTCAGTGTCTTCTCCTTTGCTGATCTGCCTGCAGCACCCGTTAACTTTATCCCTGGGTATAGTGGCAGAAAGAGGGGGATTTCCATTCGAGTCTCATTTGCGGAGCAAAATCCCTCAATCCGTCCTTCCACAGAGCAATCAACATAGGAGACACCAAATTCCCCTCTAATGATAACCAGGGGACAATCTGGGGTTCCAATGGGATGGAATTTGATTGTTATTCTTGCTGGAAGCAACTCTCCCTCAGGAACTAAAACTTATCTAATACATGATGGAAGTGAAGGCATATGATGAAAGAGGACCCTTGGTGGGGACACCCCTTCTACATTATATATTGGGTGTTGGTTCGGAACATATTTCACACCCTGCAAGACAGCATCCCAAGGTTATGAGCATCCCAAGGTTATGGGACTGTTATTCCAGCTGGTTTTTCAATAGATCATTCAAATCTTTTAGAGGCAGCTTCTTGTTGAAAATGGGGTACCAGTGAGACTCATAGGCCTCAGTCCATGGACCCCTGTCTTTTGTTGTAATATAACTATTTAAACGGAAGGTGATCTGTACAAGATGCTACATGCTACAAAAGTCATTCACGGGCCAGGTGCGGTGGCTCACACTTGTAATTCCAGCACTTTGAGAGACCGAGGTGGGTGGATCACCCAAGGTCAGGAGTTTGAGAACAGCCTAACCAACGTGGAGAAACCTCATCTCTACTAAAAATACAAAATTAGCCAGGTATGGTGGTGCATGCCTGTAATCTCAGCTACTCGGGAGGCTGAGGCAGGAGAATCGCTTGAACCCAGGAGGCAGAGGTTGCAATGAGCTGAGATTGTGCCACTGCACTCCAACCTAGGCAACAAGAGTGAAACTCCATCCAAAAAAAAAAAAAAAGCCATTCACTAAGTTCATAAGTGGTGGTTATGGCCAGGGAAGGCGTGGAGGCAGAGAAAAGCCCAAATTGCAAATCGGTGTGTATTCCAGGGAGGTCCCATTGTAGCCGCTTCCATAATGAAAACTGCTCACTAGGGAAGCAGGCTGCCACCACGTGGCTGGCTGGTCCCATCAGAATATGGTACAGGGCCCAGACTTTGGGCTGTATACCCAGATCTCTACTCTACTCCCAGATCTGCCATCTGTGGATCCACTTCTCTGTGCCTTCAATTGTCTTTCCTCTTTTAAATGGGAATGATAATAGAATCTACTAAGGATTAAATGAGTTGAATGAACAGGGCCAGGCATGAGTGGACTTTGAAGGCATCGTATACCATTATTACTACCATACCAGACATTTTCCGTGGGTCTCCCACACTTCTGCAGGCCTTCTGAGCAGAGACATTGACAGCTTTTGTACCACACTATCTTTTCAAGGATGCTTGTATAGCAAACAGCCTTAGAAGATACAGCATCTCCTTCCAGAGAAGAGGGAAGATTTGATCACTGTCCAGGCTAATAAAAAGAATGTTTCCCTCTGAGGCAAAGGATGAAGCAGGTTTGCTTGCAGCTCATTACAAAACATTGGAGTTTCCTAAGCTTGGGTTCCTTCTCTGAGACACAAACCTACTGCATATGCAGCGTCCAGCTGGGCCATTTTGCATCACCTCATGGAACCTGGGGATAAGGACAGCTGATGCAAACATGAAGCTCAAGCTGTCTGCTGTGCCTGCTGTGAGTCATAGTCTTTTTTCTCTGATCCAGGAGTCTCATGTCTTCTGCCAGCATTTATGAAACTGTAACAAACTGAATAGCTTGCAAGGTAAGATCTCAGACCTTTCAAGGTTCTTTAGAACCAGAAGCATCAAGTTAGCTGCTACTGCTGGCAAATCAGAATCAATAGCAATGATTTCCAGAACAAGCTTGCCCCACATTGCTGAACCCATTCATAGGCCCTATGCAGGTCTTCATGGATACCTTATCCAAGACCTATTTGAGAAGTTTTGTTTCCATATACAGCACTTCTCTTTGATGGAGTGTTGTTGGGAAAACCTAAACTCATGGCCAAATCAATCAATAACCCCTAAATAGCTCAGATTGCATGGTTATCTACCTTCCCTGACTAGACATTCAGCTTCCATTTCACAAAAGAAGTTTAATTACTTGCTAATGCTCCAACATTTAAGGAGCTTCACTGTGATTTTTCAAATCAGGGCTTATCCAAGTCACCATAGAGTATCCCAAAAGGCCAAATGACAAAGCATTTAATACCTTACCTGCAGCCTGGAACAGCTGGAGAATTGTTAGGGAGATTAACACCTCTCCATCCCCACCCTACCCTCAAGATGTCCACATTCTAATCCCCAGAACCTGTGAATAAATTAGCTACCCGCCAGAGGGGAATTAAGGAAGCAGACAGAATTAAGATTGCTAATCAACCAACCTCAAAACAGGAAGATCATCCAGGTGAACCCAATATAATCAACAAGGATCCTTGCATATGGAAAAGGAAGGCAAAAGAGAAGAGGCGGGGTGAGGTGAGGTGAGGTGAGGTGAGGTCGAGGTGAGGTGAGAGGTGAGGTGAGGTGAAGTGAGGTGTGAGGTGAGAGGTGAGGTGAGGTAAGGTGATCAAGATTTGACTGGTTATTGCTGGCTTTGAAGATGGAAGGGAGCCACAAGCCAGGGAATATGGGAAGTTTCCAGGACTGGAAAAGGGCGAGAAAACAGATTCTCACCTAGAGCCTTCAGAAAGGAATACAGCTCTGCCGAGACCTTTATTTTTGCCCCTGGAGGCTTAGGTCAGACTTCTGACCTACAGAGCTGTGTGGTAACAAATATGTGTTGCCGTAAGCCAATGAGTTTATGGTAATTCAATACAGCAACAACAGAAAACTACAGCAAGAACCTCTTCATGCTCTGGGGTCTATTCAAGCTGGTAGTCAAGACCAATAAACAGGTCAAGACAGGGCAGTTAATGTGGGTATGATGATGTCTCCAGACCCTCCAAGATTTGTTCCTGCTGTTAGTGGATGCCATCTGAAATCCTTTCCGTCACGTGAAGTCTGGTGAGACACGATAAGGCAGCGACAGCAATATGCACCCATGAGTTTGGTTTTTGCAGTCTCAACCCTGTGGCTACAAGTGGAGTAAGACTCTTTTACTATAGTCGCATGATTTTCCATTACTGGTTGTCAGTTAACCTGGGTGTGTGTGTGTGTGTGTGTTTGTCAAGCCATAGAAGCTACTCTAACTTAAGCCAAAAAGGAATCTATTGGAAAGACGCTGTGTGGCTGATAGACAGATGCAGAGTTGAACCATAAGGCGTCCATAGGAACAGGAGCTACTTCCACTTATTTGAACGACAAATTCCTCCACGTTTCCTTCACACTCACCTCACAGGCCTATTATGAGGATCAGAGCCTGGAGTGGAGAGAAAGGTGTCAGAGAGATAGTGAAACCCTGTGCACCAAGGTTTCTCTTGCTACCACCTTCATTCAGACCTTTCATTAATAGTTAGTTCAATTATTGTGGAAGACAGTGTGGTGATTCCTCAAGGATCTAGAACCAGAAATACCATTTGACCCAGCAATCCCATTACTGGGTATATACCCAAGGGATTATAAATCATTCTACTATAAAGACACATGCACATGTATGTTTATTGCAGCACTATTTACAATAGCAAAGACGTGGAACCAGCCCAAATGCCCATCAATGATAGACTGGATGAAGAAAATGTGGCACATATACACCATGGAATACTATGCAACCATAAAAAAGAATTAGTTTATGTCCTTTGTAGGGACATAGATGAAGCTGGAAGCCATCATTCTCAGCAAACTAACACAGGAACAGAAAACCAAACGCCGCATGTTCTCACTCATAAGTGAGAGCTGAACAATGAGAACACATGGACATAGGGAGGGGAACATCACAGACCAGGGCCTGTCAGGGGGTGGGGAGCAAGGGGAGGGAGAGCATTAGGACAAACACCTAATGCATGCGGGGCTTAAAACCTAGATGAGGGGTTGATAGATGCAGCAAACCACCATGGCACATGTATACCTATGTAACAAACCTGCACGTTCTGCACATGTATCCCAGAACTTAAAGTAAAATTTAAAAAAAAAAAAAAAAGTTGACATGGAGGTATCCTTGTGGATAGACCTTGGGAATTCAAACGGAGGCTCAGAGCTCGCATTTTCCAAGAAGCCCCACCAGACTCAGATCTCTCCTTCCCTCTGCCAGCACCCTCTCCACCCCCAGTCCCCCACCCCCAAAAGAGCCACAAAGCAGACTTCCCTAGTGCCCTGGACCTTTGGTCTAATGATCAGAAAACTATTTTTCCCAGCCAAGTATTCTTCAAACTGGTGGGTGGGGTAAGACCCCAAGGTAAGATTGGCCACCAAGGCAGCCATCAGTCCATTCAAAGAAGGTCACCAAGAGAAACTGAGGCAGGATAGACATGAAGGAGAAACACCAGATTTGCTACTTTCTTACAACTTACTCAAACACACCGCTCAGCAAGCCGGCGACGGTTTCAACAAGCCTGCTCTGTGCTGAGCTCTGCAGGCATCATCTCATCTAAGGCTGTAGCAGCTCTATGAGCCACAAGGCTCATATCGGAGATGAGAACCAGTTTCAGAGAGAAGGCACTTCCCCAAGTGCACACCGCTTGCAAACGTCAGAGCTGGAATTTGAAACATCACCATGCTAGTCCTGATGATACAGGACACCTCAGTCACCAGGGCACTATTTCTTGGCACAGTTCCCCCACCGGCCTGTGGCTTTCTCTAATGTCCTCCTCTCTCCGGGACAGAGAGCTCCCAGCCCAGGTGTCAACGCCCCCAAGCGAGGCAAATTGCAGCTGTTGCTAATTAGCAGGCATTTAACATCAAGGAGTCACTAATGCACCTGAAGTAGTTTGACAACAAATAAAGTACTGAACCCAGGGCAGGACCGGCCTCCCTGTGAGGCTGAAACCGCCTTGCCTGCCATCTCGCCGACCTGTTAGCAGGCCAGGGTTTTCTTCTCTTTGCCCTTCCTACCTGTTTAGGTGAGGGAGAAAGGACAAGATGGAGGAAGGTGAACAAGAAGGCACAATCCATGTTGCTTCCGGGTTCTTCCTCATCAACTTTCCTGCGCGCGGGAAAATGCAGCCCGCGCCCGAGAAGATGCAGATCAATCTAGCATGCGCCAGGTGGCCTCAATCCGAAGAGATCGAAACTTACCCGGCCACGCCTATGGAGACGCCCCTATCACGCCCTTATCCTGCCCACTGCCCGCCCCCTTCCGCTACCAATGCATAAAAGTCCGACGCCTGCAGGAGCGGCATGACTTCTTCGGCCCCTCTTACTTGTGGACTGGAGAAGCTCAACGGAGAGCACTGGTGCGACTTCCCTGGCGCCTCCCCCTCGCCTCCCCCCACCCCCCGCGACCTGAGGACCAGAGAACCTCTCCTGAGAGTGTGCGCATATTTGCAATAAAAGACTGCCACTTTCTTATGTACTTTGGCCTCGTGTTTATTTAGCTCTCCTAAATTAAATTAAACAAAGCACTATCCACTGAGACCTGCAGGAGGGAAAAAAAGGCCCTCTTTGTCCTCTGGCATTCAACTTCTTTGCCTGAGGCAGGTCTGCAATGTCAAGGGCTAATTCTACGTGGATAAATCCTGATATGTGGGCCGGGTGCGGTGGCTCAAGCCTGTAATCCCAGCACTTTGGGAGGCCGAGGCGGGCGGATCACGAGGTCAGGAGATCGAGACCATCCTGGCTAACACGGTGAAATCCCGTCTCTACTAAAAAAAAAAAATACAAAAAACTAGCCGGGCGAGGTGGCGGGCGCCTGTAGTCCCAGCTACTCGGGAGGCTGAGGCAGGAGAATGGCGTAAACCCGGGAGGCGGAGTTTGCAGTGAGCTGAGATCTGGCCACTGCACTCCAGCCTGGGTGACAGAGTGAGACTCCTTCTCAAAAAAAAAAAAAAAAAAAAAAATCCTGATATGTGAATTGGCCCCAGCTTTAGGCTGAGCCATGACCCTGGTCCCACAAAACTCAGTTTGTGCCTCCCCAATATGCCTGTAACAGGGACACGGTTATCTTTTCCCTGTTTTCACTGCCCCTCCCTCAGGTGGGCTAGTTGAATGGTGCAAGAGGCAGCTCAGAGGCACAAGAGGAGCTCTCCTGGGCTCAAAGCCCTCACCTGCAGGTAACCCCAGCCCAAGAGAACCTTGTCTTCCCTCCTGACTCTTCTAGTCCTCGTGCCGTCTTCTCTGAATGCCAGGGCACCATGCCCAGTGGCAACCATGGAGCACCAGACAGCTCCTGGTTAACTCATGCCCCACAGGAAGTGTGAAAGTTCTTGCTAGCACACAAAAAGAAACTGAAGGAATTTTCTCTGAAGTTTCTGAGTGCTTAAACCCACTAAGGTCTTTTTCATAAACTGGGGAAATGTAGAGATTTGACATCCCAGTGAAAATGTATCTTGAGGCCGGTCGTGGTGGCTTATGCCTGTAATCCTGGCACTTTGGGAGGCCAAGGTGGGCAGATCACTTGAGGTCAGGAGTTTGAAACCAGCCTGGCCAACATGGTGAAACCCTGTTTCTACTAAAAATACACAAAAATTAGCCAAGTGTGGTGACGCATGCCAGTGAGCCCAGCTACTTGAGAGTCCGAGGCAGGAGAATCGCTTGAACCCGGGAGGCGGAGGTTGCAGTGAGCCAAAATTGCACCATTACACTTCAGCCTGGGCAACAAGAGCCAAACTCCATCTCAAAAAAAAACAAAATGGTTAATATTGTCAAGTTTATGTTTTGTGTATTTGACTACGACTAAAAAAACATTTCCTGCATAAATTTCATGAAAAGCCACAGCTGCCAAGTGGCAGGGATGAGCGCAGAAACTCTGAGAATGGGGAATCATCTTACACCATCCAACTAGCCCACCTAAGGGAGGGGCAGTGAAAATAGGGGAAAGATAGCCCTGTGCCTGTTACAGGCATATGGGGGAGGCACAAACCGAGTTTTGTGGGGCCAGGGTCATGGCTCCCAGCCCAGAGCAATGGGAAAACACCAAGTGAGGAGTCGGGTCCTGGGCAATGGTCTGGGCCCTCCCAGCTGGCCCACATACCATCCTGAGTCTGTCTTTTTCATTCACTGGTTTTTCTGGGCTCTAAAACCAAACCAACAAATGCCTTCCGATTCTCTGACTCTGAGTGTGTCTCTGTGGTCACAGAACACCATTAAAGATGCCAAGAGCAAGTTCACACAGGGAAGTGTAAACTCTCCCATTCCTGGCCCAGCATCAGATAGAGAGAATGAGCTACTAATTCAGACAGAGGCGCCAGGTGCCAAGAGGCGCCTGCAGTACTCCCCGCCTGCAGAGACAATAATGGTTTATGACTCTCAACTCACCGGAAGGTTAGTCAGGTCAAAGCGGCAACTTGAGCGTTTGTTTAAATCTCTGTCCAAGAATTTCTCAACTTGCTGCTGGAAAATAATGAGTTCTGAGCCACGCAAGAGTCAAGCGTCTGTGGGTTTGACACAATCTGCTCTTTGATGAGAAATCCATGCATATTAATCACTAAAAAGGGGGGAGGGGGAAGGAAAAGCACCATCATTCACTCAGAAAATGTTTACTGAGCACTACTATGTGCTGGACACTGTTCTGGGCCCTAGAGATAAGTAACGGGGTAAACAGAAGAGACACGTCTCTGCCCTCAAGGAGTCTGCATTTTAATGGTGGATCCCCCAAGCATGGATGGAAGAGTCAGGGAGAAAAATAACACAAGGCAAGGGGATAAAGAGTATAGAGAGTGCCGCTCAGAAAAGGCCCACGCCTGTAATCCCATCACTTTGGATGGCCGAGGTGGGAGGTGTCAGGCCTCTGAGCCCAAGCCAAGCCATCACATCCCCTGTGACTTGCAAGTATACGCCCAGATGGCCTGAAGTAACTGAAGAACCACAAAAGAAGTGCAAATGCCCTGCCTCGCCTTAACTGATGACATTCCACCACAAAAGAAGTGAAAATGGCCAGTCCTTGCCTTAAGCAATGATATTATCTTGTGAAATTCCTTTTCCTGGCTCATCCTGGCTCAAAAAGCTCTCCCACTGAGCACCTTGTAACCCCCACTCCTGCCCGCCAGAGAACAACCCCCCTTTGACTGTAATTTTCCTTTACCTACCCAAATCCTATAAAACGGCCCCACCCTTATCTCCCTTCACTGACCTCTTTTCGGACTCAGCCCACCTGCACCCAGGTGAAATAAACAGCCATGTTGCTCACACAAAGCCTGTTTGGTGGTCTCTTCACAAGGACGCGCATGACAGGAGGATCATTTGAGGTCAGGAGTTCAAAACCAGCCTGCCCAAGAGGATGAAATCCTATCTCTACTAAAAATACAAAAATTAGCTGGGCATGGTGACAGGTACCTGTAATCCCAGCACTTTGGGAGGCCAAGGCAGGCAGATCACCTGAGGCCAGGAATTCAAAACCAGGCTGGACAACATAGTGAAACCCCATCTCTACTAAAAATACAAAAATTAGCCAGGCGTGGTGGTGTGTGCCTGTAATCCCAGCTACTCTGGAGGCTGAGGCAGGAGAATCACTTGAACTCAGGAGGTGGAGGTTGCAGTGAGCCAAGATTGTACCACTGCACTCCAGTCTGGGCGACAGAGTGAGATTCCAGCTCAAAAAAAAAAAAAAAAAAAAAAAGGAAAAAGAAAAGGTAATCAGGAAGGTCTCCTCATCTCATGCAAATGTTCATTGCAGCACTCATTACAATAGCAAAGATGTGGAATCAACCCAGGTGTCCATTGACAGTGGACTGGATAAAGAAAATGTCATACATATATACCATGGAATACTATGCAGCCATGGAAAAGAACGAACTCATGTCCTTTGCAGCAACATGGATGCAGCTGGAGGCCATTATCCTAGGCAAATCAGCACAGAAACAGAAAACCAAATCCCACAAATTCTCACTTATAATTGGGAGCTAAACATTGAGTACACATGACACAAAGATGGGAACAACAGATACAGGAGACTCCAGAAGGGGAGAGGGAGGGATGGGCGCAAGGGCTAAAAAACTTCCTGCTGGGGACTATGTTCACTCTTTGGGTGGCAGGATCAATAGAAGCCAAAACCTCAGTATCACACAATATACCATGTGACGCACATGCACATGTATCCCCTGAATCCGAAATACTACATTTAAAAAATAATAAAATTTTTTTAGCTATGCATCTACCAAAAAGGTTCTCTCGAGTAAGTGCTGTCTGAGCCAAAGCCTGAATGACAGGCAGGAGTAACCATGCACAAAGCTGCAGAAGGAGCGTGTGGGGGGGAGGAAGACCAAGGCCACGCACCCCAAGATGGAATCTGGCCTGAGTCAGCATCTTCCTCCAACAGTAGTGAGCAGAAGTCTCCAAGGAATGCCGCAGGCCTAGAGCTGAATGGGGACGACTTGGCAGGAGCAGAAGAGAACGCTTTGCCGTCACTGGTCTCCAGAGAAAGCCGTGGTTTGGGTAATCCCTGAACGCAGAGAACCCCAACTGCAGAAGAGAAAGGAAGAACCGGGGGCTGCCCCAGCAGGTTTTTCCCGGGACTCAGGGGATAACACAAGCTCCCAGCTCAAAGCAGTGGTCAGGCGGGCATTCGCTGGACACAGCAACCACCAAGGCATATGTCAGAATCAACAAGTTTTCGTGCGAGGGACACCTTGATCACGGCCAGACAGGTAGGCGCTGGGCTGTCCACCAGGTCAAAGAAGTATCCGTGAGAGGCACACTGCAGACAGCCATGCCTGGCTCTCCTTCTCGTCCCCTTAGGGAGGGCTAGCTAGTGGCTCTGGTACTGGGATCCCAATTTAACTGGAGGCTCACAAGACACAGGCAGGGATTTAGGAATGGCCTGTGTCCTCACCTCCCAAGGCTGTATCTACTTCCCCTGCTCACTTCTCTTGGGCCTCACCAGCCTACTCTTTCTTTCCATGCACCAAGCTCATTCCCACCACAAGGCCTTTGAGCAAGCAGTTCTGTCTCCCTTGAGCACTCTCTTGCTTCCTTGCACAGCCAAACCCCTCTTGTCATTCAGGCCCAAATGGTTCCTCTTTAGGAGAGACCTCCTCCACCCCACCCCGCTGCACCTGACAGTTGCTGTAGGTGCAATGCCCAACTCTGCTTTCTTCAGGGCGTTTCTTCTGTGAGATTGCCTGGCTATAACTCCTCGTTACAGTTCACATCCCAAGGGGACTGTGGAATCTATTGATGTGGGGGCCTTGTCGAGGACACAGCTCTGTGAGAATGCACAAACTTCAGAGCAGAGCTGGCATGTCGGCTGGCGCTCAGGAAAGAGCTGACGGCTGAAAGGTTAAGACTGGAGGAGGAGGAGGAAGAAAAAGGGAAGAGGGGGAGAAGAGAGAGGGAGGGAGGGGAGGAAGGACAGCAAGGAGGGGAGGGAGAAAAAAAGGGAAAAAGAGGAAAAGAGAGAGAGAGATTTGGCTCCTGCCTTTAAGGACGTCACAGACTATGGTGGGAATGGATGTGCAAACAAATAATGCCAGTGAGGTACAACACGTGCTAATGCACAGACGGTAGAGAGGGCAGAATGCTTATGTATGAAGCAAGTCAGGGTGTCCTTCAGAGAGGCGGTGTCACAAGAGTTGGTTTTGAAGGATGAATAGGAGTTTTCCAGAGAGACATATTGGGATGTCATGTCTAGGGAGAGTCAATTACACTTGGAAAAGCCAAAGGGAGTGAAACAACGCGGGGTTATCAGGCAAATACCTGTGACATTGGCATAGAACAGGCAACTGGGGATGACTGCTGGGGAATATATTGCAAAAGGCAGCAGAGCCAAGTCTGAAAGGCCTTGAATGCCAGGCCCAGGGCCTAGGACTTGATGCCGTAGGTGACCAGGGAACAACTGAAGAGTTTTATGCAAGCAGGAGACAGGGGGCCAGATGTGAGTGGGGAAGACTGCTGCTGGGCGGTGTGAAGGGTTGTCTAGCAGAGTGACCATGGCCTCATAAGGAGGCGGTTAGGCCATGCAAGGGACAAGGTAAGACATGATGTCTTTGCTAGTGATGGTGGATAGAAAAGTGGGTGGGGGAATTCCAGAGATTTGGGGGGGGCAAAGGAGCAGGGCTTGGTGATTGAATATGGGGGTGAGGGACAAGGGAGACAGAGAAAAATGCCTCTGTTTCAGGCTTGGGGGCCAGCGAGGTCACCTGTGAGCTGAGAGCGCAGGACAGGAACAGGCTCAGGTGAAGATGATGAGCTCATTCTGGACATGTAGGTTTGAGGGTCTGTGGCATATACTGGGGAGCAGTGTCAGAAATTAGTGGCTATACGGGGACACAGGAGGAAAGGGATCCAGCGTGCTGCTCAGGCTTCTGAACAGGGAGGGCAGACCTAAAAGAGTTTGCCTGAAAACCAAGAGAACATGCTGGAAAGGCAACAACCTTGTCTCTTCCTGCTTCCACGAGAGAGTCACAGGGTGCTTGACCTTCTGTCTCTCTCTCTCTTTTTTGTCAAAAGATTCTATAACCTTTTATCTGCAGGGCTGAGAAACGGCTAGTCCCATTATCTACCTGTAGAAAGATTCTGGTATATGACCCCAGTTCACCTTCTGTGGGTGTAGACCCGCGTCCCACTTCCCTTTACAAACGGAGTATTCCTCATAACACAATGCTCAGGGCCTCGGGAGGCAGTCGCAAGGCCTCTTCTGCTTCCCTCTTCCGCAACCAGAATCCCCTTCTTCCTGCTGTCAGATATGGGGTCTCTGGCGCTGACAAGGGGCATGTCTCATGGCACAGGCCAGCCATGGACGACAAGGATTTCTGGATTCCTTCCTGCCTTCAAATCCTGTGTCCCAGGTATGCACAGAGTTTCTGACCAGCCCTGCCTAAGGCTTCAATTCCCTGAGAAGGAAGAATTGTCAGAATGCCAGGCTCCCTTCTTTTCTCCACTCCAGAGACCCACACTCCATTCCCACCCCTGCAGTCACTGGGATGGCCACGCAACGCCAACCTTCCTCTGCTTAAATCCCGTCCAATGTCACGAGTCCTCAGCAGTGCCACTGCCTCCAGGAAGCCTTCCACAATGCTCCAGGGTCTGCAACTCAGTCACACCCTGGCCTTGGGATTCTGTGGGTCTTCCTCTTGTCTCCCCTCCTCCCCCAGATCCCTGGAACTTTGTCTGGTTCATCCACATGAGGCTGGGACCATCACACCAGGCCCAGGACAATGCTCAGACCAGCCTTTCCTGAAGGGCTAACTGCTGACTTGGCCAAATCAGAGACGGCAGAGGGATCCATGAGCCCTGCTGGTTCCCTCATACATTTAACGGGTCTCATACATCACATAAAATTTTATCATTCCTATAAATTATGTTTTTACGAAGCATGCAAATCACCTGTAAGACACCACCTGTGGATATAGGTAATACCCAGAGAGATCTCAGTTATTCTAAAAGAGATGAGCATCCGGCCGGGCGCAGTGACTCACACCTGTAATCCCAGAACTTTGGGAGGCCAAGGCGGGTGGATCACAAGGTCAAGAGATCGAGACCATCCTGGCTAACACAGTGAAACCCCGTCTCTACTAAAAATACAAAAAAGATTAGCCAGGCGTGGTGGTGGGCACCTGTAGTCCCAGCTACTCGGGAGGCTGAGGCAAGAGAATGGTGTGAACCCGGGAGGTGGAGCTTGCAGTGAGCCGAGATCCGGCCACTGCACTCCAGCCTGGGCAACAGAGCGAGACTCTGTCTCAAAAAAAAAAAAAAAAAAAGATGAATATCCCCTCCCTCATGGGCTCAGCACCCCTCACCCTGCCCAGGGACCAGCACTCTCCTATCCAGGTGGAGAAAAAGGAGGCATTTACATAGTCAAGGATTGGGGTTGGAGTGGAACAACATGGGTTAAAATTGCAGGTCTGCCGCAAACTGGCTGAGACTTTGAGCAGGACACACAAACTCTCTTACCCTCAGCTTCGTCTTCTACCAAATGAAGATAGCGACACCTGACTCAGGAGTCTGCCATAAAGACGGACAGTCTTGTCAGTCGTGTCACGCTATATACATTTTATGATCATTATTTCCTCGGTTCCCAACTCTCTAGGGAGGTTGCACAGGAGTTTGGGCTTGTGTCCCAGCAGAGTGAAATCGCTCGGTGACTTTGAGCAAGACCCGATCCTGGAGAATGAGGGAAAAACATGGACTTGGGAGCAGACCACGTCCTGGCTGTGTGAACTTAGGCAGCTTTCCCCACCTTTCTGAGACTCTGTGCCACACACTATAAAGTGAGGATAAACAACGGGAGCTGAAAGTTATTTTTGTTTTTTTGTTTTCTGGGTTTTTTTTGTTTTTGTTTTTTTTTTTTTTGAGATAGAGTCTTGCTCTGTCACCCAGGCTGCAGTGCAGTGGCACGGTCTTGGCTCACTGCAACCTCTGCCTCCCAGGTTCAAGCAATTCTCTGCCTCAGCCTCCCAAGTAGCTGGGGTTACAGGTGCCTGCCACCACGTCCAGCTAATTTTTGTATTTTTAGTAGAGACGGGGTTTCACCATCTTGGCCGGGCTGGTCTTGAACTCCTGACCTCGTGATCCACCCACCTCTGCCTCCCGAAGTGCTAGGATTACAGGCGTGAGCCACCGCGCCCGGCCGAAAGTTCTTAAATAAAACATAGCAGTGCAGGGAAGGCCCCAGCACATTTTTAACCTGCAGAGAAAACACAAACACTGTTTCTTCTTTTCTTCCAAATACAGGCTTGCATTTCTATCAGTAAACTGAACAGATTGGATGAGCTGGTCATGCAAATGGGGCTATCTCCAAGATGTGAGTTCAAATCAGGTAACATGTGAAAATGCTTTTTAGGTAGGAAGTGCTGCATGTGAGGATTGTTCCAATTATTCTGACCAATTGTTTCCACTGTGCCATTAGGTGAAGGGGGATGACTCGGGTAAAGAGGCCGGGCAGGGTGGCTTACACCTGTAATCCCAGCATTTTGGGAGACTGAGGCGGGAGAATCATTTGAGCCCAGGAGTTCAAGACCAGCTTGAGCAACCTAGGGTTACCCCGTCTCTACAAAAAATAAAAAATTAGCCAGGCATGGTGGCACGTGCCTGTAGTCTCAGCTACTTGGGAGGCTGAGGTGGGAGGATCACTTGAGCCTGGAAGGTCAAGACTGCAGCACGTGGTGATGGTAATTGTGCCACTGCACCCCAACCTGGGCAACAGAGCAAGACCCTGTCTCAAAGAAAAAAAAGGGAGTACAGACAAGTGTAAAAACTGGGCATATACCACTTTAACCAAGATGCACTGACTTCACATGTCTCCTGATAGGCTGTGCTGAGGACACAGCCTCACTTCTGCAGGATTCTCGCAAAAAGGCAATCCTCAGTGTAATGGTGAGCAAACATCAGGCAAACCACAGTGAGGAGATGGTCTGCAAAACAGCTGGCCGGTAGTCTTCAAAAGTTTCCAAGACATAAATGATAGACTGAGGACTATCCCAGCTCGAAGAAAACAAAAAACTTTAACAACGAAACACAATGTAGACAATTTGCCAAACAGAGACAAGCCCTGTAGATTAGTTTGATTCTCATATTGATGCTAAGTCCTTAGTTGTGATCATGATACTGTGAGTACAGAAGATGATTACATTTGGGGAACCCGAGTGAAGGTACAAAGGGACTCAGTATTATTTTTGAAACCTTGCTGTAAATCTAAAATTATTTCCAAATTTTTTTAATACTTTAAATTTTTTAAAAAAGAGATTGATTCAAGCAAGGCGGGGGGCGGGGAATGACTCACACCTCCCAGTATCAGGAGTCAACGTGCCCAGGACCCTCTCCTCCACAACTCTGTGAGACTTTGTGGTCATGGGGTGGGCTTAGGGAGAAAGGAGAGTCCTGCTTTCTTCCCAAATCAAGAGCAAAACTCTCTTAAGTCCAAGGCCCCACTAGCCTTAGGTAAGTCTCCCCCAGAGACACTGATAGAAGCAGAAAACAGAAAATCAGGTCTAATGGGAATGCCTTTCCAACTCTCCCCACCAGCACCTGCGGGACTCCAGGCTAGAGGAACAGTCAGCCAGGAGAAGCTCTCTTCCGGTCCCCAGGACCAGGACCCCACTATCTCACCCTGCATGGAAGGGTCCCCTCGGGACGTTCCTGCTCCCTCCTTGTAACCCTGGCCCCTGCAGCCCTGGGTTCAGTACACTCTCAGTCTGCATTCTCTACATTTTCACTGCAAGGATTTTATTATACCCACAAAACATCCTTTGGACTCTTGCAAAATTGTAGTCAACATTTTAGTATCTTTTCTCTGAGACAATGCACCCTTGAAAAAAAAAAAAAGCAAATTTATTCACCTTTCAAAAGTAAATCTGTACCTTACCCATCACAATGAAATGCATACATCATTAAGAAAAGCTGGGGTGTTTATGTCTACAAAGGAGCTTAGATTATTAAGGATTCGCAAAGGAAGGGAACCCTCGTGGGAAAATATCTCTTCTCCAGGAGACCCCCCAACAGTGCTTTTCACCTCAGGACTCAGGACTCATGACCACAGGATCTAAGGATCTCAGGATCTCGGGACATGGGACCCTCAAAACACAGGACTTCAGAACCTCAGGACCCAGGAGCCAGGACCTCAGGATCTCAGGACTTCAGAACCTCAAGACCTCAGGATCTCAGGATCTCAGGACCTCAGGACCCAGGACCTCAAGACCTCAGGATCTCAGGACCTCAGGACCCAGGACCTCAGGATCTCAGGATCCAGGATCTCAGGACCTCAGGACCCAGGTCCTCAAGACCTCAGGACCTCAGGACCCAGTACCTCAAGACCTCAGGATCTCAGGATCCAGGATCTCAGGACCTCAGGACCCAGTACCTCAGGACCTCAGGATCTCAGGGCCCCGGACCTCAAGATCTCAGGATCTCAGGACCTCAGGACCCAGGACCTCAAGACCTCAGGACCTCAGGACCCAGGACCTCAAGACCTCAGGACCTCAGGATCTCAGGACCTCAGGACCCAGTACCTCAGGACCTCAGGATCTCAGGATCCAGGATCTCAAGACCTCGGGATCTCAGGATCTCAAGACCTCAGGATCTCAGGACCCAGGACCTTGGGACCTCAGGACTTCAGGACCCAGGAGCCTTAGGGCTCAGGGCCTCAGACTAAAATAACAGGGTGTTCTGAAGACAGCAAAGACCAGTGGTTAAGCCCAACAGGCCTGGGGTTGGGCCAGGGCTGCCCTACTTAGGGCTGTGTGGCATGAGCAAGTCGCTTGACCTTGCTTCACCTCCATTTCCCTTCACACAAATCCTTTTTATGCAGAATAAGAAATTATTCCTTTACAACATTGTATCTTAAACACATTTGCATATTAATGACCTTTAATGGCCACAGAGCATCCTATTCAGAGTGTATGTATGTCTGTGCTAGCTAAATAAATAAAAACATATATCACGATTAAATATATTAAGGTACGTATTGCTGAACCATTCATTCTTTTTTAATTCAACAGTATTTACCCTGCTGTGTACCAGATACTCCCCTAGGAGCCGGGGATACTGGAGTGAACAATGCCTGCCAGATCCCTGACCTCAGGAAATGTACTTCCCTATCTTTGCCGTTCCCAATTCAGTCATGGTCAGCCCCTGTCCCCAGTTCTCTGCAGCTATTCTTCCCAGCCATCCTCAAGTTCAGTGCGTCAGTGTATATCCCAATTTTGGGTTCGGAAATCAGGGCCTTGGGTGATCGCAAATGACACTTCCAACCACCGTCAGCGAATGTCCTCCTTCTTTTTGGTAATTACGTTTGAATAAATTCCCAGGGATGCGATCACTGCACCAAAGGCTATGAGCCTTTTAATGACTCTGGATACGTACGATCAAACTGTTTTCCAAAGGAGCTGCACCCAATTTACGCACTGCCACCGGCAATATATGGGTGCCATGCTTAGACCATGACCGTGTCAGTCCTGGGTGTGGTAATTATATTTCTTAATTTGTGCTAATTTAATAGGTGTAAAATTGCATCTCATTTTAATTTGCATTTCTTTGATAGTGATAAAGGTTGAACATTTTCTCTTGTAAATATACACACACATGGATAGTTGGATCCATTTATTTATTCGTTATACATTAACCCTGTCCTATACCCCAGACACTGCAAAGTGCCAGTGACTCAGAGATACGTAGACCACAGGCTCTACCTTCAAGAACCTTATATGCGACTGGGCGCGGTGGCTCAGGCCTGTAATCCCAGCACTTTGGGAGGCTGGGATGGGTTGATCACCTGAGGTAAAGGAGTTTGAGACCAGCCTGACCAATATGGTGAAACCCCATCTCTACTAAAAACACGAAAATTCACCGGGCTTGGTGGCTGGTGGAGCTACTTGGGAGGCTGAGACAGGAGAATTGGTTGAACCTGGGAGGTGGAGGGTGCAGTGAGCCAAGATGGCTCCACTGCACTCTGAGACTCTGTCTCTAAAAAAAAAAAAAAAAAAAAAAAAAAAAAAAAAAAAAAAAAAACCTTATATCCAATGGAGAAGAAAGAGGAAAGCTAACAAGTTAACCAACAGTCCTGGTGTGGAATAGACCATGTGCTAGAGAGGCCTGGTGGACTTGTTACAGGAAGACCAGGGACAGAGAGAGGTGATAGAGAGGAGGGCACCCAAGCCAGACTGGGGGATTGAAAAGGATGTCTCAGTTGCTCTGGATCTGCCTCTGACGGCCAAGGGACAAACTGTCAGGGACCTTCCCTTGTGTTGGTCCGTTTGTTTATGTCTCGGCAATGGGGAGGGCACCGTTCTATTTGTACGTGCGCTTCTGTGTCTGTGGTCTATGTGCATTTGTTGTGTGATGCAAGTGCCTGGGTGACACGCGTTGTGGCTTTGGGTGTGCCCTGGGGTGTCTTCGTGCTTTGGTTGTATGGCACACATGTCAAGTGTGTTTTCTGGGTGCCTTGTGCTAGGGTGCTGTGCTCTGCGCTCTGCCGTTGTGCGTCAGGCAGATGAGCCCGGGCGGGCCTGGGTTCCTGTGGGTGGAGGGCTGTGGAGATTTGCACAGAGCTCCTGCCAACTGAAGGCCCCAGCGGCGCTGACCCCTTTTGGCCATTGACCCTGCCTCACTCAACCTTGGCTCCAGTCTCTGCCTCTGTTTGCAGTAAGGTGGGGAGGGTCAATCCGGCCTCTCTGGGGTCAGCTTTGTCATCCAGGCAGACTTAGCATCTTCTCTGACAGTCTTCTCTCTGTCAGCTGAATCCCTGCTGAGCCTGGCAGCCTCCCCTTCTCACAGTCCTCCCTGGCACAAGGGATCCCCAGAAGTGGGCAGGCCAAAGAGCTCATTCTCTGCCTTGAGTCACCAGAGGGCTTATGAGAGCCCAGGAGAAACCACCAGTTAGGAAAGGCGCCCAGGAAAAGTGGTATGAGTCACCCTGCATGAGCACTGCCACCCCTGGGCCATGGATTGCCCATGGAGGAACAGCCATTGGCCCCAGAGGCAAAGAAGGCAGAGACTTGATATGCCGCTTAATCAAAGGGCTGGGTGGCCAGCAGCCCTCTGCCTTCAGTGCCTCCCTGGAAGGCCCATAATCGTCATCACGCTTTGCGGCACGAAACAAATCGCCAGGACAAGGCAAGTCCTTGACTCCTCCCTCCTAACGCAACACTCCACCCCTCCACACACAAGATGCAAACACAATTAGCATTTTAAAAAACAGTTTATGGAGACATATTTCACAGACAGCCATACAGTTCATCCATTTAATGCACACACAGGTCAGTGGTTTTTAGTATATTCACAGAATTACGCAACCATCATTATAGGCTATCGAATGTTTTCATCACCCTAGAGAAAAAACCCATGCCCATCAGCCTCACTCTCACTCCCCTCTCTCCTGCAGCCCCAAGCAACCCTAATCTTATTCCTGTCTCTACAGATGTGCATATCCTGGACATTTCATATAAACAGAATTATACAGGCCGGGTGCGGTGGCTCACACCTGTAATCCCAGCACTCTGGGAGGCTGAGGCGGGCGGATCACGAGGTCAGGAGATCAAGACCAACCTAGCTAACATGGTGAAACCCCGTCTCTACCAAAAATACAAAAAATTGGCCGGACATGGTGGCGGGCGCCTATACTACTCTGCAGGCTGAAGCAGGAGAATGGCGTGAACCCGGGAGGCGGAGCTTGCAGTGAGCTGAGATGGCGCCACTGCACTCCAGTCTGTGCGACAGAGCGAGACTCTGTCTCAAAAATAAATAAATAAATAAATAAATAAATAAATAAATAAATACACAGAATTATACAATATGTGACCCTTTGTGACTATCTTCTTTGACTTAGGATAATGTTTTCAAAGTTCATCCATGCTGTAGCATGCATCAGTATTTTAATCCTTTTTATTGCCAAATAATATTCCACTGTATAGATGCAATTTCGTTTTATTCATAGATCCATCAATTGATGGACATATGAGTTGTTTCCGCTTTTTGGCTGTTGTCAAAAATGTTGCTAGATGTAGTTTTTATTTTGCCTGAGTACGTACCTAGGAGTGGAATGCTGGGTCATGTAGTGACTCTGTGTTTAACTTTTTGAGGGACTGCCAATTTTCCAAAGTGGCTTTTCCGAAGCACCCTGTAGCATTTTACCAGCGGTGGATGATTTTTCCACATCCTCACCGACACTTGTGATTTGCCATTTTTTAAGTAATAGCCATTCTGATCGACGTACAGTGGTATCTTGTGGTTTTGATTGGACTAATTGTTACCAATTTTATATACATTGTTTGGCTCTATGTCTTCGTATCTTTACCTCCTATGCAGGTATAGATATGAAGTTTGTGGGGTTTTAACACACTCTTTCCTAACTTATCAGTCTGCAACTTACTTCTTCCCTTACTATATCTTGGAAATCTTTCCATATTCGGACAGGCAGATCCATTATTCCACAACTTATATCTACTGTAGTTTTCCTGGCAATCCTCGGTAGGTATACATCGAACTGGCTTCACAGTTTCACTCTCGCAAGTGATGCTTCAATCTAAACATCCGTGGACATGCGCCTTTGTGTATGCGTGTGAGTGACTGCAGACTTCCTAGACGCAGAATTGCTGATTCAAAAGAGAAGTATAATTTAAACTGTGCCAGGACTCGCCAGAGCGAAGTCCAATGAAGCTGTAATAATTCACACCACCGATAATAGCATTTGAGAACACAGACAAACAATTCTAACTGCTAGGTCTACACACGGCTGCAGTGCGTTTTCTCTGAAATTAGTGTATTCCCTTTTATAGGAAGTATATAAGCAGAGAATGAACTTGGGGCAGGGGTGGATCTAGAAAATCAATTTCAAAATGGATAGGGGAATCAGACTTTTTAAATTTTTTTTTTGAGACCGAGTCTCACTTTGTCATCCAGGCTGGAGTGCAGTGGTGCCATCTCAGCTCACTGCAACCTCCGCCTCCCAGGTTCAAGCGATTCTCCTGCCTCAGCCTCCTGAGTAGCTGGGACTACAGGCACCCACCACCACACCCGGCTAATTTTCGTATTTTTTGGTAGAGACAGGGTTTCACTACTGTTAGCCAGGCTGGTCTCAAACTCCTGACATCAGGTGATCTACCCGCCTTGGCCTCCCAAAGTGTTAGGATTACAGGTGTGAGCCACCGTGCCTGGTCAAATTAGACCATTTTGAAGACCTCCATGTTTAAGATCTCTTCCCACTCTGAGAGCTCGTGAGTCTGTGCAATGCCTGCACCAGGTGGTAAAGGGTTTCCCAGCTCACAGCTGCTGCCATTTCCACACAACCCTGGCTTAACAGCATATTCCAAATGTAACTGGAGGCCCAAATGGACCAGTCTCTGTGCAGGATCAATTCAAGGAATCTGTAGTCTGACAGCAAAACATAGCTGAAAGCAACTGTAATTTATGCATACCTCTGGTGAGGCCTCTACAGGGAAATTGTGCCCGTGTATGTGGGGAGGACAGGGTACATTCTCAATGCATAGCAAAATATAACTATTTCTTCTCCTTTTGCCACTCTCAATAGCCACATATCTGGCAGACAGTCCTCAAATATCTTTTCCTTTTCTCCACTCTCAGTCCCGATCTAAAATTTTCCCTATTGTCTTTCCTTCCCACCGTCTTTCTCTTCCCTTTTCTTCTTTTCTCTTGGAACAGCGCTCTTCCTTCCGATGCAATACTCCTGACCCGCCTTCCTCAGTGCCCAGCCTTTCTATCCAGCTCTGCATTATAAAAGCTGAGGATCTGAGCTGGCAAAGGTGGAATTCCTTCCAGTCTAGAAGGCCGGAAAGGGTTGCTGGGGAACTGAACAGGCAAAGAAGGAATTCTTTTCATTTAGAGGAGGAAGGGAATGAGAATGAGAATGTTCACACACCAGCCATTTTTTGTCCCATGTCAGAGTGGGCCCAGTTCTAAGCATGCAAACCTATTTGAGGGGAGCAACAGAGCCCAGTTAAATTCAAACAACATGTGATTTAAGAAACAACCAGTCATTACGGCTTATCAACGTACCTGACTGAAGACAACCCAACTATTTCTTTCTTTTTTTTTTTTTAATTTACTTTTTTTGAGACGGAGTCTTGCTCTGCCGCCAGGCTGGAGTGCTGTGGCGCGATCTCGGCTTCACTGCAACCTCTGCCTCCCGGGTTCAAGGGATTCTCCTGTCTCAGCCTCCTGAGTAGCTGAGACTACAGGTGCACGCCACTATGCCCAGCTAATTTTTGTATTTTTAGTAGAGACGGGGTTTCACCATGTTGGCCAGGATAGTCTCAATCTCTTGACCCCGTGATCCACCCACCTCAGCCTCCCAAAGCACTTGGATTAACCCAACTATATCTTAGGTGGCCTTGCATGAATGTGTGTATAGACACAGAAAGTGTTCTAGAAAGTCACTGGGGCTGATTGATTTTATTCTTGTATAGAAAGGAAAATGGAGATCCAGAGACAAAGAAAGATTTGCCCAGCAAACCAACTGTCCAGACAGAGATGGGTTTAGAACCCAGGTCCCCTGCCCAGGATGGGCTACATTATTTGTGGGCTCCAATACAAAATGAAAATATGAGGCCATCTGCTTGTTCAAAAATGCTTCAAAATTTTAAGATAACTACAGCAGAGCATTAAGCCAAGTGTGGGGCCTCTCTAGGGCATGGCCCTGTGTGACTCCCCAGGTGGCATATCCATTAAACTGTCCCTGAACCTAAACCTCAGCCCTGGCATCCTCTCCCTACACCTGCACAGCTCAGTTTTGGTTTAAACTAGGGAAGGAGGGGTCGTGGCTTGCACCTGTAATCCCAGAACTTTGGGAGGCTGAGGTGGGTGGATCACGAGGTCGGGAGTTCGAGATCAGCCTGGCCAGCATAGTGAAACCCTGTGTCTACTAAAAATACAAAAATTAGCCGGGCCATGGTGGCAGGTGCCTGTAGTCCCAGCCACTTGGGAGGCTGAGGCAGGAGAATAGCTTGAACCCGGGAGGCAGAAGTTGCAGTGAGCCAACATCATGCCACTGCTCTCCAGCCCTGGCGACAGTGTGAGACTCCATCTCAAAACCAAAAACAAAAACAAAAACAAAACTAGGGAAGGAGGAAGGATGACCCATGAGTGTAGCTTGCCCCAACAGATTCATTGTCTCAATCAGGAATTCTCAAACTCTGCTGCACAACGGATCACCCAGGGGGCTTGTGAAAGTCCCAATGCCAAGGCTGTTCCCAGATAAATTAAATCAGAACCTCAGCAGGTGGAATACAGGCATCAGTTAAAAAACAAAAACAAACAAACAGAAAAACTCCCCAGATGATTCCATATGCAGTCAGGTTTGGGAACCAAGGATCCCAGAGGTATAAACTTGAAGGACCAGCACCATGAGCATGGAAGACCACAGCACTCGGGCAGTCAGGCCCTAATCCCATCCCTGGAACAGGAGAATCAGTCTAAGCACAATCTAATTACCGTCTCTTCTTGCTCACACCGGCAAAACCCACACCCCAGAGATAACTGAATACATAAATAAATAGGTCTAAGCCCTTCTTAGCTTATTCAGGTTTCCCTGATAAATATGTATTTGGGGAAGCTTCTAAGAAACGTAATATTGTGTCTCTTCAGAATTGTTCAGGTCTATTGGAAAAATAAATATTTAAGAGGCTCATCAGACTCTCGGCAGTCAAGAAAGGCTTCCACTGAAACCCTGGCCGTGTCCGCTCACCACTTGAGGGGAAGAGAGTCTTGACCACCACCTTGTCCAACGCTCAAGGCTTCGAGTGTGAAGGGTACATGCTGGCTGGAACACACATCTCTGTCCCTTTCCCGGACTCTGGGCACTGTGTGAGCTTCCAGTTCTAGACGTTGCTCCCAGAACCCCAACTGACCAGCTGGGTGATTTGGGGATGATGCTGCCCCTCCCTGAATCTCAGAGTCCTCTTCTCTTGGGGTCACGCACCCTCCAAAGGCAGCCTGCTCCCTCTCCGGACACTTCAGACTTCTAGAAAGTTCTGCCTGACTGTGTTGGCCTCTGTTTGCCAGTTGTTTGTGTCAACCAGTGACACCTGCTTCCTTGACCCAGAGAGAGACCTGATGAGTTCTGCAGACAGAGCTTGGGCCTCACCTCCCTTCTCCAGTTTGAGCTGCAGCCCCTCCATTATCCCTTACATGGTGCCTTTTCCTTCCCTCCCAACCTTCTGGTTGTCTCTAAAGTTGCCACAGTGCAATCTCTAAAAGCATCTTCTGTCAACAATAAAGGAAAAGTTTAAAAGCTCGCATTTGGAGAAATTGGCTAGAAAATTTGATCCAAGGGCTCTCAGACACGATACAAATATAATTTATATAAATCTCATAATTTTATTTTTGCCGATAGCATAATCAAATAGGGAGGGCCAGGTGTGGTGGCTCATGCCTGTAATCCCAGCACTTTGGGAGGTTGAGGCAGGCGGATTGCCTGAGCTCAGAAGTTCATAACCAGCCTGGGCAACACAGTGAAACCCTGTCTCTATTAAAATACAAAAAAAGTAGCTGGGCGTGGTGGCATGTGCCTGTAGTCCCAGCTACTCGGGAGGCTGAGGCAGAAGAATTGTTTCAACCTGGGAGGTGGAGGTTGCAGGTGAGCCAAGATTGTGCCACTGCACTCCAGCCTGGGCGACAGAGTGAGACTCCATCTAAAAATAATAATAAAAAACAAATAAATAAATAAATAAAATAGGGAGAAGGCTGTTAAATGATCAAAGGAGAAATGCTCCAAACATCACTGCCTGTTCCCATTGCGTTCTAAGTGAATCATCTGTAGCCAATACCTAATAAGGAACAAGGAAGCAGAGGAAGAGGGTCCTCAAGTTTGACACGCCCACTTGGCCAACACCCCAGCAGGCAGCCCCGTTCCAGGGGCCACATGGAACATCAGGTCGAGTCTGGCACAACCTGGAATGGAAGTGCATGACTCCAAGTGGATCAGTCAGAAAGACTGGCTCCAGGTTATTCTGCTGTCAGTGAGGCTATGGGCATGAGAAACATCACCTAAGCTGACACACACCTGTAGAAGGGGCCCCTGCTCAGAGTGGGGGGTCTTGCTTCATCTAGAGTCGTTCAGCTTCATCAGAGAACAGCTAAAAGAGATAAGATCACGGAATTTACAATCTCTCCACTTTACAGATGGAGAAACTGAGTCCCAAGAAGGGCTGTGACGTGCCTAGGACCGTACAGGAGTGAGCACCACAAGCCCAGCTGAAACTCAGACTCAATGGTTACAACTCACACGTTTCTTTGTCCTAAGAGTGGACAGGAAGTACTTGCTCAGGATCCAAGTAGAAGTTCTCTGTTATTGCCTTCCAACCATCCCAACATGCAACGGTGGAAAGCGATCATGATGTATTATTTCTCAGGATTCTAAGGGCAAGTGGGCTCCACTGGCCAGTTCCGCTCCACATGGTTTGGCAGAGGTCACTCGAGTGGCTGCACTCAGCAGAGCTCCAGTGAGGTTTGGGTGTCCCCAGTGACTTCTCAGCCTCCCTCCCCATGGCTTTCCTCCCCATGGCTCTCCTGCCAATAGTCCAACTCAAGCTTCTCCACATGGAGGCTGGCTTCAAGGAGTGCAAAAGCGGAAGGCGTCAGGCCTTCTGAAGGCAAGTCTTCAGCTGACATAGCATCGCTTCCAACACATTTCGTTGGCTAAAGCAAGTCACAGCTGGGCGCAGGGCTCACGCCTGTAATCCCAGCACTTTTGGGAGGCCAAGGCAGGTGAATCACGAGGTCAGGAGTTCGAGACCAGCCTGGCCAACATAATGAAACCCGTCTCTACTATTACAAAAATTTAGCTGGGTGTGGTGGTGGGCCCCTGTAATTCCAATTACTCGGGAGGCTGAGGCAGAAGAATCGCTTGAACCTGGGAGGAGGAGGTTGCAGTAAGCCAAGACTGCACCACTGTACTCCAGCCTGGGTGACAGAGTGAGACTCCATCTCAAAAAAAAAAAAAAAAAAAAAAAAGCAAGTCACATGGTCAAACCTAGAGCTCATGTGGAAGGGACTACACCGAAGGGTGATCCCCAGGAGGCAGGGTGCCCTGGAGCGGTCAGTCTACCCTCACCCCTCCTGAGAAGTGCTCCACCCTGAGCCCCACTGCAGCCAAAGCACCTGTGTGGACACACTGAGCACTGACCACAAACTGAGCCTGGGTCTCAGGCCCAGAATGAGTCAGGTGCGTGGGCTGCCATTGAGACCTGTCTTGCCCAGCGCCTCAGGAGCAGAACGAGAGTGAATAATTGGAATCCATGGGGAGATGGGTTGACATTTCATAGGATAAAGGACTTTGGGTCAGAAGTGGTCATGGAGGAAGCAGGCTGGCTCAGGAAGTAGTATATCCCTGTTGCTGGAGGTATGTAAGGAGAGTTGAAATGACCACTTAGCAGGGTTCCATGAGTAGGGATGCATTGAGGGGAAGCACATGGAGATGTAAAGACCCTGCAGAGATCCTGTCAGGGCAGGGGAAGTCATAGCTCTGACATTCTTTCCATATGCCCTGAGCTACAGGCCAGAAAACAATGAACAGGGAGCCTAGAGGCCAGAGTTTGAGGCGGCTAGAACCAGGAATGAGTGCTAGAGCAGTTCTCATCTAGACTCTGCCCTTGAATGACTAGGACTCATTTGTCTTCCTTGCACAATCGTCTCCCCTTAGAGCAATAATTAATGAACAATAATCAATTTCCCACACTACACTAATAATTGTAAAATATAATTGCTTGCTTAAAATATATTCATGGCTCCCCAGCTCCCCCATTGCAAATCCAAATCCTCAGCTCTTTCTGGACTGATGTGGCCTCTGACCTGCTTTTTTTTCCCCATCACTACCACTCGCTCCCTGGGCTCTAATCACAAGATGCAAAAATTAACACTCCCTAAAGCCTCCCTGTGTTACAAGCATCTACATGTTCGCAATTCCTAAGATGGTCTTTCTTACTGTCTAGGTAGGGTGGACTCTAACTCAACCTTCAAGTCCCCAGGGGTAGGCAGCAGAATGGCAGAGCCTGCTTACTACATACCAGACATTGTTCTAAGAACTTTATGTGCAGTATTTTTTGTAGTCCACATAATAACCCTGTGAGGTAGGAACCATTTTCATCCCCATTGTCTGGGTAGGGAAATTGAGACTGCAAGAGATGAAGTAACTTGCCATACTCAAACACAGAGTACACACACATCCCCTTCCCTTTTACTTTCCTGTCTCTTTCACTCAGGGTATGTGTATGACGGTGATGGACAACTCTTTATATCTTCTCTATCCTCACACCATCTATGCCCCTCTCTTCACCTTCTCACTTAACTAAATCTATTTTTCCCTTCCATTGAGAAAATGTTCACTGTTTTTGTTGACTCGTTCAAAAATATTTAAGCACCTATTATGTCTTCTTATATGCAGGATCACTGCTGATACATCTTTGACTTGCAGCATCAAGAATAGATCTTTTTCTAAGCAAGAGTTTGGGAGAAGTTTGTGGGATGCATGGAGAGACAGATGGATGCATGATGGGTAGATGAAAAGTTGAATAGATGACTGGCTGAGTGGGTGGATGGATAGATGGATGGGTGGATGGATGGATGGATGGATGGAAGATGGATGGATGGATCATTGGGGGATGGACAGATGGACGGATGCATGGAACATGGATGGATGGATGGATAGAAGACTGGATGGATGGATGGTTGGATCATTGGAGGTTGGATGAATGGTTGGGTGGAAGGTGAATGGGTGAATGGATGGATGGATGGATGGATGGATGGATGTATTGATGGATCATTGGAGGATGGATAGATAGGTGAATGGAAGATGGATGGATGGATTGATAGATGAATGAATGGATACATGGATGGGTGGATGGATGGAAGATGGATAAGTGAATGAATGGAGAGAGGGATCACTGGAGGATGGATGGGTTGATAAAAGATGAATGGATGAATGGCTGTCTTCATGAAATTCTAACTTTGTTACATTGATTGGGAAACCAAGTTTTAATGCCCAAGAGCCCCCAGCTGAGCCCTGCCCAACTCCTAGCATATTTGTCCTCTGTTCCAAGAATAGATGGGATTTTTCTCTATTCATTGCCACGTTCCCACAGTGGCCATTTGTTTTAAGTGTCCAGGGAAGCTCTGTGGTGGTACAATTAGTCCTTGTTAGCACGCACTGTAACTGGACTGTAATTTCCAGGCTGTTGGATGGTAATTGCACATGAACAGCTCAGCGAGGCTCTGCACCTGTAATGACAAGCAGAGCCTCTTCCCGTCTCCACACTGCTCCGAATGCCAACAAGCAGGTGAGCTCCTGATGCCATATTAGCACGCGGTGATTTTCATTACTAAATGACTCCAGGGCTGTCCAAATGAGGAGAGCAATTAGGCTGATCAGGGGAAGACAAAGCATCTCTTGATGAGCATAATGATGACACAGGCAGAATCACTCTGGCCTGGGGCAGAGTGTGAAATCAGAGCCCAGGGCTCTACTGTGGTGCAAATCAGCCATGCTCAGTTCCCAGACCCCTCTGCCTACTGCCTGGGCATCCGTCATTGCCCCCAGGACCTCAGCACCCACAGAGAAGAAACAACTAGTATTTCCACATAATTAGAAGAAATTGCATATCCAATACCCCTCACTGAGATTAGCAGTTATGGAGTGGACTCTTTCCAAGAAAAATGTTAGTCATTGAAGAGGAGTTAAATAACTGAGAATTATTTGCTTAAAAGTTCGTGCTCCTTAGCACAGCAATTAAAATCCTCCTTGATGTCATTTCTGCTGCATATTCCAGCCATCAAATTTCACAGCCTTTGCCAACACAACAGGCACTACCATGACTTTAGGTGTTTGCTCACGCTGTTCCATCTGCCTGGAGAGCTCTTCCCCTCATCCACCGAAACCCTGATCAAGTTTCAACCACTGACACCAGCCTAATCACTTAAGGCCTCAGGTCCCCTTCTGGGTTCCTTCTGTACCTTGTGCACCCTTTAAGGCATCTCTGCTTTTCACACTGCACTGTAATTGTTGGTCCACATGCAAGCTTCCCCTATTAGACTGTACCTGTAGCTGTGTCTCTAGCATCCAGCAATTATCCAGGGCAAAGGGCCACAAACTATAGTCTGGGGGCAAAATCCAGCCTATCCTCTGCTTTTGCAAATAAAGTTTCCTTGGGATGCAGCCACACCCATTTATTTTACCTCTTAATCTGGCTGTTTTTGTGCTACAAAGGCATAGTTGAATAGTTTCAACAGAGACCATACGTCCTGGAAAACATAAAGTATTTGCTATCTGGCCCTTTTGTCCCATAAAGGGCCAGATTTATGCTATTTTTTCAATCCAGAGTTTGATAGGATTAATGGAGAGACAGATGGATGCATGATGGGTAGATGAAAAGTTTAATAGATGACTGGCTGACTGGGTAGATGGATGGATGGATGGATGGATGGATGGATGGATGGATGGATGGATGATGGATAGATGGGTAGATGGATGGATGGATGGATCAATTGATCACTGGAGGAGGGATGGATTGATGGAAGATGGATGGATGGGTAGATGGATGGATGGATGGATGGATGGATCGATCGATCGATCGATCGATTGATCACTGGAGGACGGATGGATGGATGGAAGATGGATGGATGGATGAATGGATGGGTAGAAGATGGATGGATGGAAGATAGATTGATGGATGGATGGATCATTGGAGGATGGATGAATTGTTGGATGGAAGGTGAAAGAATGGATGGATGGTCCAGGGTGAGAGATGCCTGAGAGGTGTCCCAGGGCTAACCCTCACTCTACAGTATGACATTATCTTGAGCAGAGGTGAGAAATGACTCTTCCAAGGTCATATAGCTTGACTGAGGCAGAGCTGGGGCCAGATCATTGGTCTCTTGCCTCCTTGCCCAAACACCACCTCCTAGGGCCTGCGGTTGAGCAGCACTCCTTCCCCTGGACCTGGGAATGAGAAACTTGGAAAATTTAGAGACCAGCACAGAGGAAACCCCACGAAAACATGTCAGAGTTGCCAGGTCTCAGCAGTCACAGGTCCAGGGAAGTCCATTAACAAAGGCTCTGGAGAATAAAAGCCTGTCATGATCAGTAGAAAGCACCCTGGTCTGGACTATGAGAATCTGGACTCTGGTTTACTAAGGACAAATGAATCTGACTTCTCAAAACCTCAGTTTCCTCATCTGCAGAATGGAGATAAAGACAACTACCTTACAGGGCGATGGTGCGAGATTCCAGAGAGAAAGTCAGAGGTGAAGCATATAAGGAGCTCAGCAAATGTGTGTTCTCAGGGAAGCTTCCTCTGCAGTGTGGAATTGAAGGAACTCTGCATTAGCCAGTCCCTGCTCCCTGCTCCCTGCTCCTTGCACTGTGACCTTCACACTCTCCTGAGTCCCCGGCTTCTGACCCACTATGTAAGGAGCTTTTCCCACGCAGGTCTGTGTGCCTACCTCAAGGCCAGTGCCCTTCTTGGATCTCTGGGCCTCATCTAACTCAGGCTCAGGGAAGTCTCTGAGTGGAGACGTCCTCGGTGGCACACCTTGCCAGCATTGGGCTGATGGAATCCAGTCAGACTCACTCCTCAAGGCTTTTCCCCTGGAAGATTTCCAGCTCTTGCCATGTGGAATGACCTCTGCTCTCCCAAGGGTCTTACATACACCTGGGTTCAAATCCCTGGCACTGCTTCTCACTAACTGGATAAACGTGAGTGAGTTATTTAGTCTTTCTGAGCCCATGGGCAAACAGCTGGGAGCCACACCTGCACCCCCTCTTCCTCCTCCTCCTCCTCCTTATCCCTTTTCTCCCAGTCCTGTTTTTCTTCCTGCCACGCTGATACTGTTCTCCTTCCTGCCCAGCTGCTGAGCTGAATGCGAATGACCCCAGGCCCAGGCCCAGGCTCAGCCGTGGAGCCTTTTCAGGGAATGATGGGTCCAACTCCATGGGGTTCACTTGGGGGAGAAGACTAGGAGGTGATTCTGCAGGAGCTGATGAGAAGGTCTGGAACTAGCCTTGACGATGAGACCTTGAGATGTCCTGGCCTTCCTCTGAGATTATCTTAGGTGGACAGAGCTGCAATGACCAAAGAGCTGGTCGCCATCCCAGCTTTGGGCCTCGCCTTCCCCTAGTGTCAAGAGTCTGAATTGGACCTTCTGACTCTAAGATGCTTTCTCATCTCAGCCTGCAGCCGTCCCTTAAACTCCCACGTGCTGGCTCCTGATGCCCAGTCCAGTGCTCTTGTCTATACTCGCAGCTGCTTTGCCTGGCGTATGATTAGAAGATGAACTTTGTTTGCAGGTCATTTTTACCATAAAGGGGAATTGATAAAGGATGGTCTCCTTTAACCAATCTGCACCCAGGAGATGAACCCACTGGCAAATCCTGACACATAAGCTAAAACTGAGTTTTTCATTCCAGCGGCTGCTGGTGAGACCTAGCCCCAGCCACCCAGTCCCAGGCTTCAGTCATCTCTTGCCCCTACCCCGCTACTTTCTGGGAGTGGCTGGCTGGTGCCTCCATGAGCAGAACTGCACAGAAGCCTTTAGTTCTACCTCCAGGACCCACATCCAAGGCCCACCTGCCCTAGGAATCCCTCAGATCCTACTCCCTGAAGAGGGTACCATCTGTGGCTGGCTTCCCCGGCTCTGCCAGCCCTTAGCTCCTCTGCCTCTGATGCTCCAGCCCTTCCTTAAGCCCCTCTTACAGGGAATCCTGGACCTGCTCACCTTCAGCAGGATATACCCTTCCTCCCTCTGCCTTGGGCTCACAGCTTCTCCAGGTCAAATCTCTTTGTACTCCAGTTCTTCATGTTCGAGGGTGTGACTCTGCCTGTTCATGAGTGTGTGTGTGACAACTGGGCCCATCTGTGTGCAACCGTGTGCTCACGGAATGTGGACTCTGGGAGCATGAGGGTCTATGAACATGTGTGTACATGTGAACATGTGTGGACACATGCACCTATGTTTTCCTGTGCATACATGTATGCATGTGGGCCTCCGTGTGCCCATGTGGGCAAGTCGTGGATACATATATATTTGTGTTTGTATGGATGAATTTTGTGACTTATAACATCCATGTGTTTCCTGTTATATGTTTTTGTTTATATGCATATATCAGTGTGGTTGGTAAACTGTCAGGTATTCAGATAACCAGGTCATTATATCTGATCATTCAGATTGGGTGCTCCCATTATAACCATCATCTGTAATAGCTAAAAGGTCAAAAACAGCATGACTATGCCTTCCATCTACAGAAATCCTGGTGCACTTCAGAACTCCTTTCCATAGTGTGTGTAACTTGGGCCTCACAAAATGCATATGAGGCTATAATAATGTTCTCCCCATTTTTATGGTGTAGTTTCTGGGGCACAGAGTGTGAAAAGGGCTTTCCCAGGGTTACATAGCAAGTCAGCCACTGAGCTGGAAACAGAGCTGGGGCTCCTGATGCCCAGCCCAGTGCCCTTTAATATGCCTTCTGCTTTTGCTCCCTAGGTATGATTAGAAGGTTAAGGCTACACAAAAATTAACTGGGTGTGGTGGTGGGCACCTGTAATCCCAGCTACTAGGGAGGCTGAAGCAGGAGAATTGCTTGAACTTAGGAGGCACAGGCTGCAGTGAGCTGAGATGGTGCCACTGCACTCCAGCCTGGGCAACAGAGCAATACTGCATCTCAAAAAAAAAAAAAAAAAAAAAAGGCCGGGCATGGCTCACACCTGTAACACCTGTAATCCCAGCACTTTGGGAGGCCGGGGTGGGCAGATCATGAGGTCAGGAGATTGAGACCATCCTGGCTAACACGATGAAACCCCATCTCTACTAAAAACACAAAAAAATTATCCAGGCATGGTAGCGGGCACCTGTAGTCCCAGCTACTCAGGAGACTGAGGCAGGAGAATGGTGTGAACCTGGGAGGCGGAGCTTGCAGTGAGCCGAGACTGCACCACTGTACTCCCGCCTGGGTGACAGAGCGAGACTCCGTCTCAAAAAAAAAAAAAAAGAAAAAGAAAAGGTTAAGGCTAGTTTGGATATGCACTCTATTCAAGTCATTCAGCCGTTAAAAGAAATGTATTGTTTATCTTACTATTATTGAGTTGTAAGTGTTCTTTATATATTTTGGATAAAAGCCCTTTGTCACAAGTATTAATGACGAATATAAAGACTGGAGGGTTTTACTTCATATGCAGTCCAGTTTATTGATTTTTTTTCCTTTGGTGGTTTGCACTTATTGTGTCTTTTCTAGGAAATCTAATGTCATGAAGATTTTCTATGTTTTTCTTTAAAAGTTTTATAGTTTCAGCTTTTATGTTTAGGTCTATAATCCATTTTGAATTAAGTTTTGTTTGTTTGAGATTTATTTTTTCCATACACATATCTCATTGTTCTAGAACCATTTGTTGAAGAGTTACCTTTCCCTACTGGATTATTCTGGAGCCCTTTTTAGGAATAAATTGACCATATATATGTGGCCATATATATAAACTGAAGTCTCTATTCTATCCCATTGATCTTTATGTCTGTCTTTATACCAATACTACACTGTCTTGATGATTGCAGCTGGTAGATTAAGACACTAGAGAGCATATGTTCCTCTTTGTACAGTCATGCACTGCATAATGACGTTTCAGGCAACACACACCAGACTGCGTCTATGCTCTGCCGGTTGTACAAAAGTACAGTACATACAATTATGTACAGCATATAATATTGATGATAATAAGTGACTATGTATTTACTATACTATACTTCTTTTTTTTTTTTTTAGACAGAGTCTCGATCTTGTCGCCCAGGCTGGAGTGCAGTGGCATGATCTTGTCTCACTGCAACCTCTGCCTCCCAGTTTCAAGCAATTCTCCTGCCTCAGCCTCCTGAGTAGCTGGGATTACAGGTGCCTACCACCATACCAGGCAAATTTTTTTTTTTTTTTTTTTTTTTTTTTTTTGTATATTTAGTAGAGATGGAGTTTTTGCCATGTTGGCCAGGCTGGTCTCAAACTCCTGACCTCAGGTGATCCATCTGCCTAGGCCTCCCAAAGTGCTGGGATTACAGGCGTGAGCTACTGCACTTGACTTTTTATAGTTATTTTGGAGTGTACTCCTTTGGCTTACTAAAAAAATTTAACTGTAAAACAGTCTCAGGCAGGCCCTATAAGAGGTGTTCCAGAAGAACGTATTATTATCATGAAAGATGGCGGCTCCATGTGCGTTACTGGCCCTGAAGACCTTCCAGTGAGACAAGACGTGGATGTGGGGGGCAGTGATATTGATGACCCTGACCCTGTGTAGGCCTAGCAGGTAATGTGTGTGTTTGTGCCTTAGTTCTTAACAAAAAAGTTTAAAAAGTAAAAATGCATACATACATACATACATAAATGTTTGAACAGAGAAACACTTTTTTTATTAGAATACAAAGAAAAATTATTCTTGTACAGCTGTACAAGGTATTTGTGTTTTAGTCTGTTATTGCAAAAGAATCAAACAGTTTAAACATTTTTTAAGTTTATAAAGAAAAATGTTACAGTAAGCTAAGGTTAATTTATTACTAAAAAAAGGAAAATATTTGTCATAAGTGTACAGTGCTTAGAAAGTCTACAGTAGTCAGCCAGGCACAATGGCTCATGTCTGTAATCCCAGCACTTTGGGAGTCTGAGGCGGGAGAATCACAAGTTCAGGAGTTTGAGACCATCCTGGCCAACATGGTGAAACCCCGTCTCTACTGAAAATACAAAAATTAGCTGGGTGTGGTAGTGCGCATCTGTAGTCCCAGCTACTCGGGAGACTGAGGCAGAAGAATCGCTTGAACCCAGGAGGCGGAGGTTGCAGTGAGCCAAGATCGAGCCACTGCACTCCAGCCTGGCAACACAGCGAGACTCCATCTCAATAAAAAGAATAAAAAAAAAAAAAGTCTACGGTAGTGTAGAGTAATGTCCCGGGCCTTCACGTGCCCTCACCACTCACTCACTGATTCACCCAGAACAGCTTCCAGTCCTGCAAGCTCCATTCATGATGAATGCCCTGCATTCATTCACAGGTGCACCATTTCTCATCTTTTATTCCACATTTTCACTATACCATTTCTGTGTTTAGATGCACAGATACTCACCATTGTGTTACAATTGCCCACAGCGTTCAGTTATAGTAACATGCTGTACAGGTCTGTAGTCTGGGACCTGTCCCCTATAGCCCAAATGTGTAATAAGCAATACCATCCAGGTTTGTGTAAGTTCACTCTATGATGCTCACCCAACAACAAAATCACCTCACAACACATTTTGCAGAATGCCTCCCATTGTTAAGCAATTCATACTGTGCTTGTTTTTGCAAAACTGTCTTACCTCATCTGGATGCTTTACATGTCCACATAGATTTTTAAACCAACTTTTTCATCTCCAACTGGGATGATGCTTAAGATTGCACAGAATCTATAAATAAATATGGAGAATGAACACCTTAATAAAATGGGGCTTCCTATACACACACATATGTATCTCTCCATCTATTTAAAGCTTTGAAATCAGCATTGTACAGGTCTTGTACATCTTTTATTAAGTTTCTTCCTAAGTATTTTATCTTCATTGACTCTATTGAAATGGTATTTTAAAATTTCCGCTTTCCAATTCTTGATGCCAGTATACAATGTAATTTTTTTTTTTTTTTTTTTGAGACAGAGTCTCATTCTGTGGCCCAGACTAGAGTGCAGTGGCACGATCTTGGCTCACTGCAACCTCCACCTCCCAGGTTAAAGTGATTCTTCTGCCTCAGCCTCCTGAGTAGCTGGGATTACAGACACGTGCCACCACACCCGGCTAATTTTTGTATTTTTAGTAGACACGGGATTTCACCATGTTGGTCAGGCTGGTCTTGAACTCCCGACCTTGTGATTCACCCACCTCTGTCTCCCTAAGTGCTGGGATTATAGGAGTGAGCCAACGCACCCCGCCTACAGTGGATTTTTAAAATTTGATTTGCTATCCTGCAACCTTGCTGTTTCGTCTGTTCACACTTAATGTAGTTATCGATGTGGCTGGATTTAAGTTGACCATTTGTTTTTCATTTTTTCCTGTTGTTCTTTGCTCTTCATTTAGAACCCTTCTGTAATCCCAGCACTTCGGGAGGCCGAGACGGGCGGATCACGAGGTCAGGAGATCAAGAGCATCCTGGCTAACATGGTGAAACCCCGTCTCTACTAAAAATACAAAAAACTAGCCAGGCGAGGTGGCGGGCGCCTGTAGTCCCAGCTACTCCGGAGGCTGAGGCAGGAGAATGGCGTAAACCCGGGAGGCGGAGCTTGCAGTGAGCTGAGATCCGGCCACTGCACTCCAGCCCAGGCGACAGAGCAAGACTCCGTCTCAAAAAAAAAAAAAAAAAAAAAGAACCCTTCACCAGCTTCTTTTAGGTTAATGAAGTATTTCTTAAAATTTCATTTTCTCTTCTCTATTGGCTTTTGAGCTCCAGCTCCTTTTATTAGTTGTTTTACCATACACTCAGGCTCATCATACACACCCTTAGTCAACTCTGTTTCACTTCCCACAGGATCCTTCACACTTCCCCTTTACTATTTCCCAATTTACAAATAAAATAATCTTGTAACGGTATAATTATATCATTATATGAACACCCTCCATTCTTTCTGCTATTGTTGCCTTTTGCTTTCCACAGATGTTTTAAATCATGGCTTGAATTATTATTATTATTGATTTAAACTGTCAGTTGTCTTTTTTAAAAAATACAATAGAAAAGCAGTTTTGCTCTTTCCTTCCTGAGGATGCAAGTTTCCATCAGGTTGCATTTCTCTTCAACCTGGAGAACATCCTTTGGCAGTTCTTGCTGCGCAGGTGTACTGCCAACACATTCTCTTAGTTTCCACTTGTCTGAAAATGACTCTATTTCACCTTCATTTTTGAAGTATGTTTTTACTGAATACAAACAGTAAAACACGCTAGGCTAATAGGATTTTTTTCCCTCTTTAATCACTTCAAAGATGTTATTCCTTTGTCTTTTGGCACCGTTTCCGAGAAGTTAGTGGTAGTTCTTATCATTGTTATCCTACATAAAATGTGCCTTTCTTTTCGTCTGGCTCCCTTCAAGATTTTCTCTTTGTTTTCATCAGTTTGAGTATGATATGGGTGGGTACAAATTCATCTTTCTTGAAATTCTCTGAACTTTTTGTATCTGTGAGTCTATATTTATTTTATCCGATTTTCATCTCTTTATTTCTTTAAGTATTATTTCTGACCCATTTTCACTCATTATTCAGACCTATATTATATGTATATAATATAATATTCTGACATGTATAATCTGTTATGTCAGACCTATATTCTCCTTCTGCAACTTCTGTTGCATATATGTCAGATTGTTTGACCTTATCTCATGAATTTCTGAAGCTTTGTTCATTTTCTTCAATCTTTTTCCTGTCTGCTCTCCTGTGATTGGATCATTTCTAGTGACCCACCTTCAAATTTATTTATTCATTCTCTGTCCCCTCTAATCTACTATGAAGCCCATCCAGTGCATTTTAAAAATTTTTCAGTTATTATAGTTTTCAATTCTAGAGTTTCCATTTGGTTCCATTCTCTGCTGAGATTCCCTATTGATTCATTAAGACGATTTTCCTTTAAGCCTTTGAACATATTTATAAAGCTGCTTTAAAGCCTTTGCCTGGCTAAATCTAAGACTTGGGTCATCTCAGGGTAAGTTTCTATTGGTGGATTTTTTCCTTGACTAGAAGTTACATTTTCCCATTTATTTGTGAATGAATTCCCGGCTTACAGGCTGTTTCCAGTCTTGGTACACTGAGGATCTCAGAGTTTCAGCTCCTGCACATCAGTATCTCTGTTTCATTTCTAGTCTATAGAAATTATTCTGTTTTTTAACATGGCCAATCCTATCAAAAACAAGACCAAATTATATTTGTACTTGTGTGACATCTATGTTTATATTATTTGCATGCGATTGAAACGGAGCAGGGAGACTTCAGCACGTGCCACCCCACTGAGACAAGAAGTCAGAAGCATTTTTTAATACTTGGAGCTATTAACAGAAAACGGCATGAGCTGTTTAGAGTTCGGGAGTTACTCTCACTGCAAGCACTTAAGAAAAGCCTCTAGGTCTATTGTGGGGAGTGCTACGGAGGGAATTCCTCCATGATGGGGTGCTGGAGCAGATGAACCCTGTTTTGACTTGTCCAAACATATCACCTTTCAAGTATGAAAGTGTCCAGCACAGAGCTGGCACCTGATAGATGCTTTTAAAGTGTGTACTGTGATTATGATAGCCAAGTTCAGCTCCACACAGCCCAGTATGGTGTGGTCTCTCCTCTGGGTGATATTTACCTTTAAGCAGCAGAGCTTCAATTCCAGTGCCCAGGCCTGAAAATTGCTCCCACCATTTCAGAATAGAAAAGAAAATGTTTCTCAGCTGAAAACCACATTTGCTGGTTATGAAAATGATTCAGAGCATTTTTTTCACATTTCTGTATTGATTCCCAGCCTTCTTGTTTTATTGTACAATAACAGGCCCCGGGATGGAGAATATATTACTGCACACACGTAAAAGAATCTCTTTCCAGGGAATTGTCTGCATACCAAGTGCTGTGCTTGACGCAGATTTTTTAGTTTAAAACAAAGGCAGCAGGCTGCCAAGGGAGCATCCGGGCTCTCTTTCTCTGTGGCTGGTACACTCGAGCTCAGAAAGCCCAAATGGACCTCACGTGAGGTCTGGCTTCACACCTAACCACAGTACAGCTGGCTGTGAGTGGTGTCCGCCCAAGCCCAGCCCTGGGGAAGAACAGGTGTGCCTCCGATCTGATTGGAGCCAATGGGCTGTTATTGTCATCACCACCTAATGGGACTCATCTGTCCACCCCACACTCCTCCACCTAATACTGCAGGCCCTAGGGAGGGGTCCTAATTGTCCTAGGGGTGAAACTCACATTCCCCCTCCCAGCACAACTAAATGACTGAGTAATGGCTCCATCAGTGGCCATCTGATGCGTCTGATCCCAAGGCGAGGAATACACAGGCCAGCCGTGTGTGCGGGGCTGCGTGCAGGGATCTCCATCCATCTCTGTCACCCAGGGTACCCACGTTCATTCGTCAGTCCCTGACAGGAGCTGGTAGTCAGTGGCAAAGTGAGCAACAATGAACGGCCTCTTGGTTCTGTACAAGATCCAGTGTGCAAGACCCAGCTCCCTGCCTGTCTCCTGCCCACAGGGAAGTATAGTAGGTTCAGCCAAGCAAGGTGTGGGTCTTTGGGTGAAAGAATATGAGGCATGGGTTTCAAAAAGGGGAGGGGCCTGGAAACTTGAGAGACAGAGGAGGCCATGCTGAGGGAGGAGAGGGCAAGGAGAATTACCTGAGAGCAAGACACTTCTGCGGTCTGACTTGTGCTGCAAAAGGGTCTCATTGCCCTGGGCACGGGTCAGGCAGCCCACAGCCCCTCCCCTAGCCACTGGGCCACGGCGATGCTGAGACGGAGAAGGAAGCACAGGCAGTCAGTCCTCCCCTGTTTTTTTTTTTTTTTTTTTTTTTTTTTTTTTTTTTTTTTTTTTTTGAGACGGAGTCTCGCTCTGTCGCCCAGGCTGGAGTGCAGTGGCGCGATCTCGGCTCACTGCAAGCTCCGCCTCCCGGGTTCACGCCATTCTCCTGCCTCAGCCTCCTGAGTAGCTGGGACTACAGGCGCCCGCCACCGCGCCCGGCTAATTTTTTGTATTTTTAGTAGAGACGGGGTTTCACTATGGTCTCGATCTCCTGACCTTGTGATCCACCCGTCTCGTCCTCCCAAAGTGCTGGGATTACAGGCATGAGCCACCGCGCCCGGCCGTCCTCCCCTGTTTGTTCTGCAGAGATGGGCACATTGGACCCAGCGCATGAACCCCAACTGCTCCCTGCCTTCAACCAACAACCCCAGGAGCCCACTGTCATAGCCAGCCGTGGGATAGTGCTGGGCACCACTGCCCCAAGAGACAACGTTTTTGGCTGCTTTGATGAAGGGTTGCCCCCTGCCCTCCAGAGACCAACAAAGCCTTGCTGCAACCCTGGCCCCTTTCCAAACTTCCCTTGAGGGATCTGCCTGAGGTCTTTCTGCAGCAGCGGAAAACCTGCTCTGCCATGTCTTTTCTCAATACGGAATCCCCTTTGAGGAAAGGGCTTTAAGGCTGGCCCAGGCTGAGCAGAGACAAGATCCATCCTAATCACCCCTGACTGTGAGCACTCAGGTAAAAGATGAAATGGTGCCTTGATCATCCAGGTTTGCTTCTGTGTGCTTTGGGGAATCCTGGTGGGATTGAGCATCATCCAGAAGCAAAAGGGGTAAAATGACTCCACAGCCAGAAAGATACATAGGCCCCGGTGTACAAATAGCAACTGAGCCTCAGTTTTCCTTGCACGTAAAATGGGGATGATAATCCTTTCCCCCAAGCAATTGTTCTCAAGATCTAGAGAACTCACAAATGTGCCTAGCACAGTACCGGTCACAGAGAGGGCAGGCAGAACCACATGGGACTGGAAAGGATCCCAGAGCAGGTTAATTTCTAGCCAGGGCCCAGTTTTCCTCCAGGAGGCTGGAGCCTGTTGGATAAGGATCTGTCTAGCAGGAAGGATCACTTGCTCTCAAGTCTTGACAGGTTTGGTTTGCTTAGAAGTGAATCAGGAGACAGGCTGGACGCGGTGACTTACGCCTGTAATCCCAGCACTTTGGGAGGTCGAGGTGGGTGGATCACGAGGTCAGGAGATTGAAACCATCCTGGCTAACACGATGAAACCCCGTCTCTACTAAAAACACATAAACAAAATCAGCCGGGCATAGTGGCGGGTGCCTGTAGTCCCAGCTACTTGGGAGGCTGAGCCAGGAGAATGACATGAACCCAGGAGGTGGAGCTTGCAGTGAGCCGAGATTTTGCCACTGCACTCCAGCCTGGGTGACAGAGTGAGACTTTGTCTCAAAAAACAAACAAACAAAAAAAAGTTAATCAGGAGACAGACCAAAGGAGGCAGGAGACTGGCTGCATCCGGGAGCAGGCCTCTTAGCTACACATAGGACAAGAGTGTCCCCTGGAAGTAGATTCGTCCTGATCCTGAGCCCCACGAAGCTCTAGCCTGTCCCCAGGCCAAGATGCAGCCGGAGGCACTCATTGACTGAGCTTGGCCCCCATTCCTGTTTCTGACCTTCAGCTGACATCCTACCCTGGGCACAACTGAACCCTCACCCCAGTCATGTATCTGCCCATTTGACTCCCCGAATCTACTTCTGACCCCATTGGGCCTGGATGAGAATGTGGACAATTCTATGAAGCCCATTTCTTGTTGTGGAGGAGACAGGTGTAAACATCGTAAAAACTCAGAAGTCCTTGTCCCCCACCATGTCACAATCCCACATGCCAGAGGACGGAAGTGTCAGTGGCAACCCCACTCTGTTCCCTTATTATCTTCCATCTCATAACTTCCATAGATATTTGTTTATATTCACAATTAAAGTAAGAAAAACAGCCCATCTGAAAGAGGATGGCAGACCCCAGCTGTGGCCTTGAGATGAGAACCCACAGGCTTCAGTGCACTGCCCTGTCCCATCCTTCTAGATGAAGACCCCCCACCCACCCACCAATGTCACTAGAGATCCCCTGGACACAGAGGACACTTCAGGCCACCTTCATGGACACTCCATTGTGGATGTGCTTCTCTTCTGACTTGGTCACCATTTGTAATCTCCCTCTATCCCCTTCAGCCTCCACCCAACCATTACCAGCAAGGCACTCTGAACATGGAGGTAACTCCATACCTTTCTCCCTGCCAGGGAGAGTCAGACACTAGATGTCTATTGATCTCTCCAGTTCCATTGGCCACATTCAGTGTCCCAGTCATCTCTGGCAGGGCCAGGCTGCTGACCGAGGCCTTCACGGACTGGACTCTCCAATCAGCATCTGTGTCTGAGTCGGCCAAGCTGGCACAAGCCCTCCTGGAGTGTGGGGATGGGAGGAAGTACCTCTGTCCTTAGTCCAACTTCTGTTGGGTGAAGAGACAATTGAATTGGATGTCAAGCGTGCCTCTCCCAAAGACACAAGAGGTGACCAAGGGACCCAGTGTGGGGACTCAAGGAGAGGCTAGAACCACAGTTGGGTCTCAAAGTCAGGACCAGGAGCCGACAGAAATAGGATAAGAGTGAGAGCAGGCTGGTGATAAGAAGAGCGAGATGCTTGCCACGACCGTAAGAGGTGCAGGAGCCCCGGGATAGGCCTGGCACCTGCCGATGATTCCTGGGCCCCGGTGTGTGTGCTTGGGAGTGACTGTTTCAGGCCCAGCTCACAGGCTGTCAGGACTATCAGGCTCTCCCCAAGGGCCACAGCTTCAGACTCCCTTAAGATCCCCGGGAAGCACCTGACTTTACAGCTCCCCCTTTTATTTACAGAGAAAACCTGAATCCAAATAAGGTTTCACACCACACTTCTCCCAAATTCCAAATTCCTGCATCCAACTGCCTACCTAACATCTCTACTCAGAGCCCTGAGAATCACCTCACATCCAGCAGATCCAAAACTGCGCTGACATCCCACTCCCCAAACCTGTTCCTCCCACACCCTTCTTCATCTCCAGCCTTCCAGATGCCCCAGCCAAAAACCTAGAGTCATCTTCTTTCTCCTTCTTTCTCTTAGACCCCAGACTCTCTCAGCAAATCTCATCAATTCTATCTTCAAAGTACATCCAGAAGGCTGGGTGCGGTGGCTCACACCTGTAATCCCAGCACTTTGGGAGGCCAAGGTGGGCAGATCGTCTGAGGTCAGAAGTTCGAGACCAGCCTGGCCAACATGGTGTAACCCTGTCTGAAGTAAAAATACAAAAATTAGCCAGGTGTGGTGGCGGGCACCTGTAATGCCAGCTGAGACTGGAGAATTACTTGAACTAGGGAGGTGGAGGTTGCAGTGAGCTGAGATTGCACCACTGCACTCCAGCCTAGGTTACAGAGTGAGACTCCTTATCAAAAAAAAAAAAACAAAAAATACATCTAGGACCCGGGCATGTCTCGCTGCTACATTTCGATTGCTGCAGTTCCAGCCATCACCTCTTGCCTCCTACTGGTCTCCACGCATGCGCCTTTGCTGCACCATAGTCCAGTCTCCACACAGCACTTGGAACAAAAATCAGGCAGTGTGCTTCTTTGCTCTGACCCTCCTAGGATGCCATTTCGCTCAACGAGAAAGCCAGGGTCTTTACAATGGACTTCAAGACTCCATGACATGGCGCTCAGCCACCTCTCTGACCCTTGCTACTGTCACTGCCCCCTCCCTTTCTCCTGCACCAGCTACGCCAGTCTCTCCTATGCAGGGACTGGATGTGGAGTTTTCCTTCAATCTGGCTCACTCCTCTCCCAGATATCCACACAGCTAACCCCCTCTTGCCTTCCTCAAGACTTTGTTCAAATGAACCCTTTTTTTTTGAGAGAGAGTGTCTTGTTCTGTTGCCCAGGCTGGAGTGCAATGGTGAGAGCTCAGCTCACTACAACCTCTGCCTCCCAGGTTCAAGCCATTCTCCTGCCTCAGCCTCCTGAGTAGCTGGGATTACAGGCACCCACCACCATGCCTGGCTAATTTTTATATTTTTAGTAGAGATGGGGTTTCACCATGTTGGCCAGACTGGTTTTTGAACGCTAGGAGCAGTGACTGACGCCTGTAATCCCACCACTTTGGGAGGCTGAGGCGGGCGGGTCAAATGTCACCTTCTCAAAGACGTCTCCCTTGGCCAACCTCACTTGAAAGTCAAGACCCTCCCGCCCCCAGCCTCTCGCCACTTCTGATACCCCTTTGTGCTGTCCAACTCTCTTTTTTCCCCTAAGCACCTGGCATTCTAGTATATGACATGATTTATTTATGTATTATGTTTAGCCATTGTTGTCCATCTCCTCCAATAGAACATAAGCTCATGAGACAGGAAGCCTTTTCACCGACGTATCCAAGTGCCTGGCACATAGCAGATGTTTAATAAACATTTATTGAATAAATGAACCAGCATGTGCTCTAGAGTCAAACAAACTCACGTTCACATCTCATCTCTGCAATGTGTGACTCTGTGACTGTGGCTCAGGCACTTCCTGCCTCTGATCTTTCATTTAGCTTTCCCACCTGTGGAATGGGGATTGTGGTATCTACTGCCCCCGGCCTGTTGTGAGGACCCACTGAGAGAACGCACGTGATGAGCGGAAGCTGTTGTTGCCGTGATGGTAGCTGATGAATGCCCACCACGCTCAGCATGACGCACGGCTGCGGTTGCACCCACAGCACTCAGGCAACATTCAGAGGGGCTCAGCTGGTGCCAGGATATAAAGCATTCAGGGCTCTGCAGGGGCATCTGCAGAGTCTGTGAAGTGCTGCCAGGAAGGAACAGGAATGTTTAGACATCACAGGCTGCAATTCCAGTGCACGAGGCCAGACTTTGAGGCTGGCGTTCAGAAGCACCATTTCCACATGGATGGACTCTCACAGAGAGGAAATGATTCTAATCAGCTCAAGAAACACAAAGCCCATCTATCTTCCATTATTTAAGGAAAGAACTCATCTTGGGAGTGGGGCTGTGGAGGTGGTGAAGAGAGTAAAGCCGGAACAGATTTAAATGATAAAAATAATTGAACAAGAGAGCACAGGGTCCCCAGACGCCACTGGTCATCATAATTGCACGTGTGCCCTTCTTAGCAGTGGGAACGTGGGGTAAGGGTAAAACTCGTAACGATGACAACCTTCATAGCTTACAAAACACTTCCATATCCATTGTCTCTTTTAATTTTCATAAAACCCATTCAGGTTTGGCATTATTCACTCTATGTATTAGGTGGGAAGACTGGGAATCACCCACGCTGCGTAAATGACCTTCAACATGATACAGAATCTTCCATTTGCTTGTTCACTATGCTATATATTTCTGTATTTCTTTTCTTCTTTCTTTTTTTTTTTTTGAGATGGAATCTCGCTGTGTCCCCCAAGCTAGAGTGCAATGGTGCCATGTCGACACACTGCAACCCCCCGGGTTCAAGCGATTCTCCCACCTCAGTCTCCCTAGTAGCTGGGACTACAGGCGGACACAACCACGTCCAGCTAATTTTTTTATTTTTTAGTAGAGATGAGGTTTCACCATGTTGGCCAGGCTGGTCTTGAACTCCTGACCTCAGGTGATCCACCCACCTCGGCCTCCCAAAGTGCTAGAATTACAGGCGTGAGCCACCGTGCCCAGCCTCTGTATTTCTTTTTCAACTTTCTATTGATGAATAGTATCCATACAGAAAAGCACACAAATATAAAATGGATTTTCACTAGGGGAACATACCCACATCGGAAAATAAAAGAACATTGTCAGAAACTCAGAAGCCCCCTCCTCCCCAGCCATGCTTCTTCCCAGGCACAGCCCTCCTTCTCCCCAGAGGTCACCTGACCTCTGTCCCCATCCATTAGCTCTGTCTGTGCTTTAACACTCTGCAAACACAATCATTCCAGATGTTTTCTTTTGCTCAACATCACGCTTGCCATGTGTGTTGTCATATGTGGCTGTGTATGTTGTTGTAGCTGGAGTTCATTCATTCATAGCTGTTTTCATAGCTGGATCATTCATTCATGTTCATACAGCCATGTTCATTCATCCATAGTTGTTTTCATAGCTGGGTCATTCATTCATGTTTATACAGCCATGTTCATTCATTCATAGCTGTTTTCATAGCTGGATCATTCATTCATGTTCATACAGCCATGTTCATTCATCCATAGTTGTTTTCATAGCTGGGTCATTCATTCATGTTTATACAGCCATGTTCATTCATTCATAGCTGTTTTCATAGCTGGATCATTCATTCATGTTCATACAGCCATGTTCATTCATCCATAGTTGTTTTCATAACTGGATCATTCATCCATATTCATACAGACATGTTCATTCATTCCATGGCTGTATATTCCATCGTCCAAATACAACAAAATTAATGTATCATTTGAGTAAGTTGGTTATATACATCTAGCAGTGGACTTTCTGTGTCATTGTGTGTGTACATTTTGTTTAAATTTTGTGCTCCAAGTAGTTTGGAAAGTAGTGATACAGCTCTGATGAGTGGAGCAACACCAAGGTTCTTCGTTTTGAGATGAATTGTTAAAAACGACACCCACACACGTGGAGTGGTTTTAAGGAGCAGAGAGTTTACGGAAAGAAAGAAGGGAGAAGAAAGAAGGAAGAAGTTCCCCTGTGCAGAGACAGAGGGAGGGGGCTCCAAAGCCGAGGAAGGAGACCCCATGTGCCACGGATACTAGCCAGTTTTATGAGGAGGCTGGAGGAGATGGTGTCTGATTTGCACAGGGGTCAGGGAATTGGTTTGAGCAGGCATGTCATTCTCATAGCCTGTGAAAAAACTGACCCTCCCACTCTAGCCTTTTAATATGCAAATGCAGGGCTCCGTGATGTTCTACACATGTGGGGATATGTGGGGGTGGCCGTGCTACCAGGCACATGTGGTGGCAAGGAAGAAGATGGTGGAATCCCCATGTTTGGGTGGACCCGGTTTCTAATGTCTGGTATTTGCATGTTAAAGGTTGCTGGCCCGGGTCTAAGAGCCAGAGCTTTTCTGCTAGACCAGAAACACCTCTGGGCCCAGCACGGTGGCTCACACCTGTAATCCCAGCACTTTGGGAGGCCAAGGTGGGCAGATCACGAGGTCAGGAGATCGAGACCATCTTGGCCAACACGGTGAAACCCCATCTCTACTAAAAATACAAAAAATTAGCCGGGCGAGGTGGCGGGTGCCTGTAGTCCCAGCTACTCAGGAGGCTGAGGCAGGAGAATAGCATAAACCCGGGAGGCAGAGCTTGCAGTGAGGAAAGAATGAAAGAAAGAAAGAAGGAAGGAAGGAAGGAAGGAAGGAAAGGAAGGAAGGAAGGAAGGAAGGAAGGAAGGAAGGAAGGGAGGGAAGAAAGGGAGGAAGGAAGGAAGGAAGGGAGGAAAGAAGAGGGGAAGGAAGGAAGGAAGGAAGGAAGGAAGGAAGGAAGGAAGGAAGGAAGGAAGGAAGGAAGGAAAAGAGAGAGACAAGAAACGTCTCCAGAACTGCTTTAAAATTTCCTCTCTATCTGCCTAAAATAATTTCTTAATAACTCCTACCACACTCCCCTGCAGGGAGATGCAAACTCCTACCCTGTGGAATGCTACTGTTCCAGAGTAGTTGTACAAATTTACACTTGTGCCAATGTAGAAAAGTTCCAGTTGCTCCACATCTTCAACAACACTTTATATCCTCAGTCCTTAACTTTTAGCCATTCTGGTGGATGCATAAAGGATCTCAGCTGTGGTTTTGATTTGTGGCTCCTTGACTAAACAGGGCGAGCTCCTTTTCCAATGCTTAGTGGCCATCTGGATTGCCTTATTTATGAGGGGCTGTCCCAGTGTTATAGTCGTTTTTTCATTGTCTTTTTTTCTGATTGATTCGTATGAGTTATTTATATATTCTGAAAATGAATCCTTTGTTGGACATGTAAGTTTCAGATATGAGGGCTGAGAAGGCTTTCATTTTACCAGATGGCTAGAGAATTGTTTCAGAAAATTATACCTTTACTGTGAATGAAATTCTTCCATGTACTTAGGTCTATTTCTGGAATCTCTATTGCTTTCATCCACCTGTGTGTTTCTTCTCCAGTATTAAACTGCTTTATTGCTGAGTTTCAGATGTTTTGGTATCTTATCAGGCTGGTCCCATGTCAGTAGTTTTTTTCCTCAGAATTTGCTCAGTTATTTTTTATAGTTTTTTGTCCAGATGAACTTAGGTTTTATTTCATCAGATTCCAAAAGGAGAAAAATCCTGTGAAATTTTAATCAGAATTTCATTTCTCAGTTAATTTTGAGACCACACTCATCTCTGTTAGGTTGAATATTCCTCTCTAGAGCCAGGTCCAGAGAGTTTGAAGCAGTCTTTTCTGTATGCCTCTCAAAAGAGAGTAAAAGGGGTAATGATCTTCATAAGGGTAATCATCAGCTCAAGCTAAACGTGAACCTACATTTTGTACGCTGTTTTATATTTTCCATAATATTATCTAACTGGCTATTTTTAGCATACAGCAAAACTGTTGGTCTTGACTATTAATGTTGAAATCCACCACCTCACTGAATTCTTCTATTGTTTCTACTGACGGTTTCTCAGCCTGCTCTTAGAATCAGCAAGTCTACGGTCACGTTATTTGTGAATCACAACATTGGACCTCTTCCTTTTCAATATTTTTGTCTCTTGTCTAATCTCATTGACTTGTGCTGTGAGAACAATGTAAACTCCACAGTGAGGTTACCCACGAGGCCACAGAAGGAACTGTGAACATAAACCAGCAAAACTGAGAGGATAAAGGTGAGGCTTCTCAACCTCAACATGACTGACATCTTGGGCCAGATAATTTCTTATTGTCGGGGGCTGTCCTGTACATTGAGGGATATTTGGAAGCATCCTTGGCTGCTACCCACTAGATTTCAATAACACTGGCCCCAAGTTGTGAAACCATAAATGTCTCTAGACATTCCCAAATGTCTCTTGGAAGGGAAAATCACCTGGAGTTGAAAACCACTGTTCTAAGGGAAAGTAGCTGGCTCCCCTCCCCTTGAGCTGATTTTGAGCAAATCACCACAGAGCATCTGTCTTCCCTGTTCTCTTCATTTCAGAGTCCCCAGGGCTATCAGCCCTTTTATCTTCACCTTTATTCCACCCCTCTTTGACCTCAGACTCAAGAAATCTAGGATTTTTCCCAGCCATCCTTTGCAGATGCTGTTCTCATCTTGCATGCCCTGAATTTAATGAGGATGCTTCTCGTCTTTCACCATGGTTTTGATTTGAGCTAAACTTTTTAAACGGTGCTGAGAAAATACCAGTATGAATCAGTTAGACTGTTTTTAGTTGCACGTAACAGAAAATCAACTCACATTGGCTTACAAAATAAAGATGATTTATTAGCTTGCATAAAAATAGCCCAATGGTAGTTAAGTTTCAGGTGCAGCTTGACTGGGGCTCCAGTTTCATGTCCCTGTGACTCTCCGAGCTCCGGCCTCTTCTGCATGCTGGCTCTGTTGTCTGGCTGGCTTTCCTCTTAGAAAATGACAATGGCTGCCCTGTTCCAGACCTAACATTTGCACACCATATAACGCAGAAAAAAAAATAAAGCTTCTCTTCTTCAAAGCGTTGAAGGCAAAAAAAAAAAAAATGTCCTGGTATTTAGTCTGATTAGAACATCCTAGGACTCTTTGTTTACAACAGTCTTAGTGATTGTTTATACCAATCCCTAAGCAAGAAAATATCTTGCTGAGCTATTTTCCATTCTTAACTACTCACTGTGGCAGTGGAACTCCGCTAACCAACTTGGGGCTCGGAGAAGGGGTGGAGGTTGGTTCAACCTGAACCTTTGTATACTTGTAACGGGGGAGGGAGGGATGACAGTGGGAAGTGCAGCATCTATTCCCATTATGTAAGGTTAGTTTGTCGGTTTGTGTTAAATTAGTGGTGAATATTGAATTCCATTAAAATTCCTTTTGGCATCCATTGAGTTGATCCTCTGCTGTTTTCCCCGGTGATACATTAATAAAATGTATTATATTAATAGATGACATAATTTTGAAGGGCCTTTAATTTGGAGGAAGGATCCCCTTGAATGTGGTGTTTTTTAGTCCTTTAATATGCTATGGAAATGTCTACCATCATTTTATTTAAATGGTTCTTTATGGTGGTTGTGACATTGGTCTAAAGTTTTGTGTTTTTGTGCTAACTCTGTCAAATTTTGGTATGCTGGTTTTATAAAAAGATTTGGAAGACATCCTTACTTCTCTAGGTTCTGGAAGGGTTTAAATAGTATCAGAATCATCTGTTACTTGAACTTTTGTAAGAATTTACCTTTGAGACCATCTGGATCTGGCACTTTTGTGGAGAGGTAGCTTTTTTATAACTTTCTCAATTTCTTCCATTGTTTTTGCTCTACTTAGTCTTTCCACCTCTTATGGGGCTGATTTTGGTCATTTAGAGTTTCTAGAAAATATCTCATGCATTTTTTCAAATTTGCTTTGACCAAATTTTTTGTTAAGTTTTCCTGTTCTATTCAATTTCTTTTGGATCTGTGGTGTTTTCTCTCGTTTGTTTCTAAAGCAGTGGATTTGAACCATCTCCAAATTATTTCTCAATTTTATTGTGTTTTCCCCCATTAACTTCTTGAATTTATTTATCTCAAATAAATTCATTCTTGGATTTATTTATTAGCTCTACAATTTTTATTTTATAATTAATCAATACCTGTTTTCGAATTTTTTTGCATTGATTCAGTTGATCTCTTTTAACTTTTCATATTGGATGTTTCATTCATTTTATTTTTTTCTTGCGTAATGTGGTCTGTAATATTGCAAGATCTATTGAATAAACAAGAGATTCTAAGGCCAGGCATGGTGGCTCACACCTGTAGTCCTAACACTTCCAGGAGGATAGCTTAAGGCCGGGAGTTTGAGACCAGCCTGCGCAACACAGTGAGACTCCATCTCTACAAAACGTTAAAAATAAATAAAATATAAAATAAAATAAGATAAAAGATATTCTAGTTCTCAGACACCAAAGTAAGATGAGAGACGGATCACCATGCTGAATATTTAAAGGAGGTAGCCTAGAACTAGTTAGGTGAATGATCACGATAAGGATACAACAGAATTGAATGATGAGCCTTAGAATACATTTTTGGAGGGGCATTTATTTGTAGAGAGCTATGCTTTAAGTCAGACCCCACTCTGAAGGGTGGCAAGAACAATGCAGTCTCCTGACCCCAAGCTAGTGAGATGGTTAGAAAAAAATATGAGGGTTCTATATGGTTAAGGGCACACAGAACAGGTGCCTGACCCACTCCTGAGAAAGCTAATACAGCCTGTGGCAACAGGGTAGAGGTCTGCCCCTAGGTAGCCACAGCACTCCCATCCCATGGGCACTGAAGATGAGGGATCCTCAGGAAGCCAGGCAAAGACAAGGCTGTGCCCCAGGAACAAGACTAGCAGGAGACCAGTGGAGAAATCTCCAAAGTATTCAGGCAGGTGCTCTAAGAAAGAGTTACCTTTGACCACATTTCAGGTACAATACTTGGGAAGCCACCTTAGGGAAGCTCTAGTCCAGAAAGAGTTTTCTGTACCACATTCTTTCTCCTTCTTTCCCTCAGCTTGAACCCAAAATGAGTAGGAATTGGGGTGGGAAGGGAGATGTCAGAAACACTCTTAATCACGGGTGCGGTGGCTCATGCCTGTAATCCCAGCACTTTGGGAGGCCGAGGCGGGTAGATCACCTGAGGTCAGGAGATCGAGACCATCCTGCTAACATGGTGAAACCCCATCTCTACTAAAAATACAAAAAAAAAAAAAAAAAAAAAAAAAAAGGCAGACGTGGTGGCAAGCGCCTGTAGTCCCAGCTACTCAGGAGGTTGAGGCGGGAGAATGGCATGAACTCAGGAGGCGGAGCTTGCTATGAGCCGAGATCATGCCACTGCACTCCAGCCTGGGTGACAGAGCAAGACTCCTTCTCAAAAAAGAAAAAAAAAAAAAGTATGTTTGTGCTCCAAAGTGATGATATCAAATTTTTTAACTACCTGAGTTATCAGAAAAGTAATGAGTATGCTCATACACTAATTGGGTGTCAGAGGAAGAACAACCCAACCAAGCAAATTAAAAGGACAGTCAAAAATAAAGACGTTTTCTAATTAAATGGGTCCTGCTTTTCAACATACTGGTTACTGGCTACACGTGCTTGGTTTTTTAAGCATTTTAAGAGTAAAATTTTTCTCCAAGCTATATTTCTAAAGATCAATATATAGCATTTTCATTCTCATATATTCTTATCTTTCAGAGATTCTTCATTTTCAGGTTCATTTATTCTTTAACCCAGAAGTTAATATAAGAGAATTTTTCTTTAGTTTATAGGTCATTGATTTGCAAGAGTTGCTATTGTCTTGATTTTGCTTTTAAGTTTGATTGTATCGAAGTCAGATGACATAAATTAGACACTAGAGTCATAACTTATACAGGTGTTAGGTTCTAAGGATAATGTGTGAGAAAAAGAATTATACATTCTGATTCTCTTACATTTTTCTTTGTTGCTCTTTATTTTCCCCTCCCATCTAGAAATCTTTAATATCTCCTCTCAACTCCTCATGACATGAAATGTCACAATAGTTTGTGTTAATGTGAGTCTTTTGTCATTCAGTATGCTGGTTCTTTGTGTATGTGTATCCCTTATTAATGGGGAATTTTCTTGTATTATTTCTTTCATAAGTTTCTCCTCTCCATTTTCTCTGCTCATTCTAGAACTTCTATCAGATATTGGACCCCCTGGAGTGATCTCTTAGCATTGCTATTCACTCATATTTTCCTCCTTCTTCCTTTATGTTCTCCTTTCTTGGAGATTTCTTCTGATTTAGCCTCCAGTCCTTCTCCTAATTTGAAAAACAGAAACCCACAATTAAAAACTTCATGCCAAATAAAAGAAGCCAGACACAAAAAGTCATATGTTACATGATTCCATCTATATGAGATGTCCAGAATAGGCAAATTCATACAGACAGAAAGTAGACCAGAGGGTGTCATGGGATGGGGAGAAATGGGGAGTAGCTGCTTAGTGGATACAGGGTCTCTTTTGGAGTTTTGTTTTGGAACTAGAGAGAAGTGATGGTTGCACAACTAAATGCCTTAAATGGTTAACTTTCTTTAATAAAAATTTCACTTTAATAAGAAAGTAAAATAAATGTTTCATAAAAGCAAGTGAAGGAGAAAAAAAGAAATCAGTAATCATGCTTTAATGTCCAAGGTCTCTTTCTCATTCTCTTAATTTTATTTTCCATGGCATTGATTTTGTGGTTTCTTTAATGAATATAGTATCCTCTGAAATACCTCTGAGGACACCCATTAAACTTTTTTATTCTCTTTTGCTGCTTGTACTACTTCACTTTAGAATTATTTTTAGATATTTATTTATTTGTATCTTATTTTTCCTGTTACAGGTTGGATAGTTTTAAAAGATGTTCACAAATCCTTTGATACTTTTCCTTTCAAGAGGGGAAGCCCAATTCCCCTCCACAGAGCATGGGGGGCTGGACCCAGTGATTTGTTTCTAATAAATGGAAGAAGCTGGAAATGATGGTATGCAGCATCCAAGACTGGGTTGTAAAAAGTTTCCTCCTTGCTCTCTCTGTTGGATCACTCAATCTGGGGGAATCCAGCTGCCATGTCATGAGGATACTCAAGCAGTCCTGTGGAGAGGCCCATGTAGTGAGAAACTGAAGCCTCCTGCCAACAGCCAGCAAGGATCTGAGACCTCTTTGCCTACAGTCATGTAAATGAGCCATCTTGGAGGTGGATCCTCCTGTCTTCAGACATGCACCTCATAAGAGGTCTTGATCCAGAACCACCTGGCTAAGCCTTTCTCAATGTCTGACCCACAGAAACCGTGAGATCATAAATGCTTGTTGTTTTAAGCTGCTAAGTTTGGGGGCTAATGTATGGCTTGGCATAACTCATACAGAGGCTTTTCTCAAATATTCGATAATGCCCTGTTTAGTTGTTTTTCAAGAAGGAGGAAATGGGAAGTCGTGAGAAGCTGTGAAGACATGAGCAGGGCTTGTCTGCCTGTGGGTGTTGCTTCAGGGTGATCAGGTAGGGAGATGGCCAAAACACTGGAGACCTACAAAGGGTAGAAGGAGGAGATAGCCTTTTCTCTGAGATCTTTCAATATACTTTTAAAAGAACACTGATGGCTGCCAGATGCAGCTCTGTGAAGGAAAAATGAGAAAGGGACTGACTGCACAGATATTAAATTAATCCCCCTTTCAGCCAGTCACTCATTCAATTCACCCAGGGCTTCAGGGTCTAAAGTCTCTCTTGGTTCTAGAAGACAAATGGGCATCTCCTTCACCTGTATCCCCTCTACCCTTCCATGCACTGCCAATGACCACGGCACTGCCAATACACTCTTCTAATTGAAAGAAATGTATTGAAGCCTCCTCTCTGCTATTAGTAGACCTTCACCCACTGTCTTTGACATCATCAGTTACACTTTTTTAAACTACCATTTTAGTGGATCCCTGGAGGAAGATAAGATAACGTCTAGTAATTTAACCACAAGTCCCTCCCTTTAACCCCTAATCTTTGCATCAGAGTCTCACTCTGTTGCCCAGGCTACAGTGCAGTGGTGCTATCTCGGCTTACTGCAATCTGTCTCCCAGGTTCAAGCAATTATCCTGCCTCAGCCTCCTGAATAGCTGGGATTATAGGCATGCACCACCACGCCTGGCTAATTTTTGTATTTTTTGTAGAGGCGTGGTTCCACCATGTTGGCCAGGCTGGTCTCAAACTCCTGACCTCCAGTGATCTGCCTGTCTCAGCCTCCCAAAGTGCTGAGATTATAAGGCACGAGCCACCACACCCAGCCTGCATCACTTTATTTCTAATTCATCTCTTGTATACAACTTATAGTTAATTTGTTTGCTTAACCAAATCTGAGGCTTATTTTAATAACTGAATTTGTCTCATTTGTTTTATGTGGGTAATAGATATATTTAATCTTATTGTATCCTCATTTGTGTTGCTTTAAAATCTTTCTTGGTGCTCATTTCCTACATGGATTATCTTATTTGACTGTATGGTTTCCTTCTTACGGGTTAGAAAGTGCATAAAGTCTATTCTAGTCTCCTAATAGTTGCTTTTATAATTTTTTTTTTTTTTTAAGATGCAGTCTAGCTCTCTCACCCAGGCTGGAGTGCAATGGCATGATCTTGGCTCACTGCATCCTCCACCTCCTGGGTTCAAGTGATTCTCCTGCTTTAGCCTCCCAAGTTGCTGGGATTACAGGCGCCTGCCACCACACCCGGCTAATTTTTGTATTTTTAGTAGAGACAGGGTTTCACTGTGTTGGCCAGGCTGGCCTTGAACTCCTGACCTCAGGTGATCTATACACCTCGGCCTCCCAAAGTGCTGGGATTACAAGCATGAGCCACCACACCCAGCCATCTTTATAATTTTATGAGTGATATTTAATCCTGGTGTCTTAGCTGTTCTCGGTGTCTTACTGTAAAACAGAGGTCTCCAAACTTTTTCTATAAGGGGCTTGATAGTAACTATTTTAGGCTTTGGAGGCCATATGGTCTCTGTCACAACTGCTCACTTGTGCTATGGTAGTATGAAAACAGTCACAGACAACACGTAAATGCATGAGGAGGCCTGTGTTCCAATAGAAATTTATTTACAAAAACAGGTGGTTTTAAAAAAGAACAGGTGGCAAGTTGAAGCTGGCCCATGAGCCATCATTTGCCTACTTCTAGTCTAAAGATGAGAAAATCATCGCACATATCTTCATGGTGTTGTTATCATGCAAACATTATGCAAGATGCTAACGCTGGGGAAGAAGTGAAGGTGAAGGGTGCATGGTGCATTTCTTTGCAACTTCCTGTGAATCTATAATTATTTCAAAACAAAACTTTCTTTAAGTTCAAGGAATTGACATAAAGAAGGCACAACTACTTTAACAAGAGCCACCTTGCCAGGCATGGCGGCTCACGCCTGTAATCCTAGCACTTTGGGAGGCCAAGGCAGGTGGATCACCTGAGGTCAGGAGTTCGAGACCAGCCTGACCAACATGGATAAACCCCATCTCTACTAAAAATACAAATTTAGCCGGACGTGGTGGCGCCTGCCTGTAATACCAGCTACTCGGGAGGCTGAGGCAGAAGAATCGCTTGAACCTGGGAGGCAAAGGTTGTGGTGAGCCGAGATCGCGCCATTGCACTCCAGCCTGGGCAACAAGAGCGAAACTCCATCTCAAAAAAAAAAAAAAAAAAAAAGAAAAAGAGCCACCTTGAACAAGTGTGGAATTATGCAATGGTTATGGAAGGATAACCTTCCCCAGGGTCCAGTCTGAGGAGCCATCACCATCCTGGCTTTCTAGCATCAGAAAAAATAGCTTCTAGGGAGGCTGGAGTTTCCTTGCCTGCAGCAGAACTGGTCTGATACGTCTGCAACTTGCCATAGAGAAGACTGTGTTCCAGCCATCCTGGAGTGATAGAAATCAGTTGTTGCAAGAGAGTGGCTCATCCACATAGCTACAGGGGTCAGAGCTTTAGGAAGCCCTAAATAATCCCTTTATTGTATTTTTAAATTTATTATTATTTTTTTAAGAGAAACAAGGTCTTGCTCTGTCACCCAGGCTGGAGTGCAGTGGCGTGATCTTAGCTCATTGTAGCCTCGAACTCCTAGGCTCAAGGGATCTGCCTGCCTTGGCTTCCCAAAGTACTGAGATTACAAGCATCAACCACCACATCTGTCCCCCTTCATTCTACAGGCGGGAGACTAGACCCACGGTTACAGAGCGAGTTGGAGGCCATGCTGAGTCTAGAGTCTAGTCTTAAAATTTTCCTGGCCTGGGCTTTGTAACTAAAACAACCATCTTATGCCATCCCAACCCCCTCTGTCAAGAGACCTCTTTCCTGGAGGGCTCAGAGGCCTTAGCCTTAGTATGTACGCAGCTTACTTTAAGGTCACCTTGAGAATGCCCAAGAGCTTGGAAGCTGGGCAGGAAGGGCGAAGCAGTGTGGGCCCTGCAGTTCACATTGCAGAGCAGTCAGCACCCAGAGGCCAAGGAGCCGGAGGTGTGCAGCGGCTCTGTTCAAGCTGTGGGCCCCCCATCATAACGTTCCCTAGTTCCCAACGTCGTTTGGGAGCTTTCTCTTGTATGACGGGCATCTCATGATTAAATCAAGAAATACGTACTGAGCACCCACTCCAGAGCATACACTGGGCCACGCAGGGAGGGATAAGGCAGTTTGAACAAGACAGAAAGGTCCCTGCCTCTGTGGAGCTTACAGTCCAGTGGGGTATTGGTCCCTCACGGAGGCCACCCAAAGGATACTGGACAAGCATCTTTTCTCTGGCATTGTCCAGCAAGTGAAGATGCAGAGGGAGCCCTTTGGCACCAAGCGGGCCCATGACTCTGAGGGCACAGTCCCACGTCTCCCTGAAGGACCTCCCAGGATGGACAGGCCAGTGGCTGGGATAACAGAGCAAAAGCTCATGCTGGAGAAACACCCACCCGCCTGAGGTCAATCCTTGCAGGACATACTGTCCCTCAGTGCTGCTGGACCCATTCCCTGGCGTCCTTACCACCTAACCCAGAGCTCAATAGTTACTTGTTAAATAAAAGAATGAATGAGGAGATTAACTTCCCTCAGCTTCAGTTACTTCTTTTGCAAAATGAAGAGTGTTATAGAGATCAAATGAGGAAGCCGGCTAGGAAGCTTTGCAGAGCTTTGTGTGTTCTGAAACACAAAGAAGTGAAACAGAATCCAGATCCCAAAGGGCTTTAAGAGGTGAGATGAAAGGCTGCTCCCAGCAAGGAGAAACATGCAAGGGAAATGCAAATTCCCATGCTGGGGCTTGAAACTCAGCCGCACAAGAATAGGCAGCTAGCAGGCCAGGCATGGTGGCTCATGTCTGTAATCCCAGCACTTTGGGAGGCCAAGTCGGGGCAGATCACGAGGTCAGGAGTTCAAGACCAGCCTGGCCAACATGGTGAAACCCCGTCTCTACTAAAAATATAAAAATTAGCCAGGTGTGGTGGCGGGCACCTGTGGTCCCAGCTATTCAGGAGGCTGAGGCAGGAGAATCACTTGAACCTGGGAGGCGGAAGTTGCAGTGAGCCAAGATTATGCCACTGCACTCCAGTCTGGGTGACAGAGCAAGACTCCATCTCAAACAAAATAAAATAAAAAAATAGGCAGCTAGCAGAACAAGGCTGAGAAGAAGTCTTGGGCGGAGTGGGATGGGGTTGCAGGTGCATGCAAAAAATTTTCAGCTTGTTTGCCCAAAGACTTCATGGAATCTTAATAACATTGATGGTGATGGTGATAACTAACCCCTCTTGAATGCTTGCTCTGTGCGAGATGCTGACCCAAGAACTTCACATACATATCTTGTTTCATCCTCTCAGAACCCTGATTCGTTCATTCACTCGCTCATTCAATAAATATTTATTAAGAGCCCACATCCTTTACAAAGCATGGTTATAAAGACTATGAAGAAACATGAACATTTGGACACAACGTTAAATGGAGAAGGAAAACAATATTCAAATTCACAACTGAACACTGCAAAACACGTGGGGAGGGGTGAGCAGTAAACGAAGGAGACAAAGGCTCTTCCCTACTGGAGCTTATATTCTAGTCACAGCAGGCAGACGAAAAACGAAATGAATGAGTAACGTGTAAAGTGGTGTTAAGTGTGGGTTGCAGGATACAGAGGTGGGCATAGCCCTCTGAAATATGATAGACAAGAAAGGCCTCTCTGTGAGGGTGACATTTGAGCAACACCTAAAGAAGAGTGAGGGGTGAGGGCAGAGAGTTCTAGGCAGAAGGAACAGCAAGGGCAAAAGCCCTGAGGCAGGCTTGTGTCAGGCGTGATGAGAGAGCAGCGAGGAGGCAGGGATGCCTGGAGAGGAGTGCAGGAGGCAGAAACAGGAGGAGATGGAGGTGGTTTGGTGGGGGTTCTTTGAAATTATCACAAGAACTTTGGTTTCTACTCTGAATAAGGTAATGAGGAGGGACCGGGTGTGATAGTTCACCTCTATAATCCCAGCACTTTGGGAGGCTGAGGCGGATGGATAACCTGAGGTCAGGAGTTCAAGACCAGCCTGGCCAACATGGTGAAACCCCAACACTACTAAAAATACAAAAAATTAGCCGGGTATAGTGGTGCATTCCTGTAATCCCAGCTACTTGGGAGGCTGAGGCAGGAGAATCCCTTGAACTCGGGAGGCAGAGGTTGCAGTGAGCTGAGATCATACCATTACACTCCAGCCTAGGCAACAAGAGTGAAACTCAGTCAAAAAAATAAAAAATAAAAAAAAGGAAGAAAGCAACCAGTGAGGCGCGATGGGATTTGACTTAGATTTTAACCTGAGGCTCACTCCATCTGCTGTGTTGGGAAGAAACCAAAGAATAACCTGGACGGATACAGAAAGTCCAGTTAGAGACTCTTCACTCATCCGGGAAGGAGGTCATTGTGATTCAGAGTGGGGTGCTGGCAGTGGGGTGATGGAAATTGGTCAGAATCTGGATCTATTGGCTACAGGACTTGCCGATGAGTTGGGATGTAGGGCAAGAAACAGGGGTGGAAGCTGGTGTTCAGGCTTTCCTGTGAGCCACTGCAAGGACAGACTTCTATCCTTTAAGGCAGGGAAGGCAGCAGGAGGAACAGGGTAGGGGAGAACATCTGGGACTCAGGCTTGGATGTTCTATATCCAAGGTGCCTATTAGATTGTCAGTGGAGATGCTGGGGGGACACATGGAGTTCAGAGAACTGGGCTGGAGTCACCAGCATGCAAGAGGATTTAAAGTCATGTGACTGGCCGGGCGCGGTAGCTTAAGCCTGTAATCCCAGCACTTTGGGAGGCCGAGACGGGCGGATCACGAGGTCAGGAGATCGAGACCATCCTGGCTAACCCGGTGAAACCCCGTTTCTACTAAAAAATACAAAAAAAAAAACTAGCCGGGCGAGATGGCGGGTGCCTGTAGTCCCAGCTACTCGGGAGACTGAGGCAGGAGAATGGCGTAAACCCGGGAGGCGGAGCTTGCAGTGAGCTGAGATCCGGCCACCACACTCCAGCCTGGGCAACAGAGCGAGACTACATCTCAAAAAAAATAAATAAATAAAAATTAAAAAAATAAAGTCATGTGACTGAGTGAGGAACGTTACCAGAAAGGGAAAGGTCCTTGCCACCCATTGAGGTCCCTAAGGGAGGTGGTAACAAAGACAAGAGGGCCAAGGACCGAGTCCTGAGGCATGAAAATGTTTAGAGACATGACAACATAGAGGACACAGCTGGCTAAAATGGCCCCCAACGATATACATTCTATTTTCTGGAACCTGTAAATGTTACCTGATTTGGAAAAAGGGGTTTTGCAAACGTGATTACATTAAAGACTTTGAGATGGATCCTGGGTTATCTGGTTGGGTCCTAAATCCAATGACAAGTGTCCTTATAAGACGGAGGCAGAGGGAGATTCAGTGGACACCAAGGAGAAGGCCATGTGGCTACGGAGGAAGGTTGGAATGATACAGCCACAAGCCAGGGAGTGCCGGCAGCCACCAAAAGCTGGAAGAGGCAAGGAGTGGATTCTCCCCTAGAGCCTGTGGTGGGAGGGCAGCTTGCCAACCCTTTGATTTTGGCCCAGTGATACTGTTTCAGACTTCTGGCCTCCGGAACTGTGAGAGAATAAATTTCTGTTAAGTCACCAAGTTCATGGTAATTTGTTTCAGCAGCCCTTAGAAACGAACACAAAGGCCATTGGTGAACATGATAAGAGCAGGTGTTAAGTTCTGTTCACATTTTACAGAAAATGAAAGCAAGTCTCAGTCAATTCCCCAAGGTCATAAAGCAGGCAAGCAGAAGGATGGGGGTTCCACCTAGACCTGCCAGGTTCTACGAGTAAGCCCACTCTTACCCGTTACGTTTTGCTGTCTCCATCAGTAGACACCCAGGACCCAGCATCAGTGAGCTGACCCTTCCCGTTCATCCAGCACTGCCCAGCCCACCCTGGGAGCATCCTGCCATAGCTCAGCCCAGGCACTGGCTGCTGGCAACCGAGCCATGAGAAAGGTCCTTTCCTACAGTGGATGTCTAGTAGCCCTCCTAGAAAGCAACGGGCCATATGTAGCAACTGTAAATATTTACACCTTCTGACCCCAGGATGCAACTCATTGACATCTTTCTCAAAGAAGCCACACCCAAAAATGTCCATCACAGCGTTGGCTATAATAGCATAAAAGTAGAAACAGGCTCAGTACTGAACGGTATAAGCTTACATAAATTATCATAAATGCATCAATAGATTGAAGAGTGCACATCCTTTAAAAATAAACACTATGAGGTAACACGGAAAACAATTTCGACATGACATTTACTGCAGAAAGGGGTAAAATGTGTTCAGATTTACAGTTCAAAACTGTAAACAACATATGGAGAAAAAGACAGAAAAGAATGTACCAAAATATGCATAGTACGTGGGTTAAAAATGGAAATGTTGGCAACTTTTTCCCCGAGTAACTAATTCTTCTATAATTATATTAGCTTTATGATTGATTTATATATATATATGAGAAGGGATGCTTTTAGCTCTATAACTTCTTTATAAGAACCAAACCAGGCTGGGCACAATGACTCACACCTGTAATCCCAGCACTTTGGGAGGCTGAGGCAGGCAGATCACCCGAGGTCGGGGAGTTCGAGACCAGTACCTGACCAACATGGAGAAACCCAGTCTCTACTAAAAATACAAAATTAGCGGGCATGGTGGTGCACGCCTGTAATCCTAACTACTCGGGAGGCTGAGGCAGGAGAATCGCTTGAATCCAGGAGGTGGAGATTGTGGTGAACTGAGATCACGCCACTGCACTCCAGCCTGGGCAACAAGAGCGAAACTCCATCTCAAGAAAAAGAAGAAGAACTAAACCAGAATGATAAAGACTCATGACTATATGCTGTAAATGATTCAGGATCTGGGAGTACTAATTCTGGAGAGGAGCAGACTAAGGGGGTCTTGATTATCATTCTTCAGCACTTAACTGCTGTCATTTGTAGGAAAAATTAGCCTCACTCCGTGTACTACCAGGGAGCAGAAAGAAGACTGACAGGGAAATCTCTCTCTCTTTGTTCAGTGTAAGAAAAGACTACAAGAGTAATATTTCCAATACCTAATAGCCTGGGCTGCCTGCAAGGTGGGGAGCACCCCTTCACAGGAGGTATTCAGGCCGAGATCAGAGCTGCAGTTCTCTGATATCAAGGAGGTTGAAAGAAGGTGGAAGAAACCCAAAAGGAAGCGGAAATAGAATGAAAGGGGTGATTGGGAACGGGTCAGAAGCCCTCACAGGCCTGAGGCCTTTCTTGCAGTTTTCTGTAGCTGGGGTCACTCCTCATCCTTCATAAAGGAGACTGCATATGGGGAAATCTCCCAAGTTATAGTGAATGTCATAGAACACGGAGCCAGAGGACTCTAGAGATCATGTCGGCTACGTCCCCGTCAAAGACTCAGAGATTCAGACAGGCCCAGTGTGTGCTGGGGATGGACAGCGGGTCTGTTTAGAGCTTGGCAAAGGCACGCAGCCTCCCAGGCCACTTGTCCCTTTGCTACAGAGCCTGCCAGGGTGGCTAGACTCCCACTCTGGCCCTGCACCATGGGGCGTGTCTGTTTACCTCCAGAAATAAGGACAAACTCAGCAAAGGCTGTGATTCCCACTCGGAAAACAAGAACAGAAGCGTCAGGGGTCAGAATACAAAGATGAAAGTGATTCCAGTCTGACTTTCTCACTTGGCTCCCTGTATCTCACACACAAACACACACACACACACACTTTTCTGGGAAGAAATTAATGACCCCTGGGCCATTCGTTGCTCTTTCACTCTGGTGACAAAAACCACTAGTGATCATTCTAGTTTCATACAAAATTAATATTTGATTGAAGGTGATATTTGCTTGGAAATAATGAAATGTCTGTCCAAGCCCAGGCACCACATTGCCCAAGGTGAGAGCGGAATGCACCCCATTTCATATTTCATTCCAAGGAAATGCGGTCCTGTAATGAAAACAATCGTGTCTGTGTCACTGGGCCGGAGTGAGGAAGCTGCAGCAAGGAAGGTGCAGTATTTCCCCAGGAAACACGGGGAAGAGCCGATCAATAAAATCCATCAGACTCACTGCGTTCTTTAAAGCACTTTCTGTGTGCATTTATCCCGGACTTGGGAGTGATTATGTCAGGATCTTTTTCCCAAGGAGTCTGTGAAAGCAAAACAACTTTTCACCCCAGTTCGCTTTCATGAAAGGCTTTGGTTTCTTCAAATGCGTGTTTGCTGTTTATTTCAGCCTCCCAGGCAGCCAAGGGGCCGTTCAGGACAAGTTTATCATCAACAACAGGTGTCTTATGACTGCAGTGGCTCATAGTTAGTGGAACCCCCAGCTTCTGGATGCAGGAAGTACAGGAAAAATTTGCAAAGGAGGTTATTCTAGCCTTTCTGAAAGTCAAGGCCATGAGCTGATTTCCTGTCTCTATTGAGTGGAGGAAGGTGGCCCATTCCTAACGCACTGAAGGTTGAGAATGGCCTCGGCAGAGACACTTACTCTTTAAAAAAATGTTTTGAGGCCAGGCATGGTGGCTCACACCTGTAATCCCAACACTTTGGGAGGCCGAGATGGGTGGATCACGAGGTCAGGAGTTCAAGACCAGCCTGACCAACATGGTGAAACCCCGTCTCTACTAAAAATACAAAAATTAGCCAGGCATGGTGGCACACTCCTGTAATCCCAGGTACTCAGGAGGCTGAGGCAGGAGAATCACTTGAACCTGGGAGGCAGAGGTTGCAGGGAACCGAGATCGTGTCATTGTACTCCAGCCTGGGTGACAGAGCGAGACTCCGTCTCAAAAAACAAAAAACAAAATGTTTTGAGATAATTGTAGATCCATGTGTAGTTGTAAGAAATAATACAGAGAGATGTCTGCACACTTTGTCCAGTTCCTCTCATTATAACACTTTGTAAAACTATACAACAATATCACAATTAGCGTTAGTCCCCCGAACTTACTCAGATTCGCCTAGTTTTGCTTCTCCTCATTTTGCATGGACTGAGTTCTATACAACGTTATCACCTGTGTGTCTTCATGTATACACCACCACCAAGATACTGAGTCATGTGTTTCCTCTCATGACCCTTTTAAAACCATCATTGATTTCCCTGCCCCACTCTCCAGGCAGATGCGGAGCTTCTGGACCGTCAGGACCATCCTATCTGCAGGTGGCATATGGCGCAAAGCCTGAATCACAGTGAGGGGCCCAGTTGGTTGAGTGTCCCCTCTCTGAAATGCTTGAGACCAGAAGTGGAATATTTGCATTACACTCAACCGGTTCAGCTTACTATTACACTTACCATGCAGAAGTGGAATATTTGCCTTACACTTACCTTCCTTATCTGGAAGTCTTAACTCCAAAATACTCCAATGAGCAATTCTTTCAAGTGTGGGGGCTTCAAAAAGTTTCCGATTTTGGAACATTTCTGATTTCATATTTTCAGATGAGGGATACTCAACCCGGGCTTGCTTGTTGGGTAATGAACCTCCGCTTGCTGGTCCATGCGATGGGCACATGACTCACCTCTACTGATGCTCACGCCTGGCTCCAGTGCTGGTTCAGTAACTCTGGGGGAATCCTCGAACCTCTCTGTGCATTTCTGGTCACTCCAACCCCCTGTCTGCTCACTTGGTGGCCGAGGCCATGCAGACATCTTGCGCTCACAGCTGGTGGTGGTGCTGCAGGAGGAACAAGGGATCTGAGTCGTGGGGAATTCAGGCCGTGGCAGCAGCTGGAACCCAGTCTAGGACCATGGCCAGGCTTGGTCTGGAAGAGAATGCTGTTTTGTTAGCTTTGCTGGCTGACACGGCCCTCCTCCGGGTAGGACTGACCCTGTGACTCTGCTCTCATTAGCACCATGTTCCACCCTCTGAATTAACTGGGAGCTCACTGCTAAGGTCACTTCAGTACATCCCGAATCTGTGCATGGCCCGATTACACTTCCAAACGGAGGTTTCCCTCGGAAACTAGGCCAGTGCTTCCTTTGACAGGGGCTGCGAGCCGTTCATCTCTGGGTCCCTCCCAAGCCTCACACACAGGTCACACTTTTTAATCAAGTAGAGTAAGATGTCTTTCCACACCCAGGCCGAGGGTTCATTGCAGCCAAACACAATGAAGGGAGTTGCCATTTTCTGCATCTGCAGGCTCAAAAATAATTGGACCCCACAGTCAAGCCCTTTGATCTCCTATCATGTGTCAAGCACTGGGTGAAGAAGAGAGGACTTGACTGTAAATGATACCAACATAGGGCCCACTCTCATGAAGCTTACAGTCTGGAAGGGAGAACAATAAGAATAGAAGCAATGAGAACATAGGGGGAGTACAGGATGCTGTAGCATATAAAGGAAAGGCCCCCAACTCAATCTTGGCAGATCCTGGAAGGCTTCCTGGAGGAAGTGGCACCCAAGGTGAAATATAAAGGATGAGTGAGATTCGGCAGATGATGAGGTAGAGGGAGGGGGGGATAAAAGTGCTCCATAAAAAAAGGCCCAAAGAGGCCAGGTACAGTGGCTCACACCTGTAATCCCAGCACTGTGGGAGGCTGAGGCAGGCAGATCACTTGAGGTGAGGAGTTTGAAACCAGCCTGATCAACATGGTGAAACCGCATCTGTACTAAAAATACAAACATTAGCTCGGTGTGGTGGTGGGCACCTGTAATCCCAGTTACTCTGGAGGCTGAGGCAGGAGGATCGCTTGAAGTAGGAGGCAGAGGTTGCAGTGAGCTGAGATCACGCCACTGCACTCCAGCCTGCAACACAGAGAGACTCCATCCCAAAAAAAGGGGGGGGAGGGGCTAAAAGACAACTGATGCAAACAGGAAACTGTTTTTTGTTTTGCTTTGTTTTGTTTTTATGTCTGGCTGTCATCGGGCAGAGGGTGGCAAAAGAAGAGAAGCATGAGATTAGATCTGAGGGGCAAGCAGAACCACAGGATGGAGAGGACTTTGGATGTCATCAGAAGGACATGAAAGCTGTGGATATGTTTGAAGCCGGAGAGTGGCATGAACAGATTTCATGTTAGAATGCTCCCTTGGTCTATATCTCTGTTTTGGTACCAGTACCATGCTGTTTTGGTTACTGTAGCCTTGTAGTATAGTTTGAAGTCAGGTAGCGTGACGCCTGCAGCTTTGTCCTTTTGACTTAGGATTGTCTTGGCAATGCGGGCTCTTTTTTGGTTCCATATGAACTTTAAAGCAGTTTTTTCCAATTCTGTGAAGAAACTCATTGGTAGCTTGATGGGCATGGCATTGAATCTATAAATTACCTTGGGCAGTATGGCCATTTTCACGATATTGATTCTTCCTATCCATGAGCATGGTATGTTCTTCCATTTGTTTGTGTCCTCTTTTATTTCACTGAGCAGTGGTTTGTAGTTCTCCTTGAAGAGGTCCCTTACATCCCTTGTAAGTTGGATTCCTAGGTATTTTATTCTCTTTGAAGCAATTGTGAATGGAAGTTCATTCATGATTTGGCTCTCTGTTTGTCTGTTACTGGTGTATAAGAATGCTTGTGATTTACAGAACAGAGTCCTCAGAAATAATACCACACATCTATAGCCATCTGATCTTTGACAAACCTGAGAGAAACAAGAAATGGGGAAAGGATTCCCTATTTAATAAATGGTGCTGGGAAAATTGGCTAGCCATAAGTAGAAAGCTGAAACTGGATTCTTTCCTTACTCCTTATACAAAGATTAATTCAAGATGGATTAGAGACTTAAATGTTAGACCTAATACCATAAAAACCCTAGAAGAAAATCTAGGTAGTACCATTCAGGACATAGGCATGGGCAAGGACTTCATGTCTAAAACACCAAAAGCAATGGCAGCAAAAGCAAAAATTGACAAATGGGATCTAATTAAACTAAAGAGCTTCTGCACAGCAAAAGAAACTAGCATCAGAGTGAACAGGCAACCTACAGAATGGGAGAAAATTTTTGCAATCTACTCATCTGACAAAGGGCTAATATCCAGAATCTACAAAGAACTCAAACAAATATACAAGAAAAAAACAAACAACCCCATCAAAAAGTGGGCAAAGGCTATGAACAGACATTTCTCAAAAGAAGACATTCATACAGCCAACAGACACATGAAAAAATGCTCATCATCACTCACCATCAGAGAAATGCAAATCAAAACCACAATGAGATACCATCTCACACCAGTTAGAATGGCAATCATTAAAAAGTCAGGAAACAACAGGTGTTGGAGAGGATGTGGAGAAATAGGAACACTTTTACACTGTTGGTGGGATTGTAAACTAGTTCAACCATTATGGAAAAGAGTATGGCAATTCCTCAAGGATCTAGAACTAGATGTACCATATGACCCAGCCATCCCACTACTGGGTATATACCCAAAGGATTATAAATCATGCTACTATAAAGACACATGCACATGTATGTTTATTGCGGCACTATTCACAATAGCAAAGACTTGGAATCAACCCAAATGTCCATCTGTGACAGACTGGATTAAGAAAATGTGGCACATATACACCATGGAATACTATGCAGGCATAAAAAAGGATGAGTTTGCGTCCTTTGTAGGGACATGGATGCAGCTGGAAACCATCATTCTTAGCAAACTATCACAAGAACAGAAAACCAAACACCGCATCTTCTCACTCATAGGTGGGAACTGAACAATGAGTTCACTTGGACTCAGGAAGGGGAACATCACACACTGGGGCCTATCATGGGGAGGGGGGAAGGGGGAGGGATTGCATTGGGAGTTATACATGATATAAATGATGAATTGATGGGTGCTGACGAGTTGATGGGTGCAGCACACCAACATGGCACAAGTATACAGATGTAACAAACCTGCACATTATGCACATGTACCCTAGAACTTAAAGTATAATAATAAATAAATAAATAAATAAATAAATAAAATAAAAATAAAATTAAAAAAAAAAAAAAAGAACGCTCCCTCTGGCCATCGAGTAGAAAGTGAAGCATGAGGAGCCAAGCCTGGAAGCTGGGAGGCTGGGCTGGAGGGAGGACGTGAGGCTTGAACTAAGGTAGGGGATTTGGGGAGGAGAGAAGGGTGTGGGTTCAAAAGATACTCAGAGATAGAATGACAGGACTTGGTGATTTCTTGGATGAGTGAGAGGAAGGAAGCCAAGGATTCCAGGCTTAAAGACCAGATGCCATTCTTTTGAGAAGGGAAGTACAGATTCTGAGCAATAACGGAGTGTGTCAGTTAAGGGCCAGTAAAGAAAACAGAATTCAGGCCGGGCGCGGTGGCTCAAGCCTGTAAACCCAGCACTTTGGGAGGCCGAGACGGGCGGATCACGAGGTCAGGAGATCAAGACCATCCTGGCTAACACGGTGAAACCCCGTCTCTACTAAAAAATACAAAAAACTAGCCAGGCGAGGTGGCGGGCGCCTGTAGTCCCAGCTACTCGGAGGCTGAGGCAGGAGAATGGCATAAACCCGGGAGGCGGAGCTTGCAGTGAGCTGAGAACCGGCCACTGCACTCCAGCCCGGGCGACAGAGTGAGACTCCGTCTCAAAAAAAAAAAAAAAGAAAAAAGAAAACAGAATTCTTACAAAGAGGAATTTAAAACAAGGAACCAGTAACAGAGGTGTTAAAAAAGCTGAAAAGGCAAATGTAGGTGAGGAAGCCCAAAGATGGGCAACTAGGGAGCGTCTACCACCACAGGTTGGAGGGTCATGGGAGGAAGATGTCTTTTCCAAATCCTGGGAGCCAGGATCCCCAGCAGGAGCCAAAACCTTGAAGGATCCTTGCAACTGAGGAGCCCCTGGGGGCTAGAACAGCTGCTCAAGCTGCCTGGTGGGAGCTGAGCCATAGAGAAGATGCAGACACGACCAAAGATGCTCCAGGGATGGGGGGGGGGTGCAGGGGATACCCTGCCTTCCCCCTCTTCCTCATCCCCAGTGTCCCATCTGTCATTGGTAAGGGGTGACCCATGGCCACATCCACATGGAAGGCAGTTGCCAAGGGAGCATGGAAAACCTCGTCGGCAGGGGTCATCCAACCCCACCCCACCTGTGAGGGAGGAAAACTAAAACAGAGGAAGGATGGGAATAAACTGGAAAGCAAAGAGTTTCCCCAGCCAGATCCCTAATGAGAGAGATGAATAATTATTCCTGCAATTGATACTAAAATCTGTTATTCAAATAATTATGATTGAAGTTTATAAGAATATGCCTACAGGGTGGGGAAAAGGGAAGGGCAGCCAAGGAAAATCAGACAGACATCTGCCTGGGCACATCTGGAACATTTCAGATTTTGGATTTTTGGATTGGGAATACTCAACCTGTACCTGCTGGTGGAGTTAATGAACCTTAGTTTACCGGTCCATGCAATGGGCACATGGCTTATCTGGGGCTGGGTGTCATGTGAGAGGAGTCCTGCTCAGTCACGCCCGGGCTCGGCTCCCGCCTGTGGTGTGGTCCTTTTGCTCATTCTCCATTAACCCCTTTGTGCTTTTTACACAGCCAGGTGGTAGAAGGCCCTCCAGGATCTCAGAGGTTTCAGGAGAGACGGCGCTAACTGACAGCAGAGCCCAAACTCGGTAATCAGAGGTGAATCAGGCGGTGGAATAACCGAGGCGGAGGCCAGTCCATTCCTGCCTCTGGCTGCTGCCCCTATGGACTGTCGACTCCTGCTCCTGGGGGAAGAAAGACAACCTTTGGAAGGGCCTCTGGCCAGACCCACTGGGGGCTCACAGAGAGACTCAGCCAAATCCTTGATTTACATGGGCAGGGAGGGGAGAGAAAGAACCAGCGCCTGAGGATCAGCACACCCGCTGCTGGGAGATGACTGAGGACAGGCCCTTCCCTCTCTCGGAGATCCTTCTGGATGAGGAGAGTGGAGGTTAACAGGAGAGGAAGGGAAGGTGGGGGCCAGCTGGGTGTCACCCAGGTCTGACACCGGCCTCGGGGGTCTGGAGAAGTCTCTGGCAAAAGGAATGGATTTTCAAGACATGTACCCCCAAGAGTTAATGGCATTCACTCTACTGTATTCTCAACTCAGGGTAGTAAGAGGCCCATTCCTTTCCTCCCTCCATTAGAGAGATCATCTGGGTGATGGATCTTCTCATGAGCCCAGGCATGCAGTGATCAGCCTCACCGACAGGGCTCTGGAGCCAGGCCTGGGGCTGATGCAGCTGCTGCTCCTGCTGGTCCTCCACAGAGACAGCTGCGGCTTCCTGTCCCCATCCATCACAGGAAGGCTTCCCTGGGCTCCTAGTCACTCCGGGTGGGCTTCCAGGAACGAGTATTTCATGGTAAAGGGGAGAGCGCCCAAGAACTTCCACCTTTAGGTAGCAGGAAAGACAAGGCCTAAAAGAAGTATATTCCAGGCCTGGCTCCACAGGATTGCAGGCAGGAGAGGAGCTGGCCAGGTGAGGCCCACAGCAGCAGCAGGTGGCTGGTCAAAGTGACAAGTGATAGCCTTAGCCAGCGGGTCAAGGTGGTGACCAGGGTGGTCGAGGCAAGCCTCAGGGCTGCAGACCATGGGTAAGGCCGACAACTGCCCCCATGCAGTAGCTCTAAATCAGAGGACTTATCAAGTCAGCTGGAAAACTGTCCATCAGACTCCAGGGTCCTGACAGAGCTGGAGGATCCTGGGAATGTGTGTTTTAAGGGCTCCTATGGCTGAAGAGTCTGCTGCAGCCTCCGTCCTGGCCTCCAGAGAGGCATGCGGCTATCACCACACAGATGGCTTAGAACCTCTGACACCTTGCTGTCAGAGTCCTCACTACCCACTCTGGGCTTGAGGCTGCCATGCGGTCAGCCCAGAGTCCCCGCTTTCAGTTTGAATTATTGCTCCTGGAAACAATAATTGCATTAAGGCAGGGGCATGAGGAAGTATCCTGGAAGGGTAGATGGTGGGGCCAAGTTGGAGGACCCTCATGAACAGCAGTGCAGACAGCAGGTGCCAAGCAGGAGCCCACTCTTCCCCTCCACTTCTAGTGGCTTCCACTCACTGGTGCCGTCAGCAGACTAGGGGCCTGGTCCTGGGGCTCCTGAGGCTGGGCTGGTGCAGAGGGGTAAAAAGATGGAGGAATTTGAGGACAAACAAGAAGTGACCACAGGTCAGAGCCAAGCTGGGGCCTTTGTCGTGGACACATTCACCTTCATATGTACATACAAAACATATACATACACACACACACATACAGACCCATGTGCACACTCCCCACACCCTTCACACTCACTATTAGAAAATACAGAGGAAAAAATCAGCCTTACAATATTCTGCAGCCATGTGCCTGTGAATACAGGCTTTGATTTTTTTTTCCTTCCTGTATTTTCTAATGTCCTTCCTGTTCTAGTAGGAAACCAGCTCAGGGTACAGAACCTTCCGGGAGGTTTATGTCATGGCAAAAAGCAGAAAGACCTATGTGCCTTTCTGGTTTGGGTTTTTCCTAAGCCCAGTGGAGGACTTTGAGGACTCACAGATGGGGCAGAAGAAGGAAGAAGGTGGGATTTGCTGGTAATGAGTGTTGAGGAAAAATGGGGACTCTGTGGTTTCTCGCACCAGTTAGAGAGAAAGCTCCACCAGAGTTGAAGGAAGAAGAGAGTTCTGTGGTCCTAGAACAGTGGATTCCTGGGCTCAGCTACCTGACACTGACCTGGGTGGCGGTAGCAAGATTCCAGGGAGAAATAGCTGTGGTTGTGTGGGGCCCTCAGTCCGGCCCCCCGACTTTGACAACAATATCTGCTCCCCAAATGGGACCTGGAAGCATCAGAGAACTGCTAAGACTGAAAGGACCCTGCACTCCAATTGTGGGTACCCCCCAGCCATGCCTAAGAGGGGGCACGGGGAAGGAGGACTCCCTCACCGAGAGCACACCCCGCACAGAGCATCTTCAGCACGGGGGAAGGGGCCGCAGGATACAGAGCCAAGGCCCCACTCTCAACTGCCCATAGATCTATTGGAAAGACAAAGCATGACACACAAAAGCAACGAGAAGTGGCCACTCCTAAAGGACAAGTGCTCAGTCCCTCCACAGTGGCCTCTATATTCACACCATCACTGTGCTCACTCAGACCCCCTTCCTTCATTTACCTTCCACACATATGGTGGAAGGAAGGGGCTGTGCTCATTAAAAGGAGGAAGGAAAGGAAGAGAAATGGTCTATGCCTTCGAAGAGCAGTCAGCCCTGCTGGGGAACATCTGGGTCAGACGGTGGAATATTTGGATGAATCAAAATATTCAGATGCTTAGTGTTGTCTAGATAACTTATCCACAGCATTAACCAAACTTTCCCTTCCTCTATTAGATGACTGGTCTTTCTAGACATAACTCCAAGCCTTAGCTACCTCACTGGAAAGAGGATGACTTCAAGACGCAGAATAGCAGGATGGTCCTTTGACCATCCTGGAAACCACCGAAACTGGATTCCATCTTGACCCTCCCAGTAATCATCTGTTTGGTCCTGAGTAAGTTAATATCTCTGAGCTTTGCAGTTTCCAGATGGAAAATCGGGGCATCATCACTATTTATTTTACAGATTGATGTGAGGATTCCCTCAAGAAGCGGCTTAAATGAGACGATACCTGAAAAGCACATAGATTAAGTGTAGAAGCTATGATTATTTACACAGCGACATGATTTGGGTTTCCCATCTGCACTGTGGCCTTTAGATGTTGAGGAAGGTGGCCATTTTGCAATTTCAAAGTGAGATCAGCCTTCCCAAGAGGAGACGGGCCATTGCATTGGTCGACTCACAGTTCTGGAGGCTGAAGGTCTGGGATCGGGCTGCCAGCATGGTGGCTGTTTGTTTGTGACGGAGTCTTGCTCTGTCACCCAGGCTGGAGTGCAATGGTATAATCTTGGCTCACTGCAACCTCTGCCTCCCGGGGTTCAAGCGATTCTCCTGCCTCAATCTCCTGAGTAGCTAGGATTATAGGCACACGCCACCGCGCCCAGCTAATTTTTGTATTTTTAGTAGAGATGGGATTTCACCATGTTGTCCAGGCAGGTCTTGAACTCCTGACCTCAGGTGATCCACCTGCCTCGGCCTCCCAAAGTGCTGGATTACAGGCGTAATTCACCGCGCCTGGCCGGTGGGTGTCTAATAAGGCCTCTCTTCCTGGCTTCTGGATCACTGCCCAATCGCTTTGTGCTTCCATGGCCCCTTTGTGCAGGTGAGTGATGGGGGAAGTTCACCAGGGTCTCTTCTTCTTCTTCTTTTATTTTTTTAGAGACGGAGTCTTGCTGTGTCGCCTAGGCTGGAGTGCAGTGGCACGAGCCGGGTTCACTGCAAGCTCTGCCTCCGGGGTTCACGCTATTCTCCTGCCTCAGCCTCCCAAGTAACTGGGACTACAGGCGCCCGCCACCACGCCTGGCTAATTTTTGTATTTTTAGTAGAGATGGGGTTTCACCGTGTTAGCCAGGATGGTCTCGATCTCCTGACCTCGTGATCCGCCCTCCTCGGCCTCCCAAAGTGCTGGGATTACAGGCATGAAACACTGCGCCTGGCCTCCAGTGTCTCTTCTTATAAGGCCACTAATCCTACCAGATCAGGACCCCTCCCTTACATCTCATTTAGCCTTCATTACTTCTTTAGAGGTCCTATCTCCATAGACAGCCACACTGGGAGTTAGAGCTTCAGTATAGTGAATTTGGGGAGGGGACCAAAAGGTTCAGTTCATAACCCCTCGTCTGAGCTGGATGGTGGGATTAGCTGAGCCCAGAAGGCTGCCTGCCCCGCCTTTAGTCTTTCCCCTGTGATCATTCTGGTAAACAAGACCTGTCTCCTTACTGCGGAGAGACACGCAATATTGAAATTGCTCCCCTAATCTTTATGCGATTGCCTTCTCCCTGATAGAAATATTGCCTCTTACTGAGTATTTATTGTCCGTTTCTCTCCAAAGTATTGACTTTATGTAACAGTTTGATATACATCAAATCCTTTACAGATTTAATAAACTCCTCTGGTCAGCCTTCTGTTGTGAACACAATGAGATTTATGGTCGTCTTGGTGTAAAACCCTTTTTCCTTGAAATTTTCTACTTCCAGATATCAAAAGATAAGAAGGGAAGCATTTATCATCTTGGAAATCTTACCCCATGTCTGCCTACTGGGTATTAGTCAGAAATGACGAGTGGTTAAAGGACTGAAATATGACACATGCTTGACTGCTGAACAGCTGAGTCTGGGAGAAAAGCAGGATCTTAACCAAAACAAAATTCTTCCCCTGCTCTTCAGAAAGGATTTTTCTTTGCAATTAATCATAAGAGCATATGGGACAGAGAGCAGCCTGATTTGAGTTGGAACCACAACCTTGGGAGGATTTGACTAAAAGGTTAACAAGTTGAGTCAATTAGGGACCCATTTAGCAAGTGCCCATTTCATGCCAGGTGAGCGCCGGACGCCTGTGGGCAGAAGCCGCGGTGCTGGATGGTGTGGGTGCAGGGAGGGTGGAGGGCATCTGTGTGTGTCAACTGACTCTTCCTCTGGGTGCCTCCAGCTCCCTCTGTCTCACTCCAGGTACTTAATCAACTGCTTATATCTCTTTTAGACTGAACTTTACCACAGCAAGAGTGGCCCCACCAATCCCTTTAGCTTAGCCCCTAGAGAAAGCAAGACAGTTGGAGTGTTGACCAAGGGAATAAAGAAATGAATGAACAGGCCGGACGCAGTGGCTCACCCCTGTAATGCCAGCACTTTGGGAGACCGAGGCAGGTGGATCACCTGAGGTCGAGAGTTCAAGACCAGCCTGACCAACAGAGGGGATCCCTGTCTCTACTAAAAATACAAAATTAGCCAGGTATGGTGGTGCGTGCCTGTAATCCCAGCTACTTGGGAGGCTGAGGCAAGAGAATAGCTTGAACCGGGGAGGCAGAGGTAGCGGTGAGCCGAGATCACATCATTGCACTCCAGCCTGGGTGACAGAGCAAGATTCCGTCTCAAAAAAAAAAAAAAAAAGAAAGAAATGATGAAGGAACAAATGAATGAATCTGACTTAGACTGAAAAGGTCAAGGCAGGAACAGGAAGGCCATCTAAAAAGCTAACAAAATATATTGGATATATTGTTTTTTGTGGGATTTTTTTGGTTTTTTGTTTGTTTTGAGACAGAGTCTCGCTCTGTTGCTCAGGCTGAAGTGCAGTGGCCCAATCTCAGCTCACTGCAAGCTCCGCCTCCCAGATTCAAGCAATTCTCCTGCCTCAGCCTCCCGAGTAGCTGGGATTACAGGCACCCACCACCAGACCTGGTTAATTTTTGTATTTTTAGTAGAGACGGGGTTTCACCATGTTGGTCAGGCTGGTCTCAAACTCCTGACCTCGTGATCCACCCATCTCGGCCTCCCAAAGTGCTGGGATTACAGGCGTGAGCCACTGCGCCCGGCCAATATGTTGGTGTTTCTAATTCTCCTTGATCTCCAAAGAAAGTTTCTGGAAGAAAACATCACCTTAACAAGTAGTTAGAGATGATCAAGAAGGAGAAGCCTCTTAAATGTTCTCGGTGCTTCTCTGAAGAACTTATGGGAAAGCAAAGAAGAAATAGAAAAGAGATTTACTGAGTCTCAAAGGCTCCCATTACAATTAAATGCGGTGAGAAAAGTGGGTTTCCACATTTAATTGTCTTTCTCACAGTAACTGTGTGTCAGTCTTTTCTAAGAGCCTATTAATTCTGTAATTTAGTGCGGCGAGAGCAGAGAGATCGACGGAGTCAGCGTGGGGTGTTTTTTCCTCTCCTCATTGACTAGCTGTCATCTGGCATGAATGTTAGGGTGGCTTTCTCCTTGAACACCCTAAATATCCCCAAATTAAAAAGTTTTTACAGTCAGTTTAATAATAAAAAAAAAACTGCTTGCACGTCAGTTAGCAGAAATGGGGTCCATGACACTGTATGTTATGATTTTAATTACAGCTAAACATAACCAGGCTGTCTGGAAGGGTGCTGTGGAAGCCAAGCCCTGGACAGAGATGACTCAAGTGGCTCCACTGTGTATTGGGAGCTGCTTTCAAATAAAAAAGTGATTTATCAACGTGGCCCCCAAACCCACAGAGCAATGCAAGCGTGTACATTTGATAAATGGCCGAGTTTGCCACACACCAGCTGTCTCCTCTGTCAAAGGCATCGCTGCAGACGCTGTCTTGCCCTGTGTTTAATTAGGACCTCCAGCAGGACAGGCTTCTTTCGAGAAGGGGTGCTCAGAAGCCCGGGGCCTTCCCCAGGCACTGGCTGCCAGCAGGCGGGGTTTCTGTGACACAGCAGGATCTGGAAGCAGGTGAGACTCATGGAACGTGGATAGCCATTTTCCCACTTGCCGAGGTCTCTCCTGTGCCCTGATCCCATTCTCCCCACAATAACTCGAGTGCAGCACAGATCCAGTGAGGGGGAAATAGCACACGTTTGCAGAGAAACACAGCCAGCTCTGCCTCCACCACTGTCTTTCTGGACATTCAAGATTCCTTTTCATGTAAGGGGTGAGATAAGAATCTAGAATGTATTTCATTCTAAATAGGTAACAAATGGCCCTACATCTTTTTTGAATACCTTGATTCACATTACCTCCTTTATTATAGAGAAAATTTCCTTACAAACTTGAGTCTGTTCCTCATTTCTGTGTTCTGTTTCATGGACTCGTTGGTCCATTTATGTGACAATGTGTATTCATTATTTTTGCAGTTTTGTAATTATTTTTGTAACTTTATAGTACAATGATAAAGAGCCAATGTTATGGCACTTCCATGCATTAAAAAATTTGGTGAGGCGGGGCACGGTGGCTTACACCTTTAATCCCAGCACTTTGGGAGGCCAAGGTGGGCAGACCACCTGAGGTTGGGAGTTCGAGACCAGCCTGGCCAACATGGCAAAATCCTGTCTCTACTAAAATAAAGTATGTATATATATACAATAATTAGCCAGGTGTGGTGGTTCACACCTGTTGTAATCCCAGCTACTGCAGAGGTTGAGGCAGGAGAATTGCTTGAACCTGGGAGGCAGAGAATGCAGTAAGCCAAGATTGTGCCACTGCACTGCAGCCTGGGCAACAGAATGAGACTCCATCTCAAAATAAAAAAGAAAGAAAGAAAGAAAAGAAAGAAAGGAAGGAGGAAGAAGGAAAGAGAGGGAGGGAGGGAGGGAGAGAGGGAGGGAGGGAGGAGAGGAAGGAAGGAAGGAAGGAAGGAAGGAAGGAAGGAAGGAAGGAAAAAGAAGGAAGGAAGGAAGGAAAGGGAGAGAGAGAAAAATTTGGTGAAAAAATAATGGAGGGGAGAATCAACAGAAAGATAAACAAAAAATACCCAAGAGGAGTTGTTTCCTGGGCATGAGGGGAGGCAAAGAGATGGGATCGGGAAGGAACATGCTGTGACCTCAACAGTATTGGTCTTGTCTTGGTGATAAGTTAAGGGCCAGCTCACAGGTCTATGTCTTATTATTATGAATTATTATGAGTTATGACCAATACTATATATATTCTTTTGTATACACTGATTATTTCATTTTAACAAAGAATAATAATGAGAGTTTCTGATTCAAGATCGTGGACAAAGACAAAACAAAAACCCTACTTTTGGCCAGGCTCAGTGGCTCACACCTGTAACCCCAGCACTTTGAGAGGCTGAAGCAGGTGGATCACCTGAGGTCAGGAGTTCAAGACCAGCTTGGTCAATATGGCGAAACCCTGTCTCTACTAAAAATACAAAAATTAGCCAGGTGTGGTGGCACACGCCTGTAACCCCAGCTACTCGGGAGGCTGAGGCAGGAGAATGGCTTGAACCCAGGGAAGCAGGAGGTTACAGTGAGCCAAGATCATGCCGCAGTGCATTCCAGCCTCGGCAACAGAGCAAGACTCTGTCTCAAAAAGCAAAAACAAAACAACAACAAAACCTCTACTTTCCACTCCAAACTTTTCTAGTGTTGAGGGGGAATACATGCATATTCAAAAATAAGGAAGGGATATCTCTGTAGTTTTTAAAGCAAGCCCTCTAAAAGAAATGAAATGCAAAGCAGCACAGTGGCAGTATATGGAGGCTAAAACCACATAGCCCTTCCCAGGCTGCAGCCCAGAGGGATGCCTCTCAGAGGAGGCCAAGAACTGGAAATCACTTCCTGTCCACCCAAGATAGCACCAAGACCTTTTGGACCTGGGTGCCAAGGGGGATAGGACCTAGAAATAGAAATGAGGTGGAGGCTTCTAAGGCACCACCCCGCTGGAGGCCAGCCCAGCTCAGGACCTGCCAGGTGAACTCACAGTGAGGGGACACAAAGCTGCTGAGGAAGTGGCCACCGTGGAGGGCTCACAACAAACTCCATGAATGAAACCACGTGTGAGGGAAAAGAGATCAAACAGAACGTTCTGAGAAGCTACAGGACAAGCATTGTCATCGACTTGAAGAGGTCAAGAAGGGGATTGCAAGCATGACACAAGAAATAAAATGACGGAAGAAAAAGGAAATGGTTATGACAAGGAACCAAATAGAAACCTCAGAAATGAAACGAGAGTTACTGAGATTTTAAAACTCAACAGAGACACTGACCAGAAGGCTGAACGTAGCCAAGGAACAAAACTGGGGACATAAAGAGCAAATGGACCATAGCAAAAAAGAGATTAAAAGCCTGAAAAATACCAAAGAAAAGTTGAGGGACATGAAAATCAACTCCAAAAGCTTCGATATAGGTCTGCTAGGATGTTCCAGGAGAAACAGAGGTAACACAGAATCAGTGCTTGAAGAGATAACAGCCAGGAATATCACAGAATGTAGGTAAGACGTGAGACGATGGATCTAAAAATTCTACCAGGTGCTGAGCAGGATAACTAAAAGATCCAGGTCGGGCGTGGTGGCTCACGCCTGTAATCCCAGCATTTTGGGAGGCCAAGGCGGGTGGATGACCTGAGGTTGGGAGTTCAAGACCAGCCTGACCAACATGGAGAAATCCCATCTCTACTAAAAATACAAAATTAACCAGGTGTGGTGACACATGCCTGTAATCCCAGCTACTCAGGAGGCTGAGGCAGGAGAATCGCTTGAACCCAGGAGGCAGAGGTTACGGTGAGCCGAGATCGCACCATTGTACTCTAGCCTGGGCAATGAGAGTGAAACTCCATCTCAAAAAAAAAAAAAAAAAAAATCCATAGCTATATCCATAATGGTAAAACTCCAGAACATAAAGGATCAAGAGGAAATCCTTAAAGGTACCAAGGAGAGAGATTACCAGAAAGGAACGAGAACCAGCCCTCCTTCAGAGACCACCTAGCTGGTTAATTTAGTACATGAATATCACAGCCTGAGACCAATCTCAGCCCTGTCACTTCTGCCTCTGTGGCCGTGAGCAGGTCGTTTTGCCTCAGTTTCCTCCTCTGTAAAAGAGAGATGCTACTACAAGCTGTTTCCCTTATCCAAAATGCTTGGGACCAGAAGTGTTTTTCAGATATTTCTCAGATTTTGGAATATCTGCATTATACATACTGGTTGAGCACTCCTCATCCAAAAATCCAAAATCTGGAATTTTTTTTTTTTTTTTTTTTTTTTTTTTTTTTTTGAGACAGAGTCTCGCTGTGTAGCCCAGGCTGGAGTGCAGTGGCTGGATCTCAGCTCCTTGCAAGCTCTGCCTCCTGGGTTCACGCCATTCTCCTGCCTCAGCCTCCCGAGTAGCTGGGACTATAGGCACCCGCTATCTCACCCGGCTAGTTTTTTGTATTTTTTAATAGAGAAGGGGTTTCACCGTGTTAGCCAGGATGGTCTCGATCTCCTGACCTCGTGATCCACCCGTCTCGGCCTCCCAAAGTGCTGGGATTACAGGCTTGAGCCACCGCGCCCGGCCCAAATCTGGAATGTTCTAATGAGCATCACTTTTGAGCCTAATGTCGACATTAAAAAAGTTTCAGATTTTGGAGCAGTTTGGATTTCAGGTTTTCAGATAAGGGATACTAAACCCGTAGTACTTCTCTCATAAGGTTGCTAGAAGGATTAAATGACTTAATCCATGTGAAGGCCTAGAACAATCCTGCCACAGGTAAGAGATTCAGAAATGTTAGCTTTTATTAACTGCATGTATTATTCTTGTTATGGTCAAATTCCTCCTAAGCAACACTGGAAGTAGGAAGACAATGAGGCTTTGTGCAGTCCATGTCTGTTGATAAGGGTGGTCTTCATGGACCAGGAGGGGGACACAATAGGGTCTGTATGTGTGGCTCACCCACCACGTATCAGGGAATTTTCACTCAACACCTCATTTAATCTTTGCAATACCTTGAGATGAGTCAGAGTATCATTATCATTCAGAAGAGAAAACTGAGACACTAAGGAGCTAAAGGGTTTACTCAAGGTCCCTTTGCTGGAAAATAGTGGATCCAAGGCCAGGCACGGTGGCTCAAGCCTGTAATCCCAGCACTTTGGGAGGCCGAGACGGGTGGATTACTAGGTCAGGAGATCGAGACCATCCTGGCTAACACGGTGAAACCCCGTCTCTACTAAAAAATACAAAAAACTAGCTAGGCGATGTGGCCGACACCTGTAGTCCCAGCTACTCGGGAGGCTGAGGCAGGAGAATGGCGTAAACCCAGGAGGCGGAGCTTGCAGTGAGCTGAGATCCAGCCACTGCACTCCAGCCTGGGCGACAGAGCCAGACTCCGTCTCAAAAAAAAAAAAAAGAAAGAAAGAAAATAGTGGAGCTAATGGACCCAGAGCTCCCTGGCCCTGGTGGGACGACAGATACTGGGGAGGCCAGGATCCTGGGCTTGAGTCTGGTCTCCTTTGGGAGCACCTCTTCCAGCCTCAGAAAATGTAGCCCTACCTTGGAGCAGGAATAAACCATCCTGATTTCTTACAACAGCTTCAATAACCAACATGACATTGTGAAGGACGTGCCAATATTTGTAATCTCCCCTGACAAGTTGTTAAGTATTTATAGAAACATTTTCTCTCCTGGCCCCCCGCTTAAGGAAAATACTGTATCTAATTTCCTCTGGAGACATGTGCTGGGGGAAATCAGAAAGATGATCTGTCATCATAAGTAGCAATAAATAGTCACCCTGAAAGAGTTGCTTGTTTAGCAAAGTTGCTTGAATATTAGCAGATTTTCTTTTATTCTTGCCTTTGTGAGGATAAGTTGATGACTTGGAAAGAGGCTGAGTTCCAGAGATGGTGGGGGCAGGGGAAGAAAGGTCAAGGCTGGAGGCAGTGACTCCTGAGCTCAGAGTGCAGATACAGGATCAGCATAGGGGAAATCGCAGACCACGGGAAGAAGATGGGTATCCAAGTTCCATGGGGCCAAAGCTTCCATGGATCCCAGGCTCCAAAGACACTCAGGGATCATCCAGGTTTCTCTTTCAGATGAAAGGTGATCTCGCTGAACTTAAGAACCGGAAGACCTTGGCTCCAATTTTTCTAGCACTGAGTGACATTCGAGTCCTTCCTCTGGGACTCAGTCTTCCCCATCTGTAAAATGGGAAGAGAGGCTAAGGCAGATTATCCATGAGAACTATTTTTGCTCTTACATTCTGTAAGAAAGGCCTGGAAAGAGCTGATAGCAAGTGAGGTATTAGGATTTTCCCGGACGTTCAGAGCCAGGCCAGTCTGTTCTTGACATAAACCCAAGGAGCTGAAACACACCCTCTCCCTCCTTGGCAAATACCTGTGAGCAAATAGCTTTTCCAAAGGCATTAGAGAACTGGGGAGAAACTCACAACTGCTTATTTCGTGTGAGTCAGGTCACACCTGAAGAACAGAGTTCCACAAGTGCCCTCCAAAATGAGGTGGGAAGTGGAAGCCATATGCTTAGAAAAGCAGTTGCTGGTTCTCAGGCTGCCTAGCCTGGAAAGGGGAAGATTCCAATGGACGAGCTCACAATTTACAAGTATCTGCAGGATTGAACTGGCCACCCAAGAGTCATCTTCAGGTGAGTAGCTCCTAAGGGGGACCCATCTGAGTTGGGCAGGTGGAACAAACTGATACAACTGGAGATGTTCTGAAATTGAATGAGCTTTTTCAAGGGGGTAGTGAGCTCCCCATCACTTGGGTTATACAAAGAAAGGTTCATTGACTACCTCTTGGTGACAATGGAGCAGAAATCCCTGGCTGGATGGGGACATTGAAGTAATTTAAGGATCCTTTTAGTCATAGAATCCTACTTTTATTTCCAAGCCTTCTGATAATTTTTGGATCATTCTAGATGTCTTAGGATATGTAAAAATATGTTTGGTCCTCCAAGACTCTGACAAGGCAGAAGTGTTCCTGCCACAACAGGGGCAGCAGTAGCAACAAGAGGCCTTTTTCTCTCTCGAATGCCTCTTCTCTCAGCCCTCCCTGGTTAGCTTCTGTGCTAATCAACTATCAAGTCAAACTTCAAAGCAGAGAATCCAAATGAACAAAAGATGCTGATGGACGAGTACAAAGGAGACCCTCCAACAGAACCCTCAAGGCTTGCTCAAGGATGATTTGAAAAGCCAACGGGTGGCCAGGTACAGTGGCTCACACCTGTAATCCCAGCACTTTGGGAGACTGAGGTGGGAGGATTGCTTGAGCCCAGGAATTTGAGACCAGCCTGGGCAACATAGCAAGACCCCATCTCTACAGAACATTAAAAAATAAAAATTAGCAAGCCGTGGTGGTGCACGCTTGTGGTTCCAGTTACTCAGGAGCCTAAGGTAGGAGGATTGCTTGAGCCTGGGAGGTTGAGGCTGTAATGAGCTATGGTCCTGCCATTGCACTCCAGCCTGGGCAACAGAGTGAGTTCTGTTTTGGAAGGGAAGGGAAGGAAAGGGAAGGGAAAAGGGAAAAAGGAGGGAAGGAAGGAGGGAGGGAGGTTGGGAGGAAGGACGGAAGGAAGGAAGGAAGGAAGGAAGGAAGGAAGGAAGGAAGGAAGGAAGGAAAGAAAAGAAAGAAAGAAAGGAAAGAAAGAAAAGAAAGAAAGAAAGAAAGAAAGAAAGAAAGAAAGAAAGAAAGAAAGAAAGAAAGAAAGAAAGAAAGAAAGAAAGAAAGAAAGAAAGAAAGAAAAGAAAGAAAGAAGAAAAGAAAGAAAGAAAGAAAAGTCAGCCAACGGCATGAGCATGAAACAGATCAAAGAAGAGCACAGACCCAGGAGCTTGGGAGGCCTTGTGTTTTAAGCCATGCAAAGTTTATCATGTCAGTCCTGCTTCACCCAAGCCTGGACTCTTGCCACAGAATCACAGAAAATCAGGACTGAGGGGGCCATAGGGATCATCTTGTTCAGCTTCCCATTTCCACCCTGGGAAAACTGAAGCCTGAAAGGATTGATCCTCCCAGGGCCCCCCAAAGAAATGGCATCATAAGCTCTTCTAAAATTCCAGAAGAAATCACTAGGCCCGGAGTTTGAAAGAATGCCGAAGGAAATCTAAATTTCTCAAGCTGTTGGTTTAAGGAACCTGATGAGCATGTGGGCTTAGGGGAAGAATTCTGCCTCTTCACAGCACCACCTGGCATCATGGAAAGATTTCCATTTGACTAGAAGAAACAGCAGCTTCCAGGCACCCTCGCTGGTGATTTTGCACAGTTATGCATTTTCTCTCAATTCTCTGATTTAAAAGAATCTCATACTTCCCAGCTGGTAATGTCCTTGGGACCTGTAGTTTATAACACAGGTCATCTTTGGACCAAACACATTTGGCATTTGTAATGACTGGCCTGTGACCTGACTTTAGCTGCTGCTGGTGAAATTTCAGCCTGTACATAACCTGCAGCAGAGGGCTCTGACCTAGAGATCCACAGACCCCTGAGGAGTCATGCTGCCGATGGTACCAAATCGCTCCCAGCAGGCCCCGCTGCTTGGCAGGAGGTTGTGTCTGTTGATAAGGGTGCAGAATGCCATGCCAACATGGGGAAAGTCTCTTTCAAGAGGGTGTGTTATCCAGAACCTATCTGCATGAAGATGTTCAGGAAATACAGGAGCATGCTGCATCCCCTGGCGCCCGGTGACTGGTGAGTCATGGCTGACCCAAGGGAGCCAATCCACTGGCTGGGCTGGGCTATCCAGAGTCTTCCTCCTACAAGTTTTAAATTAATATACACTCTAATCAGTCTCTGAAGAATTATGAATTGGGATATCATGGAAAGCCAGGGCCCAGGTAACCACCTCTGAGCCATGCGTAAGTAGAATAGAAAAGATCAGGCTGAAGATAGAAGAAAGAAAAGTCCCAGCACTTTGGGAGGCCGAGGCGGGTAGACCACAAGGTCAGAAGATCGAGACCAGCCTGGCCAGCATGGTGAAACCCTGTCTCTACAAAAAAATACAAAAATTAGCTGGGTATGGTGGCACGTGCCTGTTATCCCAGCTACTCAGGAGGCTGAGGCAGCAGAACTGCTTGAACCAGGGAGTCAGAGGTTGCAGTGAGCCAAGATTGCACCACTGCACTCCAGCCTGGCAACAGAGCGAGACTCCGTCTCAAAAAATTAAATTAAATTAAAAAAAGAATGAAAAGGTGCTTACATACAAAAAGAAAGAAAGAAAGAAAGAAAGAAAGAAAGAAAGAAAGAAAGAAAGAGGCCATCAGGCAATGAGGCAGATGGCAGCCTTGTATCCTGATGGCTTTCCTGCTGAGTACCAGGCCTTAAAGGCCCACCGCCCTTCAGTCCTGGGATTCGGTGACACATCCAGCCAACCAAGCCTTGTCTTTTGCTTAAGTTATGCCAAGGAACTTTTCACTGTTCATTGAATTTAACAAGTACATTATGCAACAATCACATTGCTGAGTTTCTATCATGGACCCCTCTCCCTTTGGAAGATAAGCCCTTTGCGAATGAATTAGGTCATACCATTGGAAGGGAGGTCAACAGGGTTCTCAAGATTTCAACAAGACCTTCAGATACTGGAAGAAGAGGAAGTCCAGAGCGACAAGGGATTGGCTACCAAAGATACGATCCTCAGAAATGCTGGGCTGGCCCTCAACCCAGTGCTGTGACAGTGATTGGAGTCAGCAAAAACAAAGGACAACTTCTGTGTTGTACGCTGGGGTGTTTTGTGGGGTGAGGAGGTGAGGAGACATTTAAGACAGACTCCTACTGCTTTGGTGATGAATTCAAAAATGTATTAGGAGAGTTTAATCAACACAGTCATTCTTACAGTTAATAGGTCTAAAAGAAATCCAGATTAAAAGGACAAGGAATTTAGACTCCTCAGATGGAAATGCATGGATGATACATTTCTCTCTCCTTGGCTCACTCCTTCCCCAGCTGCCTAAGTAAAACCCACGTCCATCTCTGCCACAGACAGAGTTATAAGACCCTCACCTCCCAGTAATGACTTCAGGCCCTGACTCAACATATCAAGGTCTTTCCAACCAGCCTCAGCCTCAGCCTTGTTAATATCATGCAGGGGTCGCTGGGCGTGGTGATTCATGCCTGTAATCCCAGCACTTTGGGAGGCCGAGGCGGACAGATTGCCTGAGGTCAGAAGTTCTAGACCAGTTTGGCCAACATGGTGAAACCCATCTCTATTAAAAATACAAAAAAATTGGCTGGACGTGGTGGTGTGCACCTGTACTCCCAGCTACTCAGAAGGCTGAGGCAGGGGAATTGCTTGAACCACGGAGGTGGAAGTTGCAGTGAGCCGAGATCATGCCACTGCACTCCAGCCTGGGAGACAGAGCGAGACTCTGTCTCAAGAAAAAAAAAAAAAAACATGCAGGGGTAATAATAATAACAATGGGAATAAAGGAAACTGGTAGGAAAATATAATTACTGTATGCTGGACTCTAGGCCAATAGCTTGCCATGCATCTTTTACTCAATCCTCATAGCAAATGTGGAAAGTGGAGACAATTGTTATCCCTCATTTATAGCTAAAGAAAGAGACACAAAGGAGTGACAAGCTTGCATGAAGCACTCCAGATAGATAACAGCTGAGCCAAAGCTCCCCTGTAGGACCCAGGTGTGATTTGCCCCCATTTCTTCTCTCTCTCTCTCACACACACACACACACACACACACACACACGGTAGTCTACAAACCATCATCCCACTCCAGCTCCCTAATTCTACTTGCATTCTCTCTCCCCAATATCCAATCACCCCTTTTCTGCCCCTTGCCATTTCCTTTAACTTAAATACAACCAGGTGATCTGGGTGGTCCAGGAACCCCCGGGCAGCTCTGCCCTCAGGTCTAATGATGGTACCCATCAAGACCAAAGGTCTCTTCCAAGCCCTAGGTTTGCTCAAATCCCCTGTGTCCGAGTGGCCTTTTATACCACTTAGTATTTTCAAAAACATTATCACCAGATAAAAAGTAAACAAAAAAATGTTAGGGGAAAATCTTTCCCAAGCAGTGAAATAAGACCAAATGAAACATAAAAAAATGGTCAGGGGAAATAAGCCTGCCACTCCTGCAGATAAATCTCACCCAAACTGTTCAAGTTGGGCAATTTCCATAAGCTTGTGTATCCTTCCCAATATCGCTTGGTTCTGAGTCTCAGATCACAAAGGTCAATAAAAGCCTTAATTGGAAATCTCACCCCTCCCAGAATAATGATTCTCAGGTTCACAGACAGCCCCATGGCTGGACAGCAGTGTTGGGCCCAGCGCATCTCAGCGAAACGTTAGACTTTGCAAGCCTGATGGTCTTTGCATCTCTCGCACTTAGCACATAGTAGATGCTTTGTAATGCCTGTCAAAGCATCTCCCAGGAATCTCATATGTATTAAATATAATTCTAAGCATTGGCAAAATCCCAGCATCTTTTCCAAATGAAATAAAAAGAGAGGTCACAGGACATTTACAGAGTCGTTAGCCGTCAACTCACCCTAGGAAGCCCTCAAGTGGAAGCCTTTAAATCAACTTTTTCTGTAAAGGGTCAGATAGTAAATATTTCAGGCTTTGCAAGCCATGTGGCCTTGGACACATCTACTCAGCTTTGCTGTTGTAGCTTGAAATCAGCCATAGACAATATATAAATGAAAAAGTGCAGCTGTGTTCCTGGAAACCTTTATTTACAAAATAAGCTGCAAGCCGAATTTGGCCCATCCGCCACATTTTGCTGACCCCTGCTCTAAATTGTTAGCAGCATTCAATTCCATGGTGGCTGCTCCCAAACTCTCCCCAGAGAATAAGATCTAATATTTAAATTCACCTCTAAAAGTTTTACATGTACAACAATATCTACATTGGCCTGTAAGAATTTCCACACACCCAATTAAAATCGCTACATTAATTGAGTCTCAAAGTGAAAAATAAGTCCAGTAAGAATTACCATTGGAGTCCAATTAGAATTACTGTATATTAATACTAGAAGAAATATACCCCTGCTTCATTTTATGAATGCTCTAATTTAATGTCACCCACAAGGTATAAAAGGCAGTCTTTAATACCCTCTTCCTGTGAACCTGAAATCAACCAACCATCCCTCTAGTCATCCATCATTTAGTGAAAAATATATTGAATTCTTGCTAAAATTAGCAAGCAGGTCTACAGACCACAGAGAGAGTCCTCTGAAGGGGCCTTGACTTTAGGCCTGCACGCCCTGTGATTGTCCCTGTGGAGGCCAGACCTGGGTTGTTCCCACCAGCAGCACCAAGCCCACACAGCAGAAATGCACAATGGGAACATAAGCTCCCAGTCTGTCTCAAGATCACAAAAGAGCCCCCACACTTCCACACATGTCATGCCAATCAACACAGAAGGGCCAGGAGTAGGGGAACGAACGCGCCCTGAGTGCTGTCAGCACTTCTGGTTTTGCCTTCCTGATGAGTGTGTTGGGGAAATCCAGCCCAAGCCCCACTGAGTTGTTAGCCATCATCTCACCCTAGGAAACTGCCTTTCTGGCCCAAGTACAAACCTCTAAATCAACTTTTTCTGTAAAGGGTCAGATGGTAAATATTTCAGGCTTTGCAGGCCATATGGCCTTGGACACATCTACTCAGCTTTGCTGTTGTAGCTTGAAATTAGCTACATTTTGTGCTAGGTCCTCAGTATACACTATGGTGCATACAACACATGAGGCCTAGAGAAGGTCATGGCCACATGATTAGATGTTATATTCATGCATAACCCACAGGGTTCCAGGGTGATGGGGACACTAAGGGAGGCACCATCACCTTAGCTGCGGAGAGTTCCAGAAAACTTCAGGGAAGAATATGCCACAGAGTATTTAAGGGTGTGGAGGGCCTCCCTGGGCAGACAAGAGGGAAACGGCTTTCCAGGCCCAGGAGGTAACCTGTGCAAAAGCACGATGGTGTGAAACAGCACAGTGTGTGTGGGAACTCCAGAGAACTTAGCAAGGCAGAAGAAAAAAGTGAAAAGGGAGAGTAGGGAAAACTAAGCTCAGGCACCAGGAAGTGTCCGCAACATGAAAAGCCATGCATGAACTCAGATTTTCTCCCAAGGGGTACAGGGAGCCCTAGAGGACTCTTCACTTCAGTTCACATTTGCATCTAGATAGACCTATGACTCTGATGGCCTATGGAGAATCTAAAAGCAAGAACATCCAAGAGGGGGATGTTGCAGCAGGCCAGGAGACCGCTGGGAAGGTCTGAACAGGGGCCGTAGCAAAGGCGATGAAAGGCAAGAGGTGGTACTTAAGAGGGAAAAGCTCCAGGACTTTGCGACCATGAGCAATTGCACTATTGGTTCCAATGTTTCACCTCTTCTCCTATCCACACCCTCTGCCTTTTGACTTTGAAGCTCCTCCCACTGAATGGGCAGAGTATGGGTTCAAGCCATGTGACTTGCTTGAGTAATAGCGTAAGGCAGAGGTAACACTGCGCCATTCCAAGCTGGTGCCTTGAGAGGTTTTGTGTGTTTTTATGGACCTGGGAAGAGGAGGATTGAGAGGTTTTGTGTGTTTTTATGGACCTGGGAAGAGAAGGAAAGACACGTGAAACAGAGCCATCCCAGCCAAGGCCGGCACAGATCACTCAGCCCCCAGTGATAATAACAATTGTTGTAAGCCATTGACTTCTGGGGTGGTGTGTTACCCGGCAATAGTTAACTGCTAAGTGACCAAGGCTTTAGGGATGGGAGGAGAGGAAGGAGTCAACAATCACTTCCAGATAATTCTATTAATTAGATAAATGGAGATGCCAATAACCAGAAGATGAAATACACAAAGGAGGAACAGACTCGGAGGAAAATGCCAAGTTCAGTCTTGAATAAGCTGAATGTGAGACAGCTGTGGAGGAGCCCTAAGGAGACACTCCACAGTCCGATGTGGGGGTTTTAGGAAATGCGAGAGGGATTTGAGCTACAGATATAGTTTCAAGAAGCATCAGTTTACAAGGAGAAATTGAAGTCGTCGGAATTGTGAGAAGAATGGCAGGGGCCGGGCACGGTGGCTCACGCCTGTAATCCCAGCACTTTGGGAGGCTGAGGAGGGCGGATCCCGAGGTCAGGAGATCGAGACCATCCTGGCTAACACGGTGAAACCCCGTCGCTACTAAAAACACAAAAAATTACTGGGCGTGGTGGCGGGCGCCTGTAGTCCCAGCTACTTGGGAGGCTGAGGCAGGAGAATGGCATGAATCCTGGAGGAGGAGCTTGCAGTGAGCTGAGATCACGCCACCGCACTCCAGCCTGGACGACAGAGTGAGACTCTGTCAAAAAAAAGAGAGAAGAATGACAGGAAAAAGTTGACCAAGGATGGATCTTGAAGGAAGGCCTACATTTATGGGTCAGGTGCAAGCATTTGACTATTAAACAAATGCACCCCTCCATCCATCTCTGTATCAGTATCTAGTATATAGTAGACACGCCACAAGTATCTCATGAAAGAAGTAATCAGTCATTGAATGGATTGGCCAGATTATGGCCGATCAATAAGAACTCTCATACACCAATTTTCTAAGAAAGTTGAAACAGCCCTACATGCTCCTGACTTTTGAGTAGAAAAGAGAAGGGGAAAAAGTTGTATTGCAGATTTAGTCAGTAACATGTTATTTGCTCCGTCAATTGACTCAAAGCAAAGGTTAGGGATTGTGCAGAAAAGAGTTCATACAGTAGGGCCAGGACTGTCCTTAGAAAGGGCTGCTTGCAAAGCCAGTCCTTGGCTGGCGTCTGGGAACTTGAACGGTAGGACAGTTCTTTATTCTGATGCAAAACTTTGCCTAAAGTATAAGAGTGGCTCCCTGTGCTTAAACCATTTGCATGAACAATATGGTTTATGCTGACACCTGCTTTTCTTCTGGAAAGCCAGAACCAAATTTGGTCCGTACTAGACACAAACTACCTGGTGACCAGCTCCCAATAAAAACCCTTGGTAATGAATCTCTAACGAGCCTCCCTGATAGACAAATTTCACAGGTGTTATCATGACTCCTTGCTGGAGGACTTAACGTGTGTCCTGTGTGACTTCACTAGAGACAACTTTGGAAAAGTTGCACCTGGCTTTCTCCAGACTTTACCTCACATGCCTTTTCCCTGGGCTCATTTTTCTTTGTATCCTTTTCCTGTAATGAACCACGGCTGTGACAACAACTGCATGTTGAGTGTGTGAGTCTCCCTAGCAAATCCATCATGCAGAGGATCTCAGGGACCCCTCCAACACACGTATCATGTTTAACAATCACTAGCAAACGGACTGAAAACCGCCAAACCCGAATTCAGCAAACGTATTTTTTCTTATCCTAATTCATATACATCATCACTTTCACCCCCACATATACAGAAATTAATATAAGCCACATTAATACTAAAAAAGTATTTTTTAAATTGATAAATCTCAAAAGAGAAAATTACACTGACAGGCCGGGCACAGTGGCTCATGTTTGTAATCCCAGCACTTTGGGAGGCCAAGGCAGGTGGATCACCTGAGGTCAGGAGTTCGAGACCAGCCTGACCAACATGATGAAACTCCTGTCTCTGCTAAAAATACAAAACTTAGCGAGGCCTGGTGGCGGGCACCTGTAATCCCATCTACTAGGGAGGCTGAGGCAAGAGAATCGCTGGAACCCGGAAGGTGGAGGTTGCAGTGAGCTGAGATCGCGCCATTGCACTCCATCCTGGGTGACAGAACAAGACTCTGTCTCAGAAAAAAGAAAAGAAAATTACAGTGACAAGTAGATTATATTAATTTCCCTTTTTACTTGCCTTACTGTACTAATCTGTGGCCACCCCATTTGGTCTGGATGTTTAGCTCATTATTCTCATCCTGTGTACTGCAGTAGATCACTGCAGAGGCTTGAACTCATAGGAGTACTAAACACTCTCTGTACAGAAAAACTCTTATATGGTTTATATTTGTCTAACTCTCATCTCTTGTAGAGATATACAACTATTTTTCCTTTTTTTTTTTGAGACGGAGTCTCGCTCTGTTACCCAAACTGGAGTGCAGTGGCCGGATCTCAGCTCACTGCAAGCTCCGCCTTTCGGGTTTACGCCATTCTCCTGCCTCAGCCTCCCAAGTAGCTGGGACTACAGGCGCCCGCCACCTCGCCCGGCTAGTTTTTTGTATTTTTTTTAGTAGAGTTGGGGTTTCACCGGGTTAGCCAGGATGGTCTCGATCTCCTGACCTTGTGATCCGCCCGTCTCAGCCTCCCAAAGTGCTGGGATTACAGGCTTGAGCCACCGCGCCCGGCCGAGATATACAACTATTTTTCAAATGTGTATGAGGGCTTGAGGTTAATAAAACTATGGATCGATTTAAAAGTGCATTTGCATTTGTAGTAGTGAGCGTGGCTATTTATAATTCTATGAAATGAAATAAAATGATTTTAAAAATATATAATAGGCCAGGAAAACAATAAAAAGTGATACTGGCGTTTCAGAAATGGTGAACGTTTTTGAAAAATATGAACCGGATTTGCTCTGAAATGAAACAAAACCACAGGAAACTGATGAAGGAAAAGACCCGTTCGAAGGGAGAAGTCGTTCCAGGGAATTCCAAACTCAAAGGCCTTCAATAGAAGAGAGAGTAGACTCTGGTCCTTCAGAGAGGGCACGAGTGGGAAGCAGCACTCAGGGCAGCTGAATCTCTAACAAGCTTCCCTGATAGACACGTTGCACAGGTGTTAATCACGACTCCTTGCGGCTCAGCCCCGCCCCTCTCCCCTGGACAGAGAGTGTTGAGACCAAGAGCGTGAAGCTGTGTCCAATGTGGCCAGTGAGGCCCTTGGACCACACTGACCACAAGGAAGGATGGGACGCCCAGGAAAACAAGCTCCCGATCAAGCCGTCACTCCTGAGTGTGCCCCCACCCCTACTTCATAATCGCCACGGACGGGCCATGGGAAGCACAGTGCTCAGGTGTCCTGGAAGTGAGGACATGTCAAAAATCCACAAGGCACTTACAGAAAACCAACGCTATGTCAAAGAGGAATCACACTTACCACACAGATGAACTAAGAGTTCAGTAGCACTCAGAACAGGCTTTCGAAGAGGAATAAAGTCTCTCTTTCAAATTCATCAAATACCTGAAAAATTAAAATTTTAACCATCAAAATCTCACTAATAATATATGAAAATATTTTCCCTCTGGACATAGGTAGTAATAGCTGAGTATATGAAAGCAAAAACAAAATAGAACAAAGAGTAGACTTGATCAGTAAAATTAAAGGGCTCAGGAGTTCGAGACCAGCCTGACCGACGTGGGGAAACCCAATCTCTATTAAAAATACAAAAACGAGCTGGGTGTGGTGGCGCACACCTGTAGTCTCAGAGGCAGGAGGCAGGAGAATTGCTTGAACCTGGAGGCAGAGGTTGCAGTGATGGTGCCACTGCATTCCAGCCTGGGCAACAGAGTGAGACTCCATCTCAAAAAAATAAAAAAAAGAAAGAAAGAAAAGAAAAAAGAAAATGCCAAAAAGTAATAGAAAATGAGGGAGGATTTGCCCAGATAGATGTTAGAACAAAGATTATGCACACATTTATTTAAATGATGTAGTGTAGGCATACAAATAGTGGAACAAATTATGTTTATTTTTACGTCCCCCCAAAAACTTCCTGTGTTGAAACCGTAGCCCCCCATGTGACAGTATCTGGAGCGGGGACTTTGGAAGGTCGTTACGTCATGTGACTAGAGCCCGCCTGACAAGATTAGTGCCCTTATAAGAAGAAACAGCGGCCGGGCGCGGTGGCTCAAGCCTGTAATCCCAGCACTTTGGGAGGCCGAGACGGGCAGATCACGAGGTCAGGAGATCGAGACCATCCTGGCTAACACGGTGAAACCCCGTCTCTACTAAAAAATACAAAAAACTAGCCGGGCGAGGTGGCGGGCGCCTGTAGTCCCAGCTACTCCGGAGGCTGAGGCCGGAGAATGGAGTGAACCCGGGAGGCGGAGCTTGCAGTGAGCTGAGATCCGGCCACTGCACTCCAGCCCGGGCGACAGAGCGAGCCTCCGTCTCAAAAAAAAAAAAAAAAGAAGAAGAAGAAGAAGAAGAAACAGCAAACAGCCTGATTCCTTTCTCTGCTCTGTGCCACGTGAGGACATAGAAAGAAGACAACCATCTGTGGACCAGGAAAATACCTTTTCCTCAACAAAATCTTACCGTGCAGCCGCCCTAATCTTAGACTTCCCAGTCTTCGCGACTGTGAGTAATGCATCTCTGGTGTTTAAGTCACCCCGCCTATGGTATTCCATGATGGCAGCCTGAACTGACTGAGATAAATAGACACACGGATCACAGGAATGGAGTCGAATCTACAGTTTTGTGTATAGATGGCAATTTCAACTACAATGACAACAGTAATGATATAATAAGGAATTAGGAACTGTTCTAAGTGCATTGATTATTAGTGACAAAATATTATTTGCTATAAAAGCATTTTAAATTCCTAGGAAAGAAAGGACTATTCAATAAGTAGTTTAAAAACTCCATATCCATTTGAAAAAATTAACTTAGATACATTACTTGTACCATACGAAAAATAAATTCCTGCTAGATAAAATACTAAATGTAAAAAAAAAGAAAAGAAACTATAAAAGAGTTGTAATAAAACTGTGAAGTAATTATTATAATCTTAGTATTGGAAAGATTTTCCTAAAACAAGACATATAACCCAGAAGCCATATAATAGAGGATTAACATTTTTAATCTCATAAAATTTTAAAACATTTTTGTTGAAAAATGACACCTCAAATACAGAGTTAAAATACAAACAGCAAAGAGAAGACATTATATGCAACACACTTATCTCATATAGAATTTATAACCAAACTATATCAAGATTATTTACAAATCAATAAGACATGCAAGACAATAAAAATCAAATGATATAAATAGGCAATTCATAGAAGAAAAATAGAAATGCCGATAATCATATGAGAAAATGCACAGCTTCCGCTAGTAATCAGGGAAATGAAAATTAAAACAATAATGAGATATGATTTTATACTCATTATATTGCCAAAAATTTAAAAGATTGATAGTAGCAAATATTAGCAAGGATGTGTGAAAACGGGTGCTTTCAGAGACTTGCTGAAAGCAGTTGAGAACTTGTGAGGTCATTTGGAACCCATTAGGCATCATTGATCAATGTTTAAATGGGCATTCCGTTTACCCTAGTAATTTCATTCCTGAAAACCCACCTGCGCACAAAGATATACATACAAAAGCAGTTTTTGTAGCCTGGTTTGTGAGCGCAAAACGCCGGGGGTTGGGAAATTGGTAGATGTGTATCAGTAGGAGAGCAGCTAAAGATTGACTTAATGTGGGACCGTGGAATTCTCTGCATACATTAAAATAATGTAGTAGACCTTCATGCACTGACATGGAAAGATGCCCAATACTTATCAAAAAGTAAAATAAAATTGAAAAATAATTTGCATGGTATGGCACCATTTATGTTTATGTTTCTTACACACACACACACATACACACACAAAGACGTTGGAAGAATGGAACCCAAGGTGTTGATGTTGGTTACTGATACGGTTTGGATCTGTGTCCCCACCCAATATCATCTTGAATTGTAATCCCCAATGTTGGAGGCGGGGCCTGGTGGGAGGTGATTGGATCTTGGGGGTGGATTTCTCATGAATGGTTAGCACTGTCTACTTGGTGCTGTTCTCATGATAGTAAGTGAGATCTCACGAGATCTGGTTTTATAAAGTGTATAGCACCGCCTGCACCACTGTCTCTTGCTCCTGCTCTGCCATGTGCGACACCTCCCTCCTCCTTTGCCTTTCGCCATGACTGGAAGCTTCCTGAGTCCCGCCCATGATTCGGGAGCAGGGAAGGGAAGTGCTGGGTAAAGGAGGGCTTGGTCCCTGGCTAGGGCTCCACCCCATGGACCTAGCTGAGGACAGGCACTCCTGCCTTCCCGCCTAAATGTTGCATTTCTCAAGACCACCCTGGACCACCAGGTGCCCATCCTGTGCCTATAAAAACATGAGACCCAGCCGGGCACCATGGCTCCCACCTGTAATCCCAACATTTTGGGAGGCCTAGGCGGGCAGATCGAGAGGTCAGGAGTTTGAGACGAGCCTGGCCAACATAGTGAAATCCCGTCTCTACTAAAAATACATTAAAAAAAAAAAAAAAAAAAACTAGCTGGGCGTGGTGGTAGACATCTGTAATTCTAGCTACTTGGGAGGCTGAGGCAGGAGAATCGTTTGAACCCAGGAGGTAGAGGTTGCAGTGAGCCGAGATTGCACCACTGCACTCCAACCTTGGCAACGGTGCCAGACTCCCTCTCAAAAAAAAAAAAAAAAAAAAAAAAAAGACCCTGACTGGGCACAGTGGCTCACGCTTGTAATCCCAGCATTTTGGGAGGCCAAGGCAGGCAGATCACTTGAGGTCAGGAGTTCCAGAACAGCCTGGCCAACATGATGAAACCCTGTCTCTACTAAAAATACAAAAAATTGGCTGGGCATGGTGGCAGATGCCTGTAATCCCAGCTACTCAGGAAGCTGAGGCAGGAGAATCGTTTGAACCTGGAAGGCGGAGGTTGCAGTGAGCCAAGATCATGCCACTGCACTCCAGCCTGGGCAACAAAAACAAGACCCTGTCTCAAAAAAAGAAAAAAAAAAAAAAGGACCAAAGTGGGCAGATCACGAGGTCAAGAGATCAAGATCATCCTGGCCAACAGAGTGAAATACCATCTCTACAAAAAATACAAAAATTAGCCAGGCGTGGTGGTGTGCTCCTGTAGTGCCAGCTACTCAGGAGGCTGAGGCAGGAGAATCACTTGAACCCGGGAGGCAGAGGTTGCAGTGAGCCAAGGTCATGTCACTGCACCCTGTGATATTGCTTTTAAAATCCAGGGGGGAGTGTATGACATTACTCCCAATGTAACAGTGGGTGTACATCCACCCGGGAATTTTGCTCCTAATATTCAGGGAAGGAGAAAATTATATTACTGCCAATATCGCAGAGAGCATACAACCCTTCTGTGATATTGTTCCTAATATCCAGAGGGGGGAGAGGATGATGTCAGTACAATATCACAGGCTGTGTACACCCACCCAGTGATATTGTTCCTAATATCCAGCAAGGGAGAGGATAATATTACACCTCATATAGCAGGAGGTGATACCCACGCTGTGATATTGTTCCTAATATCCAGGAAAGGGAGAGCCTGATTTTACTCCCAATATCGCAGGTGGTGTACATCCACCCCGCCTCTCGTGATATTGTTCTTAACATTCAAAAGAAGAGAGGATGACATTACTCCCAATATCAAAGAAAGTGTAAACCCTCGTGTGACATTGCTCCTAACATCATGAAGGGGAGAAGATGATATTAATCCCCATGTAGCAGAAAGTGTACACCCCCCCATGATATTGTTCCCATGATCCAGGAGAGAAGAGGATGATATTACATTCAATATCACATGGGGTGTACATGCCCCCAGTGATATTGTTCCTAACTTCAACGTGGGAGAAGATGATATGAAATCCAATATTGCAGGGGGGGATACTGGGATATTGTTCTTCATATCCAGTAGGGGAGAGGATGAAATTACTCCCAATACTGCAGAGGGTGTACACCTGTCTGTGAAATAGTTCGTAATTTCCAGAGGGAAAGATGATACTACTCACAATATTGTAAACACGCTGTGGGTCCACCGTGGATTGTAATATCCAGGGGAAGAGATGGGGGGCGATATTACTCCCCATCTCGCAGAGGTGTCCATATATTATAATTACATACATATTATATATTACATAATAGATATTATACATATATAATATATAATTTATATAGATGAATATTATTATATCTACAAATATTAATATTATATTATCTTAATATGATACTGATATTATTTATTAATATTTAATTTCCGTCGTTAGCCTGGTGACAGAGAGAGACTGCGTCTCAAAAAAAGAAACAGCAAGACTCTTGCAGGCAGACATACAAGCGGCTGGACGTCGTGAGGAATACATCGGCGGAAGAAGACACAACCCACTGCTCGTGGAGATCACGCTGGCACAAGAGCAGGCCGCCAGGCATGGGCAGGTCATCAACCAGAGGAACGAACTGGAGTTTGGCCTGAGCAGTCAGAGTTGAGCCTGGCGGCCAAGCAGCCTGACTCCAAGGGAAAACCACCTCCCTTCTGACTCCCCCATCTGCTGAGAGCTACCTCTACTCAATAAGACCTTGCATTCATTCTCTAAGCCCACGTGTGATCCGATTAGTCTAGTACACCAAGGCAAGAAACCCCGGGATACAGAAATCCCTCTGTCCTTGTGATAAGGCAGGAGCTCTAATTGAGCTGGTTAACACAAGCCGCCTACAGAGCACAAACTAAAAGAGCACCCCTATAACACACACCCACTGGGGCTTCAGGAGCTGCCAACATTCACCCCTAGGCACTGCCTTGGGGTCGGAGCCCCACAGCCTGCCCATCTGCATGCTCCCCTAGAGGTCTGAGCAGCCGCGCACTGAAGAAGGGAGCCCCACCCCCATCACGTGCGCTGCGAGGGGGACAAGGGAAGCGTTCCTATTTCACCAGGAAGCAGATGCCATCATGCTTCCTATATAGCCTGCAGAACTGTTAACCAATTCAACTTCTTTCTTTTATAAATTACCTAGTCTCAGGTATTCTGTATAGCAATGCAAAAATTGACTAATACAGTTGCCCATAGGGAAGAGAGTATGAGCAATGAGTAAAGAAATGGTGACTTTCATGTATGAAAGTGATGTTCTGGCCAGGGCGTGGTGACTCACGCCTGTAATCCCAGCACTTTGGGAGGCCAAGGCCGGCGGATCACGAGGTCAGGAGATGGAGACCATCCTGGCTAACATGGTGAAACCCCTTCTCCACTAAAAATACAAAAAATTAGCCAGGCATGGTGGCGGATGCCTGTAGTACCAGCTACTCGGAAGGCTGAGGCAGGAGAATGGTGAGAACCTGGGAGACAGAGCTTGCAGTGAGCGGAGATGGGACCACTGCATTCCAGCCTGGGCGACAGAGTGAGACTCCGTCTCAAAAAAAAAGAAGAAAAAAAAAGTAAGTAATGTTTTGCCCAAAACCGAGATGAAAGCAAATTGTGTGTTGATCGTGTTTGAGAGCAGGCTGGAGAAATGTTTTGAAAGCTTCAATGAATGACCAGGCCCCGGGCCTGTGTGTGATACCTGGAGGTAAATGGGATATAAACCCTGTTGCTTGAAACATTCAATTAATAGACCCAGATCAATTTGCTATCCTTTACTTCTCAGATCTATGACTTGGTGTTTTTGATTAGTGAGTCGTGTCTGATGGTGGTTCCAAATTATCCATGCTCCACCACTGAGAAGAACCTGATTTTTTATGACCACGTGATGCCAGACAGCAAGCTGTGTCTAGCTAGGCGACGACCAAGCAAGCAAGAAAGGTCCATGTCCAGCTAAGAGAGGCAAATCTCTCTCCCAGGATCTTTGAACAGCTCACTCCCTTTGCTACCTGTGTTAGAATCCTTCATTAATAAGCAGTAAACCTTGACTCGCATTTGGAAATTTTAACTGACCATGGTTTGCTCTGTATTTAAATTTTATAAAATAAGACTGTATTGAGGTAATACCTGTGAAATATATAGCTCTATAAATAAATGTCCCCCTAGTATAGCTTTTGATTGGATATTTTCTATCTCGGTGGATACTAAACAATTCATCTGGAAGCCTAGAAAACAATTTGATGTTTAAAATAGGTTTTTATACTCAAAAAAAAATATTGAGTTCATATACTTTTCACAATTACTCTAATGAATGAAAGGGAATGAAGTGGAGAGAGGGTGATGTGGAAATAAATGAATTTTCAGTCGTGGAGCAGAAACTCAAAAACCAAAGCCAAATTGACTCCCTGTGGTGCACATCTTTCACGAGCCCTACACACACAGACAGGGGGCCCTGGGTTCCAGCCACCAACCCCCTTCCCCCACGCTCTCTTGAGAGGCCCCCAGCACCCTTTCCTCGCTGCCTTGGCTGCACTCTCCTGGCCAAATCCCAGCCTGCTCCAACCCAACTCTCTCACTTCTGCTCACGCACACCAGAGCAGCTAAATGTCACCCGAGAAAATCACTTTAAATGACCTGCTTCTTATTTGTTACGCTTTCAATTCATGACCACAGAATTCACTCAGAGACTCAGCCCTTCGGAACGCCCTCCCATGTTAATCTCTTGGGTTCACTTTGTGACTTTCTAGGAAAACTGTTCTGTCACCTACGCATGTAGGCTCACGCCTGAAATCCCAGCACTTTGGGAGTCCGAGGCAGGCAGATTGCCTGCGGTCAGGAGTTCGAGGCCAGCCTGACCCACATAGTGAAACCTTGTCTCTACTAAAAATACAAAAAATTACCCAAGTGTGGTGGTGGATGCTTGTAATCCCAGCTACTCGGGAGGCCGAGGCAGGAGAATCACTTGAACCCAGGAAGCAGAGGTTGCAGTGAGCCGAGATCGCACCACTGCACTCCAACCTGGGCAAAAAGAACGAAACTCTGCCTCAAACAAACAAACAAAAAAAAAGTTAAAAATTAAAGAAAAAAAGATAGAAAGAAAACTGTCACTTCCCTCTCCTTTAATCCCCTCCCACCCTCATTTTGGCCAATGGGGGCACCTCATTCTCCATGGTAGAAAGAAAAGGAAATAACAACAGAAGCTCCCTCCTCTTCCTAGGCCAGCCCTGTGTGAGGTGGGTGCTCACTCTCGTTCCTGTCTTAATGGAAGATGCATCCCTGCTCCCATCAGAGGCCCGTGTGCCCTGGAGCCATCCTTCCTTACCTTCTCCAGGCATTTACTCCTCTCTCACATTTTAAAAATTACCCTCAGCTCATTTTGCACTTCTGCTTGCAACCCTCTGGGACTTCTGTACTTAAAAAATCCACAGTCCCTGTGTTGGTGGCTGGGCAGTGGGGACCTGGCCTCAACCCACCTCTCCAGTCCATCTCTCCTGTCCTCCATCACCTGCTCAGTCCTTTTGGCTCCTTGAACAAGCAAAAGGGTCCCCCACTGCAGGGCCTTCCTCGTGGACACAGTGTCCACAGCCCCGTGGCCTGCTTCTGAGTTTATCTGGAGCTGAGGCAGACAGTTCCAGCTCGCTGGCCGCCTCCCTAGACAAGACCCTGGGTCTCTCTGCTTCTCAGCCTAAGGGTGTCCTCTCCCCTACACAATGTGTGCAGCTTCCCACATGCACAACTCGTGAGCATGGAGAAGTGACCAGCCCTGGAGACAACCCTCAGCCAGTGGGAGATGGGAGTAAGTAGATGCACTCTCAGCTCCCAACTCTCATCAGGATGATCCTGAGCAAGCATCACCATTCCTCAGAGGGGCCCCAATGGACTGAGTTCCTGCCCACAGTGATACCCCTTCATGAATACACATGTTATGGGCTTTTTTTCCCTTCCCTGTCTCAGTTTCCCACCTCCCAATTTGTGCTTTTTTTTTTTTTTTTGACAGTCTCGCTCTGTCAAAAAATTACAACATACTGGCCAAAATGTCCTACAGGCAAGACGATCGGTAAAACTTCGTGTATCAGAAACAAATCAGTGTCCATTTCAGTGTTAATAGGTTACATATTAATGAGTACATCAAAAATTTGAGGAACGTCTGCGATCCCCAAATTAGACTTGAGGGACTCACGATAAGATTTGTTACTCAGAGGGGCCGGGCGCGGTGGCTCACACCTGTCATCCCAGCACTTTGGGAGGCCAAAGCGAGCAGATCACGAGGTCAGGAGCTCCAGACCATCCTGGCTAACAAGGTGAAACCCTGTCTGTACTAAAAATACAAAAAATTAGCCAAACGTGGTGGCAGGCGCCTGTTGTCCCAGCTACTCAGGACGCTGAGGCGGGAGAATGGCGGGAACCTGGGAGGTGGGGCTTGCAGTGAGCCGAGATCACGCCGCTGCACTCCAGCCTGGGCGACAGAGCGAGACTCTGTCTCAAAAAAAAAAAAAAAAAGATTTGTTACTCAGAGACGGGATGTAAGCCAGGAATCTTAAGACCTTGCCCAGGTGGTTGATTTGGAAGCCTGCCACGTGTGACCTGTAAGTTATCATTTCCCCTTTTTGATCAAGAATCTTCCCATGAAAGCACTGATGATACATCTCTGCTTAGGTTAGAGTGATAGACATTCTTTATCCCTAGGCCCTGAGAAGGCTCATTCCTAGGAAGTCTCGTCTCTCAATGCCGAGAAAGAACCTTGTTATTGCAGGCAGGCTGTTAGCAACATGGGGTAGAACCTGACACAAAGCTATGTGCTGTTTTCCTGAATAATGAATCACATCCAGTTGTTGGGTGATATTATTTTGGCCTTAGCTGTTGCAGAATAGTTTCCATATTCTGGAGAATTTGGGTAAAGAGAAAGGTAAGTATCTTAATTTTGTTCACAAAAGCATACTTTACCCAATTGTTGTAAGGGGGCTCAAAAGAAGGAAAGCTTCTTTGACTTTGGAAAACAGAATATAAAAAAGAATTAGCAATTATTTTAAAAGCCATAAAAGTCATTTTAGTCCTCTATCAGCGCAGTCCCATGTAATCCTTGTTTGGTTTGATGTTGGGTTAGTAATCCTGATGTACAACTTTTTATGGAAGTTTTTATTTAGTGTATTAATCTTAAAGTTATCAGAAATCTGTATTCAAGAGTACTTGGTAGAGTCTCTTCCACGGAAGGCAGCTTTGGAGTATAGCTGATTGCAAACGCTTTTAGAGAAGATTTCAAAACAATAACTCTGACCTGTAATTCCAGTACTTTGGGAGGCTGAGGCGGGTGGATCACTTGAGCTCAGGAGTTCGTGACCTGCCTGGGCAACATGGCAAAATCCTGTGTCTAATAAAAATACAAAAAATTAGCCAGGCGTGGTGGCACACGCCTGTAATCCCAGCTACTCAGGAGGCTGAGGCAGGAGAATCGCATAAACCTGGGAGGTGAAGGTTGCTGAGAGGTGAGATTGCGCCACTGCACTCCACCCTGGGTGACAGGGCAAGACTCTGTTTCACTAAAAAAAAATAAAGAAAGAAAGAAAGAAAAAAAACAATAGCTGTGATGACAAAAAGTTTGATTAGCCATGGGTTAAATCTAATGAAAGTTCCCAGTTGACAAAGAAATTTAGTTATTTCCATTACATGTAGCATTTTAAGATAACAACCAGAACTGTGACTGACAGTGTCATATCAGGACCATTAGACTTTTATAAATTTTATATAATCTTTAGAATACTCATATTAATAACATACCATATAAATATAATTTTAGAAAAAAATGAACATAATCAAAATTATGACTGATAACATGTTGGGTTTTTACAATGTATAAAATTTTTGGAACATTTATATCAACAACATACCCACAAATGTAACTGAAGGAAGATCTAGTATCATTTATTATTTGTCAGTGTTTTCCATATAATTTACCAAATACATATAATTATTAGGTCAAAAACTGCAACTACTTCTGCACCAACCTAATATTTAATCCCAAAAGACTTCATTTAGGATTTTCACCCTTGGAAACTATGTCAAATATGTCAGAAGTTTCAAAACATTGGAACAAAACAAAATTCCAGGTCATTGCCTTTGTAAGATAATAGTTATTTATTTAACCATTGTAACAATCAGAAGACCTTGGGGCCATACAGAAAGTTACATGAATGTAAAACCCTTAACCCATTTACAGCTCAGCTTTCCTAAGTAATCAAGAAACCCAATAAAGGCAACACAGGAATTATCTTGATAAAATGTAAAATCTTTGGTTTTTCAGTCAGCTACCAAAAAGATCAAGAAACACCTCCTGTGGTGTGATTGCATCTCCTTATGAGAAGCCAATTTAGATAACCTGGAAGTCAAGCCTGATGAAAAAGATATTTAAATTTAAACAGACACAGACACAGGAAAATTGTTTCCAGGGTGATGAGTGAACACTGCATCACCGAAGAACATACACCAGAAAACCACTATCTTGATCAGGGGAATACATGGTTCTCTGTATGGGAAGGCTCCAAATTATATTGACCAATCCAGACACATCAAGAAAAGCCAAGAGGACAGAATCAAGTTATACTGGAGGAAAACACTGCTCTTCTAGAACTTCAAGATAAACATTTCAGCATCAGGCCACAACATCCGAATTAGAACTAGAGAAAAAAGTTACAGGAGTTGATGAAAAGGTGAAAAGAGTTATCACTCCAGCCAAGCAAAAAGATATATCTTTTCAAGAGGAGGAGAAGCAGAAAGCAATGATACATGACCTGCAATTACATGTAGCAGAGCACAGCAGAAGTTGAACTTCCAACATATAAATCTCAGAAGTTTCACAAAGAAAAAGATAACAGAATTGAAAACCAAAACCTCTTACAATGTCATTAAGAGCAAATCAGTACTTTAAGAAAACCTTGTTCCAACATAGGGGACCAATCTTTAGAAAGACTTATAAATAATTTCCTTTTAATTATAGCCAACTTAATCACACACAAAATTTCTTTCTTAAATTCTCTTTTCATGAACCTTATTATGACTGATACAGACCATTTATGACATGCTTACTTTATCCTACACTTCCTTTTTCTTAAACAACAAGTCATTTTACTTTAGGACAAAAAATTATTATTCAAGATTTTTTCTTACATAAAATTATTTTTTCTTTAACCTTACTTAATAAAAATATATATTTATGTCCACAACTTTCTTCACATCTCTCTCTCCCTCTCTCTCTCTCTCTCTCTTTGTCTTACTTAATGGTTCCTTTCTATCTTCTTATATCTTTCTCCTAAATCTATATTTTGAATCAACTTTTAAATAACCTCCAAATTAGATAAAATTATTTTTTCTCAGTAAAGAACACATTTTATCCTTTTTTATGATTTTTTTTCTCTTAAACACACATCTCGATTTTTAGGTACACTTTATATACAGAATTATACATATTATTTAGAATTTTTATTCTTAGCAACCTTACATTTTGGTGAAAATCTAGAAGGCAAGAAACCTTGAATCATCTGTCATATATCAGTATTTTATAGATGAAAACCATTTGATACTTTTTATAAACACATTTCTTTCTAACATAATTTTTTCTTAATTGGAAATAACTCAGATGTTTAATAAGTAGTTATTATTTAACACAATTTTAATATTTCAAAGTACATGAAAATTTTATGTATAAGCACTTTATCCCATTTACATTTAATTAATTTATTTTAAGTTTACCTAGATTACTTATGAGAAATGAGATATTTGGCAAACCTAGGCATTACTTCAAGTTATTTGTAAGTTAATCATTTTTATAGCTTATGAAGACATTTCTATTTTTAGTTTACCAATAACTAAAGCTATCTTAGTTATCAAAGGTTTACTTAAGTCACATGAACTTGGAGAATATTGGGGGTAATTTATGAGTGAAAAGACAAGTGGATCCAAATTATATCTCTGACAAAATTGGGACCGTTTACATGAATAAACTTTGTTTGCCCCAATAAATAATATAATGAAGACTCTGAACCAAAATTTTAGATATAGCAGTTTCCATGGCAGTTTTATATTTTTAAGAACCTCTTTCACTTCTTTTTTCTTCCTTTGGTTTCAGATGAATTTAGGGTTACATTTTTAATGGTTACCCATTATCTAGAATTGGCTGAATTCTATAAGAAAAACAAAACCTTCAAGCAACCTTGAATTAGTCATACCAGTAGCAGTGAGTTTTATCTCAATACCAGTAGAAAACTCAGCAGATTCATAGTAGGCAGCAGAAAAAAATAGAGAAATAAAGAACCTAGAAGACTCTACATATTAACTTTAGAGTTACAGAGTTTTGGAATAATGACTATTTGAGTTCTGAATTTTCCTTGATGTAACTTGCCCATCAATGTACAAATGTGCACAAGAATGGGCCATAATATGTAGCCAGCTGGAGGCCTAGAAAACCTGGCATGCCTCAACGATTGAAAATCCCAGAGTGTTTCTCATTAACAAAGTTTAGGGATAAAAAATTGTTTTAAAAAAATCTGTATTTTTTAATCTCAGCAGTTTTATTCTCATTCTGTAGTTGTTTCATTTGCTTCTTTTGTTTCGAAATTAAATATATTTCCCCCTTTTGAGAAAAGGAAATGTAAGCATTGTGAAATTCCAAAAATCTCTGCCTAAGAGACATGTAAGAGCCACGAAAACAAGCAGAAAGGAGTGAGTTCAGATCAGAGGGGTAGAAGAAGGGGGAGCTGGTCAAGGTTACAAAGCTTTTAGGTGCTGTTGGAAGTAAGTCACCCGTTCCATTTGTTGGGTTCTAAAGCCAGCTTTTTCCAATTCTGTGTTCAAATAAATCACTTTAGGCATTGCAAACAAATTCCCATTTTGGCTGTTGCTGCTTATGACCATCCCAAGTTAGGTTGATTCACTTACCTAAGTACCGGCAAGGACAAAGACCATATTACATATAAAACCAGCTGGTGCAACTAGAGGACCCACTTCCCGTCTTGGTTGTTTTGCGTGAGACAAGCTATGTAGTGAGGCAAGAGTGCCCTCACTCAGTCAACAAAGGAGAAAGCTAAGGAAAGGTTGTCTCACCCCAAACTCCCAGGAAGCAATTCACAGAGCCCCTATTCTCCCTTGCCATAGTACTCAACAAAAACCCTTACCTCGAATTTGCGGCAGTAACTCTCATTCTGAGAGAGTCATCGTATGTCCTAGCCAAGGAGGAAATCAGATTGAATAAACCAGAACGCAAGACAAGAAGCTAATTGATTTCAGGTGGAACTCATTTGTAGACCTAGCAGGTGCATCCAAGTTCAAAAATGCAATGGCTTCATTGCCAGTTCCTGCATGAAGGTTGGAAGCCACTCCAGGTGGTCCAGGGAGGTCACTCTGAAATCCCGCCAACTATGCCATTTTGTCAACCAACATTAAGGTTGTTGAGGATTTGGAAGGCTCGATAAAGGCTTACTGGAAGCCAAATGTGGGGAGCAACCTGGGAAGACACACCGACAAAGTTGAGCATGTTCCAAGGTCTGTTTCAAGTTGTAATGCCTTTGCAAGAAAGTTTAGGAGACAGGAAGGCAGCTCCACATATCAGAATTGTCATTTTTTTATTGGAGGGTACAAGACAAAGGTTACAATCTTTGGCTACGGATCACAATATACATGCTAAAATGTCCTACACACAAGAAAATCAGTAAAATTTCATGATTCAGAAAGAAATCAGTGTCCTTTTCAGTAGCCATAAGCTATGTATTCATAAATATATCAACAGTTAAGGAACTCACGATAGGATTTGAGGGACTCAGGGACCCGGCGTGGTGGCTCACGCCTGTAATCCCAGCACTTTGGGAGGCTGAAGGGGGCTGATTACCTAAGGTCAGGAGTTCGAGACCAGCCTGACCAATGTGATGAAACTCTGTCTCTACTAAAAAAATACAAAAATTAGCCAGGCATGGTGGCGGGCACCTGTAGTCCCAGCTACTCAGGAGTCTGAGGCAGGAGAATTACTTGAACCCGGGAGGCAGAGGTTGCAGTGAGCCAAGATCGTGCCACTGCACTCCAGCCTGGCCGACAAAGTGAGACTCGATCTCAAAAAAAAAAAAAAAAAAAGATTATTTACTCAGGGACAGGATGTAAGCCATGAATCATAAGACCTACCCCCAGGAGATTGATTTGGAAGCCTGCCAAATGTGATCTGTAGGTTATCAACATCCATATCTAATCTGTATTCACATCCTATTAATCCTGTCAACTAAGATATATCTATATCTACACGTATAGCTATATGTACACCCACATCCTATCAGTTCTGTTTCTTTGGAGAAGCCTAATACAAGAGGCAACCTGAGAAAGGAGCTCCGCCCCCCACGGAAGGTGAACACTGAAAAAGATACCATCATTCATCTCTTCTCCCTACACATATCATCATCTGGCCACTGATGTTTCAGGCGAGTGTTGAACCAATGTCCCTTGCTTTCATATTTCTCCAACTGATTGTGTTTTTATTATCTTAACTACTGTCACGTGGACATATTAACTTTAAATATTTTGTGACAAAGAGGCCTCTTTTGGAGAATATTCTCAGAGGGTAAGACTACCTCTGCCTGCTTCTCGCCCCTCCTGCCTCCTCTTGGTTGATTAGCCTTAATCTCATGATCTTCTGTTGTAGTTCCCCATGCTAATATGCCCATCCTTAATTCTAAACAGAGACCCCCTCACTCACTCAGTTTCATGGATGAATTGATGAGTGACCCTCTTTCACCAAGACACCAACACTACAAGGGTAACTTTCTAGCACTTGCCTCAAAACAACTCCTCCTGCAGCCTAGGGGACCGTCACAAAGCTGTACAATGACCCCTCCTCTTTTATCCAGACTTTTATCTAGACTGAAGTCATTGGCAGAACAGTCCAGAGTCAGAGGATACTTCATTGTCCTTACCCATAAATGCTCCTCCTGAGTTTTTAAAGTCTCCTTGCCCATCAGACCTCACTCCCTTCCCCCTAGAGTCTTCGATGTTCTTCTGAGATGTTCAGTTCAAGGATATCTTGTGTTCCTGAACTGTCTTTATGTCCTGAACTCCGGGTTTATTCTGCTTGTATTCTTCACGTCAATTTGATCTTACTGAACAAAACATAATCTTAAACCAATTCCAGTAATTGCCCCCATTCCTCTCCTAAGGATTCCAGCATTAGGTTGCGTTCATAGCACACCAACAGTGTCTGATACACAGCTCAATAAATATTCATTGAATAAATGAATACACTCATAGCAAAAACCCTTCTGGTTGACACTGATTTTAGCAGTTAAATTCTGACATGTCTAGGCATGATTTTCTTATTTATTCTCTTTCAGGCTTGCTAAGATTCATGAATTTGTAAATGTATGTCCTCATCCCCAAACTTTGGAAGATCCGTGTGGTTATTTCCTATCATGGTTTTTATCTGGTTTTCTCCTTGGGACTCCAATTATTTATAAGTTAGAGAGTTTTATATTTCCCCTATAAGTCCCTGAAGCTCTGTTCTTTTTTTTTTTTTTCATCTTTTTCCTTTGTTCCTCAGATTTAGTCTTTTGTATGAATCTATCTTCAAGTTCACTGACTCTTCTGTCACTTCCTTTCTGCTAATAAGTCCACCTCGTGAATTATTTATTTTATATAATTGGTTTTTAGTTCTAGAATTTATGTTTTGTTCTTTTCTTATAGACTCTATATTTCTGTTAAGATTTCCCTTTTATAAATCAATTATAACCACGTTTCCCATCATTGTAACACAACTACAGTTGTCGTTGCTTTAACATCTTTGTGTGATCATTTCAGTCCTTAGGTCATGGAGATGACCTCTATTGATTGTCTTTTCCTTTGAGAATTGGTCCCATTTTTGTGTTTTTTCATATGTCAGGTACTTTTGGATTTGATTTTAATTTTGTGGATTGTTACATTGTTGAGATTCTGGATTCTGTCATATTACTCTGAAGAGTGTTAATGTTTTTATTTAACAGGCATCAAACTTGTTTCGTTTCAAACTACAAACTCTCTCTTCTCTGACGTGGGCAGCAGATCTAATTTCATTTCAGGTGTTTTGGTCTTAGCTGCAAGCTTCTTTGGGTCTGCACCATGCGTGCACAATTCAGGGATAAGCCAGAGACTTGGGGAGAATTTATTCACAGAATTTGGGGCTCTCTTCTCTGCTTATTTCCTCTCTGGAATTCATTCCCTCATCTTCCAGCAGCTGTTCTCTGTTTCTGTCCTCTGATTCTTCAGGCCAGAAAGACAGTGGGCTTTCTATCAGCATATTTGATGCTCTGTGCTGTGTCATGACCGTGGCTTTCTTCAAATCAAAAGCCATCGAAAGGGGAAACCCACTTCACACTAGTCCCTTCTTCCAAGTTTCAAATACGCAACACAATCCGCCTGTCTTTGTTCGCTACTCAGAGCCTTTCGGATTTGTATATTTTTCTAGGGTTTATGGTTATCACCTGGAGGAGGGTCAGTCTATTAGGAGTCTTTTAGGAGCGCACTCCACCGTACTGCAGAAGAACCAACACACAATGGACACACTGGCTTTAGAATAATGTTCGGCATTTTCAGTTCATTTATACACATATTATTTGTAGTGCGGACTCAAATACCATCAAAACTCTATTTTTTATGTATTTTTTGTTTACTAATTGGGAACCAAGAAATAATGACAGATGGGTGGAAAAGAGTTACGGTGAGAACTTTCAGCAGCGGAAAGCTAGAGCAATTGAGAGAAATTCTGGAATTTCCTTGTAGCCAAGAAAACAAAGGAAATTATATGGATTTCTTATATTTCAGAGTATAGTAATGGGACATCTGCATGTCCACTGAGGAATTCACTTCCCTGGTCCTGAACTCAATGGGGTGATGTGTCATCGCCTGTCAGTAGTGATACTCGTATATACCGAGTTACTTACTATCTGTTTTAATCCTGGGATTTAAGGGTTAAATGAAATTACTCAAGTAAAGAATTTTTCATAGTGCAGATAGAGAGCAAAGATAGCGATGGTGGTGGTGGCAGCAGTAAGATAAACTCTACTTTTATCTTATCTTTGTAAAGGAGAACCAATTTCACCTCCTGACAGATTTCAACCCAGTATGTCAGCGACTCCTAAGTCAGAATGTCACTCACTTGATTTGGCTCCAGTGGGAAACTGTCTCCAAAGAACCAGCAAACCCGTCATCCTGGAGGCAGAACACTGTCTGCATTCTGGCCAGGTTCTGGGCATCAGGCCCCCCTACCCCTCAGACACTTCGCCAGCGCAGGCACTCAGGAAAGGCCTGGGAGCCAGCTGGGAACGGCCTCGGGGTCCTCCAGTCAATCTCCACGTAAGTGCTGCAAGCTTTGTTCTGAGGAATTAATCAGAGGAGCAATGATCTGGAGAAGGCGCCTGGGGAATGAGGCAAGCATGATGCACGTTAATCAGCCTTGCGTGTGCAGCCAGGGTTGCCTTTCACGCACAGTTCCTATGTCCCAGAGCCCTCTCCTCAGCCCTAGGAGAGGTCACCAAGCAGGGCGTGGGCTCTCAGCTATGTCTCCAGCCCTAGGAGAGGAGGAGGCTCTGCACAGAACCATCCACATCCCCTCACATGAGAGTCAGCTGACTGAGCTTGTGCTTGGGACTCTGCCTGGGGAAAGGCAAAGGCTAGTCTATGTTTATGATGAGGGCTTCATTGGTGGCCACAGTCAGGATTTATGCTGAGGTCATGGGTAGAGGTTAAGTATGTGGCAAGGATTAGGGATGAGTATATAGCGAGGACCAAAGCAGTCTATGGCCAGTCTGCCTGTGGCTCTGTCTGTGATGGGAATCAAAATTAAGCTTATATTCATGGCAAGGGCTTAGCTGAGGGTCAGAGTCAGGGTGCCAGGAACCCTGATTAAAAACCTAGCACCTCTGAAGTTCTCTCAGCCAACAAGGAAGTCAGTTCATGTGAGGGAGCTCAGGTGCTCATTTCTTAGAAGCTACATGTGCCCTGTCTCCCAGGTAACTGCAGACTAAGGAAAAGTGCATCATAATTACTTAGAGATGTTTGTTTCAAAGGCAGATGCTACAGCCCCGCCCAATAACCATGAACCTGGGAAGCTGAAATTCAATGAGTTTCCCAGCGATTCTGATGCACTCTAAATCTGAGACCCTCTGCTTCAGATCCCCCAAAGCTTTCCTTCCAAGGAGCTCTCCAAAGCGGCATTCCTTACAGCCTCAGGGCATCTATGTGCAATCCCGAGCCCCTTCCCCACTTTGGATGTGGGGCTGTGGCAGATGCAGCGGTTCCCTCCCTGCCACCTGCCAGCACAAGGCTGAGCAATGTAGATATGCCTCAGAAGTCAGCTATGTCCTCCTTCGGTGATAGTGATGGTGGCACCTTAGGATTTGACTGTGTGCACCCCTGGCTGGCTTCTCTCCATCACAGACAGCAGATCCTACATGATAGTAACAGTGATCATAAATAACAGCAGCTCAACGTTATGGGATGCTTACTATGTGCCAGGCATACAGTAATACATGAGCTACATGTATTAGCTCAATTAATCCCCACAACAATCTCTGAGGTACATACTATCATTGTTCCCATTTCACAGATGAGGAGGGGCCCAGAGAGGTGAAAAAACCTGACCAGGGCCACAAAGCTAAAGAGAGCCAGAGCCCAGACTGATCCTGGAGTATACCCTCTTACCCAAGGTGCTCTGGGCCATAGCAAACAACCCATGGTATTGGTCTCCCAAAATGTGACTATTTCTCTTTTTTTTGAGACGGATTCTCACTCTGTTGCCCAGGCTGGAGTGCAGTGGCGCAATCTCGGCTCACTGCAAGCTCCACCTCCCAGGTTCACACCATTCTCCTGCCTCAGCCTCCCGAGTAGCTGGGACTACAGGCGCCCGCCACCCACCCGGCTAATTTTTTGTATTTTTAGTAGAGAGAGGGTTTCACCGTGTTGGCCAGGATGGTCTCGATCTTCTGACCTCATGATCCGCCTGTCTCGGCCTCCCAAAGTGTGGGGATTACAGGTGTGAGCCACCAGGCCCGGCCGACTATTTCTTAAAACAGGCGTTATAATAAGTACGGTCTCCACTAACTCCAGCTGTTCTCCCTCAATACTTAATCAAACTCTAAATGTATCTCATCTTTGTAAAAGGCAATCCGTGCCTTTTCCTCATCTGAATTTCTCAGAGGTGTGGGAAAACTTCAGGCCTTGCATCTAATTTCAGGATGTAGACAGAGATGTTTGCTTTCTCTCCTCACCTCTTCCCCTGCATCTCTGATGCCTGCCTCAAGAACCCCGCTCCCTGCATAGCCTTTTCTGACAGCAGGACCAGGGGAGGAATCCAAGGCAGAGTCCATGCTCCCCAGGCCTGGGCCTCAAGCCTCTCCTACAGCGCAGGCCTGAAAGGGACTCCTCGTCAGAGTTGGCATCTTACGACCACGACAAGCCTCTGCAGAAATGGCTTCCTAAAGTACCATTGCTTCGAGTTCAAGACAAGCCTGGTCAACATAGTGAAACCCTGTCTCTACTAAAAATACAAAAAACTAGCTGGGTGTGGTGGCGGGCGCCTGTAGTCCCAGCTACATGGGAGGCTGAGGCAGGAGAATCGCTTGAACCCGGGAGGCAGAGGTTGCAGTGGGCCGAGATCATGCCACTGCACTCCAGCCTGGGAGACAGAGCGAGACTCCGTCTCAAAAAAAAGAAGAGAAAAAGAAACATTGCTCCTTTTCCTCTGTATCATTGGAGACATTGGACATAATTGGGGTAAGCAGGGGCTTCCCTCTTAACCTAGGCCACCCAAATGGGAAGCTGACAGCTCCCTTATAAGGATTACGCTTAGCCACTTGGAATTTGGCTTTTGCCCTCTGGTTGGTGATTTTAAGATATGAAAGAAAATGCCATTTATGTCATTGTTAAATATGCATTTTAAAGACAAAGTAATATATACACATAATTTAAAAATTCAGGGCAGGCACAGTGACTAATGCCTGTAATCCCAGTGCTTTTGGAGGCTGAGGTAGAAGGATCGCTTGAGGCCAGGAGTTTGAGACCAAACTGGGAAATACAGTGAGACCCTGTGTCTACCCAAAAAAAAAAAAAATTAGCCAGGTGTGGTGATGCATGCCTGTGGTCCCAGCTACGCTGCTACACAGGAGGCTGATGTGGGAAGATTGCTAGAACCCAGGAGCCTGAGGCTGCAGTGAGCTATGATCATGCCACCTCACTCCAGCCTGGGTGACAGAGACCTTGTCTCAAAAAAAAAAAAAAGTCAAAGGCTGTAGAAGAGCTTATGATGAGAAGCAATCCCGCCTCCCCAGGTGATACATAGTTTCCAGTGACAGGGAAGTGCTGGGAAGGAAAGAGCCGTGGTCCCTTTAAATAATACTGAAGTGGGGAAGGGAAGCACTGAGTAGAAGAGGGCGTGGTCCCTGGCTAGGGCTCCACCCCCACAGACCTAGGTGAGGACAGGTATTTCCTGCCCAAATGTTGCATTTCCCAAGACCACCCTGGCCTACCAGGCTCCCATCCTGGGCCTATAAAAACCTGCAACCCAGGCGGGCGCGTGGTGGCTCATGCCTGTAATCCCAGCACTGTGGGAGGTCGAGGCGGGAGGATCACCTGAGGTCGGTAGTTCAAGGCCAGCCTGACCAGGCTGAGGCAGGAGAATTGCTTGAACCCGGGAGGCGGAGGTTGAGGTGAACCAAGATCACGCCATTGCACTCCAGCCTGGGCAACAAGAGCAACACTCCATCTCAAAAAAAAAACCACAAAACCTAAGACACTGTTGGGCAGATAGGCAGACATTGAGAGGAGCACATGGGCAAAAGAAGACACAAGCGGCTGGATGTCCTCGAGAGGACATGGAGAGGAGCACGCTGGTGGTGGAAGAACACACGGTCAGGCACCAGCACACTGGCCGGCCATCGACCAGCAGAACAATGCAGAGTTGGGACGGAGCAGTCCAAGAAGAGTGGGGCCTCCAAGTGGAAAACCGTCTCCCTTCTGGCTCCCCCATCTGCTGAGAGCTACTTCTTCTCAATAAAACCTTGCACTCATTCTCCAAGCCCACGTGTGATCCGATGCTTCTGGTACACCAAGGCAAGAAACCCTGAGATACAGAAATCTCTCTGTCCTTGTGATACAGCAGGGGTCTAACTGAGCTGGTTAACACAAGCCCCCTATAGACGGCAAACTAAAAGAGCACCCTGTAACACACGCCACTGGGGCTTCAGCTGTGAACACTCACCCCTAGACACTGCCGTGGGGTCAGAGCCCCCACAGCCTGTATGCTGCCCTAGAATTTGAGCAGCGGGGCACTGAAAAGGTAAAAGCCACACCCCCACTGCACGCCCTTCGAGGAGGACAAGGGAACCTTTCCTGTTTGACCAGGACTCAGGAAATGCTTGTTGATTGACACCTTAATATTTCTATGTATCAGCTCAGAACCTAATGAGGTAGAAGTGGAGCTTTTCCTCTTTCATTTTATTCAACATTACTTGTGAAAAGTGGGGCTTATGCTGGGTGGAGGAATAAGACAAAGATGAATTAAACATGGTCTCCCCACCTTGAAATCATCTCTGTCTAGGGGCTGGAGGGTTCGGCATTAAAACGGATATTTATAACACCAGCAAGAAGGACATAACTGGCAAAATACAAGTACCAGTGAGCATTTTGGGAATCCAGTGAAAGCGCCCAGGGGCTTAGGATGGGAGGAGTTGGGCGGGGCATGGGCCGCTGGGCACCAGTATTTCCGTCAAACCTTGAAGAATGGTAGGGAAGACATGAGCCAGTTCTTGTAGGTGGAAAATTTCTGGAATGCTGGGGAAAAGCATGTTGGAGTCCAGATCAGAGAGGGCCAGAAACTCTGTGACCTGCATCCTCTATCCCCTGGGGAGCTGTATTTCAAAGGGCCTAGATTTCCTCATTTATTGGGAAAAATAACAGCAGTCAGATTACATGAGTGAACACACTTTAGAGTACTTGCCACAGTGCCTGGAAAATAATCAACTCAATAGATCTTAGCTAAGAACCCTAATTCCTTCCTGCGCCCCCCACCCCACCCACCCCAGACATTCCTGACTGCACTCCCTTTTCCCCCCAAGTTCAAAACAGCAGACTGTCTCACCAAGATCCTCACCTGAACTAAAGGAGGTGCTTGTTACCGGAAGGCACTGGCGTCTGAGAACAGGCAGGGCCTGTGCTCCAGGAAGGCTCTTCCAGGGTTGTCTGATGCATGTCTGCTCAGGAACCACCACCTGCAGGACAGCTGCCTCCCCATGACAATCAGTTTGGAGCTTCTAAAGCAGATGCACAGGCCTGAACCCCTGAGGTGGTGTCTGCACGGATGAATATTCTCTCTGTGGCAGCTTCCTTGAAGGCTGGTTGGAAAAGTGATTTTTTGCAACGGGTATGTTAGCTTCATGGGGTTGCTGCCTTTAATCTGTCTTCTTATTAGAAATACTGGTTTGACCTCAAACCGAAGCTCCAGGTGTGAGTCAGACTGTGTACCCTGCCCCTCCCCAGCATGGCATAGGGAGAGAGAGAATGACTCGTAGGTCTGGCAGGTCCCTAAAAGTGACCTCGTCTGATCAATGAGGCGATGACTGGCTTTAACCTCCCTCCTAGCAGATTGTCTAGTATCTGCTAGCATACCTCCAGCGATGGAGGTCTCACCACCACTCCAACCCCATCATTCCATAGGTGAATAGCTCAGACTGAGACAGATCTTTTACGTGGAGCCGAAATCTGTCCATCTGGGGAAGGGTTAATGAGACAATCGCTAGGCCCTCCTTGCCAGCCCTCCTGCTTCCTGCTTCCCCCACTCCCCCACTCTGCCCAGAAGCATTAATTCCATTATCAAATGGTCAGCCCTGGGGAATGAACTTTTAAAGGCTTAAAGCAAGGTAGGTTAATTAAAATCTTTGATCAAAGTCCCATAAACAGCATAAAATTCCCCTCTCTTAATTACCCTGGATGGTCTCACAAGCATTAAAGTCAAAAGGGGAGAAGATGAAGAGGCAGGGAGGGGAGGAGCTGGGAGGAGAATATTCCAGAAAGCAACAGCCCCAGGCCCCACCAGATTGCTGCTGCCATTGGGGCCCCACACCGGGGAATCCAGGGGAAGCCAAGAAACCTACACTTGTTTAGCTAACATTTACTCAAAGCACTTCCTAGAGCAGTTGCTCTGCCAGATGCCAGGAGTACTGGAAGAAAGACCCAGATCCTCCCCTGAGAAGGGGCCAGGGTCCTCAGGGAGAGACCCCAAGAAGAGCAGGCAGGCGGGAAGAGACTGCAGAGCAGGAACCCCTGGTCCAGCCCAGGAAGTTCAAGGAAGGCCTCCCGATGAGGCAGGCTGGAGCTGGGACCATGTGCTGGAGTCAGTAATCTAAGTCAGGCAGAGTGGAGCAGCCTGGAGGTGAGCAGATGCTGGGTAGGAGTGGGAGGCAGGCCGTCGAGTAGGCAATGGTGAGAGATGGAGAGGGGAGCAGGGTGGGGGCACGGAGCACGTGGTGCTGAGGACAGTTTCCAGGGGCAGTGGGGATCACCGGGGTGTTTGGGTATCTCTCCAGTCTCATCTCTCACCGCTGCCTAATAGAAAGGCCAGTCTAGTTACATGGCAGGGAGAATGGGTGGGCATGGGGAGAGTGAGCCAGCGGGCAGGAAGCCCAGGTTGCCAACATTGTCCAGGTGAGAGAAGGTACCGCCCAATCTCAGGTAATAGCAGGAGAGGGGGTGAGGGGGAGAAGTAGATGGATTCAAGAGATGTTCGGGACAAGCCAGCAGAATCCAGGTGATGGCCAGACTTCCTTCTGAGGTGTCTGGGTGGGTTATGGCCCTCACTGAGAAGGACAGTAGGTTGAGGGCTGGAGGTTTAGTTTTGGACACTTTGGGTGTGATGAGCCAGTGATCAACTCACATCCCCACCTCTCTCACCCACCCACCCTCAACTAAAACCCTCAGTGACTTCCCACATCTCTCAGGATGAAGTCCAGAATGCTCAGGAGGGCTCTCCAGGCCCCACTGGACCTGGCCCAGGGCTCTCCCTGCAGGCTTACCCTGCACTCTCCCTTCCTGGCCAGCTTCTCTCCAGCCTCAAGGACTCTTGGTCTGATTTACAAGTGCCCCAGGTGCCTTTCTACCTCAGGACCCTTGCACATTCTCTTCCATGGGTCTGGCATGCTCCTTCCTTCTCTCCCTCTCCCCCCACTCATTCTTCAGGCCTCACTTTTATCATCTCACTCACAAGGAAGGCTTCTCTGCCTTCACTCCCACAAAGACCAGAGAGCAGGTTAAAAGTGCAGACTCCCTAGCCCCACTCCACTCCATGTCCAGATTCTGATTGAGCAGCTCCTGATGGAGGCCTAGGAATCTGCATTTCAGCAAGCCTCCCAGGTGGTTCTAAAGCCATAATCCACTAACGAAGATCTGAGAAGCCTTGCGTGGCAATGTCATGCCTCCCCCGGCAGGAAATCTCAGCCACTGGGTAGCTCAGAGGGCGGCCATGGAGTCTCAGCTGCACCCTCCACTCTCCATATTCTCCATTCCATTATTGGCATACATATCAATCATTAACACGATACGATGTTGATTGTAAAAATACTTTTAGATGTGAAAAACTCATGCTTTTGTAGACTCATGTAGAATGATAATAAGAGCATCCTTAGAAAACTCTGCTACTTTTATTGATCGGTATTAACACACAATCCAAATAAAATCAACATCCTTTCTGTGGAATTACAACTTGAAAGGACTATCCTGGCCCTCGTCTCCTAATCAGATGGTTCTCCTTATACCTCTGTGTATAGAAATTCTGACATGATGATGTTGAAATTTCCCTAAGCCCTGTGTTTTCCAAAGACAGTGATGGTTAAGAAGTACCCACACCCCTTCTGTGTTTGGGAAAACAGCTCACTGCAAAGACCCACCCTCCCCCATATGACTTAGATAAGACCCGCGAATGACCACCTTGTTAACCCGGAACAAGGCCAGACACGGACTCTCCAAATTCCCATTCTTTTTCTCATAAATGCTTGGCTGAATTGTTTGTCTTCCTGAAGCTAGCAAGACGGAGAGAAACATTTTCTGTTCAGCTGACTGATGAAGACTCCCTGAATACAAAAACAATCCCAACTGTAATATTGCCCTACCTATAACTTGGCTATTCCTCCCTCTAAAAGTCCAAAACCACCCCGGAGACGCTGTCATCTTTGGATCTGGGGTGCGCTCCATATTGCCTAAACAAAATCCATTCCCCTGTGTGTCTGGCTTTGTCTTTGACAGGCACCACCACAGTTGGTATCTATATTTTGAGAAGATGGCTGACTGCCAAAATCAGAACAGGGAACAGGGACAAGATCCCATTATGACCTCCAACTGGGCCACTGGTTACTGCGTAGAGATAGGGGTTTCTGTGTCCGAGGGTCAGGGGCTATGTGAGCCTTTCTTTGAGTTCAGGAGTGAAGGGATGATGGAGTGGGTTGGGGAGGGCATGGCACAGCAGGGGATCATGGGAGGAAAGGGGTCCACAGACCCAGAGAAGCAGGGGCCAAGGGTCCAGACCTCCTCTAGGCAGGTCCATTTCTAAGCACCCTGCAGCCAGGGCAGAGGCTGTGTGGCTGCTTCCTCTGGCAGCCACAGATGAATGGAAAATCAAAGCTTTCCTGAATTGCCACCATCCTATCTCAAATCCTATACTGCGTCTGGCCGTAGGAGTCAGCAGCCACCAAGAGAAGGTTCTGGATGACTGATACTCACTCCTCCCTGTCTTTGCTCAGGCTGCTTCCTCCACCTCAGATAAGCCTGCCCCTTCTCTTCAGGTCCTGCTCACTCTTGCAGGACCGATTCAAACACCTCCTCCTGCAGGAAGCCCTTCTGGCTGTTTCCCCATCTGAATTCTGAAATCTGGGGAGTGTTCCTCCTCCAGTCCTCTGCTTTCCAGCTACACTGCAGTCTAGCCTTTACCAATATCTGCTGAGTCCCGTGACGCAGCATTGCACGGTGGGAAACCGGCAGGTCTTGGAACCAGAATGTGGGCTCAAATCTCTACCTACCTTCTAGGTGCCCTGTGGCCTTGAGCAAGTTGCTCAATTCCCACTGAGCGCTGTTTTCTTGTCTGTAAAAGGGGGATGACAAACCATACAGGACTACCTGGGGATCTTGTTAGGATATGCCTTCAGATTCAGGGGCCTGGGATGAGCCTGATAGTCTGTCTTTCTAAGAAGTTCTCAGGCAAGGCTGCAGCTACTGGGCCGGGGCCACACTTCCGGTAGCAAGACACCTTATATTCAGTTCCTGTGAGGAACACAGAGGGCCTTAAAGGGCCAAGCTCATATTAGCAGCTAAATAAGTGGGAGGCTTTATTAATACTATTATCATCTCTATCACCTGTGCCTGACATGCAGCCGGCGCTGGAAATAATGGTAGCTAGTTATCTCCCCTGCTACCTGGCGAGTGTCTGGAGGGCAGGAAATGTGCCTAATTCCTCCATCAAAATGCCTCGCGCATAGAAAGCTAAAAGCCATGCAGCTGTGAAGGGAACAACAAAGTCGCTTCTATCAGTCTTTGCACAGGGGTCTGTCCTATGTTCTGTGCATGGCCGAGAAGAGGCGTTGCCCACCGTCTGCCACACCCCAACCACTTTGCCTGTAGGCCGAGTGCCAGCTTTCCCCGAAGCCTCCATCCTCAGAAGGCGGTTTCTCATGGAAATGAGCTCCCTGCCTCTGCACATCTGTACACTGAGGAAAACAGTTGGCATCATAACCTTGCGGGGAAGAAAAGACAAATAAAGGAGTCTCGAGAGATTTATCAGAGACCACAGGAAGCTGTAAAACATATGTTGCAGCATATTGATCTTTGACAAACTCCAGCAACAGAGGAAGTCCTTTCCCGCCTACACTGGCTAATGAGGACCTAAGGGCAGAGTCCTCCTCCCCGCTCCCCCTCTGCAGGGTTCCATCTGTGAGTCTCCATCTCAGGCCTGTCAAGCTGGCTGGAAATGAATCCACACCCGACTGAGAGCCCCTTCTGTCTCCAAGGCCCTGAGAAGCAGGTGCGAAGCCCACACGCCAGCAGTCCCAGCCCTCAGTGGCACAGCCCAGTTTGTTCCCCGGGTGCCTGGAGCCCTGCCTTCAAGTGCCATGAAGTTAGTTAGGTCCATTGCCCCAGAAATGGGTAGGGCAGTTGCAGCTTGGAACAAGTACTTCTCTACCCTGGTTACACATCTGAATCCCTTTGGGAGCCTTAAAAATATATGGATGCCTGGAACCCACTGTCAGGAATTCTGAATTCTGGGGTGCTGCCTGAGCATCAGGGTTTTTAAAAGCTGTCCAAGTGATTCTAATGAGCACCCCACGGTGCAAACCACTGGCCCAGGAATAAGTGTCTTGCTCACATTTAACTTTCAAAATGGAGCTTTTAAAGACCTCCCTGTAACAATAGCCAAATTATTTTTTATTTGCAAGAGAAAGAATTTTCTTCCCAAATGCCACGAAAACAAAAAACAAAACAAACCCAAAGCCTCTAGAGCCAAGATCACAGAGTTGAGAGGATACTAAACAGGAGGTGAGAGCAGTTTTTCCACTCAAAAAGAAATCAAATTATCTTAGAAGAAGAGAAATTTGGCCGAGCATGGTGGCTCACACCTGTAATCCCAGCACTTTGGGAGGCCAAGGTGGGTGGATCACTTGAGGTCAGGAGTTCGAGACGAGCCTGGCCAACAGAGTGAAACTCCATCTCTCCTAAAAATACAAAAATCAGCTGGATGTGGTGGTGTGCACCTGTAGTCCCAGCTACTCGGGGGGCTGAGAAAGGAGAATCACTTGAACCCGGGAGGCAGAGGTTGCAGTGAGCCAAGATCACACCACTACACTCCAGTCTGGGTGACAGAGTGAGACTCCATCTCAAAAAAAAGAAAGAGAGAAATTTGAAAGATCAAGCAAGGTGGCTATAGATTTTTTCTTGGCCCCCAGAAAAGGCTGGGAGCAGAGGGTCTTTTGTCTGCTTCCCACCCAGAACCCTGGCAGCCACCAGGAGGAATGAGGGGTGATATCCAGAGAGTACAAGTGGTAGCTGAGAAGGGGGTCGGGAAGAGCCCTCTTCCTGAGTTGTTCACACCTCCTGTGTGGTTCAGAGACCCGGCCGGGCTGGACTCTAAAGACTATTATTACAGTCCAACCTCCCGGGCCTCTGCAGCTCCTATTCCAGCCAGGGTGGGGTCTGGACAGCAGGGAAGACTGCTAGCAGCAGCAGCAGCAGCAGCAGCAGACACAGCCAGTGCAGAGGCTGCCCCCAAGGACCAAGGCGCCAAAGAGCAGTAACTAGACCAAAGGAATGGGCGTGGGTGCAGGAGGTGAGACTGTGTCACCTGGAAGTGACTGAGCAAGAAGTTACTTTGAATCAAAAGTTGACTTGTTTCTGCTAAGTGGAAATGGTAGAAATTCAGGACCAAGTTAAGCTTGGTTATAAAAAAAAAAAATGAAGGAAGTTACATTTCTGCTGTACATCTGAGTGTAACTATAAATCTTAAACCCACTCTGAGGTCTATTCAGAAACGAAGAAATATACACGGCCAATGAATAGGAAGAGATGCTCAGCCTCAGCAGTAATCCAAGAAACACAAATCAAAACACTGGTAGTGCACCACTGGGGCCTCTCGGATGGGAGGCGTTTTAAAATCTAATACCTGTATCAGCAAAGGTAAAGAAGCCAGGCTCTGACAAATTGATGGTGAAATGCACGTAATCTTTCTGAGGGACAACTGGGTACTAAGAATTAAAAGAATTCTAAGTATACTTTTGGTGCAGCAATTCTAGGAATTGATCCTGAGGAAATAATCAAGAATCCCAGAAAGCTTTGGGAGCTTTAAAAATATACAGATGCGGCCGGGCGCGGTGGCTCAAGCCTGTAATCCCAGCACTTTGGGAGGCCGAGACGGGCGGATCACGAGGTCAGGAGATCGAGACCATCCTGGCTAATACTGTGAAACCCCGTCTCTACTAAAAAATACAAAAAACTACCCGGACGTGGTGGCGGGCACCTGTAGTCCCAGCTACTCGGGAGGCTGAGGCAGGAGAATGGCGTGAACCCGGGAGGCGGAGCTTGCAGTGAGCTGAGATCTGGCCACTGCACTCCAGCCCGGGCGACAGAGTGAGACTCCATCTCAAAAAAAAAAAAAAAAAAAAAAAAAAGATTAAAAATAGTGTGTTTATTGATTTCCAATCTTTGCATACATATATAATATAGTGAGAAAGAATTCATATATATGGAGTAATGGAAGGACCTACCTCTGTAATATTAACAATCATTTTTCCTAAGGTAAGAGCATTATTACTTTGGTTACATTTATTTTCTTTCTTTCTTTCTTTTTTTTTTTTTTTTTTTGAGACAGAGTCTCACTCTATCACCCAGGCTGGAGTGCAATGGCATGATCTTGGTTCACTGCAACCTCTGTCTCCTGGGTTCAAGTGATTCTCCTGCCTCAGCCTCCCAAGTATCTGGGACTACAGGTGCACGCCACCATGCCTGGCTAATTTTTGTGTTTTTAGTAGAGACAGGGTTTCACCATATTGGCCAGGCTGGTCTCGAACTCCTGACCTGAGGTGATCCTCCCGCCTCAGCCTCTCAAAGTGCTGGGATTACGTGTTATTTTCGTAATTATATTTTCTAAGTTTTCTACAGTAAACATGTATTATTTGTAATTTGAAAAAGTTAAACTTGGCGCAGGTTAAACACAAGCATTGAGCACTGCTCTATCTCAAGCCTCACTAAAATAACAATCAAATGATTTCTTTTAAGGCATAAGCCCATTAGGTTTTAAAAGGTAAGTGAAGGGATGTAACTACCACAACATTTTGGAAGCAGGAAAGCAGCTGGAGGAGCAGTTGGAAGGGCTGTAACTAATAAATCTGCTTCTCAATCAAGAGTAAGAAAAGCAAAAAGATAACCTGGATTACATCTCAGACCACCTGCCTCCACTACCATAGTCCACTGGAATTGTAGATTAACATGTGACAAAAACATTGCCATTAGTTGAGAGTCCGTGTCAGAAGATCACAAGTCCTTTTTCCTCACCCCTGCAGAGAACTGAAGCCTTAGTCTCTGGAAGGTCTATTCTCTGGGGAAAGAAAAAAAAAATAGAGGCACTGAAGTACCCCAGGTACAGTGGAGAGTCTGGAGAATTAGTAAAAGTTTGTAGACTCAGTGTGGAACCCCACCTCCCAGCCTTCTTCTCTCCCTTAGCTCCCAGATTGCTAGGCAGGACATGGAAATGATCTCCAGGTCATCAGACAATCTCCAGAGGAAAAATCTAGAGATACCAACATCGAGATGCCCCAGAGGCCACCCATGTGAAGCTCACAATTGATGAGCTCTATCCATAAGTGCAGCTTCCAGCTAGCTTTCAAATATGAGCTGCAACTGAGGCTCCCCCAGATAGTTGAGGAGAACTTTAATGTGAAAGACAGAAACTTAAATAAGCATGGGAAAAAGAGCAGCTTGGAGGAGGCAGAGACCTTGCAGGAAAAGGGAAACTTAAAGAGAGAGAAAACTATCAATCATAGCAGTGTAAGCCAAAAGTAGCTGAGACAGGTCTCGAGCAATTTAGGAAGCTTATTTTGCAAAGGTTAGGGACACAGCCTCAGGAGATTCTGAGGACATGTGCCCAAGGTGGGCAGGGAACGGCTTGGTTTTATTCATTTAGTGAGACGTGAGACATTAATCACTACATAGAATATGTACATTGGATCCACCTGGAAAGGTGGGACAACTGGGGTGGGGCCTCCAAGTCATAGATGGATTCAAAGACATTCTGACTGGCAATTGGTTGAAAGAGTTATTCTCAATAGAAAGGAATGTCTGGGTTACCATAAGGGGTTTTGGAGACCAAGGCTTTATCATGCAGACAAAGGCTCCAGGTAGCAGGATTCAGAGAGAATAGATTGTAAATGTTTCTTCTCAGATGTACAGAGTCCGTTCTATCCGTAATTCCAAAAGGAAGGAGGAGATAATGAGGCATAGCCAACTCCCTCTTCCCATCATGGCCTGGACTAGTTTTTCAGGTTAACTTTGGAATGCCCTTGGCCAAGAGGAGGGGTCCCTTCAGATGGTTGTGGGGGGTCTTAGAATTTTATTTTTGGTTTGCAGAGAGGAACGATTGTCATAAAAAAAAATAATAATAATGAGGCCAGTCACGGTGGTTGATGCCTGTAATCCCAGCCCTTTGGGAGGCCAAGGCAGGCAGATCATGATGTCAAAGGATCGAGACCATCCTGGCCAACATGGCAAAACCCCATCTCTACTAAAAATACAAAAATTAGCTGGGCATGGTGGTGCGTGCCTGTAGTCCAGCTACTCGGGGGACTGAGGCAGGAGAATCGCTTGAACCCCAGAAGCAGAGGTTGCAGTGAGCCAAGATGGTGCCACTGCACTCCAGCCTGGTGACAAAGTGAGACTCTGTCTCAAAGAAAATGGCACTGATTAAAAAAAAGAAAAATGAAATAACATAAACATCAAATAGCTTCTAAAATTATCAAATAGCTTCTAAAATTACGCAGAAATGAAAAACTCATTAGGATGGAAGATAGAGTGAAGAGTTATCTCCCAAAAGACAAAAAGGTGGAAAGAATAGGAGAAAAATATGTTAGCAGACATGTCCAGAAGGTCTAATATTTAAACAACAGGCATTTCAGAAAGGGAGACCTGAGAAAATGATGAAAGGAACAATTGACTGAAAATCCCAAAACGGAGAGTTTTTAGCATGAAGGGCTGTTGAATTTTGTCAAAGGCCTTTTCTACATCTATTGAGATGATCATGTGGTTTTTGTCTTTGGTTCTGTTTATGTGCTGGATTACGTTTATTGATTTGCATATGTTGAACCAGCCTTGCATCCCAGGGATGAAGCCCACTTGATCATGGTGGATAAGCTTTTTGATGTGCTGCTGGGTTCAGTTTGCCAGTATTTTATTGAGGATTTTTGTATCCATATTCATCAGGGATATGGGTCTAAAATTCTCTTTTTTTGTTGTGTCTCTGCCAGGCTTTGGTTTCAGGATGATGCTGGCCTCATAAAATGAGTTGAGGGGATTCCCTCTTTTTCTGTTGATTGGAATAGTTTCAGAATGAACGATACTAGCTCCTCCTTGTACCTGTGGTAGAATTCAGCTGGAAATTCAACAGCCCTTCGTGCTAAAAACTCTCAATAAATTAGGTATTGATGGGACGTATCTCAAAATAATAAGAGCTATTTATGACAAACCCACAGCCAATATCATACTGAATGGGCAAAAACTGGAAGCATTCCCTTTGAAAACTGGCACAAGACAGGTATGCCCTCTCTCACCACTCCTGTTCAACACAGTGTTGGAAGTTCTGGCCAGGGCAATCAGGCAAGAGAAAGAAATAAATGGTATTCGATTAGGAAAAGAGGAAGTCAAATTGTCCCTGTTTGCAGTTGATGTGATTATATATTTAGAAAACCCTATCATCTCAGCCCAAAATCTCCTTAAGCTGATAAGCAACTTCAGCAAAGTCTCAGGATAAAAAATCAATGTGCAAAAATCACAAGCATTCTTATATACCAATAACAGACAAACAGAGAGCCAAATCGTGAGTGAACTCCCATTCACAATTGCTTCAAAGAGAATAAAATACTTAGGAATCCAACTTACAAGGGATGTGAAGGACCTCTTCAAGGAGAACTACAAACCACTGCTCAGCGAAATAAAAGAGGACACAAACAAATGGAAGAACATTCCATGCTCATGGATAGGAAGAATCAATATCATGAAAATGGCCATACTGCCCAAGGTAATTTACAGAATCAATGTCATCCCCCTCAAGCTACCAACGACTTTCTTCACAGAATTGGAAAAAAACTACTTTAAAGTTAATATGGAACCAAAAAAGAGCCCACATTGCCAAGACAATCCTAAGCCAAAAGAACAAAGCTGGAGGCATCACGCTACCCAATTTCAAACTGTACAACAAGGCTACAGTAACAAAAACAGCATGGTACTGGTACCAAAACAGAGATATAGACCAATGGAAAAGAACAGAGTCCTCAGAAATAATACCACACATCTACAGCCATCTGATCTTTGACAAACCTGACAAAAACAAGAAATGGGGAAAGGAGTCCCTATTTAATAAATGGTGCTGGGAAAACTGGCTAGCCATATGCAGAAAGCTAAAACTAGATCCCTTCCTTACACCTAAAACCATAAAAACCCTAGAAGAAAACCTAGGCAATACCATTCAGGACGTAGGCACGGGCAAGGACTTAATGTCTAAAACACCAAAAGCAATGGCAACAGAAGCCAAAATTGACAAATGGGATCTAACTAAACTAAAGAACTTCTGCACAGCAAAAGAAACTACCATCAGAGTGAAGAGGCAACCCTCAGAATGGGAGAAAATTTTTGCAATCTACTCATATGACAAAGGGCTAATATCCAGAATCTACAAAGAACTCAAACAAAGTTACAAGAAAAAAATCAAACAACCCCATCAAAAAATAGGCAAAGGATATGAACAGGCACTTCTCAAAAGAAGACATTTATGCAGCCAATAGACACATGAAAAAAATGCTCATCATCACTGGCCATCAGAGAAATGCAAATCAAAACCACAATGAGATACCATCTCACACCAGTTAGAAGGCGATCATTAAAAAGTCAGGAAACAACAGGTGCTGGAGAGGATGTGGAGAAATAGGAACACTTTTACACTGTTGATGGGACTGTAAACTAGTTCAACCATTGTGGAAGAGAGTGTGGCGATTCCTCAAGGATCTAGAACTAGAAATACCATTTGGCCCAGCCATCCCATTACTGGGTATATACCCAAAGGATTATAAATCAGGCTGCTATAAAGACACATGCACACGTATGTTTATTGTGGCACTATTCACAATAGCAAAGGCTTGGAACCAACCCAAATGTCCATCAATGATAGACTGGATTAAGAAAATGTGGCACATATACACCATGGAATAGTATGCAGCCATAAAAAAGGAGGAGTTCACATCCTTTCCAGGGACATGGATGAAGCTGGAAACCATCATTCTCAGCAAACTATCACAAGGACAAAAAACCAAACATTGCATGTTCTCACTCATAGGTGGGAACTGAACAATGAGAACACATGGACACAGGAAGGAGAACATCACACACCGGGGCCTGTCGTGGGGTGGGAGGAGGGGGGAGGATAGCATTAGGAGATATTCCTAATATAAATGAAGAGTTAATAGGCAAAGCACACCAACATGGCACATGTATACATATGTAACAAACCTGCACGTTGCGCACATGTACCCTAGAACTTAAAGTATAATAATAATAATAAAAGAAAATCCCCAAACTGAAGGATCCACATTGAAAGGAAAATAATTACCAACCTGGAAGGCTTTACCCAGCAAAGTCATCATGAAGACAGCAGAGATGGGTTGGTCCCCAACAAGCAGGGTAAACAGAGAAAGAGGGTAGGAGGGAGAGGCTCTGGAGCCCATCCCTTCTGGGCCCTGGCTCTGCAGATACAGCTTGCTATCAGAGCCCCAACACAGCCCTTCCTATCGCTGGCCCTTGGAGTGAGTCAGCCTAGCACAGGAAAACTTGTTCTTCTTTTTGTGTCTTCTGCTTCAAGATGGCCTAGACTCCATCTAATCAGGTACCTACCTTGTCTCCACCACCTGCTCACCACCAGTTTTTGTGGCCACTTCACATCCACAGTGAGTGCTAGGGGCTGTGGCCTTGGGCCGAGTCACTGCTGGGAAAGTACTTGGCAGCTTGCAGCCAGGGAGCAGGTGGCACCAGCAGCCACCCAGCGAGGCCACCCAGCAAACCCAGCAGCAGGGGTTTTCTCCACTGTCGAGCTAGAATGTATTATTCTTAAAATAAAGTGGTGCCATGCAGCATTAATTCAGGAGAAGAAGCTGCGAATTCCAGACCCTTTTGAAGGCTTGTTTCCACAATGAATTAATGGGCCTTCATTTAACACTGCATCAACAAACCAGGCTGCTGAAGGAATGCCAAGTGCGAGCGGCTTTCTGCAACCATTCTGGCTCTCAGCTGCCGCCACAGGACCGCAGCAACATTGTTCATCACTGTGCAAGATAATAACAGTAATAGCTAATATTTATTGAGTGCTTAATATGTGTCAAGCATTGTGTTCAGCGCTTTACACGCTTATTGCTCTTAATCTTCACAAAAAGCCTTTGAAGTAGACATTATTATGACCTTTATTTTATAAGCTTACGAAGGTGAAGTTGCTTAAGGTCATATAGGTAAAAAGTGGTAGCACCAAAATGTGAACCCATGTACTGATAGAAGTCCCCAGAAAACTGTTGTTTGCCAGGATCCAGGTGCCCTAAACTCACTGCTTTGTGACCAGGTCTTTTTCTTGCGTTCACCAGACCTCTAAATTAGATGAAACTTATCAGCCTTAAATATAAAGTATAAAACATGCCGATGCAATTTGATTATAATGCAACTGTCTGAAATAGGAGTAAATGTTCTGCTTGAAATATAAAAGAAATATCATTTAAAAGGACTACTGGGCTACTTGTGCCTGCACAGCCATGCCGTTTACATCTGCTTCACTATTTATGAGGACAGTCCCTGGCTGTCCTCATACAGAGTTAGAGTCAGTCCCACGACCAGCTCTCTGAGACAGCTTTGACCTTGACCTTGCCAAGGTTCTCAAACAGGGTTGCTGTCCCTCCTGTCTACACATAGTACCACTTGCCCAGCAACCTGCAAGCGGCCAGTGCTTCCTCCCCACATCCTCCCAGGTGTTGGTGGGTCTGCCAGGATGGGTGAGAGGCTGGGGCCCTTTACTCACCACTGAGCTAGGGAGTTCTTGCCTTTCCTTCTTGCTAGACCTAGGTGGGATGGAAGCAAAGCTTGTCAGTCTGTTTTCCATGTCAAGACTTACTCATTTGAAGCAAAAAAAGGAATGGTTCTTAATTCCAGCTCAGAACTAGAAAACTTGGTTTTTAATCAGCAAATACTGCCCAGCACCTGTGTTCCTAGCCCCTATGAGACAGTGCTTCCCTTCCCCGTCCAATACATCTGACTTGATTCAGCCGCATATTTTCCTGCATTGTCCATGTGGCAGACTCTTTTTGAGGCCCTGGGAAAATAGAGGTGAATCAGGCACAGCTCTGCCCTCAAAAGAAGTTCACGGGCCAAAGGGAGAGCCAGCCACGTGTATTCATATGTCCAGTAGAAGCTGGACGGTGACGAACACCATAACAGCCACAACAAAGGGTTTTAGAGAAGGGACAACTAATCCCCTGTGGGTTAGTCCTGAAAGGCTTCAGAGAAATGCAGATCCGTAATCCAGGCTTGAAAGATGAGTATGATTATCAACCAGGCAGAGATGAGGGACAAGGGCACCTGAGGACGGGAAGCAACAGGGGTGAAGTCAGGGACTGGTGAATGTGTATGACGCCTTCAGAGAGCAGGGAGTGGTCCGGGAGGAGCAACGTAACACTCAAGGGAACAGGGAAGAGAAATAATGAGAGACGAAAACTCTAAGGAGGGCCAGAAAGGCAGGAGCTCTGAATGTCCTGCCACGGATTTGGGACATTGTTCCCCAGGAACTAAGGAGCCACACAGGCTTTTGAGCAGGAGAGCAACTCCATCTGGCCTTTTTAGAAAGAGTCCACTTGTGTCAACATGGAGGACAGATTGTAAGGACAAGGAGTGGATGTAAAAAACATCTGGCAGATCACAAGGTTAAGAGATCGAGACCATCCTGGCCAACATGATGAACCCCCATCTCTACTAAAAATACAAAAATTAGCTGGACATGGTGGCACGTGCCTGTAGTCTCAGCTGCTTGGGAGGCTGAGGCAGGTGAATTGCTGGAACTCAGGAGGCAGAGGTTGCAGTGAGCTGAGATTGCACCACTGTACTCCAGCCTGGTGACAGAGCGAGACTCCATCTCAAAAAGAAAAAAAAAAAATTCTGCAACTCAGTGATAACCTCAGGGAGCATCTTTTTAGTCTCTGATAGTCATGACATGTTTTGTGACAAAGATTTTCTACTTTTTCCCACAAAGGGCCCCAAAAACTCTTTTGACATGTGATCATGGACAGAAAACCCCTCTGATGTGGAATTTTTGGAAAAAAAATTTGGAAATTCTTTTCCAAATATTTGTAAAAATAGCTCATTATTGAACTGCAGCACTGTTTGTAAAATAATTTGGAAGGAAGGGGAAGTATGTGCTCCTTTCTTTTCCCCTCTCCTGTCCTCTCCTGTACATACCTCTGCTTTCTGCCAAACCATATTAAAATGACAGAAGAAGAATAAATATAAGAATAAGTTCATAACCACCTTGTAAAACAAGGAGGAATACCATTGATAAAAAGATAATATTTATCACTGAACAGCAAAGAATCAAAACATAGGAAAAAAAGCTTTTCAGAAAAATGAAGAGATAAAATTACTAGCCTAGTGACATTAACCTACCTCTACCCCCCAAAGAGAGAGAGAACTCAGTTATAATTATAATTAACAAATATGATTCAATAGATATGTAGAGGACTTCATAACCTATAACGAAAGCATTGAATGTTTACAAAGACTGACCAGGATAAACGCCTAAAGAAAATTTCAGTACATGCCAAAAAACATGGGACATTAGCAAGGAATCTTCTCTGGCTAGAATAAAATAAAACTAGAAACATTTAACAAAAGAATAATATCAGAAAACTAACCGCAAAAAAATTACAAAAGCACTGTTCAAAGGCAACTAAAATTACAGGTCATTTTAAAATTAAAGACACAAAGATCACTATATATAAAATCCAAGGGGATGAAGACCAAAGCCCAACTCAAAGAAAAAGTGATCACCCAAAATACTTTTATTCTTAAACAGAAAGAATGGAAACAAATCAACCAAGCTTGCAATTCAGTAAACCATGAGATTTTTTAAGGTAGATGAAATATTTAATCTTTGTAGTTTAAAGCAAGAAAGAATGAATTAAAAAGAAAAACAATATCTATGAAGCTCAACAAACTAAAACCTGGTTATCTGGAAATTCTGGTAAAATGTAAAAACAATTGGCATGCAAAGGATAAAAGAAAGGAAACACAAACACCTCACATTTTAAAAAAGTGAATGGAGATTATAAAGGAGATTTAAGGTTACCAGAGAATACTAGGTACAATATTGCCAATAAATGTGAAATAATGATTTTCCTAGAAAATAAAAATTTCAAACTTGACTTGGCATGAAGCAAGAGTCTGAGAAGACTGGGGAAGCACAGAAGAAACTGATTGAATTGCCAAAAAAAAAAAAAAAAAACACACACACACACACAAATCTAGTGTCACAGTCAAAGGCTTTATGGGGAATGTCTATTAAATATTCAAGGACTGAATGTACCCAATGTCATTTAAACTGTTCCACAGGAGAGGGAAATATGGAAAGGGTCTCAAATTATTCTAGGAGATAAGCAAAATCCTGAAAATGACAGCATGCAAACACAGCATGCATACCTGCATGCACACACACACCAAGAATTTATAAACCAGTTCACTAATGAATACAGATGCAGCAATTCTAAATAAGATATTAGCAAATTAAATTTAGCAGTGCATTAAAAGAAGCCTTTAGCATGTACAACTAGGACTTATTCTAACAATACAAGGGTTGTCCAACACCAGCAAAAATATTAACATAATTTACTATAATCATAGGTTACAAAAAATGCTACTGATGGACTGCTTCTAGGACAATGAGGGTAGACATGCTTTTGCCTATTCCTCCTGTGAAGTATAACAAAAATCCCACATATGTATAAATCGGTATAAGAAGATTCTGAAAGGTGGAGAGAAGAAGGTGAACTCACTTGGGACTTTCAGACCCAAGGAACAACATGATGGTGAGTTTCTTGAGTTATAGTTTTGCCTCATGTATCCCAGACTTAAAGCTGAAGAAGCCGGCCACGTAAATACCAATGGTGCAGACTAAATAAATAAATAAAAGCCTGAACGAAGCCTACTCTCTCAAGCCAATGGACCAGGAAAGAGACAACCCACCAAGAAAGATAACTTGTAGATAATAAGTGCTTTACTCCAGCAAAACACCACATAAAAATACTGTGCCCTCCACCCATGCACATCTGCAAAGGCCAAATGGTGAGCCTAGACGTCCACCCCCACCAGTGATAAGGTTCTCCTCCCCAAGGAGCTGGAATCAGAGGAGGCTGAGTGGAAGATCAGGACTTTCACCACCACCCAAAAGTAATGAGGACAAACACCCCAGTGGTGTCACTGGAAGCTGCCTGGTGATCACTAATGAGGCACTCCTACCTCCTCCCACCCTCCCACACACCCACCCACAGAGCCAGGGAGATATCAGTGGAGTTCTAGTGGGAAACCAGAAATCCTACCCTATTCCCAAGTAATAAAGAGTACTACCAATTCTGGTGTCAATGGAAGCCAAGTGTGAAACCTGAAATGCAATTCCCATCTAGCAGTAACAAGGCCGGGTCTCCCTCCACTGCTGGAATGGTATTGGAGAGATCCAGATAAAATCAAAGATTTAGATAAGATCTGGAGTCTCAGCTATGGTTTCAATATGTCCTCCCAAAAGCATGTGTTGGGAACTTAATCCCCAATTCAACAATGATGGGAGGTGGGGCCTCATGAGATGTGGTTAGGCCATGAGGGTAGAGCGAATGGATTAATGCCATCATCTCAGGAGTAGGTTCCTTTAAAACAGAGGTCTCTCTCTCTCTCTGCCTTCTGCCTTCCACCATGGGATGACACAGCAAGAAGGCCCTCACCAGATGTCAGCCCCTCAATCTTGGACTTCTCAGCCTGAAATGTGAGAAAACAAATTTCTATTCATTACAAATTACCCATTCTGTAGCATTCTATTGTAGCAGCAGGAAACAAACCAAGAGAGTCTCATAACATAACACTCAAATAGTCTAAGCTTCAATCAAAAATTGCTCAGTGTTTGAGAAATAGGAAGATCTCAAACTGAATGAAAACAAAAAACCCAGAAAGATAATCAGCATTATGGATTGAACTGTGTTCCTCTCAAAAAATTTGGTGAAGTCCTAACCTCCAGTACCACAGAATGTGACCTTATTTAGAAATAAGGTCTTTGAAGAAGTAATTAGTCAGGATGAGGTCATAGTGGAGTAGGGTAGGTCCTTAATCCAATATGATATTTTCTTTATAAAAAGAGACACAGAGACAGACAGATACACTGAATGACATGTGGAGACAAAGGCAGAGGTTGGAATGGTGCATGTACAAGTCAAGGAATGCCAAGGGTTGCCAACTGCCTCCAGAACCATGAGAGAAGTCCCATCATGTTTAGCTACCCAGTTTGTGGTACTTTGCAACAACAGCCCTAGGAAACAAATACAGATGGTAACACTGATATAACAGATATGCTGGAACTGGCTGACCAGTATTTCAAATCAGTCACCATAACAATACTTCAATGAGCAATTACAAACACACTGGAAATAGAATAGGCAGATACACAGACACAGAAATTAGGTAAGTGATTGCCTGGGGTTGGGAAGAGGACAGGTGAGGTGGGGAGAAGAGAAATGGGGAGTGACTGCTGACGGTTATGGAGGTTCTTTTTTACATGATGAGAATATTCTAAAATTGTTGTGACGGTTGCAAAGCTCAGTGAACCTACTAAGAACCATTGACTCATACACTTTTAAATGGGCAAATTGTATGACACGTGAACTATATCTCAAAAATAAAGCTTTTTAAAATACACACACAATGGAAAAAAATGAAAAAAAAAATAGAAAGTCTCAGCAAAGAAATAGAAAGTCTCAAAAAAGAAATAGAAGATATAAAAATAAGAACCAAGTGGAAAGTTTAGAATTGAAAATAGAGTAACCAAAATAAAAGACTCAATGGATGGAATCAATAACAGAATGAAGGAGATAGAGGAAATCATCAGGACGTGAATACAGAGCAATATAAATTACCCGATCTGAACAACAGAGTTAAAATACACTGAAAAAAAATTAACAGAACCTCAGGGGCCCGTGAAACTATAACAAAAGAACCAACATGCATGTCATCAGAGTCCGAGAGGAATAGGCGAAAAAGGACAGCCTGAAAAATAACTTTTAACATGGCTGAAAACTTGCCAAATTTGGCAAAAGATGTAAACCTCCAGATTTGAGAAGCTGAATGAGTCCCAAATAGGGCACAGTCAAAGAATACACAGTTATCTAAAGACAGAATAATTCTTTCCTGTCTATCAATTTTACAACTCATTCCCCAAGATTGCCAATGCTAAGTCTGATGTGCATCCTCACTTCCCTTTCTCTGTTCATAGACAAACACACAATGACAGGTTCGAGTTTTGGCTTTACTTTGTTTTGCTTTTTACAAATATATGATTATACCACTCACCTTACTTAGCAAACTGTTATACTTAACAATATGCTACTATCCTTCCACAGAAATCTAACTCATTCTTTTTAACAGCTGCATAGTATTCCATACCATGGATGTGTCATAATTTAGTCAGTTGCACTCTATTTTGTATGTTTCAATATTGTGCCACTTCATTGTGTCAAACATGGGAGGAAAAAATGTTCTTGTTCTACTGTCCTTAAGTACTGGCATTTTTACTTTTACGAATAGAATACCCAAAAGGGGATGCTGGGTCAAAGGGTGTGTGAACTCTTCTGGTAACAATGGGAAAAATGGGAAATGTCAATTTAATGTTTAATTGTTAAAAAGTTTCTATTTGGGAGATGTATCCAGCATTTAGAGGGACATCGAAAAAAGAAGACCTAGGGCAATGTGGCAGAGTCACAGAGAAACTGACATGAGAACTGGAGCCTGAGAGAGGAGTGGATGTTTGCCAGATGAGGAGAGGTAAGTGTGGGAGGAGTGTGGCCTGGAGAAGACCATCACTGCTGATCAGAGGGACAGGGGTTGACCAGACATCCCAAGGGAAAGATGTGCCAGGGTGCTCCAGATGCAGGGAACACATAAAGGTGAGGAGAAACGCAAGAGAATTTGTCTGCTAATGTGTTTGGAGTGTGTGTGTGTGTGTGTGTGTGTGTGTGTGTGTGTGTGTGTGTGTATGCATGCATGCCCATGCTGGGATGGAGAGCAGCTTGGCAGGAAGAACAAAGATAAAGAGATGTGATTTACAGTAAACCCAACGGGGATTCATTGAAGGCTTTTAAGCAGTAGAACGACATAGTCAAATCTATTTTAGAAAGATCCCTTAGGGGAAGGATATCATCAACAGAGGAGTCTGAGGTTGGAGGTTCACTCCAAAAAAGGATGCATTTACAAAGGCGCATGAACCCTTGCAAGGCAGCTCGCGGTGGGAGGGCTAGAAAGCTGGGTCACCAGAGCGTGTTGAGGACAAGCAGCTCAGTATAAGTGTCCCCAAGGCCTTTGCTAGCAAGCTCCAGAGTCCACGGGCCCAGAGCATCCACAGGAACTGTGGACAAACAGGGCTCACCAATGTCAAATGTGTTTATCCACCTGAGGCAAGATTAGCTTGTCAGTCACACCTTGCAGCCTTCACTGACCATTCCAATCTAGCATTTGGATCACCCCCTGAAACGCCCGGCCTATGGTTACAGACTTTTGTAAGCATGTCCACATCCTGCGTTGCACTGCCCAACTTCACTGAAACTCCCCCAAAGCAGGGCCCCAACTTGGCCATCCATGTCCCCGAAGAGCTGGAATTGCGCTCCAACCCACTGGTGTTAAGTACATAAGCACTGATGAGTTGACAGGCTGCTTGTTGATTGACTGATTCTCACTCAAGTTGCCTGAGGTTTAATGGTTTCAAAATTGAAGAGGGCACAAATTGGGCTTTCCCCCTCACTCACCACTCCCTTCCTTTGCAGCAAATATCCTAAAAATACAATGAAGATGCCAGGACTGCTGTCCTCCCAATTTGAGAAGAAACTTCTTAGCTTCCTTCCAATACGTTGTCTTTTGCTTATAAAGACAATGCTCCCAACCTGTCCGTTTTCTCAAATTGGAGGAAACAGCTCTGAATTCTATTCAAAGCAGGTAACTTGGTCCCATATAGTCATCTGAGATCTCACAGGTTTGTGACCTAACCTGCAGGGGTCACTAGGGGCCAGAGGATATCTCGGGGCTACCTGTGGAGAGACTGGGGCTCCTTTGATAGCCAGGACCGGGCCAGTTGCAGTGGCTCACGCCTGTAATCCCAACACTTTGGGAGGCTGAGGCAGGTGGATCACCTGAGGTTGGGAGTTCAAGACTAGCCTGGGCAATATGATGAAACCCCCGTCTCTACTAAAAATACAAAAATTAGCCGGGCATAGTGGTGGGCGCCTGTAATCCCAGCTACTCAGGAGGCTGAGGCAGGAGAATGGCTTGAACCTGGGAGGCAGAGGTTGCAGTGAGCCAAGATTGCACTGCTGCAGTCCAGCCTGGGCAACAGAGTGAGACTCCATCTTTCAAAAAAATGATAATGATATTAATTAATTTAAAAAATTTTTTAGAAAGATAGCCAGGACCGAGGTCCTCACTGAGGCCAGGGTCAGGGCTCAGCCTGCAGCATGATGCAGCTGCCGAGTCCTCAGAAGCAGCAATCTGGGCGTCCTCAGCCCCAGAATCTTACCACAGCCTCAGGAGACCCAGTCCAGGTCAGATGTTCTCAGCTCCTCAGTTATTCACGTGCAGAACAGACCTGCCTGTCACTGGAGCTGCCTCTGGGTTCCCACTACAGAGCAGCCTGGCCAGCCCCGCCTCCCTCTCAGAAGTCGGTTTCATATCCTGCCCTGGCACCTTCTCCCGGGCAGTGCTCTGAGGATGTGCTGGAGACTGGTGACTCATATCACCATCGCGATGACGCGGCAACCCAGACAGCTCCTCTGCCGTGTGGTCTCTCTCTCCATCTGGGTCCATGGGTTGCCTTTCAAAATTAAATCAAGAAACTAAGGAAAATGAATTTAAAAAGCACTGGGCTGACTGGTTTTCCCACTGAGGGCTTCTGAAACCAGCCGCCTAGAAGTCCATTTACGCAAAACCATAAGTAACCTTTCATCCGGCCATAGCCACGCCCTGTCGTGAATTCTCAGGGCTGCTGGGTCCTGGAAGATGATCTTCCAAAGGCAGGGACAGGGAGAGAGAAGGCATTGAGTGGAGCAAGTAGACCTGGGGAGAGGATTTGGTCCCCTGGGGGTGAGGGAAATGTGCCCCTGTTTTAAGCAAAGATGGAAGAAATAGCAGACTTCGGCCATGCTGAAGATTCCTTCAACAGCCAGATGCAGGCTTCTTCATGTGTCCTGTGGCCAGAGAAAAAGTGTTATCCTCCTGGTAAGCGAATACATTTTGTACTAACTGAATCTCATTGCAGCAGAATCTTCCTGGCTTTCTAAAATCTAATAGTGTTGCCAACGGAAAACCTCATTCAGATAGCAGCTCTGTGGATTGGGAGCAGCGGGAGGAGGACAGACATTGAGGGGACATTTTCCAGCTAAGAATGGTTTTTATATTTTTAAACGGTTGCAACAAAAGGAAGAAGGTGGAGGAGAAGGAGGAAGGAGAGGGGGAAAAAAGAGGAAGAAGGTCATATATGACCCTCAAAGCCTAAAATATTTACTCTCTGACCCTTTACAGAAAAACTTTACTGATCCCTAGTCTAAAGCAAAGGGCTTGAATTTCAATCATGGTCCACAAATTTCGGTGTGAAAAAACAAAATTCTTTGCAACTTTATTTTATTTCAAGCTTCTGCTAGGGTGCATAAACCAATCTCAGTCAAGTTGGGGACCCCCTCCTTTCCCTGGGGTTGTGGCCACGTTCCTATATAGCTCGAAGTCAATTGGGTGCTCAATGTCATCCGTCCACACGAGCATCCCCTGAGATGCCCATCATCCTCTCTGCCCCTTGCAGGTCTCTCACCTGGCTCTTTCAGGTCTTCGGGCTCCCTCCTGTATTTCTGCAGCTTGTCCAAAAACCCAGCACTCATTCAGCTGCTTCTGCACCACAACGGAGAACAGGATTTTTACAGATAGACCGTGGCCCCATCTTGTTGATAACTTCTTTCTCTAAGCTTCCCTGGGGTTCCCCTCAGAGAGTGGGGCATGGGTCCTCTCTGCTCCCAGATCCCGCAAACTTCTCTTGGATCATTCTGCCTCCCCAGGGCTCTGCCCAGGAGGTAGGGACCAGATTGCTCCCCCTGGGACGCACAGGGAACTATACTCTCAGCTTTTCCTCCACTCCTGTGTTCCTTTCTTCCTTAGCGTTTGGAATCTTTGCTCTTCCAAGAGTAACTCAGGTGGTGGTTACTATTCTCAGTCTCCCAGTCTTAAACATTTTTGTCTGACTGTTCAAAGGAGCTTTTTGTTCTGTCTAATACTGTTATTTTAGAACATAAAATTCAGGAAGAGAATTCACGACCCTTTCCTTTCTGACACACCCCTTCTCTGAAGGAATGAGTACAGAATGATCAGACTGCTCAGAATTGGAGAGAAGGCTATGCTGGAGGAGAGACAGGTCTGCGATATTTCACAACTGTGTTTTCCATCATGCTAAGCTGTTCATTTGTAATTAACTTATTTACTTATACCAGGCTGACTATACAGCCAGCTTACATTGGCTCTCAAGAACCAATTGTTGAATTTTCAGAAAAGTTACAAGCTGCTTGTTAAACCATTGGTAGCTGCAATTGGCCACAATAGGAGCATTTATACCACAAAAAGTGATGAATATACAAAGCCAGGCATCTCCTGACCTACCTCCAAAAGAGCAGTTGTTAACATTTACTAGCACACCACTGCTCATACCCACCTCTTTCCACAAAGGATTTCAGGTAGATTTTCCAAGTGCAGTGTGTCTGAGATGTTAACCACTGCCAGTCCCACTCATTCTCACTCTGATTAGATCTTTTCTACTCACAGTTTCTGCTGAATAAGCAGCTATGTTTCCTACCTCACGAACCTCTCCACCTTAGCCCACATATAACCCTGGCTAACTGGCCTGGGGTGGGCACCTGGAGGGATACCAGACAGTCCCTAGGAGGGCCAGAAAACCGTGTCTTGGAGACCTTGGCTCAAAAAAGATGAGGCTGTATAGCATTCAGTGTATGAGCCGCCCCAGATCTGCACGTTTGATTTCTAGCTGGAATGGCTGGAGCCGTGGCTTGTCCCATTCCTGTGGTCTTACAGTCAAGTCACAGTCACTGTCAGGTTGCTGTGGGGGGTTGCTCTACCCCTGCAGCAGCCTGGGGACTTGCTGAAAACCCTCATCGCCACCTCACCCCATGCCTGCTCCAAGCCTCTTGCCTCCCACCTCAGGATGTCCTTGTTGCTGTGGAGACAAGAGACACCAGGGGACCCAACTGACGCTCACGTTACAAACAACCCAGAAAAGTGAGGAATTCACATCCCTTGGAGCAAATTTTAACCAGAAGGATATGGGAGCCCACAGGTAAATTCTTACCCTTCCTCCCCTAAGAGTCCAGCCTAGATCAGTGCTTCTCAGTCTCAGCACTGCCGACATCATGGACCAGATGATTCTTTGTTCAGAGCCGGAGATGCTGTGCCCTGGAGGATGTTTAGCAGCATCTCTGGCCTCTGCCCACAATATCACCCAATGCCACTGTCCTCCTCCTAGACATGGCCATCAAAAATGTCTCTAGATGTTGTCCAGTGTTCCCTGGGGAGTAAAATCACCCCTGACTGAGAACCATCAGCCTGGACAGATCAGAGATGCTGCAGTGTCACATGGCCTCTCTGAAGACGTCATGCAATGCCGAGAAATCAGCTGTTAGGCAGCTGCAGCCAGCTTAGCGACACGCTCTCCTGCATTTGCTCTCCCTTGTTTCTGCCTCACTCCCTCTTCCCCTCACCCCTGCTTCCCTGAGACCGCACTTCCCAATAACATGTAAGCTTTTGCCTCCAGTTCTGTTTTCTAGAGAACCTGGGCTAAGGCGCTTGCTAATTCGATTTCATCGCAAGAATGTGAACTAAGAGACCCAGAGGAACGTTGCCACGTAGTGGTGGAGGCTGCAGCTGGAAGGAACTGTCGTGCTGGGGCGGAATAGAGGGGTGCGGGAGACAGGAGTGAGCACAAGGTGGAATAAGTCTGCAAGAAAGAGAACAGGACAGAAGCACCGAGAAGCAGACCCGCTGAGAAAGCGAGAGCAAGCATGGGAAGAAACACGGATCCCTCTTTTACCCTCATGAAAACCCTGTGATTGAGTTAGCTTAAGTGGGTCTCTATCGCTTACAATAACAGAACCACTGAAAGTTCTGGAAACACCCTAATTCCCCACAGAGCTCATACAAAGCTGATTTCAGCCCAATTTAAGGAATAACATTTTAACAATTAAGGACGTTCTCTTGTGGAATGGGGAGGTGCAGGACAAGGGACATTGAGCTTCCCCGCCCCCATTGGGCTCATTCCCAAAGGGAGTGGACAGCCAGCCTCCTGTCAGAAACACGGCAGAGCGGTCAGGCGTGGTGGCTCACACCTGTCATCCCAGCACTTTGGGAGGCCAAGGCGGGAGGATTGCTTGAGCCTAGGAATTTGAGACCAGCCTGGACATTGTAGCAAGGCCTCGTCTCTACACAAAATTTTAAAATTAGTTAAGTATGGTGATGCACACCTATAAACCCAGCTACTCGGGAGGCTGAGGTGGGAGGATCACTCCAGCCTGGCAGTTTGTTGTTACAGTGAGCTATAACTGGGTGACAGCCTGGGTGACAGAGCAAGACCCTATCTCAAAAAAAAAAGAAAAAGAAATATGGCAGAGGATGTGTTCTCACACTTGAGGACTTGGGAGAGCTATTTGGGCGCCCTCTACAGTTCCTCCCTCCCCACCTGACTATGAACTTCCCTGATTCCTGAACTTAGATTCGGAAAAACTGGGTTTTCGATCCTGATTCTCTGGTCACCTTGCTGTGTACCCTTAAGCAAACCCCCGCCTTCAAATCTAGGTCTTGTTTTTCTCATCTGTATAGAAAGAGGTTTAATGTCATGCTTGTCAAAAATTTGAAAAACATGACGTTCACGTGATGGATGTCAGAACCCAGAGCCCAAGTAATAACACCAGGTAAGAATGTAAGGAAGTTGGCCAGGCACAGTGGCTCACGCCTGTAATCTCAGCACTTTGGAGGCCGAGGCAGGTGGATCACCCGAAGGCAGAAGTTCGAGACCAACCTGGCCAACACAGTGAAACGCCATCTCTACTAAAAATTCAGTTGGGCATGGTGGCAGGCGCCTGTAGTCCCAGATACTTGGGAGGCTGAGGCACTTGAACCCGGGAGGCAGAGGTTCCAGTGAGCCGAGACGGCGCCACTGCACTCCAGCTTGGACGACAGAGCAAGACTCGGTCTCAAAAAAAAAAAGAAAAAGTAAGGAAGTCTATGAAGAGCAAAGTCTACCCTTGAGTGCAGAAATCTGGCTAGGTTGGCACGGGATGCAAAGAACATGATTCATGCATCAACAGGCATAGAAAATAATTGAGAAAATAGTAGTGAACTCTAATTTCATGGAATTGGCAGTGTGATATGGTTACCAAGAAATAAATGCTATCTGGACCACATCAATAGAAGCATGGGGTCCAGAATATGGGTGGTGGCCATGTCACTCTCCTTTACACTGCTCCAGACTCATCTGAGGTACTGAGTCCCCCACACTCTCAAAGGGACATACGTGGTCAACCAGGCTTGGTCAAAGGAGGGTGGCCTAAGGTAAATGAACAACCAGAATCCACTGTGTTGGAGGGACATTCAATGGAGCTAGGAGTGGTCCTCCTCGGGAAGGGAAGATTTGGGGGAACAGGAGCACCAGTTTCAAGAATCAGAAGGGTTGTCATAGGTTAGAGGGAACTGACTTCAGCGTGGCCCAGTTATCCAGACCTAGTTCAAGGAACTCAAATGGATAGAGGCTACTGGAAGAACAATCACAACTAAACCTGGGGCAGGGTTTTCCCCATGCTCATACTGGGAGTTGGATGGGTTCTGCCGGGCCCGGATGGAAACAATGATCGTGATTGTAATAGCAACATATTAAGTGTTTTCTGCATGCTGAGGACTCTACACGTATTTCGTCTTTACAACAACCCTAGGAGGCAAGTAATAGCATCTCTAAGCTACGGTAAAGAAAACTGCAGCTTGGAGATATAGGAATCTGGGAAGACCTAGGAATCAAGGCCCTAGGAACTGACTCCAAAGCCTGTCCTTAAATACTGTTGAACAGGAGATGCTGGTGGAGAAGATAGAGCTTCAGTTGAGGGCATAGTAATGATAACAGCCAACACTTGCACAGCATGGGCTGGGCCCCATTCTGGGTGTTTTGCATATGTCAGCAACATAAATCACAACACTTTAAGACACCATTTTCATCTACAGGAGGGGAAACAAACAAGGCAAATTTAAGTAACTTGTCCAAGGTCACTGATTCATAAATAGTAGAACTGGGATGCTCTTAACTGCTATACTACCCTGCCTCCCACCTGAGCTAGAACTAGATTTCTTTTCTGGTGGCTTCTAGATTCAGCACCTGTTACTTCCCACACAGGAGTCTCAGAGACAAACCCTTTTCCCCATGGCTTACCACAGAACTCTTGCCAAAATTACAATTTGATGGTGGGTGCCCTTGGCCCCTGTAGTAGCTGGGTTTCATTCCTTCCCAGTTCTATCCCATCTGACAGGCACCCTGATTCTCAGGGGTGGTGGAAACTGTCCTCAGATACAGGCACCAGCCATATCACCAGCCCGTCCTGAGCCCCAGCCCCTGAAACCTGGCTCTGCCTCTCAGCCACTTCACTCGAGCCTCCGACAAGGGCAGCTATTTTGGGTGAGAAATGGGGCAGGCAGAAAAAATTTCATTCAAGTAATTAAAGAATCACTGCATTTTTCATGATTAACTTCATGTGCGCAGATTGAATGCAAAAAGCTGTTAGCAGAGCATTTCCATTTCTGTACCTGACATGAGCAATGGGAATATTTGTTCTGCCCGGGAGGATTACACCTTCCATTAATCTCAGTTTTATTGAAAGTTTAAATAACAGACAGACACAATGTGATCAATTAGCAGTGTAATTCCAAGAAGATGTCACAGTAAAATTAAATCTCGAGCACATTCGCGGCAAAGATGCCGGCAAGTTCTCTCCAGTCTCCCTTCACCATCGCAGTGTGTATATTTTAATTGAAAGTTTATTCTGCTATGTGCCTCATCTACTAAATTTTAATTTAACATTGTAATGAGGAGGGTGTTCCTGAGGAGCTCTTCACGACAAGTCCAGGAGGTTTCACAAATTAAGAGAACAAGTGAATTTATGGTACTTTCCAAGCTGTTGTGGGAGAAGAGCGCACCCCCAATCCTTTGAAGGGTATCCCAGGGCCTGGAGGACCAGCCCAAGGGATGTGTAGCAAGTGTGGGCAGCTGGACCAAAAGGTGGCCACATCATAGAAACTGTAAGGTCCCAAGAGACTGGGATCTCAGGTCAGACCACTTACAGGGGCAACAAGCAAAACAGCAAGTTCCACAGCTCTTCTGCCTCTTCCTGCCTCCCGGCATCCCTCTAGTGCCCCCTAATGACAAAACCCAATAGGAAACCCGCTGGCTAAGTAAAAATGCCATTCCCACTCTCAGCTGCAGGTTGCAGAGCTGAGTGTGGAAAGGCAAGTCTGGAGGTGAGAGGCAGTAGCTTAGTAATCAACAAAAACTTGGGAACATCCCTTTGTCCCTTTGACGTTTAGCTTTCTCAACTGTAAAATGTAGATAATAATACCCAGTTCTCAGGGTTGTGGGGAAACTCCAGCAAGACAGAGACCTATTGCAGGATTTGGAGGGTACAATCTAAAGGTGAGAGGAATTGTTATTTTCCACCACCTGTCAGAAAAATCCCAAGGGAGCTTTTCCAGAACGGAGACTCTCCTTCTTTCAGATGACACCAGAAAATGATGTCATGTAGCTGAGGTTTCAGAAAGGTCTTGGTTTAGGAGGTGAGCTGAACTTCAGGATGATGGGGGAGGAAGACAGAGGGATAGAGCCTGTGTTGTCCCCAGCAGCAGAACCAAAGTAGAATAAGCATCGGCCTATTCTGTTTCGTCAAAGCCAGAAGTCAATCTCCACATGGGTCATTTCATTGGAGCCTTGAATTTACCCCTACCAAACTGTATCTAACTTATTTTTGCAACCCAGCAGCCTGCGCAGTACCTGGCCCCTGGCACACACTTAATGTGTTGCAGATTTGAAATAGAGAATTACAGAACTGTAGGAATTGGGTACCCTAGTGGCAACTGCTGGTGAGAGGTGGTATTGCAATTCAGCTCTGTTAGACCCTGTACATGCGCGGAAGTAAGTACGTCTCTGGAAGCTGCCAGTGTGGAATCAAAGAGTTTCCAAGGAAAGAAAAAAAAATATGCTAATGTTCAGAATTTAGTTAAATGGCAAAGAAAATGAAAAAGATGTCATCTCTGGCTTTATTATCTCCCACTCTACTGCTTGCTCACGCCATTCCATCCACAATGCCTTCCTACCCAAGTATACCCAGCAGTCTCTCGCCTCAGGCCTTTGGCCTTGCTGCTTTCTCTGCCCAAAAACGCCTTCTCATATATTCTCATGGCTTGCTTTGTGGTCCCTACTCAAATGTCACCTCCTCAGAAGAGACCTCTCTGACCACTGCATTTAAAATGGTAACAATTCCTGTCATTCTTGCTTTTCTTCAATGCAGTTTCTTGTTTATCGTTAATGCACTTATTACCTGCCATTATCTTATATATATCTATTCAGTTTTTTTGTGTCTCCTGAATATAAATTCCCTGAGGGTAGATGTCTTCATTGTTCTCAATTTTATCCCCAGCACCTAATATATTAATAACGTAACAGTCACTCAAAAAGTATGTGTTGAATTACTAGAGAGAAAAAGACTGTGATGTGACTTAATGACAGCACTTTTAGGAGATTTCTACGCTTCTAATAGATTTGTTGTAAGCTGTGCTGAGAAGACATTTCTCAGCTGAGCATTGATAAGGTACCTGTGAGAAAAGAGCCCCACAGTATAGAAATCAGGGATTCATCAGGGTAATGGGTGCTGCCATTGTCCTTCCCTAAATGCCCCTTCTGGTCTTCATTGGTGAACATGCTTCAACAATGAGGACCGGAAGAGATATTCTGGTGAAACCCAGGAAAGGATCAATCCATGTCTGCGGTGGACAGAGTATGTCTTGCTCTCCTTTCATGGGGAAAAAAAAAAGCAAAGAGGCCATAAGTGCAACTGAAGACTTCAGAAGTTAGTGTCCATAGGCCCTGAGAACTCTGAGGTAGTCTGTAGAGCATTTGTCAGTGCCCCACATTTATTATATTGTTACACATTTATTGTATTGTTTTTTGTGTTCACACAAGAAAGTCATTAAATCCTCATGATGACACATCTCTGACTTAATAATAGAAGTTAATGGAGAACTAGGATTCGCTTTTCAAAAATTTGCTTTGCCATCATCTTGGCTAAAATAGAGCTCATTCTATAACACAACCATCATCTGAATTTGCTGTCATCAGTCCCAATCAGTCTATTCTGTATCATTTCAGATAGCTACAGAGAAGATATTTGGAAACTTGGTAACACAGAAGATTTTTTTAACAGTTAAGACTGGAATCCACATGGAGACCAACAAGATTAACTCTTGAATGTGGTTGATATTGTGTTCATGAGACATAAGAAATGTGCTTCAAGATGCAACACCTTCTTTTGGAAACTCCAGTCTAAGTTGGCCAAGTCAAGACCAAGCTTATCAGATCCATCGGATTCTGGACTAGATCTTTCAACTGAACCTCCAGAGTCAGTGGCTGAAGCTGGAGCATGTGCGCCAGTGCCTGGCCACACTAATTACGAGGGCAGTTGAGAAGAGACAGAGAAAGAGTTTTCTTTCATTCCTGGCTTCCTTCTTCTCCCCCAAGCAAATGCTGCCACATCTCATGGGTGATACACCTTCCGTCCTTCTGGCCCAAGAGTTGTCTGGATCTTTTATTTGTTTGGCTTCCGCATGAGTCCCTCCCCAGAATTTTCATCCAGGCAGGAGAGTCAAATCTCCAGTGGTCCTCCCAGCCACACCTTTCCACAGGCATCTCACTTCGCAGACCTCACATACCGGCTATTTCTCAGCTTCAGCCTTAATTCCTTGTATTGTGCTTCTCACCTCAAAGGAAATGTTTCCCATGTCAAAGTGATTCAACAGGCCTCTGATTTTCTTATCAGAAATGTCATGCTCACATTTTAAATACCAGCGGAGTTTTCTCCATAAGGTAGCTTTGATCTGGCCTCTCTCCAGCCAAAAGACTTTCCATTATGACCACCAGGCCTGCCAAGAGCCCAAGAGTTGGGCACCACACAGACTCCTCCTGAAAAGAGCACTGACCGAATAGCCCACTGGACCTAGCCCTGAGGGCTGGCCCCAAGGCATTTCTTATGGCCTCCTCCAGAAGCCTCTCTTTCTCCTCACAGCCTCCACCCTACCCTTCATTTTGCCAAGAACTTCCTCAAAGTTAGAGCAAGCCATACTTAGCTCACTATTTAAGGAACAAAGCCATGCCCAAGATGAAGAGGCCTCGGAGACAGAAGCCCTACATCAATCAGACCCCCTGAGGACACAGAATCCAACTGAGATGATGCAAAGGAAGAGACTCAAATGAAGGAACTCGTCTTAGTGTTGCGGTGGGAATCGTGAGGCACCCAAAGTGTAGCCACAGTGATGAGGCATCATCACCCATAGGCATAAAGGAGAAGAGGGAAGAAATATGACTGGGACACAGTGAGAGCTGGAGCCACTGAAGATGACACCAGACAGGACATGGACGGGTCCAGCAACTTCTAGAACATGGCCCAGAGCAAGGAGGGTCAGTGAAAGTCACACCTCATCCTCTCTCTCTTTCTCTCTCTCTCCTCTCCAGTCTTCTGTTAGTGCCTCACTGGCCAAACCCAAGAGATAGTCAACAAGGAAACCCTGGGTGGTGTCCTCCTGGGGCACAGCACAGGTCAGGGAGGGAGGCAGGATTTGAGGGTATAGGACAGGGGTGCACAGAGAATAGCAAAGCACCAGCAAAGTCTGGTTATAAACATCTACTCTCCTGTGCCTGCCTCGCCCTCCCTGAAGCTGGTGCCCACCCAGCGCCCATCCCTCATGGTCCTGATTTCACGATCTCTGTTCATCTCTCCTAGCTCAGGTCCGCAAGGCCACTGGCAAACCTGAGGATGCAGAATCTTCCCATTTTCCCTCTGTCTTCCCCGTATTTCCTTTCTATTCTCTTTTCAAAAAGGTTCCTCTTATTCCCTGGTCCAAGGCAGCTCTGCAGAGCCTAGGGCCACTTCAGTGACATCAGGCAAAGAAGCAGGAGGAAAAATACAAAGGATCCTCTCCTAAAATTCAAGATCTAAGAGCCTAGGATAGACACAGGATTCCGCAATGTCCCCTCTGCAAGTGAGCCAGGACTGTAGACGCATAGGCTTTCTCCACGGGGCAGCAACAAGCTGAGTTCCACTTCTGGCCCTGCCACTAGCTCCCGTCCAGCCCGGTGAGTCCCCTTACAGTAAGTCCCCAGCTTACAGACTGCTCAAATGAACCTCCTTCTAAAAGAAATCCTGGGAAGAAGTCAGAGAACTGGAAGAAGCTGTCATTGTTCCTGAGTTCCTGTCATTGTAACTGAGTTGACAGCAAACCCAGCACAATAGCCTTAAACACAGACACTTGGCAAACATGCACCTGAGTTCTGTGGGAACCCAGTGGGGAGATTTCATTTTGTCATGCTCCCCATTCCGAAGGTGAACCCTAATTCTTCTCTCCTCCCCCATGATGCAGCATGTTCCTGCATTGTGGGCGTCCTTCCGCGGGATGCTCACATGGCAGGGTTGCCTGTGAAAAATGAGCCGCGCTGGCCATTGTGCAAATTCACAGGCTTGCCTGACAGCTAACAAGCTCTGTGGCCAGGAAGCGCAACAGAGTGAAGGTCCAATTAAGGCAGAGGAAAGCCTCCTACAAAGGGCTTAAATGCACTAACAATCCATTGCGGAAGGTCAGGGAGCCCCTAATGGGCCGCCTGCTGTCAGAGCAGCAGCAAAAGGCTGAAAGTGCACCAACTGCCCCACCGCTGCAGCACGGAGATGTTTGTCTTGAATCTCTCTTGTTCAGAATCAGTCTTGTTGACAGGAAAAAAAAAAGGGGAGGGGGCATCACTAGGCAAGGGGACAATCAAAGCCATTAGGCAATTTTCATAAAGCACAGCTCTGGATGACTTCCAATCCCCTCCTCAAATCCCTCTTTAGTGATTCCCCATTGCCTGCAGAATAAAATATCAAGGTCTCCCTGCCTGATCATTAGAAAAACCCATTTCCCTACAGCCAGGTGTCTCAGAGGGTAGTTTTGGGGGCATGGGCAGTAGAACTTGAAAGGTAGATTTGGGTTTTGTTTGTTTGTTTGATTGTTTGTTGTTTTTGAGATGGAGGGAGTGTTGCTCTCTCGTCCAGGCTGGAGTGCAGTGGCATGATCTCGGCTCACTGCAACCTCTGCCTCCCGGGTTCAAGCGATTCTCCTGCCTCAGCCTCCCAAGTAGCTGGGATTGCAGGCACCTGCCACCATGCCTGGGCTAATTTTTGTATTTTCAGTACAGACAGTTTCCCCATGGTCTCAAACTCCTGACCTTAGGTGATCCGCCCACGTCGGCCTCCCAACGTGCTGGGATTACAGGTGTGAGCCACCACGCCTGGCCTAACAGGTAGACTTGTATGCTCCCTCCCAAGTTCTTGAATGAGAATCTTGGAGGCAGGGTGGGAGCAGAATTCTTTCCTTGGTGATTCTCAACAAATTCATTCATTCACTCATTCATCCAATCAGCAAGTATTCAGTGATCAGTTATTCTGTGCCAAGCAGGCCTCATGCTGGGTGCTGGAGATAAGGGGTGAGCAAACAGCATTCACACTCTATTTTCCCTGGAGCAGCTGCTGGGGACAGACACGAATCACATAATCACACATGTGAGCTCACACTTAGTCACCAACTCTGGGTACAGCCAGAGCCATTGTGGTGCCTACAATGACAGCATGATATGGGGGCTGAAAGTCCAAACTTGGTGTCAAACACAGACTTCTCTTGGTCCCATTTCTGACTGTGAAACCCTGGGCAAGGTCCTGCACTTTCCCAAATCTCAGTTTCTTCCTCTGTGAAATGGAGCCAGCCATACACACCTCCTACTCCTGAGAAGAGAGTGAGATAATCCACGTGAGGCTTTATCACCATGTCTGGTGCTTCCTATGTGTGCAGTAAATGTTGGGGAGTGGCTGTGGTGGCAGGACTGTAGCTGGTTGTCATGCAACATGGCATTAGTAGGAGTTGGTTGTTATGCAACGTGGCATTAGTAGGAGTTGGTTGTTATGCAACGTGGCATTAGTAGGTGCTCAGTGAAGTTTCAATGGAATTCAACTTGACTTCTACAATTTCTCCTAGTTACATTTTCTATCATACTACTGACTTGAGGAGAACTTCACTTGGATATCATAGTCACTTTCTTCCTTTCCTTTGGAGGAAGGAAACATGACACAGAAACAGCCATTTTCAAACCTAACAAGTGGGACCAGGTGCAGTGGCTCACACTTGTAATCTCAGCACTTTGGGAGGCCAAGGTGGGAGGATCACTTGAGCCCGGGAGTTGGAGACCAGCCTGCGCAACATAATGAGATCCTGTCTCTATAAACTAATAGTAATAATAATAATAATAATAAGCCGGACATGGTGGTGCACACCTATAGTCCCAGCTACTCCAGAGGCTGAAGGGGGAAAATTCCTTGAGCTCAGGAGTTGGAGGCTAGAGTGAGCTGTGATCATGCCACTGCACACCAACCTGGGTGACAGACCAAGACTCAAATAAATACATAAACAAACAAACCTAACAAGGACCAGGGTCTACTTCTCCAGTCTTTGGTGGGTTGAGACTGTCTCATGACCTTGGCCAAACTCTCTTGCCCTCAAAGAAGTGTCATACAAATAACGAGAAAACTGGACTACGTGATGCCTCAAGCCCTCAAGGTGGGTACCAGCTTCTTGTTTTGCCACATAGGACATTTTTTTAATGTACAAGCATTATAATTTCATTTAAGAATGATATTTTAGCACTAAAAGCATAGAAAGGACATTGTTTCAGAATAAAATAACAGCATTTCCCCAAAGGAAATGTTGGCCACCTTCCATGTACATGATGAGGACATTTGCGTCTCACTTCAACTAGCTGGTGAAAGCTTCCCTCACAGACCACCCCAGTCCAGAGCCTCACAGCAGTTGGGATTGATCATCTAATCAGAGAATGATGATGATGATGGTGACAATGACGATAGCAACAGTAAACATTTACGTTGCAATCCGTACATTGGAGGCACTGTCCTAAGCACTTTCTATCCACTAACTCATTTAACACGCACTATCACCCAGTGAAGTAGTTCTAATCATGGCCCCATTTTGCAGAAAAAGTAATTTTCCCAAGATCTCACCAGTAAAAAGCAGCAAGATGGAATCTAAGGAGCCTGTACTCTTAACCACTCCACTCCACAGAGAGGGAAACTGAGGCCCAGAGAGGGAAAAGAATTGCTTAAGATCGCATAATCAGGCAAAACAGACTCCTACTTTCTGACTTTTCCCCGAAACACACTGTGGTGTTTGATCCTGTCTCTCATGCATCGAGACCCAGCTCCCCTCAGGAAGAAGGTGGCCCCTCCAAATAAACTTCTCCAGGGAGGTGAAACAATTAAGTTTTGAAAAGAGTCAGCTCCTCATTGGGATAACTTGACAGTTCTTTTCCTCCAGTTTATTCCACCCAGCAGCCTGGGTTGGCTGAAGCAGTCAGCTGCTGGTCGCTTCTGCTGGACCTTGGTTTTACCACCAGGTGAGTGCAACTGTGATGAGATGGGCTGAGGCTCAGGCACCCACAGGGAGAGAAGAACTCCAATTAATCACCTCAAAGCCATTGACAAACACCCAGCCATCTGGCATCTCCACTGAAACTGGACAAGGCTGCATTTCAGCCTCACCTAGAAGTTCAGGTTAGGCCCCTAAGGCAAGGCAATGTTTTCCTTTCCTCCCCTCTTGTCTCCAGCTCTTCAGCCAGGGTTTACTGAGCTTCAGCTGTGCGTCAGGGGATGCAGAGATACGTCAAAGCCAGGCCTGCAGTTGCTCACAGCTTAGAAGGAGAAACAGATGAACGCACAAGTCACTAGAGCACTATGTGGTAAGTGTCACAGCAAATAGGTGAACTCATACCATGTCAACACCAAGAAAGAAACACCTGCTTTCTTGAGGAGGCTTCAGCCAGGATTTCCCCTGGGGACTTGAAGGATGAGTTGACTGGTTAGAGCAAATGAGGCCACCAGTAGACTGTCCCCTATGGAGGCCAGCAGAACTGCTGAACCATGGAACTTTCCAGCACAGAAACAGGGTAGGAAGCCACGTGAGCTCCCTCCCGTCCTGTAGGAGGTGCCCAGCCTCTCCCTGAGTCATGGATAAAGATGCCAGTTACCCAACGGGACCATGCCAGGCCACCACTCTGATGGGGCCTGATGGTGGGGAAGAGTCAAGAAACACAGATGGCTGGCCGGCAGGACTGCCTTCCTCAGCCTCAATGTTCTTGCATTGCACTTAGATTCACAGAAGCACAAAACAGGCAATTTGGATTTGACATCAGAGGTTATTCTTCTATGCTGGGAAGTAGCGATCTGGCCCAGAAGAAATAACAATCCTTTAAATTTGCCTAACGCTGTAGAGTTACACTTCGTTTCATTTGACTGGTACCTGCAGATGTAATCAGTGTTCACATCTGCCCTGTGATTCTCCCAAGTAATCCTCTGTGTGACTGGGTGTCATCTATGCATCCAGCCACCAGCCAGGATTTTTCACCCTAAACTTTTGGTGCCCATGTGGCCAAAGCCTCTGGGTTTGAGGCTTGGGGGAGCCAAAGTTCTTTCCCTTTGGGAGGAATATAAATTGCTCTGAGTAACTGAAGGGAATCCGAGATAATAGGCAGTCTTAATGAACAGCTCACACAGCACCCAGCTCAGTGGAGCACAACAGGGCTGACAGGAAATGTCTCATCTCCAAACACACACGCAGGGTCCAGCAAAAAGCAGGCAGCACAGGGGATATGCTTGACTGGGAATGAGAAAAAATGACTGTGACTAGAGGGGAAAAAATCCCAATTACCCCAAATTTGGCAATTGATCCTTCTTGCACGAATGGAACCCTGGCCAGGCATGGAGACTCCAGGGATCTCTTGGGGGAGGTTGAGGGTTGGCTAGTGAAAGGGGCTTCAAGGGTCCTTGCTGCAAATCCCCATGGAGCTTGGGGGATGGAGTGGATGGGTATCTGACTTGTGTCTGAAAATTTTAAAGGAGAGAAGTTTGGCTGAAGTAGCCTAGGGCAGCATTGTAGAGAGCAGAGGTGAGATGGTTCAGAGTGGTCTTAAAAGAAATTTACCCAGAGGGCTGCCTGGAGGGGCATCAGGACCCCAGAAGACAGTCTGTATGAGGAAGAGCATCCCCAGGAATCAGAGGTCGAAGGAGAATGTTATAAAGTGCCCACTTTGAGCTGGGCCAGTGACTTCCTATGGCCAAAGGAGTATTCTGGAAGCAGGGAAAAGGTGAGCAAGGCAGGGCTGCAAATGTGCTTGCATGTGGCTGGGCTAGCCCTCTGATGTTCCAGTGATCCATCTTGAGAAGATGAACCTGGGCCTGAACCCTACAAGGAACATAAAAGGGGCAGGAACCAAATCCACAACCTGGAGCCACAGCCACCTGAACCCACAGCCTGAAGCAGACCCACCAGTCAAGCATAGTCTAAATCAGCCAAACAGCCATGGGCTTGTAGACTCATGACCATGAGAATAAATGCTGGTTTCAAGCCACTGAGTTCTGGAGCTGTTTGTTATGCAGCATTATCCAGCAGAGGTTGATAGTACCAGGGGTCTGAAAAACTCTCAGCAGCACCTATGAGAGAAAGGCTTGGCTGTAAACAGCAGCTGATTTCAGAGGAATAATTGCCAGATTCCCCCCACCCCATACACACAGTTATGAAAACCATCCCTGCTCTCTTCTTCTTCTTCCCTTGCCCCAGTCCACACCTCCTAGCCTCACTCATCCCTCACTAGCTAGTGGGATGAAGAGAGGAGAATGGCAGAGTGTGATGGTCAGTTTTATGTGTCAACTTGGTTAGGTTATAATCCCCACTTTTCTTTTTTTTTTTTTCTTTTTTTTTTTTGAGACGGAGTCTGGCTCTGTCGCCCAGGCTGGAGTGCAGTGGCCAGATCTCAGCTCACTGCAAGCTCCGCCTCCCGGGTTTACGCCATTCTCCTGCCTCAGCCTTCCAGGTAGCTGGGACTACAGGCGCCCGCCACCTCGCCCAGCTAGTTTTTTGTATTTTTTAGTAGAGACGGGGTTTCACCGTGTTAGCCAGGATGGTCTCGATCTCCTGACCTCGTGATTCGCCTGTCTCAGCCTCCCAAAGTGCTGGGATTACAGGCTTGAGCCACCGCGCCCAGCTCAGTCCCCACTTTTCAATCAAACATGACTCTGTGTGCTGCTGTGAAGGTATTTTGTAGATGTGATTAAGTCCATAATCCGTTGATGTTAAGGAAGGGAGGTTATTCCAAATAATCGGAGTGGTCCTGATTCAATCAGTTGAAAGCCTTAGGACCAGAACTGAGACTTCCCTAAAGAAGTAGAAATTCCGTCTGCAGATAGCCGCATCAGCTCGTGCCTGAAAGTTCCATCCTGCCCTTCCTGGCAACCTTCCCTACAAGTTTCAGGCTTGCCTAGGCAGCCCCTACAATCACATAAGCCAATTTCATGCAATAAATCTCTTAATATGTATCTCCCATTGGCCTTGTTACTCTGGTTGAACTCTGACCGATAGAGATTTCTGGTACCTAGAAGTGAGGTGCTGCTATAACAAATAAACAAAAATGTTGAAATGGCTTTGGAACTGGGCAGTTGGCAGAGGATGAAAGAATATCGAGGGGCCGGACGCGGTGGCTCAAGCCTGTAATCCCAGCACTTTGGGAGGCCGAGGCGGGTGGATCACGAGGTCAGGAGATCGAGACCATCCTGGCTAACATGGTGAAACCCCGTCTCTACTAAAAATGCAAAAAACTAGCCGGGTGCGGTGGCGGGCGCCTGTAGTCCCAGCTACTCGGAGGCTGAGGCGGGAGAATGGCGGGAACCCGGGAGGCGGAGCTTGCAGTGAGCCGAGATCGCGCCACTGCACTCCAGCCTGGGCGACACAGCGAGACTCCGTCTCAAAAAAAAAAAAAAAAAAAAAAAAAAGAAGAATATCGAGGGACACAATAGAGAAAGCAAAGTTGATCTTGAGCATACTGCCAATAGGAAGATGGATGTTAAAGACTCCACCATGAATGACCGGAAGGAAATAAGGAGCACAATAATAAAATATGTATCATTTTACTAAACACCCAAATCATTGTGAATAGCCCATTGGCAGAAATAGAACTTTAAAGATGCTTCTAATGAGGGCTCAGAAGAAATGAGGAGCGTGTTATTAGAAACTGGACGAAAGTGGACCTTTGTTACATAGAAGCAGAAAGCTTAGCTGAACTGTGTCCTACAGTCATGTGGAAAGCAAAACTTATACTTGATGAACTTGAATGTTTAGCTGAGGAGATTTTCAAGCAAAGTGTTGAAGGTGCAGCCTGTTTTCTTCACGCTGTTTATAGTAAAATGCAAGAGGAAAGAAGTAAATTAAGGAAAGAACTGTTAAGAAAAAGGAATTGGGAGATTCTCAGCCTATCCACAGTTTTGCAAAAAATACAAACTTAGGGGCCTTGTTGTCGAGAAAGCATGCACTGGAAAGGAGGTGACAACGGAAGTGATGTCAGGGCAATGTGGGACCACAAGCCAACAAATGCAAGCAGCCACTGAGACCTGGAAAAGGCAAAGAAATAGATTCTTCCCTAGAACCCTCCACAGGAATAGTTTCCTGACAACGCATTTTGGACTTTTGAACCACAAGATAATAAATCAAGAACTATAAGACAGTAAATCTGTGTTGTTTAAGCCTCTAAGTCCATGATAGTTTGATGCAACATCAATAGGAACCTAATGCAGAGAGTAAAGAGAGAAAAATCTCCCCCAACTCCCTTTTCTGATTGCAAGCTTTAAGTGAAATTTGGAGCCTTGGGTATTGCTCCAGATTAGACATACTAATTACTGAACTGAGACTGTCCAAGGGGCTGAGGCAACCAGAGAACATTTTATGATCTAAGTGTGGTCAGAGAAGTGAAGATCTCATTAGGATCAGGGGAAAACAAGTCCTACAAAGTGGGTTTAAAGAGGAAAAACTAAAGTTGCTTTATAAAGGCACCCGAGGCCAGGCACGGTGGCTCACACCTGTAATCTTAGCACTTTGGGAGGCTGAACAGGTGAATCACCTGAGGTCAGGAGTTCAAGACCTGCCTGGTCAACATGGTGAAACCCTATCTCTACTAAAAATACAAGAATTAGCCAGGCATGGTGGTGCATGCCTGTAATCCCAGCTACTCGGGGGACTGAAGCAGGAGGATTGCTTGAACCGGGGAGGTGGAGGTTGTGGTGAGCTGCGATTGCACCACTGCACTCGGGCCTGGTGACAGAGCGAGACTGTCTAAAAAAAAAAGAGGCATCCAAGACTCCTGCCCTTCCCAGAAAATAGTGGTGTTTGGACATTTTGGTGACAGAGACAAAGGCATGGATTTTATCTCAATATGGAAAGAACACGTGGTAGTGGAAGGCCTCTTGGGATCAGCCACCAGAGCTTAGCATTGCTTAGGTTGGAGGTGTCATCTCCATGGCCAGGACAGGACCTCATCAAAGAGGAAGATGAAGCTGTAGCACCTCAGCACCTCTGGGCTCTCCTTGTGAACCCAATCACCTGGTTCTTCATTCTGTGAACTCTCTCCACCTTTCAACTGCATGGCACTTTCAGTCCCTGTATTGCACCTGCTCTGAGCCCCCTCAGCTGCCCCTGTATGGAGGGAGGGAGTCACAGGAGTACCCTTATGTCTTGGAGTCTTTGGTGAATAATTAGCCAAGGTTTCACCCACTCAGTCCCAGGTCTAGACCCGAAGGTCAAATTCCCTGAATGTGAAAGAGTCCCCTTGGGATGCCATAAGGAGGAGACGTGGACCATGGACTCCACATAGTGAAGCTGAGGCTGAGTGGTTTTAGATTGGGATGGGACTGTCTCCATATCCAAACCCTGCCCCCTCCTCGGTGTGTGTCTTCAACAAATGACTGAACTTCTCTGGACCTTGCTCTCCTTATTATGAGGACCATCATGCCCACTTCATGAGGCTCTAATGAAGGTTAAAGGAGATAGCACTAAGGGAGTGGTAATGCTCAAAAAACAGCAGCTGGAATAATAACAATTAATATTACAATTAGATCCATCCCCACTTGCATCTGTGCCTGCACCTGCACTGCACCTGAGCCATCCTCCACCTGCACCTGCGCTGAGCCTGCACCTGAGCCATCCTCCACCTGCACCTGCACCTGCCCCTGCGCCATCTTCCATCTGCATCTGAGCCATCCTCCACCAGCACCTGAGCCATCCTCCACCTGCACCTGAGCCATCCTCCACCTGCACCTGCACCTGCACTGAGTCATCCTCCACCTGCACCTGAGCCATCCTCCACCTGCACCTGAGCCATCCTCCATCTGCGCCTGCACTGAGCCTGCACCTGAGCCATCCTCCACCTGCATCTGAGCCATCCTCCACGTGCACCTGAGCCATCCTCCATCTGCACCTGAGCCATCCTCCATCTGCACCTGAGCCATCCTCCACCTGCACCTGAGCCATCCTCCACTTCCACCTAAGCCATTCTCCACCTGCACCTGCATCTGCACCTGAGCCATCCTCCAACTGCACCTGCAATGCCATCGCCACCTCTGCCACCACTGTGCTCACCAGCCCCAGCCCCACCCCCACTGTCAGCTACCACAAGGCCTTCCCTCCTGAAAGCTCTGTGGCCATAAACAGTTAATGTGATTATTGCGTTTAGCCCACATTTGCAATCGCTTCCTCTCTTTAATCACGTTGAAGATGTTTCCAATTCCCTTCCAACGTGACTGAAATCAAAGTGGCACCTGTGAAGGCAGAAAGCCTGCCTGCCAGTGCGAGGTGGAGATGTAAAACAGTCAGGTTTGATGGGGAGAAATTATGTCTTGCTTAATTCCTTTTACCCTATAATTACCAGGCGCGACCACGTGGGTTCACAGCAAAAATAACTTGCCACATGAAGACGTTGTCTATAGAATCCTGGTTTGAGTCCCCAGGCAAGACCCTCAGAGGAGGTTCCCAGGCAGCTCCTGCCCAGGCGTCTATACAGTACTATGGTCCACCTTCCTCACTAGCTTTCCAACCCCACCACTGACCCCCAACCACCGAGGCTCAATGCCCAGGCGCCGTCTCTGCCTTATCCTCCTCCCCTCTCTGCAGCACTTGACCAGCGGTCACCTCCTTCTTCACACACTTCCCTGGTTTGACTTCCCTATGCCTCGCCCTGCCCTCAGTCTCCTTTGTACCTCTCCCCCCTCCTCCCTTTGACCACCCCCTGGGCACTAGCATCCCTGAGGCCCTATCAGCATATCTCTTCTCTTTCTTCTTTCCTCTCCATCTCTCCTTTTTCTCTCTCACATCTCCTCTCTCCTCTTCACTCCCATTCCCTCAGATAGCAGGTCTACCCTTTGGACTCTCAAACCCACAGCCCATCTGCGATCTCCACACTTCAAGCCTCTAACTTCCACTTCCAGCTGCTGGCTTAGTGTTTCCACTGGATACCCTGCTGCGTCCAAACCCACGCCCTCCTGATTTCTCTTTCTCCAGGTAAGAACTCCACCACCGCGGCTTACCTCTAAATCTCCACAACCGCCCTACCTTGCCTTTCTCCTCACGTCTGGATCCAATCTGACACCACCCACGCGGGAGCGCTCATCAGGTGGCTTAGAGGAAATTACAGGAGGCTTTGAGTCATCGGCACTCAAGTTCAGATCGGGGTGGGAGCCTTCCGGTCATATGACTTTGGTGTCCTTACTGATAAAATAGCAAGGAAAATTCTTACCTCCCAATATGGTTTTTAAGAACTAAGTTATACAATATATGATTATGGTTAACACATCTTCCCTGCCCCACCTCCCTTTCCTGCCCTAATTCCGATGCTTTTACTGAGTCTATAGTGACAATCTCAGAACCGGTCTCTCTGCCCCCTAGTCCCAACACTCCCTTCCCATCCATCATCCACCTTCCTGCCAGAGGGCTTTTGCTAAAATTTAGTTCTGAACCCATCACTCCCCTATTTAGAACCCTCTGGTGGTTGCCTGTGGCTCACAGGTTAAAGTTCAAAGCAGAAGCTGTGTCAACGTGATGGAGTGAGAACCAGTTGACTATGAGGCCATCCAGGCTAATTTCAGATCCTCATCTCCAGCTAATTAACTTGTAGACTTTGGGCCTCACTTTCATCAACAATTTTTGTTTGTTTTTTGAGACAGAGTCTCACTCTGTCACCCAGGCTAGAGGGCCATGATGCAATCTCAGCTCATTGCAACCTCTACCTCCCAGGTTCAAGCCATTCTCTCACCTCAGCCTCCAGAGTAGCTGGGATTACAGGCACGTGCCACCATGCCTGGCTAATTTTTGTTTTTCTGTTTTTTTGTTTCTATAGTAGAAACTGGGTTTCACCATATTGGCCAGGCTGGTCTCGAACTCCTGACCTCAGGTGATCTGTCCACCTCGGCCTCCCAAAGTGCTGGGATTACAGGCATGAGCCACTGTGTCCGGACCTCCTCAACTGTTTTATGGCAATAATAACTCGTAACTCACAAGACTGTGTTGAGAAGCGAATAGACTTTAGAAAGTGCCTCCTGGGGTTTCAGCACACAGTAGCTGGGTCCCTGTCCCTCTTTTCTCTTCACCTCCCCATGTGCATCCTCAACCCCAACCAGACCATTCACACACTTGAGTTTCTGAGTCTCTGCTTATCCACCCACATCTCCGTTTAGGCATAATCCTTTTATGCTTTTGGATACAAACTGATGGTTTCAACTGCCTGTCACCATGTTGGAGGCCTGAGCTGGCACAGACTCACAGCACCATGGGGAAGGCCGGTCACAGAGACACGCTGCTGTTTGCAGCATAACTAGAAAATGTTTCCCAGAGCAGTGTTCCCCTCTCTGGGAGGCTGGTCATGGTGCTTCATGAGCTCTTTTACTGCCCAAGACGTTTCCTTTTACTTTTCTTTTTGTTTGTTTTTTTGTTTTGTTTTGTTTTGTTGTTTTGTTTTGTTTGAGACAGTGTCTCACCCTTGTTGCCCAGGCTGGAGTGCAATGGCACAATCTTAGCTCACTGCAACCTCTGCCTCCCGGGTTCAAGCGATTCTCCTGCCTCAGCCTCCCAGGTAGCTGGGATTACAGGCACCTGCCACCACTCCCGGCTAATTTTTTGTATTTTTAGTAGAGCCAGGGTTTCACCATGTTGGCCAGGCTGGTCTCGAACTCCTGACCTCACCCACCTTGGCCTCCCAGAGTGCTGGGATTGCAGACGTGAGCCGCTATGCCCAGCCGATGTTTTCTTTTATCATCTTTAAATGAAAGCTCTAGATTAAAAAACGGCAAAAGGTGTCCCTGCCATCAGTGGAGGAAGCACGAGGGTTATAAGTCACGTTGATGAAGGCGAACAGATCCTAAAGCTGAACCTCCTGCATCCCCATAGTAGAACCTGTGAAGAACAATGTCACCGAGGCCCTGGATTAAACAACATCTCAGCCTGAAGACTCTCGGACCGCACACACCCCAAGAGCAAGAATTCCTACGGGGCTGGGCGCGGTGGCTCATGCCTGTAATCCCAGCACTTTGGGAGGCCGAGGTGGGCGGATCACAAGGTCAGGAGTTCGAGACCAGCCTGGCCAATATGGTGAAACCCCGTCTCTACTAAAAATACAAAAATTAGCCGGGGGTGGTGGCGGGCACCTGTAGTCCCAGCTACTCAGGAGGCTGAGGCAGAGGAATCGCTTGAACCCGGGAGGCGGAGGTTGTAGTGAGCCGAGATTGGGCCACTGCACTCCAGCCTGGGAGACAGAGCAAGACTCCGTCTCAAAAAAAAAAAAAAAAAAGAATTCCTACGGGAAGAAGGTGGTAGGTAAAAGGTCAGGGCCAATGTGGCCAGTTGATTTTTATTGTGCTTGATTCACTAATAAACATACATGCCTACTTTTCCCTTAAAAAGTGGTTACATGCTGTTCATAGTCAGATGCCATATATCCAAAGGGTGGAAAGAAAACACCTGTGATTCTTGCTTTTTCTTTCTTCAAAGTAAAGTATCATTTTGATTCCAGCCTTATTTAATCGTCTGGGGCATCTCAGGACTCACAGTTGGGTCTGTGGAGAGGAGTGTGACCTCGACCTTGGCTTTGGAGAATCAACCTGCTTTATGCACTCCCCTCCTTTGTCCAGGGTCTCCCTCCTGATGTCCCTGAAACTTTCCCACTCCCGCTCTGCACATGGCATGTGGCCTAGAAATGTATCCAGCCACTTCCCACATTTTTTTTTCTATTGCACTTCTAAGGATCTTTTTCTTGCAGTAAAATATACCCAACATCAAATTCACCATCCTGACCATTTTTAAGTGGATGGCTCAGTGGCATTCACACTGTGCAGCCATCACCACCGCCTCCAGCACTCTTTTCATTTTGCAAAATTGAAACTCTCTGTCCATTAATCAACTCCCCTTTGCCCCCTTCCTCCCACCGCAACCATCACCATTCTACTGTCCCTGATTTTGGCTACTCTAGGAACCACGTCTGAGTGGAATCATACCATCTTGGTATCTGGCTTATTTCACTCAGCATATAATGTCTTCAAGATCCATGCACCGTGCAGCATGTGTCAGCATCTCACTTCTTTTGAAGGCTGAATACCACATTTTGTTTACCCGTTAATAGACACTTTGGATTGTTTTCACCTTTTTTAAAAACATTTGAGGTAAAACATACATATATGATTTAGCAAGTTTACCATGTTTAAGCTTCCACCTTTTGGCTCTTGTGAATAACGCTGCTATGAACATGGGTGTGCAAATCTCTGTCCAAGCCCCTGCTTTTGCTCCTCTTGGATATACACCCAGAAGTGGGATTTCTTCCCCCATTCTGTTTTGCATCACGGTGAAAGGGTTACAAATCTTCTCCCACCACCCTCCATCCCTAAAACAGCAACGCCTCACCTAGCTCAAATCTTTCCCGAAACACAGTCACTCTCCTTTTGGCACAGACCTTTGCACCTGGCTGCGGGTGACCTGAGTTGGCCAGAAGTAAGCGCTTGCTGAAGTTTTGCTGATTGGAACCCAGCTCAAGGTGCATGTTTTTTCCTGGCCGTTCTTCTGAGGCCAGAGTTCCCTCTTGGCCTGAAATGCAAACGGGAACCAAGATTGGTACATTTTTTTCTTAATTGCCCTGGACCTTCATTCCCATCCTCTGTGATTTCAGGCACAGTTTTTCCCACTTAGCCTGGAATATTCTGTCAGTCCAGGCCCTTAGAGGTTTTCCAGGAAATCTCACTTACTAATAAAGTGCCCTTTTGGCAGGGCAGGGCAGCAAAGACCAGCAAGTAGGTCAGAAGCCCGTGGGGTGAAGCTGGCTTGACCCAGGCCATTAGAATGAGCAGTACCCTCCCAGACCAGCTGTGGAGAGGACAGAGCTCAGGGGGTGGCCCAAACCCACAAGGACACTCAAAGCCAAATGTGGCCATCATCTGAGGGATTTGGAATGGAGAGGCAAGTTGCAGGAGCCTGAGGCCTCCCTGAGCTCTGCACTACTTGACTCAAGAAAAAAAGTCTATGCCAAGCTAAACCGAGTCTTTTAGTACGATAAACCGATACCAGGCATAGGCTGAAAAAGAGTAATTGGTCTTGGCTTTGGAGAATGAACCTGCTCTGTGCACTCCCCATATATATGTATTCCCCATATATAGTATTCTAAGAATATATATATATATATATGGAGAGAGAGAAAGACAGAGTCTCACTCTGTTGCCCAGGCTGGAGTGCAGTGCACTGGAGTGCAGTGATGCAATCTTGGCTCACTGCAACCTCCGTCTCCCCAGTTCAAGCGATTCTCCAGCCTCAGCCTCCCGAGTAGCTGGGATTATAGGCATGCACCATGGTGCCCAGCTAATTTTTGTATTTTTAGTGGAGAGGGGGTTTCACCATGTTGACCAGGCTGGCCTCAAACTCCTGACCTCAAGTGATCTGTCCACCTCGGCCTTCCAAAGTGCTGGGATTACAGGCGTGAGGCACCACGCCTGGCCTCTAGGAAGAATTTTCATGATAGCCTCAATCATTCACATGCACTTGCCACAAGGCGGCTTTCAGCTCCTCCATCCAAGAGGCAGCGTCTGTTTTCCCTGCCCTTGAATCTGGGCTTACCTGTGACTTGCACTGACCAATAGAATTCAGTCCAAGTGACGCCAGGACCTCCTGGGCCAGACCCTGAGGGGTCCTGCTGTTTCTGCTTCCTCCGTCTTTCTCCCCTGAGACCACTCTGTAAGAAAACTGATCTTGAGGGGCCACATGGAGGTTAACTAAGGAGCCCAGCCAACAGCCAGACACGTATAGTGAGACCAGCTTGGACCCTCCAGCCCGGCCAACCATCCAGGGAGCACAGTGAGCCCAGGAATACCAGCAGCAGAACAGCCAGCCAATCACAAACCAAGGAAAATAAGATGTTACTACAGTTCTGAGTCACTAAGGTTTGGCAGGAGATGGTTGTTGCGAAGCAGTGGTTAATCAAGGCTGAGTCTTCATTCCTGCTCCACCGGGAACCCACTGCACGGCTCCAGGCAAAACACTTCCGTTCCCTGGTCTTCTGTTTCCTCTGCAGTACAATTAAGGGAGTAAGAAAGGAGAGAGCAATAGAAAAAATCACAGGCTTTAGGGCTCATCAGCTAGCATCTTAGCTCTGTCACTCCCCGTGTGACCTTAGACAAGCTCCTTAACCTCTCTGAGCCTCACTTTTCTCATCTCTCCTATAAGAGTATGAGATGGGGTTGCCACATCTCATGTCAGGACTGGAGGTCCTGACATCACTTGGACTGAATTCTATTGGTCAGTGCAAGTCACAGGTAAGCCCAGATTCAAGGGGAGGGAAAAATAGACGCTGCCTCTTGGATGGAGGAGCTGAAAGCCGCCTTGTGGCAAGCGCACAATACCTGATGGGGTTTCTGTGAGGATGAGTTGAAATAAAGTGCTTGGCTCATAGTAGGCACTCAATAAATATTAATAGCCATGTCCTCAGGGAGCTGGGATTATGGTTAGGCACATGGACTTTGGAGCCACCTTATCCAGGTTCAAATACCAGTCGTGCTACTTTCTAGCTGTGTGGTCGTAGGCAAGTGACTTAACACCTGCACCTCAGTTCCCTCACATTATTATTAGATGACAATAGTACCTAGCTTATAAGGTTGTTGTGAAAATTTAGAGAGGTTATATGTGTAAAGAGCTCAGAGCTGTTTCTGGCACTAAACAGGTGGCTCAATAAGTATTATATGTGTGGGTGTTTTTTTTTTTTTTCAGTTTATAGAACCCCTTGCATCTACTTAACCTTCCCCTGGTCAGGTACAGATGTGAGGAAACAGGCCGATGAGCTTGCCAGTTGATTCACGCAAGATCACAGAGCTAACAAACGGCAGGAGAGAAGATTCCAACTCAGGTCTGCAGGAGTCTGAGCCCGGACAGATTAGTAAAATTCAACCACCATTTACGATGTGCCTGCCCCCGTGCTGGCCTTTGGAGAAACAAGAATGTGTGAGAACTTTCTCCACCCTCAGGCATTCTTGGAAAGGCAAACGGGCAAGATCACAATGTGATATGGGCTATACAAAGGGGACTTGGAGCCATTAACTCTGCTGGGGCAAGTCCTAGGAAGCACAGAGCGGGTTCTCCCGTGTTGAGTATTAAAACACTAGTAGATTCAAGCTGCGTGCACGAGGAAGTGCATTTGAGGCCGAAGGCGCAGCATGGGCAGGAGCTCGGAGAAGGGACTGGCAGCATGTGTGCAGAACCACGCTAGACATCAGGGTCTAGTGAGGAGGCTGGTGAGAACATAGGATTTCTTTCCTGCCACACATAAAATGCCAAACCGGATTCTTAGGGATGGCAGTGAAGACCATAGCCAGGACCTCAGTCACCCGTGATTGTCTCTCTCGTCAACACCTACTGGCAAAGCCATAGTTTCCACAATGCCCTTGGACATATGCTTTCAATCCTTCCTTGGAAGAGAGAAAAAAGGAGGAAACAAGTTTATTTTCTTTCTACTCCTTCCTATTGCAGCCCAGCCTGTACCATCCCAGACCCTGGCCTGACTAACCCCACCTATGCCCAATCTCCCTGGGCACTGACTAGTAAGGCATGAACTAAATTATGAGTTTGCACTTGAACTCCAAATCTCAAAACCTTGCAGGCTTTGAAGGATGCTTGAGGGGTCACCTGGTCTGATAGGGCTCCGGGCAGTAGTGGGAGGTGGAGGCTGGGGGCGTGGAAGTGGCTCAAGCCCAGGTGTGAAGGACTCATGAATTACCAAGAGCAGTCCTCCCAGCCTGAGACAGGCTCTTGCCCACACCTCCTGGCATCTGGAGAAGGGCAGGCCCAAAAGCCTCAAAAACGAGCTGCCTCAGGGCTGCTGAGTGGACACCTTTGCCTGTTCCATAAGTTCTCATTGAAGAGCCACAATAAATCATGCTTGGTGACAAGTATGCAGCCCATGGGAAAAATCCATCCTAACTCTTGAATTCCCATTTCTAATGATCCTCAAGAAATTATTGAGAAAATCAAAACACTATGTTTCGAAGGACTCACCACGGTTCAAACGGTTTCCATAAATCCAGAGCGCAAAAGGCATTTTTCAAAGGTTTACTGTTCCCCGAATGACAATAATGCCATATTGACTGACTTCAGAGGAGCTCTGGGAATTTGGAAAAACCAGTCAAGCAAGCAAGATCTTTAACAGAGAAAAAAAAAAAGTTGGTGAACTTGACAATTTTGCTAAAGTTCACAGCATTTTCCTGTTTTGACAGCACTTTTGCAGGTCCTGATGCCTCCGGGTGTTGGATAACACTATTCTTCCTTAGAGCTCCAGCCTCCAGCAACCCCGCGCCAGTCTGCGCCCCATGCTGCCAGCACAGACATCTTTCTAAAACACACAGGGAACGTTACTGCTCAAAACCTCACTGCAGCTTCTGGGGTGTTATTTTCCAAAGAAACCGTCACAGTTCTCCAGCTTCTCCGGAATCCCCCAACCCACCTCAGCCAGAGGGAAGAAAATTTGGATACTGTCAATGGCCTGGGGTTCGTGATAGATACACACTCTCATTCATTCATTCATTCAACAAACATTTAAGTGCATATGATATATGAAAAACAAACAAACAAACAGGCAAAAATCTCTGCCATCATGGGGTTTATATTCTAGACAGAGAGAGAGACAGACAAATCAGATAAATAAGATATACTGTACATTAGAGAGTGATGTAACAAACATTATGTGCTGGATGAGCTGGATGATGGAAGCAAATCCCCCACCATGCACACACCCCACCCCCCAGCCTTCCATACAGGAGCAGGAAGCAGCCACAGCACTTCTCTCTTTTTGTTTTTTTTGTTTTGTTTTGTTTTGTTTTGTTTTTTGAGACAGAGTCTCGCTCTGTTGCCCAGGTTGGAGTGTAGTGGTGCGATCTTGGCTCGCTGCAACCTCCGCCTCCCAGGTTCAAGTGATTCTCCTGCCTCAGCCTCCTGAGTAGCTGGGACTACAGGCGCCTGCCACCACACCCAGCTAATTTCTGTATTCTTAGTGGAGATGGAGTTTCACCATGTTGGCCAGGATGGTCTTGATCTCCTGACCTCACGATCCACCCACCTCAGTCTCCCAAAGTGCTGGGATTACAGGTGTGAGCCACCGCGCCGACCACAGCTCTTCTCTTTAACAAACACTTTATCCCACCCAGCCGTAGCCCTCCTGGGAGCAGAGGAGGTGTCCCACTTGATGTGGGCTCTAAGATGCTTGTTTGTGCATCTTAACCCAATCCAGAACCGTCCCATCCTCCCTGACCGCAAACACACCCCTTCCCAGAAACACACCTCTCACGTCTTTCTCTGTTCAAAGGCAATTTGCAACTTGACACAATAACGGAAGTCTTGCAAAGATAATGGCAGAGCGTGCCGGTGGGTTTCCTAATAGTCTGGAGGGACTGCCCCGTAGAGAGGCAGGAGGCAGGGAAACTCCCAGCAGCAGAGGTTTAGTCATTTCAG